>NC_079189.1:407572350-408240110 GCF_029499605.1 Hyla sarda
TGGCTCGCCCTATAGTGGGGAAATTAATGGAAACCCTACTAAAGGATAGGATTGTAGAACATCTAAAATACCATGGATTGCAAGATGAAAAACATTGGTTTACTTCAGGGAGATTATGTCAAACAAATCTTATTGATTTTTTTGACTGGGTGACTAAAATAATAGATGGCGGAGGGGCAGTAGACATCACATATCTAGATTTTAGTAAGGCTTTTGACACTGTCCCACATATAAAACTTATCAATAAACTACAGTCATTGAGCTTGGCCTTCCATATTGTTGAGTGGATTAGGCAGTGGCGGAGTGACAGACAACAGAGGGTTGTAGTCAATGGAGAATATTCAGAGCAAGGTCTTGTTACCAGTGGGGTACCTCAGGGATCTGTACTGGGACCAATTTTGTTTAATATCTTCATTACTGATATCGCAAAAGGTCTCGATTGTAAGGTATTGGTCTTTTTGCTGATGACACAAAGATGTGTAACAGGGTTGATGTCCCTGGAGGGATACGCCAAATGGAAAAGGATTTAGGCAAACTAGAAGAATGGTCAGAACTCTGGCAACTGAATGGCCATGACAAGGAAGCGGTTCGAGGCCATTCGGAAATGCCTACATTACACTTATAATGCAGCCTACGTACCGCTCAGGAGCTCTCGGTAGATGAGTCTCTTATCAGTTTTAAGGGGAGACTCCTCTTTCGCCAGTATATTCCCTCGAAGCGGGCACGGTATGGGTGAAACTCTACAAACTTTGTGAGAGTACCTCCGGGTACACTTACAAGTTTAGAGTATATGAGGGACGAGATTCCTGTATTGAACCCCCGGAATGACCCCCCACTCTGGGTGTTAGTGGGAAACTCATTTGGGACCTTATGTACCCATTGCTGGATAAGGGTTACCACCTTTATGTGGACAACTTTTATACCAGCATCCCTCTATTCACATCCCTTGCCGCCAGATCCACGTCCACTTGTGGGACCGTGCGGAAGAACCAGAGAGGCCTCCCTCTAAATTTGATCTGGACACCTATGCCAAAGGGTGAGTCCCGTGCCCTTACCCATGAAAACCTGTTGGCAGGGGCGCCAGCAGCCAGGGCCTGACGCGCACCGCCGGAGCTTGGAGAGGAGGAGATTTGGCCCGGCCCTTGCAGGGGAGCGAGCGGGACGTCAGTAGAAGCGGCCCCAGGAGCACAGGACCCTGGTAGGCACTGGTAGGATCCGGGAGCAGGGAGGCCAGGGAGACTGCAGGGATCACCTGCGCAGGCTGTCCGGGGCGCTGTGTAGCAGCGGAGCGCTCACGAGGCTGTGTTAAAGCGTACCTGTCATAGTGCATAAAGTGATATGTTACTCAGGACCCAATCCTGATCATGTGCATATCACTTTTATGTGTCTCGGATCTATATATCCAGAGATATAATCATTTATCTGCTGGTGAGTTACTTTTTCATTGTGCAGGCTGGAGGGGTTCGTGTCAGTCTGTCTCCCTCACAGGAGCAAGCCTGTGCAGTCAGCCAATCAGTACTCTCTACTCTGTAACCCTTTCCTCTTTGATTTCATGCTGTACATGTTAAACAGAGGAAGATGCTTGGAGCTTGCCTGTAGTAATCAGAAGACATTATGGTGAATTCATAACAGGATAAAATGTATAAATATAAGAATAGATCTTTATAAAATTAGTGCAAGGATTTTTTAGATAAAAGTACAGCATTTTTATGAATACATGTCCTATCTGTTTTATCTTCTCCTAGTAAAGCTGGATGCTAATCAGCATAGCTGTCACTATGTGTGTCATTCATCTTTCACAGACTCCTGAATGTCTGATCAACTTCTTTGTCAATCAGGAGTCCGAGAAAGCTTTGACTATTTCAGTATGCTGGGAGTTGTAGTTTAGTAACAACTGAAGCTGCAATGTTTGTAAATAACTGTGTCAGAGCAGTGTTGGCTCCAGCTGTTTTAAAACTACTGCTCCCAGCATGTCCACACATCCTTTATCTGAAGTTTTGCATACACAATAGAAATCTCCTATACTGGATACCGGTATGCTTTACGGCCGGTATCCAGTATGCTGTAAAATCTAGACTAGTCTGTCTGGCTAAAAGACAGGCGACCCCTAGTGGTGGCTATTTTGAGCTTGAATTTCAGGTGAAAATAAAAAAATTTTTTAACAGGTGTATATTGTAAAATGTCATATTATAATGATATATGAAAAGTTTTTAACAGTTCCTCTTTAAGGCTCACTGTACCTACCCCTTGTTATGTTCCTTGAGGGGTGTAGTTTCCAAAATAGTTGGCATGTTTTTTTTTTTTTTGCTGTTTTGGCACCATAGGGGCTTCCTAAATGTGACATGGCCCCCAAAAAACATTTTGAATTAATATATAATTTATTTCGAATATCCATTTTTCTTATCAGCAGAGAGCTTCAAAGTAAAAAAAAAAAAAAAAAAAAAAAAAAGCAAGCTTTTCAATTTTTTCATTATATTTTGTAATTTTTCACCAAGAAATGATGAGGTATCGACGACATTTTACCAAGAACAGAAAGTAGAATATGTCACGAAAAAACAATCTCGGAATCAGAATGAAAAGTGAAAGCATCCCAGATTTATTAAAGGGGTACTTCGGTGGAAAACCTTTTTTTTTTTTTTTTTTTTTTTTAAATCAACTGGTGCCAGAAAGTTGAACAGATTTGTAAATTAGAGGGAAAAAGAGGGCTGCCTATACCTCAAGGGCAGTATATGTACTATATAATAATATATTGAATTTAGGCTGAGACCGTGCTTCAAATATTAAGATTATATGTTTATTTAATACATGAATAACAAATGCAATAGAAAAAATTATGCAAAAATGTCCCCTCACAGGGCCCTTGTGGGGGGAAAAATTACAAAATATTGGTTAGAGACATAATGAATACATATAAAGTAAATTTGCAATAAAACTGTGCTGTGAAAAGTTAAGAAAATGCAGTGTGACCACTAATCCGGCAATATTGTAGCTGATAATCCGGTATGAGGCTTCCAATGTCCAGAAATTTAACCAGAATTGATTTGTGAATATGATATGTTCAGAATATTGTCCCATATAAAAATGCAAGAGGTTTGTGTAATTATGTAAAAATATTACCTGATATGTTATCTTTACTTTATAACGCTGTCCTGTGAGTGCTGGCAGGCGCCGTCACAGCTGGTTCAGACGGCAATAGACCTATAGTTCACCGTGCGATGTTGCAGTCCGGAGGTGTTAGCGTCCGGAGGTGCTGCTGAATACAATTCCTGAACATCGCACGGTGAACTATAGGTCCATTGCCGTCTGAACCAGCCATGACGGCGCCTGCCATCACTCACAGGACAGCGTTATAAAGTAAAGATAACACAGGAATCCACATATCGGGTAATATTTTTACAGTGTTACACAAACCTCTTGCAGTTTTAAATGGGACAATATTCTGAACATTCACTAATTAATTCCGGTAAAATTTCTGGACATTGGTAGCCTCATACCGGATTATCAGCTACAGTATTGCCGGATTAGTGGTCACACTGTATTTTCTTAACTTTTAACAGCAAAGGTTTATTGCAAATTTATTTTATTTGTATTCATTATGTCTCTAACCAATATTTTGTAATTTTTCCCCCCACAAGGGCCCGGTGAGGGGACATTTTTGCATTATTTTTTCTATTGCATTTGTTATTCATGTTTTAGATAAACATCTAATTTAAATATTTGAAGCACGGTCTCAGCCTAAATTCAATATATTATTATATAGTACAAATACTGCCCTTGAGGTATAGGCAGCCCTCTTTTTTCCTCTTCTATACAAATTACTAAACACCTGGGTATAGGTGTTTTTGCCTATCCTGCCGGACAGTATTTAATTGTGAGCTGCACCATCTTCTATTCTTTAGATTTGTAAATAACTTATATTAAAAAATCTTAATCCTTCCAGTACTTATTAGCTGCTGAATACTACAGAGGAAATTATTATCTTTTTGGAACACAGAGCTCTCTGCTGACATCATGACCACAGTGCTCTTCTGAATTCTCTGTCCATTTTTGGAACTTTCCAGAGCAGCATATGTATTCTATGGGGATTTTCTCCTACTCTGAAAAGTTCCTAAAATGGACAGAAGCGTCAGCAGAGAGCACTGTGGTCATGTCAGCAGAGAGCACTGTGTTCCAAAAAGAAAATAATTTCCTCTGTAGTATAATCAGCAGCTAATAAGTACTGGAAGGATAAAGAGTTTTTTAATAGAAGTGATTTACAAATCTGTTTGACTTTCTGGGACCAGTTGAGTTAAAAAAAAAAAAAAAGTTTTCCACAGGAGTACCCCTTTAATGCTTAACCCCTTTAGGACCAAGCCCATTTTCACCTTAAGGACCAGGCCAATTTTATTTTTGCGTTTTTTTTTTTCCTCCTCGACTTCTAAAATCCATAACTCTTTTATATTTCAATCTGCAGACCCATATAAGGGCTTGTTTTTTATAGAATTAAAAGTTTTATTGGTTTGAAATGATATAACAAAAAAAAAAAACAACAATGTAAAAGAATAGCAGTTAGATAGTAACCGATACCATAATGTAGCGACATACAGTAAGGGCAATACTGAGTAACAGATACTAAGCAATCCAAGTCATATAAGTCAGAATGACGATCAGAAAGAAGACTCAGTAACCGATACTCCTGCACAATAACAAAGGGAGTCAAGCTGTGTTACTAAGAAAAGGGGAGGACAGAAAGCATCCACAGGTGAGAAACCATATGAGCATATGCATAAATAAGGGCTTGTTTTTTGCGTGACCAATTGTACTTTGTAATGAAACCTCATTTTACCATAAAATGTACGGCGAACCCCAAAAAAATGTTTCTTTTATGGAGGAAATTTGACTGAAAACTACAATTGTGCACATTTTAGAGGGTTTTGTTTTCACACTGTACACTTAACGGTAAAAATGATGTGTGTTCTTTATTCTGTGGGTCAATACGAGTAAAATGATACCCATGGCTAGATACTATTTTTGTACCGCTTAAAAAAAAACGAAATTTTTTTGTACAAAATCAGTAATCTAAAATCGACATATTTTGACCTCCTATAACTTTTTCATTTTTCTGTAAATAGGGTGGTATGGGAGCTAATTTTTTGCACCATCATCTGTACTTTTTATCGATACCACATTTGCGTATATATGAGATAAATTTTTTATGAATTTTATTTTGAATAAAATGTGACAAAAAAGCAGCATTTTTGGACTTTTTTAAAAAAAAATTCTTACATTTACGACATTCACCGTACTGGATCATTAACATTATATTTTGATAGTTCGGACATTTACACATGCGGTGATACCAAATATGTTTATAAAAAAAAAAATTACTCTTTTTGTGGGTAAAATGGGAAAAACTGACAATTTTAATTTTTTATTGGGGAAGGGGATTTTTCACTTTTTTTTTTACACTTTTCATGTCCCCATAGGGGACTATCTATAGCAATCATTTGGTTGCTAATACTGTTCAGTGCTATGCATAGGACATAGCACCGATTAGTATTATCGGTGATCTGCTCTGGTCTGCGCGATCTCACACCAGAGCAGAAGACCCCGGGAGACGGTCGGAGCCAGGTGAGGGGACCTCCGGCCGCCATGCTGGATTTCAGATCGCCGCTGCAGCGCTGCGGGCGATCCGATCATCCATTCAAAGTATCGCACTGCTGCAGATACCGTGATCTGTATTTATCACAGCATCTGAGGGGTTAATGGCGGACATCCACACGATCGCGGATGTAGGCCATTACTGGCGGGTCCCTGGCTGCTGCTAGCAGCCGGAACCTGCCGTGTATGACGCGAGCACCGTTCCGATGCTCGCGGTCATACACAGGACGTAAATGTACGTCCTGGTGCGGGAAGTACCGCCAAACCAGGACGTACATTTACGTCCGTGGTCGTTAAGGGGTTAAAGTGACAGTGGTCGGATGTGCAAAAAATGGCCGGGTCCTTAAGGTGAAAATGGTCTGGATCCTTAACCCCTTAACGACAATGGACGTAAATGTACGTCATGGTGACGTGGTACTTAACGCACCATGACGCACATTTACGCGCAGCCATAATCGTGAGCTATCAGTAGCCAGAGAGCCGCCGGTAATGGCGGACATCCGCGATCTTGCGGATGTCCGCCATTAACCCCTCAGGTGCCGTGAACAATACAGATCAATGCATCTGCGGCAGTCACTACTTTGAATGGAGGATCGGATCGCCCACAGCACTGCTGCGGGGATCTGATCATCTAGCATGGCGGCCGGAGGTCCCCTCACCTGGCTCTGGCCGTCTCCCGGGGTCTTCTGCTCTGGTCTAAGATCGAGCAGACCTGAGCAGAAGATCACCGATAATACTGATCAGTGCTATTTCCTACACATAGCACTGGATAGTATTAGCAATCAACTAATTGCTATGAATAGTCCCCTATGGGGACATAAAAAGTGTAAAAAAAAAAATTTAAAATAAAAAAGTAAAGAAATGTGAAAAATCCCCTCCCCCAATAATAAAGTAAAACATCCGTTTTTCCCATTTTACCCCCGAAAAAGCGTTAAAAAAATTATTAATACACATATTTGGTATCGCCGCGTGCATAAAAGTCTGAACTATTAAAATATATTGTTAATTATCCCGTATGGGGAACCGCGTAAATGTAAAAAAACATTTTTTTTTTAAAGTCCAAAATTGATGCTTTTTTGTCACATTTTATTCCAAAAAAAGTTTATAAAAAATTTATAAAAAGTAAAACCTAAGCAAAATTGGTACTGATAAATACTACAGATCATGGCGCAAAAAATTAGCCCTCATATTGCCCCATATACGGAAAATTTATAGGTGGTCAAAATAGGGCAATTTCAAACATACTCATTTTGTTAAAATGGTTTAAGATTTTTCTTAAGCGGTACAATTATAGAAAAGCATATAACATGGGTATCATTTTAATCGTATTGACCCATAGAATAAAGAAAACATGTCATTTTTACCATTAAGTGTACATCGTGAAAACAAAACCTTCCAAAATTTGCAAAATTGCGGTATTCTTTTCAATTTCCCCACATAAATAATATTTGTTTGGTTGCGCCGTACATTTTATGGTAAAATAAGGGATGTAATTACAAAGTACAATTGGTGACGCACAAAACAAGCCCCATATGGGTCTGTGGATGGAAATATAAGAGAGTTATTATTTTTAGAAGGCGAGGTGGAAAAAACAAAAATGCAAAAATAAAACTGGTCTGGTCCTTAAGGCCTAAATGGGCCTGGTCCTTAACCCGTACAGGACCTAGGGCGTATGGATACGCCTTCTGTACCTGGGTCTTAAGGACCCAGGGCGTACCTGTACGCCCGTGGGAATTTTGGTCCCCGCCGCGCGCCGGGCAGGGACCGGGCCGGGGTGACTGCTGATATCGATCAGCAGGCACCCCGTGCAAATGCCCAGGGGGGTCATCAGACCCCCCCCCCCATGTCGGCGATCGGCGCAAATTGCAAGTGAATTCACACTTGCGATTTGCGCCGATTCCGGGTCATTCGGGTCTATGGTGACCCCCAATAGAAGGGGGATCGCGGTTGTCTAAGACACCCACGATCCCCCTCTAGCGATAGGAGTGAGGTGGCAGAGGTGCCACCCCTCCTATCTCTGCTATTGGTGGTCTAGGCGCGACCACCAATAGCAGATTAGGGGCGGGGGGGTTTACTTTAATTTTCCCCGTTCTGCCCACCCACAATAGGCGGGGCAGGACGGGGAAATGACAGGGACCGAACGCCGAAGATCCACTTACCCGTCGGTGGAAGCTGCGGGACCGAATCGGCGGCGGTGATCGGCGCGGGCGGCGATGTCGTGCAGCAGAAGAGGACGGCTCCCTGGATCCGACGGAAGCCGGTAAGTTGCCTAGCAACATCTAGAGGGCTACAGTCTGAGACTGTAGCCCTCCAGATGTTGCAAAACTACAACTCCCAGCATGCCCAGACAGCTGCTGGGCATGGTGGGAGATGCAGTTTTGCAACAGCTGGAGGTCTACACTTTAGAGACCACTGCACAGTGATCTCTATACTGTAGCACTCTAGATCTTGCAAAACTAAACTCCCAGCATGCCCACATAGCTGTTTGCTGTCTGTGCATGCTGGAATTTGTAGTTTTGCAACATCTGGAGGTCCACAGTTTGGAGATCACAGTGCAGTGGTCTCTATCTGTAGCCCTCCAGATGTTGCAAAACTGCAAATCCCAGCATGCCCAAACAGCTGTCTCTGCATGCTGGGAGTTGTAGTTGCGATCCCTCCAGCTGTTGCATAACTAGATCTCCCAGCATGCCCTTCGGCGATCAGTACATGCTGGGAGTTGTAGTTTTGCAACAGCTATAGGCACACTGGTTGGAAAATACTGAGTTAGGTAACAGAACCTAACTGAAGGTTTTCCAACCAGTGTGCCTCCAGCTGTTGCAAAACTACAACTCCCAGCATGCACGGTCTGTCAGTACATGCTGGGAGTTGTAGTTTTGAAACAGCTGGAGGTTTGCCCCCCCATGTGAAAGTACAGGGTACATTCACACGGGCGGGTTTACAGTAAGTTTCCTGCTTCAAATATGAGCTGCGGCAAACTTTTTGCCGCAGCGCAAATTTCTAGCGGGAAGCTCACTGTAACCCGCCAGTGTGACTGTACCCTAAAAACACTACACTACATTAACACATAATAAAGGGTAAAACACTGCACATACACCCCCTTACACTGTCCCCCCAATAAAAATGAAAAAATGTATTGTACGGCAGTGTTTCCAAAACAGAGCCTCCAGCTGTTGCAAAACAACAACTCCCAGCATTTCCGCACAGCCACTGACTGTCCAGGCATGCTGGGAGTTTAGCAACAGCTGGAGACACCCTGTTTGGGAATCACTGGCGTAGAATACCCCTATGTCCACCCCTATGCAATCCCTAATTTAGTCCTCAAATGCGCATGGCGCTCTCTCACTTCGGAGCCCTGTCGTATTTCAAGGAAACAGTTTAGGGCCACATATGGGGTATCTCCGTAATCGGGAGAAATTGCACTACAAATTTTGGGGGGCTTTTTTCTTCTTTTACCCCTTATGAAAAGGAAAAGTTGGGGGCTACACCAGCCTGTCAGTGTAAAAAAAAAATTAAATTTTACACTAACATGCTGGTGTTGTCCTTTACTTTTTATTTTCACAAGTGTTAAAAGGAAAAAAAAGCCCCCCAAAATTTGTAACGCAATTTCTTCTGAGTACAGAAATACCCCATATGTGGGCGTAAAATGCTCTGCGGGCGTACAACAAGGCTCAGGAGTGAGAGCGCACTATGTACATTTGAGGCCTACATTGGTGATTTGCACAGGGGTGGCTGATTTTACAGCGGTTCTGACATAAACGCAAAAAAAGAAATACCCACATGTGATCCCATTTTGGAAACTACACCCCTCACGGAAAGTAACAAGGGGTATAGTGAGCCTTTACACCTCACAGGTGTTTGACGAATTTGGATGGAAAAATGAAAAAAAAAATGTTTTCACAAAAATGCTGGTGTTACCCAAAATTTTTCATTTTCACAAGGAAACATAGGAAAAAAGCCCCTCAAAATTTGTAACCCCATTTTTTCTGAGTAAGAACATACCCCATATGTGGATGTAAAGTGCTCGGCGGGCGAACTACAATGCTCAGAAGAGAAGGAGCACCATTGGGATTTTGAAGATAAAATTTGTCCGGAATTGAAGACTACGTGTGTTTACAAAGCCCCCATAGAGCCAGAACAATGGACCCCCCCACATATGACCCAATTTTGGAAACTACACCCCTCACGTAATGTAATAAGGGTTACAGTGAGCATTTACGCCCCACAGGTTTCTGACAGATTTTTGGAACAGTGGTCCGTGAAAATGAAAAATTTAATTTTTCATTTGCACAGCCCACTGTTCCAAAGATCTGTCAAACGCCAGTGAGGTGTAAATACTCACTGCACCCCTTATTAAATTCTGTGGGTGGTGTAGTTTCCAAAATGGGGTCACGTGGGGGGGGTCCACTGTTCTGGCACCACGGGGGGGCTTTGTAAACGCACATGGCCCCCGACTTCTATTCCAACCAAATTGTGTCTTCAAAAGCTCAATGGCGCTCCTTCTCTTCTGAGCAGAGTAGTGCGCCAGCAGATCACTTGATGTCCACACATTGGGTATTTCCATACTCAGAAGAAATGGGGTTACAAATTTTGGGGGTCATTTTCTCCTGTTACCCCTTGTAAAAATATAAAATGTGGGGGGAAACCAGCAATTTAGTGAAATTTTTTTTTTTTTTCATTTACACATCCGACTTTAGCAAAAGTCGTCAAACACCTGTGAGGTTTTAAGGCTCACTGTACCCCTTGATGTGTTCCTTGAGGGGTGTAGTTTCTAAAATAGTATGCCATGTGTTTGTTTTTTTTTTGCTGTTCTGGCATCATAGGGGCTTCCTAAATGCCCCACAAAAACCATTTCAGAAAAACTCACTCTCCAAAATCCCATTGTCGCTCCTTCCCTTCTGAGCCCTCTACTGCGCCCGCCGTACACTTGACATACACATATGAGGTATTTCCTTACTCGAGAGAAATTGGGCTACACATTTTAGGAAGATTTCTCTCCTTTTACCCCTTGTAAAAATTCAAAAACTGGGTCTACAAGAACATGCCAGTGTAAAAAATTTAGATTTTGAATTTTCTCCTTAAATTTGCTGCTATTCCTGTGAAACACCTAAAGGGTTAACAAACATTTTGAATGTCATTTTGAATACTTTGGAGGATGCAATTTTCATAATGGGGTCATTTTTGGGGTATTTCTAATAAGAAGGCCCTTCAAATCCACTTCAAAACAGAACTGGTCCCTGAAAAATTTTGATTTTGAAAATTTTGTGAAAAATTAGAAAATTGCTGCTGAACTTTGAAGCCCTCTGGTGTCTTCTAAAAGTAAAAACATGTCAACGTTATGATGCAATCATATAGTCAACATGTTGTATATGTGAATCAATATATAATTTATTTGGAATATTAATTTTCCTTATAAGCAGAGAGCTTCAAAGTAAAAAAAAATGCCAAATTTTCAATTTTTTCATCAAATTTTGGAATTTTTCACCAAGAAACGATGCAAGTATCGACAAAATTTTACCACTAACATAAAGTAGAATATGTCACGAAAAAACAATCTCGGAATCAGAATGAAAGGTAAAAGCATCCCAGAGTTATTAATGCTTAAAGTGACAGTGGTCAGATGTGCAAAAAATGTCCGGGTCCTACAGTGAAAATTGGCTGGGTCCTTAAAGGGTTAATGGGCTAAAGGGGTACACCAGTGGAAAACTTTTTTTTTATTTTTAAATCAACTGATTTGTAAATTACTTCTATTAAAAATTCTTAATCCTTCCAGTACTTATTAGCAGCTGTATACTACAGAGGAAATTATTTTCTTTTTAGATTTCTTTTCTGTCACAACCTCATTGCTCTGTGCTGACACCTCTGTCCATTTTAGGAACTGTCCAGAGCAACAGATGTTTGCTATGGGGATTTTCTCCACTCTAGACAGTCCTTACATGGACAGAGGTGTCAGCAGAGAGCACTGTGGTCAGACAGAAAAGAAATCCAAAAATAAAAGAATTTCCTCTGTAGTATACAGCCGCTAACAAGTACTGAAAGGATTAGGATTTTTTTTTCTAGAAGTAATTTACAGATCTGTTTAACTTTCTGGCATCAGTTGATTTAAAAAAAAAAAAAAGTTTTCCACCGGAGTATCCTTTTAAGTTTAGAGTCTCCCCCTGTATACTATCCCCTCATGGAGAGATTTGATAGATCTCTGTTTAATGCTCCTTTGAAACAACTCTATACCCTAATTTCCTTAAATATATACATTGGAGGGTTAAACTTTTCTTGGAAATGTGAGTACATTATCTGTTTGTGATTAAAATGTGTGCATCTATTCAGCTGTGTTTATTGTAAGTTTCTAATGTAATCATTTTTTGTTTTTTTTTAAAGCACATTTCACTGAGTAATCAATTGTTTTACTTTGTATAGCTTGTTATGTATATATGTAGGCTATGTGTATCTTATTTATGGTAAATGGTAATATATAATATATTGTTGTGAATATCCATAAAATCATTGACAAACATCTGTAATGGCAGCTCATTTCCAATCTCTTTATGTTTCTCCTTGCTCTTTAAAACCTGCTGTTACACTGCCCTCTTCTGGTGGATAACGTATATATTTTTCCAATTTTGTAAATTGTCCCTGTAAAGCAAAGCATCAATAGGAAGCGTATTGGGAAAAGCTGATGGCCACTATAACAAACTCTTCTCTCCATGAACAGGACACAGGTTCCATAAATAGTGCCTTTATTCTGTTGCCAACAATGGAGAGCAACTACAGATAAGTGATGTCCTAAATTTTTAGTTACCTTACCAACTCTTTAAAGTGAGGGAACATGAGGTTTAAATTAATTATATAAAGATAAATGAATTAATAAATTTATTAAGTATACCTATTAACCTGTTAAGAACCAGGCCCATTTTGGCCTTAACCCCTTAAGGACTGAGCCCTTTTTCACCTTAAGGACTCGGCCATTTTTTGCAATTCTGACCACTGTCACTTCAAACATTAATAACTCTGGAATGCTTTTAGTTATCATTCTGATTCCGAGATTGTTTTTTCGTGACATATTCTACTTTAACATAGTGGTAAAATGTTGTGGTAACTTGCATCCTTTCTTGGTGAAAAATCCCAAAATTTGATGCAAAATTTGCAAATTTAGCATTTTTCTAACTTTGAAGCTCTTTGCTTGTAAGGAAAATGGATATTCCAAATACTTTTTTTTTTTATTCACATATACAATATGTCCACTTTATGTTTGCATCATAAAATTTATGAATTTTTACTTTTGGAAGACACCAGAGGGCTTCAAAGTTCAGCAGCAATTTTCCAATTTTTCACAAAATTTTGAAACTCGCTTTTTTTCAGGGACCAGTTCAGGTTTGAAGTGGATTTGAAGAGTCTTCATATTAGAAATACCCGATAAATGACCCCATTATAAAAACTGCACCCCCCAAAGTATTCAAAATTATATTCAGCAAGCGTTTTAACCCTTTAGGGGTTTCACAGGAATAGCAGCAAAGTGAAGGAGAAAATTCACAATCTTCATTTTTTACACTCGCATGTTCTTGTAGACCCAATTTTTTAATTTTTGCAAGGGGTAAAAAGGAGAAAATTTTTACTTGTATTTGAAACCCAATTTTTCTCAAGTAAACACATACCTCATATGTCTATGTTAATTGTTCGGCGGGCGCAGTAGAGGGCTCAGAAGGGAAGGAGCGACAAATGGTTTTTGGGGGGCATGTCACCTTTAGGAAGCCCCTATGGTGCCAGAACAGCAAAAAACCCCACATGGCATACCATTTTGGAAACTAGACCCCTCAGGGAACATAACAAGGGGTAAAGTAAACCTTAATACCCCACAGGTGATTCACGACTTTTGCATATGTAAAAAAAAAAAAAAAAAAAATTTTTTTACCTAAAATGCTTGGTTTCCCAAAAGTTTTACATTTTTAAAAAGGGTAATAGCAGAAAATACCCCCCAAAATTTGAAGCCCAATTTCTCCCAATTCAGAAAACACCTCATATGGGGGTGAAAAGTGCTCTACTGGCACATTTGGCTTTTTTGAAGGAAATTTTGCTCTGGGGGCATGCCGCATTTAGGAAGCCCCTATGGTGCCAGGACAGCAAAAAAAAAACCTTATGGCATACCATTTTGGAAACTAGACCCCTCGGGGAACGTAACAAGGGGTAAAGTGAACCTTAATACCCTACAGGTGTTTCGCGACTTTTGCATATGTAAAAAAAAATAGAAAAAATGTACCTAAAATGCTTGGTTTCCCAAAAATTTTTAATTTTTACAAAGGGTTAAAGCAGAAAATACCCCCCAAAATTTGAAGCCCAATTTCTCTCGATTCAGAAAACACCCCATATGGGGGTGAAAAGTGCTCTGCTGGCGCACTACAGGTCTCCGAAGAGAAGGAGTCACATTTGGCTTTTTGAAAGCAAATTTTGCTCTGGGGGCATGCCGCATTTAGGAAGCCCCTATGGTGCCAGAACAGCAAAAAAAAAAACACATGGCATACTATTTTGGAAACTAGACCCCTCGGGGGAACGTAACAAGGGGTTAAGTGTACCTTAATACCCCACAGGCGTTTCACGACTTTTGCATATATAAAAAAAATTATTTATTTTTTTTTACCAAAAATGCTTCTTTTCCCAAAAATTTTACATTTTTAAAAAAGGGTAAAAGCTGAAAATACCCCCCAAAATTTGTAACACAATTTCTCCTGAGTACGGCTATACCCCATATGTGACCCTAAACTGTTGCCTTGAAATACGACAGGGCTCCAAAGTGAGAGCGCCATGCGCATTTGAGGCCTAAATAAGGGATTGCATAGGGGTGGACATAGGGGAATTCTATGCCAGTGATTCCCAAACAGGGTGCCTCCAGCTGTTGTAAAACTCCCAGCATGCCTGGACAGTCAGTGGCTGTCTGGTAATACTGGGAGTAGTTGTTTTGCAACAGCTGGAGGCTCCGTTTTGGAAACCGTGGCGTACCAGACGTTTTTCATTTTTATTGGGGAGGGGGGCTGTGTAGGGGTATGTGTATATGTAGTGTTTTTTACTTTTTATTTTATTTTGTTAGTGTAGTGTAGTGTTTTTAGAGTACAGTCGCACGGGCGGGGGTTCACAGTAGTTTCTCGCTGGCAGTTTGAGCTGCGGCAGAAAATTTGCCGCAGCTCAAACTCGCAGCCGGATACTTACTGTTAACCTCCACCCATGTGAGTGTACCCTGTACATTCACATGGGGGGGGGGGGGGGCACATCCCGCTGTTGCAAAACTACAACTCCCAGCATGCACTGACAGACTGTACATGCTTAGAGTTATAGTTTTGCAACAGCTGTTGGCACACTGGTTATGTATCACTGAGTTTGTGACCTTACTCAGTGTTTCAAAACCAGTGTGCCTCCACCTGTTGCAAAACTACAACTCCCAGCATGTACGGTGCATGGTGTAAGGTGACTGCTGGGAGTTGTAGTTTGCAACAGCTGGAGGCACACCGGTCGTGAAACACTGAGTTAGGTAAAAAAAACTGAGTTTCACAACCAGTGTGCCTTCAGCTGTCACAAAACTACAACTCTCAGCAGTCACCGACAGCCAATGGGAATGCTGGGAGTTGTAGATATGCAACCAGCAGATGCACCACTACAACTCCCAGCATGCACTTTAGCTATTTGTGCAAGCTGGGAGTTGTAGTTATACAACAGCTGAAGGTACACTTTTCCATAGAAAAAATGTGCCTCCAGCTGTTGCAAAACCATAAGTCCCAGCATGCCCATAAGGGAATGCTGGGAGTTGTGGTGGTCTGCCTCCTGCTGTTGCATAACTACAGCTCCCAGCATGCCCTTTTTGCATGCTGGGAGCTGTTGCTAAGCAACAGCAGGAGGCTGTCACTCACCTCCTGCTGCTGCTCCGTCGCAGGACAGTCCCTCACTGCGGCCGTCGCTCTTGGGGCCCCGATCCCAACAGGGACGCCGGGGATCGGGGTCCCCAGCACCCGGGGTCTTCTTCCCGCACCCGCTCACGTCCTCCGGAAGAGGGGCGGAGCGGGTGCGGGAGTGGCACCCGCAGCAGGCGCCCTGATTGGTCGGCCAGTAATCCGGCCGACGAATCAGGGCGATCGTTAGGTGGCACCAGTGCCACCTCACCCCTGCTGGCTCTGGCTGGCCCCGATCAGCCAGTAATTCCGGGTCACTGGAGACCCGATTGACCCGGAATCGCCGCAGATCGCTGGACTGAATTGTCCAGCGATCTGCGGCCATCGCCGACATGGGGGGCATAATGACCCCCCTGGGCGATATGCCGGGATGCCTGCTGAATGATTTCAGCAGGCATCCGGCTCCGGTCCCCAACCGGCTAGCGGTGGGGACCGGAATTCCCACGGGCGTATGGATACGCCGAACGTCCTTAAGGACTCGGAAAGGGGTTATCCAGGAAAAAACTTTTTTTTATATATCAACTGGCTCCAGAAAGTTAAACAGATTTGTAAATTACTTCTATTAAAAAATCTTAATCCTTTTAGTACTTATGAGCTTCTGAAGTTAAGGTTGTTCTTTTCTGTCTAAGTGCTCTCTGATGACACGTGTCTCGGGAACCGCCCAGTTTAGAAGCAAATCCCTATAGCAAACCGCTTCTAAACTGGGCGGTTCCCGAGACACGTGTCATCAGAGAGCACTTAGACAGAAAAGAACAACCTTAACTTCAGAAGCTCATAAGTACTGAAAGGATTAAGATTTTTTAATAGAAGTAATTTACAAATCTGTTTAACTTTCTGGAGCAAGTTGATATATAAAAAAAATTTTTTTTCCTGCATAACCCCTTTAAAAAAAATCTCATACCATTGTAACAAAATTAGTATGTTTTGAAATTGCCCTATTTTGACCACCTATAACTCTCAGATTTTTCCGTATATGGGGCAATATGAGGGCTCTTTTTTTGCCCCATGATCTGCAGTTTTTATCAGTATCACTTTTGCTTAGGTTTTACTTTTTATAAATTTTTTATAAATTTTTTTTTTTTTATAAAATGTGAAAAAACAGCAATTTTGGACTTTTTAAAAATGTTTTTTACGTTTACACCGTTCACCTTACAGGATAATTAAAAATATATTTGAATAGTTCAGACTTTTACGCATGCGGCAATACCAAATATGTGTATTAATTATTTTTTTTACGCTTTTTTGGGGGTTAAGAGGGAAAAACGGACGATTTTTCAAATTTTTTTACTTTTTATTTAACTTTTTTTTTTTTGCACTTTTTATGTCCCCATAGGGGACTATCTATAGCAATCCTTTGATTGCTAATACTGTTCAGTGCTATGCATAGGGCATAGCACTGATCAGTATTATCGGTGTTCTTCTGCTCTGGTCTGCTCGATCTCAGACCAGAGCAGAAGACCCCGGGAGACGGCCGGAGCAAGGTGAAGGGACCTGCGGCCTCCATGCCGGATGATCGGATCCCCGCAGCAGCGCTGCGGGCGATCCGATTGTCCATTCAAAATACTGCACTGTATTGATCACGGCATCTGAGGGGTTAATGGCGAACATCCGCGCGATCGCAGATGTCCACCATTACCGGCGGGTCCCTGGCTGCTTATAGCAGCCGGAACCTACCTAGCATGACGCGAGCACAGCTCCGGTGCTCGCGATCATGGTGGCGCGTAAATGTACATCATGATGCGTTAAGTACCACGTCACCATGACGTACATTTACGTTCATTGTCGTTAAGGGGTTAATTGATAAAACAAACAGTTTTTAAAAATCATTATATAAGTAAAAATACATAGTTACAAAAGTAGCACCGGATGTGATTCGGCCAGAGTTCTTTCGGACAGTTAGAAGAATAATTTTTTGGGAATTGTGTTTGTATTTAAAAAAGTACAGTGCAGCTGTTAAGACTAATAAATAAATAGAGGCAATCAGACTCTTTAACCCCTTAAGGACTCAGCCCATTTGGACCTTAAAGGGGTATTCCAGGAAAAAACTTTTTTTATATATCACCTGGCTCCAGAAAGATAAACAGATTTGTAAATTACTTATATTAAAAAATCGTAATCCTTTCAGTACTTATGAGCTTCTGAAGTTAAGGTTGTTCTTTTCTGTCTAAATCCTCTTTGATGACACCTGTCTCGGGAAACGCCCAATTTAGAAGCAAATCCCCATAGCAAACCTCTTCTAAACTGGGCGTTTCCCGAGACAGGTGTCATCAGAGAGGATTTAGACAGAAAAGAACAACCCTAACTTCAGAAGCTCATAAGTACTGAAAGGTTTAAGATTTTTTTAATAGAAGTAATTTACAAATGTGTTTAACTTTCTGGAGCCAGTTGATATATATAAAAAAAAGTTTTTTCCTGGAATACCCCTTTAAGGACTCAAAAAATCATAACTCTTTTATATTTTCATCCACGGACTTGTATGAGGGCTTGTTTTTTGCGCGACCAGTTGTAATGCCATCACTCACTTTACCATAAAATGTATGGCACAACCAAAAAAATACTATTTGTGTGGGGAAATTAAAAAGAAAACCGCAATTTTGCAAATTTTGGAAGGTTTTGTTTTCACGCCGTACAATTTATGGTAAAAATGACGTGTTTTTTATTCTCTGGGTCAATACGATTAAAATGATACCCATGATTATACACTTTTATATTACTGTTGCACTTAAAAAAAATCGCAAACTTTTTAACCAAATTAGTACGTTTAAAATCCCCCTATTTTGAAGACCTACAACTTTTTCATTTTTCCGTATAAGCGGTGGTTTGAGGGCTCATTTTTTTGCGCCGTGATCTGTAATTTTTATTAATACCATATTTGCTTATACAAAACTTTTATTACATATTTTATAACATTTTTTTGGAATAAAATTTATAAAAAAAAGCAGCCATTTTGGACTTTTTTATTTTTTTACATTCACGCCGTTCACCGTACGGGATCATTTACATTTTATTTTAATAGTACGGATATTTACGCACGCGGCGATACCAAATATGTATATAAAAATTTTTTTTACACTTTTTGGGGGTAAAATAGGGAAAATGGGACAATTTATGTTTTTATTGGGGAAGGGGGTTTTCACATTTTTTTTACTTAATTTTTTTTTTACTTTTTTTACTTTTATTTTTACACTCTTATATTCCCCATAGGGGACTATTTATAGCAACCATTCGATTGCTAATCCTGTTCAGTGCTATGTATAGGACATAGCACTGATCAGGGTTATTGGTCTTCTTCTGCTCTGGTCTGTGGGTAGGCAGATCAGAGCAGAAGACTCCCGGAAGACAGCGGAGGCAGGTGAGGGGACCTCCGTCTGCCGTGCAGGAGGATCGGATCGCCGCGGCAGCACTGCGGGCGATCCGATCATCCTGTTAAGTGATCGCGATGCTGCAGATGCCGTGATCTGTATTGATCACGGCATCTGAGGGGTTAATGGCTCACATCCGCAGGATCGCCGGTGTCCGCCATTACCGGCGGGTCCCTGGCTGCGATCCACATCCGGGACCTGCCGAGCATGATGTCGGCATCGATACGATGCCCGCGGTTATGCTCAGGACGTAAATGTACGTCCTGGTGCGTTAAGTACCACATCACCAGGACGTACATTTACGTCCTGCGTCGTTAAGGGGTTAAAGAAAAAAGGCATAAAATAGAGCATGTATAAGAATAGTGTTAAGAAAGATGTACGGACGTAAAGGAAGAAAGGTTTTTATAAATGGGAAACTAGGTGACGTGATGACGTCAAGGTATTTGTAGCCATAGTGAGAGAGTAAGAATGAACGGACGCAGGATCAGGGTATGTTAATGTAAGCAGCGGCCCCATGACAGATCTTACTGGCACGCACAGAACATTAGAAAAGGTATATTCGTAAGCTTATAAACCAGATGAATTATAAAGACTAAGGCTGGGTCCACACTACGTTTTCCCCCATACGGGAGCTCCCGTATGTCATTCATTTCAATGAGCCGACCGGAGTGAAACGTTCGGTCCGGTCGGCTCATTTTTGCGCCGTATGCGCTTTTACAACCGGACCTAAAACAGTGGTCAACCACGGTTTTAGGTCCGGTTGTAAAAGCGCATACAGCGCAAAAATGAGCCGACCGGACCGAACGTTTCACTCCGGTCGGCTCATTGAAATGAATGACATACGGGAGCGCATACGGTCACATACGGGAGCGCGAGCTTTTAGCTCCCCCCTGCCGTATGCGCTCCCGTATGGGACAAAACGTAGTGTGGACCCAGCCTAAGAGAGACTAGGAAGAGGAATACTGGTATTAAGTATATGCACGGATGTCCAAGATTAGGGACCACCGCAAACACATATTGGTAAGTATTGTTATTTACCAATAATAATGATTAGAACATTAAAACATAAGCAAATGTGTATAATTAGATATGTAAAAGTATCATGAATAGCGTATAGGGACTAGCAGACTAGGTAGAATTACTGGAAAGAAGAATGGTAATTACAATGATGTTAGATCGCAATAAGTTAATATTAGGATGATGTTACAAGAAGCGCACAAAGATGGTGACAGTAAAATCAGTTGTGGCAAGGTGTAATTAGATAAATAAAAATTAATAAATATATATAAATAGTGTAAAACTAGCACATGAAGGCCATAAACCAGGTAAGCTGCGCAATAGATACATAGTATAATATAATGGGATGGGGAGCACAGGAGGAGAAGGAGAAGCTGCAAAAGGGGGACAGAACGATATATATCTGAAAAGTATTAATTCAATGTATATTCTCGATATATTCGTTAAGGCCAGATGGAACCAAAGCTTTCAAGCGATATATCCATTAGTTCTCTCTCTTTCTGAGAGAGTTGAAACATTGATTTGTGTCTTTGGATATATGTTCTATGGGGAGATATTTAAACGCACCAAAGTCACAATTGTGGTGTTCTAAAGCATGTTTAGATACACTATATAGGCCCACATTTACTATTCTAAACCCGACTTCTTTTGTCGGGTTCTTTTGGCGCATCTTTGTCTGCAACATGTTGCAGACATCGTGCGCCAGTCTGCGACACGATGCAACATTTTTTCCCGACGGACCCGATGTGGATTCTCCCAAACCCGAAAAAGGGGCGTAACCCGACATTTCTGAGCTTTCCCACGTATTTATAAAGGTTTCCAACCCGAATTTGTTGAATTGTTGTGGATTTTTTCCCGACAGCTCAGAGGAGTTGGAAACCAAAACCAACAAAACCCAGTGCGACAAACAGGATGCGACATAATAATAATAAATACCAGGGGAAAAAAGCAATCGGGTAAGAAAGCAAGATAGACTTACAACCCGATTTTCTAAGTAAATGAGGGCCTATATAGTGTGTAACCATTAGTAACATTCGCACGGTGTTTATTTATGCGGCATCTAAATGGCTGGATGGTGCGACCAACATACTGGAGGCGCACTGGCATTCCATAAGATAAATAACATAAATAGTGCTGCAGTTCATAAAGGATTTGATCTGGAATATTTCGCCAGTTGCTGTAGATTTGAATTCTTTTTTTGCATTCATAAAATTCAGACAACATTTGCAAGCAGTGATATTGCATTTAAAGGATCCCAAGGGGGCTGGTAAAAACAAAATTTGACTGATAGTCTTTTTGGGGATTTTTTGTTTGCTTGGGGCTACTATATTTTTCAGAGATTTAGATTTGCAAAATGTAATATTTGGCTTAGTGGGAATTATACCTTTTAAGAATAGATCTAACCTTAAAATGCCGCAGTGTTTGGATAATAGCTGTCTAACTGTCTTGTGATCCGAGCTGTAGTTAGTGATGAAATTGCTCTTATACCGTAATTAACATTAGTATTAGGGAGACATTTTTCTTTCGGTAAAAGACAGGTGTGTTGATCCAGCATAGCTGCTTTTTTCTGGTATTGGTGACTAGAGGTTTCGGGTATCCTTTCTTTTTAAATCTAGCCATCAGAGTGTTACTTTGTTGCAGATATTTTTCTTTTTTTGTACAGTTACGTCTGATTCTTTTGAACTGTCCAAAAGGGATATTTAGTAACCATTTATTGTAGTGTGCGCTTGTGTAATCTAAATAATTGTTACTGTAAACACGTGTAAAAAAAATTCGGGTCTCCAATTGCTTATGTTTGTTATGTGATACTTAAATATATACAATAACCCCAATGGGTAACTGATCCAACGCTAACTGAGAATAGCAAAAAAAAATGGAAAATGCGTATATAGATCAAGAATTATCTTTATTAAATACAAAAAACATTAAAAAGCCCACAAGGGGTAAAGGATATAGAAAATACAATAATGCAAATAGTCACCATGGACCAGACTAAAAAGCGGTGGCTAGAAACACAGTAAAAATTCACATATGATAAGGTGCAAGGGAAGGCATGTTATGAACAATCCCTGATATTTGGGACTAAGCCCATACTACACACTGCAATACAATATAGTAAACACTAAACAAATGTAAAAGAATTTAAGTACAAAGTTGTATATAAAAAGGGTATATAGCCACAGTGAGACGGAGTGTACCTGAGTAGCCACACATTCAACCCAACGTTTCGCTACTGCTTCATCGGGGGCGTGGCCTAAGACAATTCCACCCCTTCTTTTTATATCACTATGCACCAATCATGGCAGTGACGTCTTTTCTATGCGACAGCACGATTGTTGGCGCGCACTCTAATTAGGCTGCATCGATACACAGGTATGATGGGCGGATCTCATGCCCTATTGGTTATTGCTACAGTCCCCCGGCCAGGTGGGTTAGTTTCTATTCTATCCTCCTTGATTAGGACGCAGCATGATGACCTGTATCTGGGACGTACTGCCATGATTGGTGCATAGTGATATAAAAGAAGGGGTGGAATTGTCTTAGGCCACGCCCCGGATGAAGCAGTAGCGAAACGTTGTGTTGAGTGTGTGGCTACTCAGGTACTCTCCGTCCCACTGTGGCTATATACTCTTTTTATATACAACTTTGTTCTTATATTCTTTTACATTTGTGGAGTGTTTACTATATTGTATTGCAGTGTGTAGTATGGGCTTAGTCCCAAATATCAGGGATTGTTCATAACATGCCTTCCCTTGCACCTTATCATATGTGAATTTTTACTGTGTTTCTAGCCACCGCTTTTTAGTCTTGGCCATGGTGACTATTTGCATTATTGTATTTTCTATCTCCTTTACCCCTTGTGGGCTTTTTAATGTTTTTTTGTATTTAATAAAGATAATTCTTGATCTGTATACGCATTTTCCTCTTTTTTGCTATTGTTATGTGATACTGTAATGTCTAAAAATTCAGCATCGTTAAAAAATAGGTTACTAGTGAATTCAGGGTTCCATGTGTTTTGATTAATATCTTTAACCTGTTGGGGACGCCCGTGGGAATTTCAGTCCCCACCGCGCGGCGGGTGGGAACCAGGATGCCTGCTGAAATCATTCAGCATGCATCCCGTGCAAATGCCTGGGGGGTCCTGAGACCCACCCCCCCATGTCGGCGATCGCCGATTAATACAGATCGGCGACTTGCGACTATTCCAGGCTGAGCGCATCTCTGATGACCCGATAGCCCGTAAAATAGGGAGGATAGGAGCAAGGTGGCAGGGGCAGGGTTGAACGTTCATTTCCCCCCGCTCTGCCCACCCCTGGATGTCGGGGCAGAGCAGGGGAAGATGACGGCGAGGTGCGGGGGGCTGTGGATGCGGCGGGGACCAGGATTAGATGCTGCAGTGAAGATTGCCGTAAAGTGATCTTCAAAACTACAACTCCCAGCATGCCCAGACTTTTAAAGGCTGGGAGTTGTAGTTTTGCGACATCTGGAGGGCCACAGTTTGGAGACCAGTGTGCAGTGGTCTCCAAACTGTGTCCTTCCAGATGTTGCAAAACTACAACTCTCAGCATGCCCAGACAGTCCAGGCATGCTGGGAGTTGTAGTTCTGTAACATATGGCTCTTCAGATATTGCAGAACTACAACTCCCAGCATGCCCGGACAGTCTCAGCATTCTGGGAGTTGTAGTTTTGCAACATCTGGAAGGGCACACTTTGGAGATCACTATACAGTGGTGTCCAAACTGTAACACTTCAGATGTCAATTCAAACCATGCCGAGACTGTCCAAGCATGCTGGGAGTTGTAGTTCAGCAACATCTATCCCTTCAGATGTTGCCGAACTACAGCTCCCAGCATGCCTGGGCAGTCTGGGCATGCTTGGAGTTGAAGTTTTGCAACACCCTTTAGGTGTTTCACAGGAATAGCAGCAAAGTGAAGGAGAAAATTCAAAATCTTAATGTTTTACACTCACATGTTCTTGTAGACCCAGTTTTTGAATTTTTACAAGGGTAAAAGGAGAAAAATCTTCCTAAAATTTGTAACCCAATTTCTCTCGAGTAAGGAAATATCTCACATGTCGATGTGAAGTGTTCTTTGGGTGCACTAGAGGGCTCAGAAGGGAAGGAGCGACAATGGGATTTTGGAGAGTGAGTTTTTCTGAAATGGTTTTTGGGGGGCATGTCACATTTAGGAAGCCCCTATGGTGCCAGAAAAGCAAGAAAAACCCCACATGGCATACTATTTTGGAAACTACACCCCTCAGGGAATGTAACAAGGCATCTAGTGAGCCATAACACCCCCCAGGTGTTCGACGACTTTTCGTTAAAGTTGGACGTGTAAATTAAAATTTTTTTTTCACTAAAATGCATATTTTTTCCCCAAAATTTTAAATTTTTACAAGGAGTAATAGGAGAATATGTCCCCAAAATGTGTAACCCCATCCCTTCTGAGTATGGAAATACCCCATGTGTGGACGTCAAGTTCACTGCGGGCGCACTACAATGCTCAGAAGAGAAGGAGTCACATTTGGCTTTTGGAAAGCAAATTTTGCTGAAATGGCATACTATTTTGGAAACTACACCCCTCAAGGAACGTAACATGGGGTACAGTGATCCTTAACACCCCAGAGGTGTTTGATGACTTTTAGTTAAAGTTGGATGTGTAAATGAATTTTTTTTTATCACTAAAATGCTGGTTTTTCCCCAAATTTTACATTTCTACAAGGGGTATGGAAATACCCCATGTGTGGACGTCAAGTGCTCTGCTGGCACACTACAATGGTCAGAAGAGAAGGAGCGCCATTGAGATTATGGAGAGAGAATTTGGTTGGAATAGAAGTCGGGGGCCTTGTGCATTTACAAAGCCCCCGTGGTGCCAGAACAGTGGACCTCACCCCACATGTGACCCCATTTTGGAAACTACACCCACCACAGAATTGAATAAGGGGTGCAGTGAGCATTTACACCCCACTGGCATTTGACAAATCTTTGGAACAGTTGGTTGTGCAAATGAAAAATAAAATTTTCACGGACCACTGTTTCAAAAATCTGTCACACCTGTGGGGCATAAATGCTCACTGCACCCCTTACATTACATTCCGTGAAGGGTGTAGTTTCCAAAATGGGGTCACATATGGGGGGGGTAAATTTTTCTGGCACTATGGGGGCTTTGTAAACACACGTGGCCTTCAATTCCGGACAAATTTTCTCTTCAAAATCCCAATGGCGCTCCTTCTCTTCTGAGCATTGTAGTTCGCCCGCAGAGCACTTTACATCCACATAAGAGGTATGTTCTTACTCAGAAGAATTGGGGTTACAAATTTTGGGGGGCTTTTTTCCTATATTCCCATGTGAAAATGAAAAATTTAGGGTAACACCAGCATTTTCCCATCCAACTTTAACGAAAATTCATCAAACACCTGTTCAGGCTCACTATACCCCTTGTTATGTTCTGTGAGGGGTGTAGTTTCCAAAATGGGGTCACATATGGGTATTTATTTTTTTGCGTTTATATCAGAACCGCTGTAAAATCAGCCAAACCTGTGCAAATCACCAATTTAGACCTCAAATGTACATAGTGCACCCTCACTCCTGAGCCTTGTGCGTCCACACAGCATTTTACGCCCACATATGGGGTATTTCCGTACTCGGGAGAAATTGCGTTACAAATTTTGGGGGTCCTTTTTTCCTTTTACCTCTTGTGAAAATAAAAAGTATGGGGCAACACCAGCATGTTAGTGTAAAAAAAATTTTTTAACCGGCTGATGTAGACACAAACTTTTACTTTTCTTAAGGGGTAAAAGGAGAAAAAGCCCCCCAAAATTTGTAACTCAGTTTCTCCCGAGTACGGAAATACCCCATATGTGGCCCTAAACTGTTTCCTTGAAATAAGTCAGGGCTCCAAAATGAGAGACCACCATGCGCATTTGAGGACTAAAATAGGGATTGCATTGGGGTGGACATAGGGATATTCAACGCCAGTGATTCCCAAACAGGGGGCCTCCAGCTGTTGCTAAACTCCCAGCATGCCTGGACGGTCAGTGGCTGTCCAGAAATTTTGGGAGTTGTTGTTTTACAACAGCTGGAGGCTCCATTTTGGAAACACTGCCGTACGATGTTTTTTATTTTTATTGTAGTGTTTTACCCTTTATTATGTGTTAGTGTAGTGTTTTTAGGGTACATATGCACTGGCACAGGTTTACAGTGAGTTTCCCGCTAGGAATTTGCACTGCGGCAGAAAATTTGCCGCAGCTCAAACTTGAAGCAGGAAACTTACTGTAAACTTGCCCGTGTGAATGTACCCTGTACATTCACATGGGGGGTAAACCTCCAGCTGTTGCAAAACTACTTTTGCAACAGCTGGAGGCACAACTGGTTGGAAAACCTTCAGTTAGGTTCTGTTACCTAACTCAGTATTTTCCAACCAGGGAGCCTCCAGCTGTTGCAAAACTACAACTCCCAGCATGTACTGATTGTTGAAGAGCATGCTGGGAGATGTAGTTATGCAACAGCTGGAGGTATGCAACTACAACTCCCAGCATGGCGAGACAGCTGTTTGACCATGCTGGGAGTTGTAGTTTTGCAAGATCTGGTGGGCCACAATTTAGAGACCACTGCAGTGTGATCACCAAACTGTAGCCATCTAAATCTTGCAAAACTACAAATCCCAGTAGTTTTGCAACATCTGGGGGGGGGGCTGCAGTTTAAAGACCACTGTATAGTGGTTTCCAAACTTTAGCCCTCCCCCCCCCCCCCAGATGCTAGGCAACTACTCACCGGCTTCCGTAGTCTTCACGAGGGAGCCACACGTCGTCGCCACCCGCTGCCACCGGTCAGGTAAGGGACCTCCATCGCTGCCGGTCACGCTACAGTTCCCGCTTTCTGCCCGGATTAAAGTCGGTGTGCACGACGGAGGAACCAAACTTAAACCCTCCAACCCCCCCCCCCCCCCCGCCCCCGATCAGCTATTAATCGTCGCTTCTTGATGACCAATAGCAGGGATAGGAGGGGTGGCACCCCTGCCACCTAACTCCTATCGCTTCAGGGGGACCGGGGGGGACTGGACACCGTATGACCCGGATCCGCCGAAAATCGCCGGTCTCAATTGACCTGCGATTTCCGCCAATCGCCGACATGGGGGGGTCTTAGGACCCCCCTGGGCATATGCACGGGATGCCTGCTGATAGATATCAGCAGTCATCCCGGTCCCCGACTGGCTAGTGACAGTGACCGGAATTCCCACGGGCGTATCCATACTTCCTGCATCCTGCAGAGGTTAAAATTTAACTTTTTGGCCGGAATGAGCAAAGGTACGTTTGGAGAAGAAGGGGAACAGAATTTTATGAAAAGAACCTCTGTCCAACTGTTAAGCGTGGGGGGTGGATCAATCATGCTTTGGGGTTGTATTTCAGCCAATGGCACAGGGAACATCTCATTAGTAGAAGGAAAAATGGATTTACTAAAATTTCAGCAAATTTTGGATGCTAACTTGATGCCATCTGTGAAAAAGCTGAAGTTAAAGGGAAGATGGCTTCTACAAATGGATAATGATCCTAAACACACCTCGAAATCCACGGGGGATTACATTAAGAGGCGTAAACTGAAGGTTTTGCCATGGCCTTCACAATCTCCTGACCTCAACATAATTGAAAATCTATGGATAGACCTTAAAAGAGAAGTGGGTGACAGACAGCCCAGAAATATCAAAGAGCTGGAAGACTTTTGTAAGGAAGAATGGGCAAAGATACCTCAAACAAGAATTGAAAGACTCTTGGCTGGCTACAAAAAGCGTTTACAAGCTGTGATACTTGCAAAACGGGGCAGTACAAGATATTAACTCTGCAGGGTGCCAAAACATTTTTTTGTTTTCTGTTATTTTGAAAGTGTAAATGATCGAAATAAAATCTAACTTTTGTTGACATAAGAATGTCTAATCTGTAATTTGATGCCTTTTGGAGAATTTTCCATCTTTCCTTGGCTTCTTTATGCACATTAATACAAATTTTTACCTGGGGTGCCCAAACTTTTGATCCCCACTGTATATAATGATTTTTTAAAACTGTCTGTTTTATCAATTAATGTGTATACTTTTTAATTTATCTTTATATAATCGTGATATTTATAGTTTGCTCTTTTTTTGCATGTTTTAACTACTGTCACGCAGTATATCGGGCTTACCACGCCCCCCTTTCCTTCTCCTGCCTTTGGCGTTTTTTTTTTTTTACATATATATATATATATATATATATATATATATATAGAAGTTGTGTACTGCTTTTACTTCACATCTGCAATTGAAAAAGGGTAGGATTATACCCGAAACGCGTCTTGCTCATGGATGTACCTGCTGACTGTCTTTCAAATAAAGTACGGTTGTGTTAATTACACTTGTAACTCCTTCTTTATGTGGGATAGCGCCATTTCTTGGAGTTTTCTTTTTTTTCTTTTCTTTGTGCGACAGATTTAAACCCGTGCGACAGAAAAAAAACAGAGATGGATGACGGATTAGTAAATCAGAGGGAAAAAAATGAGTAAAAAGAAAAACACTCCACATTAAACACTCAGGTTTAAGTAAATCAGGGCCTATATGCCAGCATACCTTTTTGCCAGTATGGGCTCATTCACCAGAATGTAGGCTACACTACTGTAAAGATGTAGATGTAACCTTAAAGTGTACCTGTTTCTTTAAAACAACATTTTGAAATGTCCTAAAGATACCGTATGTAAAAAGTTTTAATTGGCTGGGGGTCTGAGTGTTCAGACCCCAACCATTCGCTAGATAGAGCTGGGAGAAAAGCACAGCAGACCGAGACAATCCCATTGACTTACATTGTAAGTTTGTCTTCCATCCAATATTGAAGAAAGAAGGTACGGAGGGTCCAGCACTTCGTTGCAAGCAGCTTTATTGAAGGAACATCACACCATAAAAACAACGTTTTTTATGGTGTGATGTATCTTCAATAAAGCTGCTTGCAACAAAGTGCTGGACCCTCCTTACCTTCTTGCCCAAACTATACAGCTCGAGAAAAGAAACATGTTCTCTATTACAGTTTTCTATGATTCACTCTGAATGCTGCAGCATTTCAGAGGAATCCTAGCTTAAAATAAGGCAACTCTATAAACACTATAGGGGAGATTCATCAATACCTGTGAAGAGGAAAAGCCAATTAGTTGCCCATAGCAACCAATCAGATTGCTTCTTTCATAAAAAAAAAAAGGCCTCTGAAAAATGAAAAAAGCAATCTGATTGGTTGCTATGGGCAGCTAGTTAATTTATTTTTTTTGATGAATCTCCCCACATACGGAGATTTTATGCACAGGTATAGTGCGGGAGACGCTGAACATTTTGAGTCCTACCTTGCCCGGATGCACTGCGCCGTTCGCCCGTTACAGCAGTTTTTCTGTATATTTAAATTAGCTGCTAACTGGCACGGGCGGGGTTACTGCCTTCATCTGGCACTGTGACGTAACCGCCGCCCGGGCCGCAGCACCACCCGGCTAATTAATATTCATATAATGTCTTACACTCTCCTTCTCATCCCGGCCGATACTGCGCATGTGCGGGATTTCCTACTATACCCGGAAGCGGTCTTCAGCGCTACTTCATTATATAGCTAATAGTTGGTAGGAAACAACCTTACTCCAGCGCTGCTCCAGACTAATGAAGCAGCGCTGAAGACCGCTTCCGGGTATAGTAGGAAATCCCGCACATGCGCAGTATCGGCCGGGATGAGAAGGAGAGTGTAAGACATTATATGAATATTCATTAGCTGGGCGGTGCTGCAGGCCGGCCGGCGGTTACGTCACAGTGCCAGATGAAGGCAGTAACCCCGCCCGTGCCAGTTAGCAGCTAATTTAAATATACAGAAAAACTGCTATAACGGGCGAACAGCGCAGCGCATCAGGGCAAGGTAGGACACAAAATGTTCAGAGTCTCCCGAACTATCCATTGGTACCTGTGGATAGTGCGGGAGAAAACATATGACAGTTTTCCTTTAAAATGTACCCCCAATGTTGTGGGCACTTTTATGAAAAATGCTTATAGTGCAGCACTGTGCACTATATAGTCATTTTTCTTAATCACTTTTATTTTGCATTTGGCATCAGAATACATTTTCAAGGTACCTGTTTTCCCCACTTCCTGCTGCTTATAGAAGCTCTGTCTCCTAATGCACAGTTATAAGCAGAGGGAGAATGGGCGCTTGGTAAAGATATTCCGGTGTCAAAGTGAAAGTGATTTAGAAAAAGGACTATTGTGAACATGGTTTGTTTTTGAGTATTGTCACTTTTGGGGGAAAGAAAGTTGCACTAACAATTTTTATATATTTTTTTTTTCATCTAGAGCATCGAGTCCAGGACACATCCACAATTGGTTCAAGTCATCGATCTTTTCTGGACATTAAGGCTGGATTCAATGCAATAAGTGAAAGGACAGTAAGTGCTCTCCTGACGGCAAGGGGTGAGTATAGAAAAGACAGCAAAAAAAAAAAACTACAAAGGATAAAAATGTGCAACAATATTAAACAGTTAACCTTTTTTTTAGGTTCTCGTACCCGTGCTTCTGTTCCTTTCTCTTCTTGTGACAATAGTTCTTCCCCTCCATCATCTCTCAGCCTTGCACTTACATCAGGACAAAGCCCTCGGAGGCTGCGGTCACCTGGAGGGGTCTCTCTTCCAGAAAAAATCAGTGAAGAGATAGGTGAAGCCTTCACAGGTAAAAAATAAAAATAAAAAAAAAGCTTTATATGTTTCTTAAATTGTACCTGTCACATAAAATAAAAAACTCTTGACAAGTCACAGAGACATTAGTGTTGGGGATAAGGATTGGGGGCTTTACTTCACCGAGTATCTCACAGGGGTGTGGAATTTTTTTTTAAAACTACTTGTCCAATGGACTAAAACGGAGCAGAATCTACAAGTCCCTCATAACAATCCACTTGTCCTGGTACAAAATAATTGTAACCCAAATAGTATGTAAATAAGGTATTTTCTTAATAAAAACTTGATAGGCAGACCAGTATGTCACCCCATTAGGTGGATAGGGTCCCTGATAAGTAAGTCCGCCCCACTAATGGAATACTGCAGTGCAAAATAACTTATCCTGACCGCTGGGAAACCCCTCCCCCCGATCTCTTGTAAGGAGCCCCGGCAGGAATGGGGGCTTGTCCGCATTATGCAGCGGCCGACATAGATAGATACATGGAGGGGACATTTCAGCAGCCGTGTCATGCAGGGGCCTATGCTGGGGCCTCATACAAGAGATGGGGGGTTGTCCCAGCGGTCAGACCCCCGCGATCTATCACTTATGGGGATAAGTTATTTTGCACTACAGTATTCCTTTAAGTAGGTAGTCCCCCTTCTGGTAGGTATGTCCCTTTATCAGGTAGGGATCAAGTAGGGCCCCTGCGCCATTATGTTACCCCCCCCCCACTGATGCCCCCCTGCGCCATTATATTTCCCCCCTCTAATGCCCCTGTGTCATTATATTCCCCCCCCCCCTTTGTTGCCCCCTGTATGATTATATCCCCCCCCCCCCTCTGATGACACTGGGGGCATCAGGGGGGGGGGGATATAATGACACAGGGGGCATCAGAGGGGGGGGAACATAATAACACAGGGGGCATCAGAGGGGGGGGAATATAATGACACAGGGGGCATCAGAGGGGGGGGGGGGATATAATGACACAGGGGGCATCAGAGGGGAATATAATGACCCAGAGGGCATCAGAGGGGGGGGGGAATATAATGACACAGGGGGCATCAGAGGGGGGAAATATAATGACACAGGGGGCATCAGAGGGGGGGGGGGGATATAATGACACAGGGGGCATCAGAGGGGAATATAATGACCCAGGGGGCATCAGAGGGGGGGGGAATATAATGACACAGGGGGCATCAGAGGGGGGAAATATAATGACAGAGGGGGGAATATAATTACCCTGGGGGCATCAGAGGGGGGGATATGATGCCCCCTGTGCCATTATATTCCCCTCCCTTCTGACACCCCCTGTGTCATTATACCCCCCCCCCCTTCTGATGCCCCTCGTGTCATTATATTTGAGCCCAACCCCCCTCTCCTCTTCCACATTATTTACCAAACCTCCCCTCCTCTCTGATTCCCTGCTACCTGTACTCCGGCCCCATGTGTGCTCCGGCAGGTCCTCATATTAGGCAAGTTTATCTCACTCACTCTGAATTCACACAGGTCCGCTAACACTGTTACTGTACTTACATCTCCCTGCAGCAGTCTATAACGAGACCTCCTTGCGGGGATGCGCGCGATAGGTGACACCATCACAGGCGCCACACGGTACGTCAGCGTCCCGACGTCCTGAGCTGCGTATGTGATGACGTCACCAATCGCGCGCATCCCCGCAAGGAAGTCTCATTATAGACTGCTATAAGTTCAATAACAGTGTGAGCGGACCTGTGTGAATTCTTACGGCATTTAACGCTGCTTGCCCGAAGCAGGGCTAAACGCCTGAAGAAATCACCTGCCCGGCATCCGGAACTGGATGTCCCGGGTGTCGGGCGATAGGAATACCACACCCCTGATCTCAGTTCGTTCTCCTAATCAATAGGGGTCTCAGTACTGTGACCCTGACTAATAAAACTACTGAAAAACTAAAAAAGATAACAAAGCCTACCTAGGTCTCTTCATCAGGCATTGTTGAACACAATATCTGAAGAATCAGTTATTTATACTTTGTAAGACATGGAAATTGGTGAGATGATTAAGACAAGTGATGTAGAGGTAAAGCAGAAGCACCAATATCAACATTCCCATGTCGATTAGTGGATAAATATTTGATTCTTCAGAAATCATCATAAACTATGTCTCATGAAGCGACACAAAAAAATGTAATATATTATAATTTCTAGCATTCACCAAAATGCGATCTAAGTTCAATTCTGTTACTAAGCAGATCAGCAAAACTGATCACTGTAGGAAGATACGCTCAGACATCATGTTTGTGCTTGGCATGACCATTAAAAGGCAGCTACAAAAATATTTTCTGTTTTTTCTTTTGAATGTTTTTCATACCAAATTTTCAGTTCTAATTGTAATACTTTTAATTGCTTTCTTGGAAGGTGTATGTATAAAAATTTTAGCAGCGTAACATCAAATTTAACTATGGTAAAAAAGTTGTTGATGAGCCTTTCTGTCATTATGCTGGTCAAATCCTCTTAAAATCTTACTGGAAACTGCATAAAAAACAGACATATTTACATATATTGTATACTTATGGCAAACACCAATACCAGGACTAATGCATTTCAGTGTAGATTTATTGAATGTTATAAGCATTTAGCAGCTGCATGCACCCAAAATGCCCATTCTTTCCCACAGAGCGTCAGCATACCTTTTAGTACCGTATTTAGAAAGGATTAATATAATACAATTGGATATGCCCGGTTTCTTATATTTGTAATTTAGGATTTTTTTTGTGATATTCTTCTGTTTCGTTTAGGTGGTCCAGTGTGCCTAAAGTCAATCTCGCCTATTACAGAGAGAGAAAAGCCAAAGGTAATATTCCATGTAATAACTATATTTATTTATGTATTTATTTAATTTCAATTTAAAAGCAATATCTGTGCTTTACTGTTGTCCATTTATTTTCTCTTTAGGATTTGCCCATTGAAGCAGTTTTTCCATCCACTTCTGTGTAATGGCATGTTCCTTCATTATTTCATAAAAACTTTGCATTACCCTTCCAGTGCCATGAATACTATAGAACATGTTCAGCATTTCAACCACCTCAGCAAATGACGCTGCTTTTACCAAGAAACCAAAAATGAACAAGTCAATGCTCAGCTTTAGGCTGGTCAGTGAAATGATTCTGGTTAGTTAGAAAAAAAAATACAGCTATGATTCTACTGGAACTTGGACTTTCTCTGGCTTTTTGTATTCTTACTACCTGGTGAGAAAGAATTGAATGTTAGTTCTAGTCTTATAATAGTGAAAAAGAAGGCGTAATGAATAGGACCATAATACATATAAAGCGGTATATGGAACCAGATCATTGGATCTTTTAAGCTAAGTTTCCACCACCACCACCACCAAAAACTGCACTGTCATTTTGCACTCCCAAGATGTTTTTAAAAAAAATAGTGGATTTTAGTCTCATGCGATTCTTTTATCATGTGACTCAAGGATTTCTATTGAAGAATTTGGGGGGAAAAACACCAGCGCTAAACCAACATGGCATTTTGGATGGTATTTTTGGCTACCATAGACTTCTGTTGGAGGAAAACGCCAAAAAAAAACACCACTGAGCCCAAAACCAAACATGAACACCTGAGATGAGTATTATAAAAAATAAACGAAAAGGAAAAAAAATGCTAAGTGGGTTTGGCAATTAATAAATCCCTATTTACGTTCAGCTAACATCTTGCAGCATACATTTTTCACCCAAAAAATAACTTTGCAGCATTTGTGATGTTTTTTTGAGGGGCATTTATGCCAGTGGAAGGAAACCTAGCATTACATTCATAGTTCAAAAAATATATAGCTGTAATCCATTTATAAACATGGACATATTTTATCAGACATAGATATATTTTTACAACCATAATACCAATGGTTACTGCAATTTATTACTAATAAGCCTAATATAGCATGACAACTGTCAGTGTCCTCTAAATATAGCCTGGTATGGTGGCTTTACTAGATGGCTATTAATACATATCTCTTATCTGTGGCTGCTCCCTGCTCCAAATACTTATTACAGTATAAATACAGCAATAGAATAAGATTTATATCTGAACGGTACTTGCTAGAAAAAGCCATAGAAACATATCCTATTGCATATCCAGTTCTAAATATGCCAGCCATTTAAAAACGAAGGAGAATAAAAGGGATGAAATATGAAATCAAATACTATGCACTCGCCTCAGATAGACTGCTATACAAATGGATAACTGGATTAATAGAGAAAACTGGACAATGGCAGCCATACAGCTGGGACCTAGTAACAGCTTGAATGGCCTCAGTTATAAGAGCCAGGAAATCAATGCCATATAGGTCAACATATTATGGTGGACAGGTTCAGAGACCTGAGCTATATGATTTATCTCAGCTTCTATGGAGGTGATTCATAATGATGGCACTTTTCTTATCTCCATTATTGTGCCTTTGGTAGAAATCAATGTTCTTCCACCTAGAGCTTGCACTTTTTTTTAAACAATGTTAACCTTCGTTTTCATGCAGTAGCAAATATGCATGCACATATGGGATGTAAAATGAAACCCATGCCTATGAATACCTATATATTTTATGTAGTCTGTGTATATGTCTCTTTAGATCCACATTGCCTTTTGTCCACCCTTCTGCATTTTCTTTCTTCGCTCAATAGAAAGGGTCTAACCTGATATGTAGAGATCAATAAACTCTGCCTGGCAGCCTGCAGCAGAAGCGTTTATAAAGAGATGTATTGATTGTATCCTCTCTACAGGAAACAATGAGATTTGGAGAAAAAGGAGGAGAGAATCTTTGCTCTTTAGTTTTGCTGCAGTACTTCAGGGGGGCTTAGAATGTATTCATCTCTGCTGGGTTATGCCTGACATGGTACACCAATTTGGAACTAGTTATTGTTCTTAAATCTTTGTTTAATGCTATTATGGTACATACCTAATCATGCTTTGTTTTATTCCTTACATGATGGTGCAATCCCTGCCGGACAATGCTTTAGAATGGTACAGTCTGTTTGCATCAGATTGGCGCAGTCTCTGCCATTTGTTTGTCTGGGAAGGAGTTGTAGTAATTGTCCTTCTGCCTTTAGTATAAAAAAAAGTACAATCATTCATAGTGTGCTTTAATTTTATATAAAACAGGTACAAGTAATTTTTTTTTGCAAACAATGACAATGCAATTTAAATGTCCTTGTTCACGATATCATACATTTATTCTGATTGAGCTAGAGAATAGAAAGGCATTGATTTATATAGGCCTAAAGTATTATTCTCACGTATATTTCATCATTAACATCATTTAGCACTTTTTTTTTCTATCCTGTGTATTGTATGTGGTTTGTCTTTGGCACATTTTTTTTATTAATAAACGTGTATGTCTGTCAGTGAATATTCTGCTTAATATTTTTTGGGTTTAATTTTGTATATAATGCTTTGAGTTAGTGTTTGATGTTTCACATTACCAGTCATTACTAGGGAGCACTCTATGATATGATTCTTTTCACAGGCAACCAACGTTATAAGCAAATTATGTGTAACTGAGTGACTAGAAAGAATGAAAAATAGTTTGCTGTAATTGTGAAACAAGAATAATGATATACAGTATGTGTATTTTATATGATTCCATGTAGAAAAAAACAGAGGAGTAAATTGTTTTGGCAGAAAGTATTGGCAGTTCTTGTGGTTGACATAATCAGTCTACATTATTAGCCATACTCTACCATATAGCACCAAAAACAGTATATGCACTTGTGCCTTGTTCTCAATGAAATGTTTTTATCGGTCCTGCACAATGTAAATATATTCCAGGAGTTACAGTGGAAAGAATTTTATGCCTTTTGCAGAATTAAAGGCCTATCTGAAAATGAGTATAGTAGTAAAAGACATAAGAGTTGAGTTATCTTCTGCTGGCAAGGTGGCCAGTAGCAGTTGCCATTAATTCCTCCGACACCTTCATACACATCCATACTCGACTTGGCCGAGCATGTACAGTATGTCTTTTCTTTGGGGAGGCAAGTACTTAAAGGGGTACTCCCATGGAAAACTTTTTTTTTTTTTTAAATCAACTGGTGCCAGAAAGTTAAACAGATTTGTTATTCACTTCTATTAAAAAAATCTTAATCCTTCCAGTACTTTTTAGGGGCTGTATACTAAAGGGAAATACAAAAAGGAAATGATGTCATGACTACAGTGCTCTCTGCTGACCTCTGCTGTCCATTTTAGGAACTGTCCAGAGCAGGAGAAAATCCCCATAGCAAACATATGCTGCTCTGGACAGTTCCTAAAATGGACAGCAGAGGTCAGCAGAGAGCACTGTGGTCATGACATCAGAGGAAATGTATTTCTTTTTTGGATTTCTCTTTAGTATACAGCCCATAAAAACTACTGGAAGGATTAAGATTTGTTTAATAGAAGTGATTTACAAATCTGTTTAACTTGATTTAAAAAAAAAAAAAAGTTTTCCACGGGAGAACCCCTTTAAGCACTGCTTAACACCTCTGGGGTGGCTTAACTACCATGAGAACAAAGCATCGGGCATGTTGAAATTCAGCAAGCCCAATCCTTCTTTTTCCCTGAATCTGCTGTTATGGTACACTCCCATGCACATAGCCTGTGCTGCTAAACTCATCTCAGCTTTGGAAGACTTTGCTCTTATGTATTTGGGAACCTTTAGCTAAAATCTTCAGCTTTATTTAAAGCATTTTAAACTGACAAAATCGCATAATGGGCAATAACAACCAACTTACTAAGACGAGGGAGCTGTATTGCATTGTGCTTCTACTGCTAACCTTTAGCTATACCTGTCTCTTGTCACAGCAAACACAGCAATGTTTTATGAAAATTGTGGGACTGCATAAATAAGCTATTACTAAGGAATCGTTTGATGGGATGTGTCTTTACAGAGGAAGAGGTTCTACGTTTGCTGTCTAAAGATAAGACAAATAAATCACAGGGGTCTGATGGGATACACCCAAAATTATTAAAAGAGCTTAGTGATGAGCTAGCAAAACCGTTAACAGATTTATTTAACCAATCAATGGTAACAGGAGTTGTCCCAGAAGATTGGAAATTAGCAAATATCGTGCCCATTCACAAGAAAGGTAGTAGGGAGGAATCAAGCAACTATAGGCCAGTAAGTCTGACATCAATAGTGGGGAAATTAATGGATACCGTACTAAATCATAGGATTGTGGAACATCTAAAATACCATGGATTGCAAGATGAAAAACATGGGTTTACTTCAGGGAGATCATGTCAAACAAATCTTATTGCGGAGGGGCAGTAGACATCGCATATCTAGATTTTAGTAAAGCTTTTGACACTGTCCCACATAGAAGACTTATTAATAAACTACAGTCATTAAGCTTGGGCTCGGGCATATTGTTGAGTGGATTAGGCAGTGGCTGGGTGACAGACAACAGAGGGTTGTAGTCAATGGAGAATATTCCGAGCAAGGTCTTGTCACCAGTGGGGTGCCTCAGGGATCTGTACTGGGACTAATTTTGTTTAATATCTTCATTAGTGATATCGCAAAAGGTCTCAATGGTAAGGTATGTCTTTTATGACACAAAGATATGTAACAGGGTTGATGTTCCTGGAGGGATACGCCAAATGGAAAAGGAATGGTCAGAACTCTGGCAACTGAAATTTAATGTGAATAAGTGCAAGATATTGCACCTGGGGCAAAAAAAAAACCTCGGGTAGAATATGTGATATAGTCCTGACCTCAGTATCTGAGTAAAGGGATTTAGGAGTAATTATTTCAGAAGACTTAAAGGTAGGAAGACAATGTAATAGAGCAGCAGGAAATGCTAGCAGAATGCTTGGATGTATAGGGAGAGGTATAAGAAGTAGAAAGAGAGAAGTGCTCATGCCGCTGTACAGAACACTGGTGAGACCTCACTTGGAGTATTGTGCGCAGTACTGGAGGCCATATCTCCAAAAGGATATCGATACTCTAGAGAGAGTTCAGAGAAGAGCTAAAAAACTAGTACATGGATTGCAGGACAAAACTTACCAGGAAAGGTTAAAGGACCTTAACATGTATAGCTTGGAAGAAAGAAGAGACAGAGGGGACATGATAGAGACTTTTAAATACATAAAGGGAATCAACACGGTAAAGGAGGAGAGCATATTTAAAAGAAGAAAAACTACCACAAGAGGACATAGTATTAAATGAGAGGGGCAAAGGTTTATGCAGTAATATCAGAAAGTATTACTTTACTGAGAGAGTAGTGGATGCATGGAATAGCCTTCCTGCAGAAGTGGTCGCTGCAAATACAGTGAAGGAGTTTAAACATGCAACGAATAAGCATAAGGCTATCCTTCATATAAGATAGGGCCAGGGACTATTCATAGTATTCAGATTATTGGGCAGACTAGATGGGCCAAATGGTTCTTATGTGCCGACACATTCTATGTTTCTATGTAATACACAACACACAGGATGTGCCACTGCAGAATTAATCAGATTTATAAGTGTTAAAAGTCCCCTAAAATTATCTTAAAATAGAATAGAACTATGAAATTCAAAACATATTTATTATATATATATTTTTTTTAAATGTAACTAATTTCGGGTGCAATACACTTGAGAGTGAAGGTCTTCAGAACAATTTTTTTATATTTGTCAGTTTCATACACCCTAAAGTTTTATTTAATGGGTCACAATCTAATATATTTCCCATACACCTAGAAAACGAGTGTAATGGCATCATTACACATGTCCCATAATCTTAGGGAGTTTAATATTATCATTATTAAAATGGCTCCAAGGGTCTTTCTCAGATTTATTTGTATGACAATAAAATGTCCAATTTTTTGTAGGTGTAGTCAGAATAAGTCATTCAGCCAATAATTATACAGCAACTATGTCCAGCTACATATTTAAAAAATCAAGAGGGGTCTATACAAGACCATTAACAGGGTTCCTTAATTAAAACCAAATTGTTTACCCAAAAAACATCAACACAATCAAAAAGTAGGAAACCCACAATGGGGATTAATATTCCAATGTAAGTTGCCCAAAATGCATTCAGTGGAAAAATACCCAAAAGTAGAACACTTCAATGAGCAATTAAATCAATGTATGCTGTCAAGAGTATATCCAGTGGAAAAATACCCCAAAGTATCAACGAAGCATTAATGAAAAAAATCTAAATCTCACCCTTCCAAACCTGTTCAAGTCTGGTCTCTGTAGGGTCAGGTAGCAAAGGCCACCAATATCATAGCACAGCAGGTTCAGAGAGATATTTTCACTTTCTTCCCTCTGTGGACAGTAGTTCCACACCACCTTTGTTCTTGAATCAGTGGTGTCACCTTTTTGTTCATGTTCGTCTTTGAGAAAAACCTGATCTAGCATTAATTTCATCATTGCCAGCTTTCGTCGGTGGATTAGTCCCTGACTCTTTCCCTTAAGCTCACCTTCCCTCCTGACCATCCATCATACAGAGCACCTCAACCTAAAAAGGATGACCCCGCCACTTTAACCCTATATTACCCTAGTTTACCCTTATACTTAACCCCTTAAAGGGGTTGTGCGCTGCCCTGCAGTTCGGAGCTCCGCTCACCGTGTCCGGAAGTTCATTACTCCGAACTCTGTGTGCGGGCTTCCGTGTTCGCAGCCGCTGGGCGTGACGTCACGCCCGGGCCCCTTCGTGACATCTCGTCCGCCCCCTCGTGACGTCTCACCCGCCCCCTCAACGAAAGTCTATGGGAAGGGGGTGTGACCTCTGTATGTAATGAACTTCCGGACGCTGTGAGCGGAGCTCCGAACTGCAGGGCAGCGCACAACCCCTTTAAGGACTCAGCCCATTTGGGCCAATTTTATTTTGTTTTGTTTTTTCGTTTTTTCCTCCTCTCCTTCTAAAAATCATAACTTTTATATTTTTAACCACTGATGAGTATGAGGGCTTGTTTTTTGTGCGACCAGTTGTCCTTTGTATTGACATCACTCAATTTACCATAAAATGTATGGCACAACAAAAAAAATACTATTTGTGTGGGAAAATTGAAAAGAAAACCACAATTCTGCAAATTTTGGAAGGTTTCATTTTCACGCTGTACAATTTACAGAAAAATGACATGTTTACTTTATTCTGTGGGTCAATATGATTAAAATGATACCCATGATTACATACTTTTCTGTTATTCTACTGCTTTAAAAAAATCTCAAACTTTTTAACCAAATTAGTACGTTTAAAATCCCTCTATTTTTGACAACATATAACTTTTTCATTTTTCCATATAAGCAGCAGTATGAGGGCTCATTTTTGCGCCATGTACTTTTTTTTATTGACACCACATTTGGGTATATAAAAATTATACGCAAATTATAATTTTTTTGGGGGGAATATGACGTGACAAAAAAGCAGCATTTTTTATTTTTTACTTTTACGCTGTTCACTGTACGGGATCATTAACATTATATTTTGATGGTTCGGACACTTACCCGCACGTCGATACCGAATATGTTTATAAAAAAATTGTATACACTTTTTGGTGGTAAAATGGGGAAAAGGGGACATTTTATATTTTTATTGGGGAAAGGGATTTTTCCAATTTTTTCACTTTTTTATTTATTTATTTATTTATTTATTTTTTACACTTTATCCCCATAGGGGACTATTTATAGCAGTCACTTGATTGCAGGATGCTGTTCCGTGCTATGCATAGGGCATAGCACTGATCGAGCATACCAGAGCAGAAGATTGACGATAATGCTGGTCTCAGACCAGAGCAGAAGACCCGTGGGGACGGACGGAGGCAGACCTCCGTCCGCCATTATGGATGATCGGATTCCCGCGGCAGCGCTGCTGGTGATCCGTTCATCCATTTTTATGACCGCACTGCCGCAGATGCCGTGATCTGTATTGATTATGGCATCTGAGGGGTTAATGGCGGACATAAGCGATCGCTCATGTCTGTCATTACCGGCGGGTCCCTGGCTGCTGATAGCAGCCGGGACCTGCCGTCCATGATGCGAGGACCACCCCGGTGCACGCGGTCATGTACAGGATGTAAATGTACGTCCTGGTGCGTTAAGTACCACCGCACCAGGACGTACATTTACGTCCTGCATCATTAACTGGTTAATGACCAAGGACGTGTATACACGTCCTTGTGCCGTTAACGGCGAGCCCGCATCATACCGGCCGTCCCTCCGCTGATTCTTGTAGCTGAGGGCCGGCGTTAATAGCTGACATGTGGCGATCGCCGTGGTCTGCTATTACCCCATTAGATCGCCGCTGTCAAAGCTGACAGCGGCCGCTAAAGAACCCTGTAAACACTCCATGTGGTACCCCCCCCCCCTCCACTACTGAGGTAGCCGGAGGGCTTACACACACATTAACCACTTCCTTATTAAAAGTTTAAAACACCCCCCTTTTCCCAAATTCCATATAAATGCATTTATTTTTTCAATTTTGCCCCACAAGTTTTTTTTCTCCAGTGTTTGCCGTAAATTTTGTGGTGAAATGATTGATGTCATTACAAATTACAATTGCCGCAATAAATAAGCCCTCATATGCGTCTGTATGTGCAAAATTGAAAGTGTTATGATTTTTAGAATGTGTTGAGGAAAAAAGTGCAAAAATGGAAAAACCCGTGGTCCTTAACCCCTTAAGGACCAAGAGCGTACAGGTACGTCCTTGGTCCTGCTCTCCTGATATAACGCGGGGTAACACAGTAACCCCACGTCATATCACGGCGGGCCCGGCGTCATAGTGAAGACGGGACCCGCCTCTAATAGCACGCGGCGCCGCGCGCTATTAACCCTTTAGGCTAAAAGCGAAACCAATAGTGGCCGGCTAGCTCAGTCGGGCTGTTCGGGATAGCCGCGGCTAATCGCGGCATCCCGAACAGCTTACAGGACAGCGGGAGGGCCCCTACCTGCCTCCTCGCTGTCCGATCGCCGAATGACTGCTCAATGCCTAAGATCCAGGCATGAGCAGTCATGCGGCAGAATCGTTGATCACTGGTTTCTTATGAGAAACCAGTGATCAATGATGAAGATCAGTGTGTGCAGTGTTATAGGTCCCTATGGGACCTATTACACTGCAAAAAAAAAGTGAATAAAGATCATTTAACTCCTCCCCTATTAAAAGTTTGAATCACCCCCCTTTTCCAATAAAAAAAAAAACACAGTGTAAATAAAAATAAACATATATGGTATCACCGCGTGCGGAAATGTCCGAATTATAAAAATATATCATTAATTAAACCGCTCGGTCAAGGGCGTGCGCGCAAAAAAAATTCCAAAGTCCAAAATAGTGCATTTTTGGTCACTTTTTATATCATTTAAAAATTAATAAAAAGCGATCAATAAGTCCTATCAATGCAAACATGGTACCGTTAAAAACTTCAGATCACGGCGCAAAAAATGAGTGCCTCATACCGCCCCATGCACGGAAAAAGAAAAAAGTTATAGGGGTCAGAAGATGACAATTTTAAACGTATAAATTTCCTGCATGTAGTTATGATTTTTTCCAGAAGTCCGACAAAATCAAACCTATATAAGTAGGGTATCATTTTAATCGTATGGACCTACAAAATAAAGATAAGGTGTCATTTTTACCGAAAAATGTACTACGTAGAAACGGAAGCCCCCAAAAGTTACAAAACTGCGTTTTTTTTTTTCAATTTTGTCGCACAATGATGTTTTTTTCCGTTTCACCGTAGATTTTTGGGCAAAATGACTGATGTCATTACAAAGTAGAATTGGTGGCGCAAAAAATAAGCCATCATATGGATTTTTAGGTGCAAAATTGAAAGAGTTATGATTTTTTAAAGGCAAGGAGCAAAAAACGAAAATGGAAAAACCCCCGGTCCTTAAGGGGTTAAACCACCATAAAGCTCAAATGTATAGGTAATAGGGATCGACCGATATCGATTTTTTAGGGCCGATACCGAAAATATGTGGACTTTAGGGCCGACAACTTATACCGATATTCCAGTATAAGTTATCGGCTATTTCAGCATCTCCCCCAAACACCCCCCAGAGTCCAACCACCGCCACTCGCTTCTCTCCCCCTGCCGGTCCTTAGTCCAACCACCGCCGCTGCCCCATTGCCTCCTCCATCCCCGGTTTTATAATTACCTGTTCCCAGGGCCCGCTCTACTGGCTCCAGTGGCGTCCTGAATTGTCACTGTGCGCACTGACGGTGACGTCGCGTTGAGGACGTCACTCGTCATTGCGCAGCGCACAACGTAACGCAGGACGCAGCAGGAGCCAGAAGTAGCGCGGACCTCGGCCCCCGGGAACAGGTAAATATAAAACCAGGGATGGGGGAGGCAATGGGGCAGCGGTGGCGGCGGTCTCTGGCTGGTGCGGTGTGGGGGCATTATCGGATTATCAGCAAGGTAATTGCCAATACCAATAACGTCAAAAATCGTGAATATCGGCCGATAATGTCGGGCAAACCGATAATCGTTCGATCCCTAATAGGTAAGCACAAAAAACATCCCACTGCAGCAGACCATCTACAAATCTGCTATGGGGATACTACCAGTTACAGTATACAAGATTTAAATTAAAACAAAAAATAAGACATCAATAAGAGTAAATGGCTGTTTCTAGCATGGCATAAATATAACAATAGTGCAATCTCTATACTTGTGTGACAAATTTTGGCATCACCCTGGATAGAGGGTATTTGTTGCCACCTATGGACATTTGAAGTGGGTGTCAATTTACATGTTAAGGTACATTTTATCCTGTGATTTGTAGTCATAAAGTGGGGATCAAAAGTTTGGGCAACCCAGGTAAAAAATTGTATTATGTGTATAAAGAAGCCAAGGAAAGATGGAAAATTCTCCAAAAGGCATCAAATTACAGATTAGACATTCTTATAATATGTCAACAAAAGTTAGATTTTACTTCCATCATTTACACTTTCAAAATAACAGAAAACAAAAAAATGGTGTCTGTAAAAGTTTGGGCACCCTGCAGAGTTAATATCTTGAACTGCCCCCTTTGGCAAGTATCACAGCTTGTAAACGCTTTTTGTAGCCAGCCAAGAGTCTTTCAATTCTTGTTTGAGGTATCTTTGCCCATTCTTCCTTACAAAAGTCTTCCAGTTCTTTGAGATTTCTAGGCTGTCTGTCATGCACTGCTTTTTAAGGTCCATCCATAGATTTTAAATTATATTGAGGTCAGGAGATTGTGAAGGCCATGGCAAAACCTTCGGTTTACGCCTCTTGATGTAATCCCCTGTGGATTTCGAGGTGTGTTTAGGATCATTATCCATTTGTAGAAGCCATCCTCTCTTTAACTTCAGCTTTTTCACAGATGGCATCAAGTTAGCATCCAAAATTTGCTAAAATTTTATTGAATCCATTTTTCCTTCTACTCGCGAGACGTTCCCTGTGCCACTGGCTTTAACAGTTGGACAGAGGTTCTTTTCATTAAATTCTGTTCCCTTTCTTCTCCAAACGTACCTTTGCTCATTTCGGCCAAAAAGTTCAATTTTAACCTCATCGGTCCACAGAACCTGTTTCCAAAATGCATCAGGCTTGTCTATATGTTCTTTTGCAAAGTTCAAATGCTGATTTTTGTGGTGAGGACGTAGAAGAGGTTTTCTTCTGATGACTCTTCCATGAAGACCATATTTGTACAAGTATCTCTTTATAGTGGAATAGTGTACCACAACTTCAGTGTCTGCCAGATCTTTCTGGAGGGATTGTGCAGTCAAACGTGGGTTTTGAATTGTTTTTCTCACAATCCTGCAAGCTGTTCTGTCTGATATTTTTCTTGGTCTTCCAGATCTTGCTTTAACTTCCACTGTTCCTGATGACTGCCATTTCTTAATTACATTCCGAACAGAGGATATTGACATCAGGAAGGGTGCCCAAACTTTTGCAGATGACATTTTTTTGTTTTCTGTTATTTTGAAATATGCTATATGGATTTTGTTTTCCAGTGCATATAGATAGGTCGTGCATTGATAGAAAGGGGGGGGGGGGGCGATTTAGGTCCTCCCCAGAACTAGGTACTTTTCCCACTGCCTATGGTCCCCTATATAGTTGATAGCAGTAGATAACAGTTGCTTAGGTAATTTTTTAGCTAACTAAATTACATCATTCCTTACACCTTTTATTTTTAATATTGTTTTGGATGATTTAATTGGCTTGTATTTTTTAAGTTTTTATTTTTGGAATTTTATCATAAACATAACAAAGTAACAAGAACCCCCAAGGAACCACACAGATAGCGCCCAGGTTGTACAATGGGCCATACATCGCCAGACAGAGGTGTACAGAATAAATCAGTATTGTACACAGGGAGGTAACCCCTTCTCACTTCAACCTCATCAAAACAGGAACAGGCCCACACTGCGCAGCCCAAAATGCCATAGACAAACAACCACAGACACACACCATACAACCCCAAAGAGCCCCCCTCCCCACCAAAAGGTAGTATCAGGGGACCAGACTAGATTAAGCCGGGGATCCCATCTGAGCCGGAGGATCAACTGCAGCCTCAAACACCAACCAGGGCATCCAGACCTTATCAAACTTATTGGGACACCTACAGCTTACATACAGGGTTTTGTACAACAGGACATATTTGTTAATAAGAGCTTTCCAGCGTGAAAAAGAGGGGGTAGTAGTATCCTTCCAAGACATAATGATGGCATTATGAGCAAAGAACAAAATAAATTGCAGTAGAGTACGTCTATGAGATCCAGACTCTAAACTATTATTCAAACTCAACAAACAAACTTCTGTAGTCAAGACAAACGGGAAGTCTAAATTATCTGCCAAAAACTGCATCATCCCCCTCCAGAAGGGAACCACACAGGGACAGTTCCATGCGGCATGTAGAAGTGACCTCCTATCCACCGCACACCTAAAACATCTATCTGAGAAAGAAACACTAATACGGTGCAGTTTAACATGAATATAGTAGAGGTGTAAAATGAAACAAGATTGCACTAACCACTGTGGCATAATAGGTCAATTCAACCTCTCCCCACTGCTCTTCTGAAAGATCCGGCACATCCTCCACCCATTGCAAATAAGCCAACGCAAACGGATTAGATCCCAGAGACTGCAGTAATTCATAGGCCTGCGTAAGTGGCTTAGAGATGTCGGGGGTACCCAGGAGTTACTCTACCTCAGAAAAAGCCTGAGCAACGTCCAGGTAGCCAAACTGCGCTTGAACCGCATGTTTTAGCTGGAGGTACCGATAATAGGCACTCCTAGGGACATTGAAGCCGGTCTGCATGTCTTAAAAAGAGGGGAACGAAACGTTCTATCCAAACCAATGTATGGCAAATTTGACTCCATGGGAGCTCCAAAAGCCAGCTGCCTCCAACTCCTGAAGGTATTCCAAATGGGGATCCCCCCACAGGGGTGCTCTAGGAGACCCCGCTGGCTGTGGAAAGCCCCCAGAAACCACCAACCACACCACTGCCACTGTTTATGGGGCCCAATAAAGAGGAAGAAGAATATCTGTACAATCCATTAGTCAAAGAGTTATACAAACCCATTAGAGCACCAGCCAGGGCAGTAGCCACATTAGAGAGATCCAGGTCAATCCACTACGCCACATACACCAGCTGAGAAGCAAGGAAGTAATTGTACATATTCGGAGCTGCAAGACCTCCCAGCTGCTATGGCGCCTGGAGAAGAGCCCGACCCAATCTCTGCAGCCTGCCCTGCCAGTAGAAGGATCTCAGAATACCATTCAGTTTGAAAAAACGTTTCGGTGAGATAACCGGTGATAGGTGAAAAATACCAAAACTTGGGGAGACAAATCATCTTAAAAATGTTGACTCTGCCCACCAAAGATAGGGGTCAGGAGAGGCTCAAGGTTAAGGGACAAAAAATAACCCAAAGAGGCGGAAACCTCAACCCTCAAATAGCAAAACCTATCTACCACCTGGCCATTGGAGAGAGAAGACGGAAGAACCATGTTCCCAGAGAGAGGCATCAAGGATGATTTGGCCCAGTTGACTTGCACGCCCAAGAAAGAGCCAAGGAGGTCAAACAGCTACAATAGAACCCTCTACATCCGCTTAGTAAAACAGTATCATCTGCATACAGCAAAACCTTCTCCTTCAGGCGCCTCCTACACAACCCATGAATAAACTGGGAGGCACATATTGCCGCAGCCAATGCTTCCACCTCTAATGCAAACATAAAGGGGGATAAAGGACATTCCTGCCTCATACCCCTATCCAGAGGAAATGAGTTTGACACCTCCAGATTAGTACAGATCCGAGCCCTAGGTCTATCATAAAGCAATTGAACCCAAGACACTAGATATATTGCCACTCTGCAGAGTCAAGGCCTTATAAACATACAATCTGGCGACAAATCCTGCAGATGCATCACCCTTCGATGCGGAAATATTAAAGGAGTAGTCCAGTACAGGAAAACATCCCCTATCCTAGCGATAGAGCATAAGTTTCAGATCACGCGGGGTCCGACCGCTGGTACCCCCTGCAATCTCCCATACTGGGCCCCAGCTCTCCTGCCAGATAGTGTGTGTCGACCACCGCACGAAGCGGTGTCCGACGCCCCTTCAATACAGCGCTATGGCAGAGCCAGAGATTGCTGAAGGCAGCACTCCGGCTCTCCCATAGAGTTCAATTGAGGGTGTGTGTCAGCCATCGCTTTGTGCGACAATAGGCCCCCCTCCTGTGGACTGCCAGGGCCCCGTACGGGAGATTGCAGGGGGGGTCCCAGCGGTCAGACCCCCCGTGATCTGAAACTTATCCCCTATCCTTAGCACAGGGGATACGTTTTCCTGTACTGGAGAACTCCTTTAAGCTGAAGCCTCTTAACATTAATATCAGTAGCCCTACCCGGCATAAAACCAGGCTGGTCAGGATGAACAAGAAAGGTGATAACCCCAGAGTTTTTGCCAGAATTTTGATAAAAACATTGAGAAGGGATATTGGGCTATAGGAGTCCAGCATAGTTGGATCCTCCCCTGGCTTTAGTAGAACGACAATCAAAGTATCTCTCATGGAATCAGAAAGTGCCACCGATTCGGAGGCCACCCGATAATGACTCCATAAAATAGGGACCAATCTCTCCTCGTTCAACCTGTACCAGTCACCCACCATACATCCAAGCCCGGTGCCTTTCCTGAAGGAAGACCTTTAATAGCCAATGACACCTCCTCCGCAGTAAGGGGGGCTTCCAGGGCCGAGGAGGGGTAAGAGACATAGCCTCCAGAAAGGGACACACTAGGAGATTGCAAAGAATACAGAGCACTATAGAAGTCTCGAAATACCTCATTAATAGCTATAGGGTCATACACTAGGACCCGTTCAAACCCCGAATACAAGGGATCAAAGCCACTGGACAACTCTCCTTTGCTGAATAGGCCAGCAACTTCCCATTTTGTCCCCAAAGTCAAAGAGGGCAATGCGCTTGCATTTTAATGACTAATTCAGGTTGAGTTTTAGGTGGTGTTAGGTTTCTTGTAGTTTGTTATTTTGGTAGGCCTATCTAAAAATGATTACTGTCCTTTGTAACAGTTATGTCGATCCAATATAGTGTAGATGTTCAGCTCACCCCTCGCTGCCCCAGGCGTCTCGGACCGGAACGGACCAATTCCACACAATCTATGTATAACATACGAGATGGTCCAGTGCAAGTTCAGTGAAATAACGAGGATCTTTTATTTAACACATGCAGGTACAAAAAAAGTGACGCATTTCAGATGCTGGTTCACAGCCTTAGTCATGTCGATGTAATAATCTTTTAAGGTAGACAGATTTCTACAGTCTGAGATGTAGATTGATCCAAGCTTCATATTCTGCTACTGAATTTGAATCTTTTATATGTAGTAAACTCAGATTTTTATGTGTGCACCTAGATGAGCACTGTAGGCTATTTTAGGCAAGGAATGACTACATATAGTGTTAAAATAGATTTATGGACATATTTTGTGCTGGCTTTCTATATAAACAGCTGTTGGCTGGCTTAGCACCAACTCTAAATCTGTATGATCGTCTTCACATTGTGTCTCCATCAAGCTCCTGTTATCTAAATATGTATCTACCGTGTAAAGGATTTTTTCACATTTTTTATACGCTGTATTGTAAAATGTCTGCTTCTCATCACATTGAGCCAGGAACACAATAATATTTCTTACATGATGTCTGTATTTTATTGCCAAGTTACTCTAATACCAAATAAGAGGCATGAATATATATGACCCTGCATTTTGAACACCATAATCTATAATTGACTAGATACATTGTGGGTTATTTATCAATAAAGGTCTTGGCTAGATCAGTTTTGTTGTGTGTCTGGATACGCTTTTTTTGGCAGTGCTGCGATACATTTATCATATTCTCGCAGTGGCCCTGATAAATTTCACGCAGATCCGCACATCCACTCCTAGATCATTTTCTGCTGCCGCTTTCAGATCATGTCTACCCTGCTTCTGATGAGCTTGTTTGTCTGTGTGTTTGGCTTTATTTGTTTTAGTTTTACTTTTAAGGCAAATTAATGTCTAAAAGAAGGTCAGGAAAAAAACATTTTTTTTAGTGATCGAGAGATGGAGGTTTTAGTTGAATAGGTAATTTTTTTTTTTACCTTTCACCGTATTTTTATTTTGTTATCATCACTTTGTTGGATATTTTTTTGAAACTTGGGCACATGAAATTGTGAGATGTTGGCCATTGCTAACAATCTTATTGTTTCTTACATTGTTTTGGATGTGTTCCAAGTGACCGCTCTAGGTTTATGTCCTGAGCCAAATTAGATAATACGTGCACAGAGAAAACAGGCTGACTCGCTCATTGGGTCAAAGAGTTCTCTGGTTTATTGTATTGTGTACACACAAGATATATCCATCAGAAGGGCGTAGCACATTGTGTAAGCATTCTAATTGGTTAGCAGACTAGTTTACGTAAGCATTGCATCTTATTCTCTCTGTGCCAAAAGGGGATTGTCACACAGGGCATGATACAGGATGTAACCACCATTTTAGAAGAATGATCTTCCTTTTATATCTATTATCCATAACAGTCCCCCTTGGAAATCATTATTCATTCCCTATTCCTAACAAATTCTCCAGTATACCATTCACAATCCTTTTCTCCTGTGGTGGCAATCGCTCATTCCTTACGTATGTTCCCCTGGTCACAGAATGTTGGCATACCAAAGGATTTACCTGTCCCTACCTATGTTTAAAGAACTGTAATAATAGAAAAGATGGATTCAAACCCCACTTTCACCTGATCCCGGGCTTCAAACTCGTTGGGGACCCCTCTCAGGATTCCTATCGCATCTATATGTGTGTGTGTGGATCGAAAGAACTTGGCCCGTGATTGGTATATGTCAAGGGATTGACAGGTCACGAGGTAAGATGATGTGGAAGGGCATGACTGCTTTTGTCAAGACACATTGACCTGTCCAGCTGGATTCCAGCCTGGTTCTAAGTTTGAAAATCCCCACATACAAAATAAACATCCCCAATCATTTATGGCGTGAGTTAGTGACACAAATATAGTACACAGACCCCTTATATGTAGTGGCACCCTTAGGACAGGTCATGCTCTGACATCCATCAAAATACCAGATGGCTATGGGAGAGGAGATATTTACCTAGAACACATAGGGTGAGGACTGTACTATGGCTACCAGCTGTAACCACGCAAATAACATGGCGAATTTACTGTTCTGGAACCTGGCTACTCTTGAACTTTTTGCAATTAGATGCATGGATCCAGGTGGGCTTCCCTTATAACTTGACTGAGGTGGGTGTGGTAAACAGCCTGGTACGGACCATCATATCTGGGTTCAAGAGTGTTCCTGGTGTGTTTCTTTGTCAAGACCCAGTCGCCAGGCTTAAGGGAATGTGAGCCTTCGATGATATCAGGAGCTGGGAGGGAAACAAAGACCATTTATGTTAGACAGTTGTTTGTTAATTTCAGCAACATATTTGGTCATTGACTCATATTTCAACTGCATTTGTTGTGGGTAATAGATCCCTAGTCTAGAACTGGAACCAAACAGTATCTTATATGGACTTAACTTGCGTTGTGGCTTGGGGGGGGGGGTGCCTTACACTAAACAGGGCTATATGTAGACACTGCACCCAATTCATGCCTGTCTCTCTCATCATTTTGAGCAGTTTTGATTTTAGAATTCCATTAAGTCGTTCTACCTTGCCACTGTTCTGAGGTCTGTAGGAAGTATGGAAGGCTAAGTGAGAACCTAGTAGTTTCTATATGGAGGGAGTTGGCTCAGTCCTTCCTGGGTTGCATTCTGCTCGATGAGACAGGCTTGACAGTACTTGAACAAGGCTTGTGTGATTCCTTGAGCAATCCACAATTTGCTTATCAGATCCTTAATGATGGTTTTGGAATGATGAGTGGGTCGATGAGCCAGGGCTGCAATCATTGGATACAATGCTCGGGGTAGGCACACTTTCTTCTCTTGAGTCCATAGTCCAGATAATACCTGAGATGCTCCTCTCTTTTTCCACATTTCCTTCTACTCCTGACTTGCTTGTTCTTGCATCTTCTCCAACAGGTCCCATGAGACTTGCTATGGATCCTCTTGTTGGGTTGCCATCAAACAGACAGCAGTCTCTTCCTTTCCCTTCCACTTCTTTCTCTCCCACTGCCGCCTTCTTTGCTGCTTGATCCACCAGTGCATTCCCTCTTGCCTCAGTGATATTTGTTCTGGTATGGGCCTTGACCTTGATCACTGCTACCTGTTTTGGCAGTAGTACTGCTTACATTAATTCCACTATCGCTTGCGGGCATCCTGCACCATTTTTCAAGCTTGTGTCAAAGCCCATAATTCAGCCTCTTGGGCAGACTGATCTGGCTGTAACTGTTTCATGTGCAACACTTGGGGGAGATTTATCATTGTTTTGCTGTACAAAGTCCTTTTTTTGTGTGGTTTCTTTTGCTCTGTTTTTTACTGCTGTGCACCAAATTTATCAAAAAGGCCCACAGACTTTAATAAATATTGTGCACATTAAAATTCACCTCACAAACGGCTATGAGCCTGCCAAATTGTAAGTTTACTTTCATTTTCCCTCAGACTGAGTTGCCTGTGCTCTGGAGACCTGTGTGCTCCATACAGAAGGTGCTGTCATAGCAGGTTGCCCTACTTGTAAGTGTTTTTAATGTTAAAAAGTGTTTCTGCCTGTCTTATTTTTATGACTTGTTTATCCAACTGTAGACACCAAAAAACATTACACATATAATCGGCCAAGCATGATGTCCACCCGCCCACCAAACAGAGTAACATAGGAGAGAACTGCAGGGCCGAATTCACGATTCGGGTAGACATCATCCGGCCAACGGACACACAGCAGACACTAAGACAGACAACAGACACCCACACTCACACACTCCCGGAGCACTTCTTCTCCCATCTCATTGCCCAGTCCAGACAGCCAAACTAACTCGGAGAACTAACCCTCTCAGGGGGAACCACCGACTCTCCCAGAAAAAAACAGTACATCCAGACCCTATCAAATTTCTTGGGGCATTTACAGCTAGTATGTAGCGTCCTATAAAACGGTACATATTTATTAACTAAGTTGAACCATCTCAAAATAGGGTGAGGAGAGATATCCTTCCAGGCCAATATCAATATTTTTCAAGCACAAAACAATAAAAACCTAACAAGAAGGCGCCTATGGGAGCCCGTGATCAAGTCGTTAATAACACCCAATAGACAGACAACTGGGGAAAACACATAGGGGAAGTCTAAGTGATCAGCCATAGATTGCATCACCTCTCTCCAGAAGGGTTCCACACAGGGGCAACTCCACATTGCGTGTAGAAGAGAACCCACATCTGCATTACATCTGAAACAAGTATCTGAGGAGGAGACTCCAATACGAAGCAATTTAACCGGAGTGTAGTATAAACGGAGGACTAGCCTCATCTGAATTAGCAAATCCCTCGCACTAACCACCGTAGGGTAAAATGTCTTGGTAACTTCTCGCCAATAATCCTCAGTCAACTCAGGGATATCCGCCACCCACTTCACAAATGCCAACCCAAACGGAACAGGACCTACTAATTGCAGCAAAGCCTAAGCTTGGGTCAAGGGTTAAGCGAGATCGGTGGCACCCAGAAGCAACTCCACATCAGAAAACGCTGGAGATACATCAAGAGAGCCAAATTGCACCTCCACCGCATGTCTCAACTGGAGGTTCCGAAACTGGGCACCTCGAGGGAGATGGAAAAGGTCACACATCTCCTGGAAGGAGAGAGAGGAGGAGAACTCCCCAAACAAATGCATGGCGAACTTAACTCCATGATCGCTCCAGAAGCCTCCAACCCCCGCAGGTGCTCATAATGAGGATTCCCCCACAGAGGTGCTCTAGGAGACATTACCGGTAGCGGGAAGCGTCTAGAAACCACCGACCACACCTCAGCCACTGTCTTAATAGGGGACAACAATCGGGAAGAAGTATATCTATTAGGGCTGGGCGGTATGACCAAATATGTGTATCACGGTATTTTTGTAACTTATCGCGGTTCCACAGTATATAACGGTATTTCCCCCCCAAAATGAATTATTAGCGCTGCGCTGTCCCCATCGGGGTAAATACTCACATATCCCCCGCAAGCGCTCCCCTCCTTGTCCTCCTGTTTGTTGCGGCCACCGGCGCTGACACTCTATACTGGGAGGTATCCCTATGCCCGGGCTGCAAAAGGTAAACAAAATAAACTTTAACGCATGTTCCTACATCAGACTTACGCTCTTCCTGGGGACGTGAACGTCGGAGAGCCATCGGCCTATCACCGGCCGCAGCGATGTTCCGCCTCAGCCAGTGATAGGCTGAGCCCACTGTCATGTAAGAAGCCGGCTTCATACATGACAGTGCACTCAACCTATCACCGGCCGAGGCGGAACATCCCTGCGGCCGGTGATAGGCTGACGGCTGTCCGACGTTCCACTCCCTAGGAAGCTGGTCCAGATTGACGGGGAAGGTGAGTTAAAATTTATTTTGTTTACCTTTTGCAGCCCGGGCATAGGGATACCGCACAGTATAGAGTGTCAGCGCCAGCGGCCGCAACAAACAGGAGGACAAGGAGGGCAGCGCTTGAGGGTGATATGTATTTACCCCTATGGGGACAGCGCAGCGCTGGGCTGATAATTAATTGGGGGGGGCAGAACAGCGCTCGCGGGTCACATATGATTAGTTCCCCGATGGGGTCAGCGCAGCGCTGGGCTGATTATTCATTCATTCCCGAGGGGAGGGGCAAAACCGGTATTGCGGTATGGGGAAAAATTCATATCGTGCAGCACAAAAATTTCGGTATCAAGCAGTATACCGCCCAGCCCTAATATCTATACAGGACATTAGTCAATGTTTCATACGAACCCATAAGAGCTCCAGCCAAAGCAGAGGCCACATTCGCCAGATCATGGTCGATCCACCAGGCAGCATACACCAATTGAGATGCTTGGAAGTAATCAAGCATATTAGGGGAAGCCAAACCACCCTGCTGTTTGGACACCTGAATTTGTCATTGCATAGAGGACAATTGAGCAGGAATAGGTTGGATAGTATCCTCAATAGTGGAGACCCGGCGTTCCACCTCTCCTGTACGTTCACAGAGTTTTTGAGTCCCATGACGAAGGATCACAAAATCTTGTCTGAGTCCATCAACTTTGGAAATTATCATAGTTTGGCAAGAGGTGAATGCCGTCAGCAACCGGTCAAACTTTTGATCCACAGATTCCGCTGGACAGGAGGAATGAGGAGGGGAGCCACCCCTCTCAGAACCAGAGATCCAGAGAACATTGGAGGGGAAGGAACTGGAGAAGATCCATCCATAGCATCCATAGGCCTGGCAAATTGGCTGAGAGCCTTAGCGACCTGAGCAGAGAATTTAGAGACCAGCGGTGTATGTACACAGGAGTCCCGTCTGGCTTGAGCACCAACAGGTGGAGGTCCCTCATCAGACAAAGCCTCATCCTCTGTAGATTGTCTCGCAGCCTCAGCTGCAGGTTTAGATTTCTTGTTGTGTCCCTTCGGATCCCCCGTATTTAGCAACACTGTAAGCACCGCAAAGTCCAGCAACCAGGACAAGAGAGGCAATGCAGGAGGAGCACTATAAGTACCAGCAACGCACCCAGTCCGGATATGAGATGTAGAGCAGCAGCACTGTAACAGGCAGCAGAGAGCAAGCAACCAGGCAAGCATCACAAGTCCCAGAAGTTCCACTAGCCACCTACAGCGGAAGAGTAGATTCATAGGGGTACTCTACACATGCAACTCCAGGAGGTCAGGCACCACAAGTCCCAGCAGTAGGTAGAAGCGAGCAGAGTCAGGAACCCACCTCAATTTCTGGGCATACTTTCAGCACCACAGGTCCCAGCAGCTCTCCCTGGATATACACAGCAGTTATGGCAGGCAGATGTGCCCAGACAGCAGTACAGGGCAACACAAGTCCCATCAGCTCCTCTCAGAAGCATTGGTGGCGAGCCAGAGGGCATAGACTATGGCAAAATAATTATCCAGGGCCCCACAGGTGCCGGGAGTACACGCCTGAGGCCACTCCCACAAAGCAGGGGGGATATTGGCTGCCGCTCCCTGGGGATCACTGATAAAGTGCTGGTTCCGGGCCCCGACCAGCCTTCTCCCGAACCTCACTGCTCCTCCGCCGGTACCTGCCGCGTCCTCCGCTCACCCTCCACTACTCAGGGACCTCCGCAACAGACATACCGCCGCCACAGCCTCTCCACACCTCTGTCTGCGCCGCCAGCTACACCTGGACCGCAGCGGACTCAGCCCTGGAGCTCACACAGGACCGGGGATCCAGGCAGGTGAGTTGGGTTGCAGGGAAATCAGGGTAATTAGAGTTATGGGGGTCAGAAGATGACAATTTTAAACGTATAAATTTTCCTGCATGTAGTTATGATTTTTTCCAGAAGTGCGACAAAATCAAACCTACATAAGTAGGGTATCATTTTAATCATTTTAACCTACAGAATAAAGAGAGAGTGTAATTTTTTTGTAAAAAAAAATTACTGTGTAGAAATGGAAGCCCCCAAAATTTACAAAATGTCGTTTTTTTTTTTTTCAATTTTGTCTCACAATGAATTTTTTTTTCCGTTTTTCCGTAGATTTTTGGGCAAAATGACTGATGTCATTACAAAGTAGAATTGGTTGTGCAAAAAATAAGCCATCATATGGATTTTTAGGTGCAAAAGTTATGATTTTTTAACGGTAAGGAGGAAAAAACGAAAATGCAAAAACGGAAAAACCCTGGGTCCTTAAGGGGTTAAAAGAAGAAAAACTACCACAAGAGGACATCGTTTTAAATTAGAGGGGCAAAGGTTTAAAAGTAACATCAAGAAGTATTACTTTAATGAGAGAGTAGTGGATGCACGGAATAGCCTTACTGCAGAGATGGTTGCTGCAAATACAGTGAAGGAGTTTAAACATGCATGGGATAAGCATAAGGCTATCCTTCATATAAGATAGGGCCAGGGACTATTGATAGGATTCAGATTATTGGGCAGACTAGATGGGCCAAATGGTTCTTATCTGCCGATTTACCCTCAGACAGAGTTGGCACTGCTTAATCGCCAATTGTTCAATAACATAACAACCTGGCGTGCCCCAAGTTGGAATAACAGAGAGCTTTTGCGTCTGTCTGTTAAGGCACATGCACAACCTTCAGACTAAACGCAGCTTACCTGTTACCAAGCTGTCTCCCCCACAGCATTTTCTACACCTAGGCCAGTGTTTCTCAACCAGTGTGCCTCCAGCTGTTGAAAAACTACAACTCCCAGAATGCACAGACAGCCAAAGCATGCTGGAAGTTGTAGTTTTGCAACAGTTGGAGGCCCATTGGTTGGGAAACACTGGCTTAGGCCATTGTGGCTAGGATTGTCACCACTCTTGGTCTCAAAACTTGGGGCTCTCACTTTGCGGTATCCAGTTTATTAAGTGAGCCACCAAATACATGAATACTCTCTCCAGCTGGTTGTTAGAAAATACAAGGACAGCAGTGGTGTCTCCAGCTGTTGCCAAATGTGAAATAAAATCCAACATGATAATACTAGCCTGTTTGGCATGTCCTAATGGTATGTAATAATCTCTATAAATATATTGATCTTAGTTAAAAATAATATATTGATATAGGTCACACAACCCTGCTTGGAGCTTAGAAGGAGATTTAGCAAAACCTGTCCAGAGGTAAAGTTGCTGAGTTGCCCAAAGCAACCAATCAGATGGCTTCTTTCATTTTTGACAAGGCCTCTGAAAAATAAAAGAAGTTATCTGATTGGTTGCTATGGGAAACTCAGCAACATTTCCTCTGGACAGGTTTAATACAAATCTCTCCAAAATTTAGTTGTTCTTTGATTTTGCGTAATCTATTAGAATAGATGACTCCTTACTAAATAACTAAGTAAATTCACTGGGGTCTGACATTTTCTTAAGCCAAGTTGTCATGGTCTACATTTGTGGCGTTTTTAACACGGTTGCGCAAAATAATTGCGCCTTTTTAACAAAGGCGCAGTTAATAAATACTGTCCACTGCATGAGCAACTGCACAGACCTGCAACTCACAGCCAGTTTTTCCAAAAACGACTATTTCAAAAAGGCGCAAAATTTGCACACATTGCGCCTTTTTACAGCCAAAAAAATGAAGGGGAACAGCTTGATAAATCTCCCCCTTGGTGTTCAGATGTTACTGCAAAGCCAGAATTGTCCTTGCCCTCGTCATCAGCAAACCAGGAGCCATCCACGAACAGCACGTGGGCTGGGTTGTCCAAGGGTGTATCTTGCACTGTAGGAGGTGGTCCGACTTCAGCGTCCATCAATGTGAGGCAGTCATGTGGTTCCCCACCATAAAAGGATTCTGTGGAAGCCCAGAGGTCTTGTTCTTGAAGTACGTGCGGTCAATATGGTTTTCTCCATCCTCCTGCTCATAATCCCCCCTTGGGAGAGGAAGAAGTGCAGCTGGGTTAAGGATGTGACAGCGTTGAATGTTGATGTTGTCTGGGAGCAGTAAGCTACACTGAAGCCATAAGTGACGGGCAGCAGTGAGGTGCCATGGTTGAGTCTGTTGTAGAGATGTCATGAAGAGCCAGAACTGTAAGAGGGTGTCCAAGCACTATGTCAGAGGTGACATCCAGGAGGGAACTGACTGCATGCACAGCTCTAACACAAGAGGGGGTCGCTTGGGCTACAGGGTCCAAACATTTAAAGTATTATCCCAAGGGCCTATTCCGGCCTCTGTGAGTTTGCGTGTGGACACCTGTGGCGTGGTCATGTTTTTCCATTACATAGAGCCTGAAGTAGAGGGCATAATTGGGAATGCCCAGTGCCAGTGCAGAGAAGTTGGAGGTCTTAAGTGAGTGGAAGGAGCTAACAGCATCTCTGGTGAGGAAGAAGGGTGTTCTAGGATCCCTGGGAATGCAGTCATACAATGGTTGCATGAGTAGTGAGGCATCCTGTATCCATGGGCGATAGTAGGAAATAAGGCCCAAGAATGTTTGAAGCTGGTGTGGAGTGTCCGATATCTAAGGTGGGCTTACGCCTTTGGTCTGTAAGGTGTTTGGCTCCTTGGCTGAGGCAGTGACCTAGGAAAACTACTTTAGGAAGACAAAGTTGGAGTTTCTGCTGCAATACCTTGCTACCGGAATCCGCCAGGAACATTAAGAGTGAAGTGGTAGTGTCGAGGCAAACTGCCTGGTCGGGAGCACAGAGTAACAGGACCTCCACTTCTGGGTGTTGATCTTGCAAAGGTTGGAGTACAGAGCCATGGCCTTGGGAAGGATGAAGGGCTATTTTGGTCCCCTTGTGGCATCACAGTCCAAATGTATTGGCCTCCATCATGGGTAAAGGCAAACAGAAACTGTCTGTCTTTTGCCAGAGATTGAGAAGTAGGCGTTGGCCAAATCGATCACAGTGTAGATAGCTGTAGAAGGACAAATGCTTGCTAGAAAGGTATAAGGTTTGGGCACATATTGGGGTCCCATCACAGTAACCTAATTTACTGCCCTTAGCACTATATAGTATTCTACAGGTTTTCCTTTCTCACGCTTCTTCAGAACTGGGTACAAAGGTGTATTAAATGGGGACGTTGTCGGTATGATTGCTCCACTTTCAAGTAGAGACTTGTCTTGCTTAGAGATGGCTGTAAGTTGTTGGACAGACAGAGGGTACTGTGGCTTGTAAGGTGGGACATTTTTATCTTTCAATGTCACATGGACTGGCGGTACCTTCATGTGGCCAATGTTATGTTGACTGGTGATCCACAGATGGGCTGGAACAGTTGAGATGACAGGTTGGTGCACCCCAGCAGGTGTCATGGTGATTGCAGGATCTGAGGAGATGGCCATGAGAACGCAGGTTTCCTCTGGGTCCAGTGTTGAGCTGAGGGTGACAGAGCCATCTTCTTGGAATTGTATGTTAGCCCGGACTTTCTGCAAGAGATCAGTACCCAGTAGGTTGAAAGGACAGGTGCGGTTGATTCCAAACTTTTGTAGAGTACTAGATGGTAGGTGAAGCTGCGGCAATGTAACCGAGAGAGGGTGCATAATAGAGTTGTGCTGAACAGTCCCCTCGAGCCCTGTACAAGGAAGCTGTATATCAGTAAGTCAGGAGGGAGGTATGGCCTGATTATGTAGAATGCTACGGGCTGCACCAGTGTTGGCCAGGAAGGGAAGTTCCCAGTATGAGTGTTACTTGTGGGGTTGGGCCAGCAGGAGGAGTCCAAGGGAGATGAAGGGACCAAAAGAATAATAACTAACAGTCCTCAGTGTCTTACCCAGGAAAAAGAGTGCGTGATCGACATGCGGTTCAATACAGAATTTTTTATTTTACCATATACAGTTACATAGAAAGCTTATACACAAAAATGAAAATGGAAAAATAAAATATAATAATGGTAGAAAACAGAATTATTAAAGGAATTGGTAAAATATTCAGCAGGGCCCTTGTGGTTAATATGATATGATGGATTAACAGCCTAAATTATCCAACTGTTCCTGAAAAATGCTAAAATTTAATTTTGATGGTATAACTCACACAAGCTTTAAATGAAAAGTTCAGTAATTGGTCCAATGAGTCAATGGATCAGTAAATAAATTCCTTCATTGTGAAAGTTTAGTTATTTTCACCTAGAGGAAAGAAAGGAGGGTCCTGTTGTATCAAATACATAATCGTTGTCCGTCTGTAATGAAGAAAAGAGCAGTTCCACCAAATAGCACAAATGCCAGTATATGGCCAATATCCACCTGCAAAAGAATACACCGTTCCAACTAGTAGCAGTGGTAGTAAAGTGCCGTGTTGGTATATTGCCGGTATGCCGGTCTCTCGTGGGCTGCCTGTGGGAGAAAGATTCTCCACTCACTGCTCCACGTCATCCAGACTTACTTCGGCACTCCAGCCAGCGGCGGTAGGACTTACTTTGGCCACACGCCGGTGGCATCTGATGGTCTCTGCAGCCGCACGCTGGCGAGCTTCCAGGAGCTGCGGTCAGCTGACTGCAGATCAGCTGACCCGGTAGCCGTGCTCCCTCGGAGATTTAAACTTTTAAACTTTTGCAAAGATGTTCAAACTTGTCCACTGCATACAAAGTAGTTTTCAGGCAACAGGGGTGGATTGTGGATAGTGATGGTGAATCTGTTTGAGCAGTCAGATTTCCACATGTGCCGGTATGAGCCGTACTTAAATCCATATCGCTTAGTGTGAATGTGGTGGTGCGTCTTACATCCGGATACTTGCTTAAAAGTCACAAAATCACCAAATGCATTTCGGGGTATTGTGAATTGTGCCTAGACCCCTTCTTCAGTGGTGCATAAATTCTATACTGACTTAGATCCTTTTTATATCCGCCTGATCCAATCACCTGTACCATGGATAAAAGCTGATATGGATCAGGATTGAAAAAAACAGGATAATGCATATGAATGGGAGGGATAATATATATGATGATATATGTCTGGAGGAGCATTAAAATCCTATCTTAATAATAAAACATTTGAATGTGAATACATACAAAAAAATACATGTGATAAAAATACAAAATGGAAAATAAAAATAAATATATAAATGTGAATAAATAGTGATAGTGTTGATATTGATAGCTGCATAGAAGTGAAATATAAATATATGAAAATATGTATATATAGAAATAGAAATCATAATGGTGGATGTGCTTGTGGGAAATCATAAAGAGGGGTGGTAATCTTCCTAGTGGAAGGTCCTTGGTGTTAAACAACACAGAAAGAAACCACCCCACTATAAAAAACCAAAAATTTCAAGACTTGCATTCAAACCCTTTGGTTCCAAACTTTCAAATTCATAGATTCTCTGTGTCTCTATCTTTGACATTTTCAACATGAAACGAGCTCCACGCCAATCTTTCTTTACAGTTTGCAAACCGACAAAACTTAGGTCAGAGGGGTCTTTGTTATGTACTGTAGAAAAATGTAATGATAGAGGGTTTCATGTTGCCTTTCTTTATATTGTTAATATGTTCATGAAATCTGACTTTTAGAGGACATTTCGTCCTACCCATTTGACAAAAAATTGGGATGTATGGTCTACCAACAATTTTATAATCTGAAAATGTAGACTAAAACTTAACATTTAATAGGTACAACTAAAACTGTCCTCAAAAACCTGGACAGAAAAACACCACATGTGCAATAATACAAATTATTGGAGATTCTGCTCCAAATACAAATATAAAGATTCAGCACATTAGCTGCACTCAGATATTTAGATATTCTTTAACCATATAGTACCAGCCTAGCTGATTCTGTCCCTTTCCCCATGATTCGGGAGGGGTCTCAGGGTGGGACAACAGGAGGGGGTTGGTAGGGAGCCTGTTATATACTATGCTACCCCTAGATAGCCTACCCCTAGGCGGGGTGGGCGTCCTAATAAGGACGGTCCCGCACAGGAACCTATTCACTGTTGTATGCGAGCTTACACTGGTAAGTATATTAAATATAATTCAAAACTGGTCCTAAGTTACCGGACTATTCCAATATAGGTGAGAGATATACCTCATATTAATTTTGGTGCATTATGTGAAGTAATTACGGTCGTTTAGATAGATGATGGTCCTTTAGGGGCATCATTCTGTTATTCTGCCGACCAGTCAGGTTAGCTTTAGTATAGATATTAGCTATAGGTAACTAGGACCAAACCCCAGGTTTTAGTACTTTTACTCTGGGTCCTAGGTGTCTGGTATATTTTCCCTCAATAGTACCTATATATATGAAAAAAGGTGTGTCAGCACTTTTGCTGGCATCCAAATGCAAAAAGATAAATTAAAACCGGCACTATCTCGTGCCAAATGGGCAGGTTTTCTATATAGTTGGGGTAAATCTGAGATTTAGTATTCGTAGGGTATGCCTTTCGGAGGTATAGACAGTAATTAGCTAGACAGTGGATTTATATAAAACATCCGAAGGATAGTGCCTCATTTAGGCCATGGGGAGAAAAAGATCTTATCCTATAAATCCATCTGAGTTCCCTCTGCAGAAGTAATTTATCAAAGTCTCCTCCCCTCATTGGCGGACGTACAACTTCAATTATGGTGAAACATATCACCTTCTCATCCCCTGCATGTTTTTCATGTATGTGCCACGCAATAGGGGTGTTCCGATTATGTCTTATATCACCCATATGTTCACCAATTCTCCTTCTTGCCTCCCTTATAGTTTTCCCCACATAATCGAGGGGGCAGGGGCATTGACAGAGATATATCAGGCCCTTCGTTTTACAATTGGTTAACTCTCTGGAATAGAAGGTTTCACCTGTAGATTAACTTTTCCATGTGTTTGTGCGTTTCATTTGGGGACAGAAAGAACATGTACCACAGGGAAAGTTCCCAACAGTTGTATGTTGAAGCCAAGTCCCTCGTGATTTGGGTCTGGAGTAGTGGCTGTGAACCAGCCTATCTTTTAAACTCCTTCCTTTCCGAAATGTGATAAGGGGACGGTCAGCAACAAATTCACTAATGTGAGGGTCAGCCCGAAGGATGTCCCAGTGTTTAGATAGAATGTCATACACAGTAGATGATCTATCATCATATGTTGCAATGATTCGTGTCCTTTTATCCTCCTGTCTAGGCCCATTTGGGGTCAATAAACCTTCTCGATGAAGGCTCCTAGCATGACCAAATGCCTTCTGTAGGCAGTCCTCCGGGTACCCCCTCATTTTAAATCTGTCCTTTAGGATGTGGGCTTGTTTGAAAAATTCTTCATTCGAGGAGCAATTGCGTCTCACTCTAATATACTGCCCTTTAGGGATACCTTTTTTTTGGGATGTCGGATGGTAACTGGACCAATGCAACAATGAGTTCGTTGCTGTGGCCTTTCTGTATAGTGTGGTAGAGAGATTCCCCACCTGATCTTTAACGACCAGTACATCCAAAAAGTCTCCCCTGGATTTATAGGGTAAGATCTTTTTCTCCCCATGGCCTAAATGAGGCACTATCCTTCGGATGTTTTATATAAATCCACTGTCTAGCTAATTACTGTCTATACCTCCGAAAGGCATACCCTACGAATACTAAATCTCAGATTTACCCCAACTATATAGAAAACCTGCCCATTTGGCACGAGATAGTGCCGGTTTTAATTTATCTTTTTGCATTTGGATGCCAGCAAAAGTGCTGACACACCTTTTTTCATATATATAGGTACTATTGAGGGAAAATATACCAGACACCTAGGACCCAGAGTAAAAGTACTAAAACCTGGGGTTTGGTCCTAGTTACCTATAGCTAATATCTATACTAAAGCTAACCTGACTGGTCGGCAGAATAACAGAATGATGCCCCTAAAGGACCATCATCTATCTAAACGACCGTAATTACTTCACATAATGCACCAAAATTAATATGAGGTATATCTCTCACCTATATTGGAATAGTCCGGTAACTTAGGACCAGTTTTGAATTATATTTAATATACTTACCAGTATAAGCTCGCATACAATACGATATGTCATTTCCGGTCTCGACCGGAAATGACGCGAGTGTGCGTTCCACCGTGAATCGCAATGGGTGTGCTGGCGTGCGGTTCACCTGATACTTAAGGGCGCATCGCGCGCCAGATCGGTAGCCGCACAGAACCCTCTGACATCGCTGCAGGGTGCACATAGATGGCGTGCTCCTTATCCTCTATCTATATCCCTATCGGTCTCCTGATGAACGGGACAGTAAGAAACGCGTCGAGACATTAACCATGCATCTTCTTGACTACAAACCATAAGTATTCCAGCTAAATGGTCTGATGTATACCTTATGTTTAATATGGAATGGTGATAGTGCTGTATCCTCTTGCTGCTATGCACATGTATGAATGATATCCCTATATTAGTAGGAAATTTGTGTCATATCAGCCTTAAAGGGGAAAGGGATATATACTGTCATTGACTCTGACTATACTAAGGTTGACCATCTCCTTGCAGCCCTGACTCCCCTGCTCTGACTGATCATAAATATGACTATTATATATAGATCAGCATTAGGGTATAGGCCCCGCAGGTAGTCAGTTATATTGAGTAGCTAGCAAGTGAGTTTATTGTAGGGTGGTGATAGTACAACAGGGAATAGGTTCCTGTGCGGGACCGTCCTTATTAGGACGCCCACCCCGCCTAGGGGTAGGCTATCTAGGGGTAGCATAGTATATAACAGGCTCCCTACCAACCCCCTCCTGTTGTCCCACCCTGAGACCCCTCCCAAATCATGGGGAAAGGGACAGAATCAGCTAGGCTGGTACTATATGGTTAAAGAATATCTAAATATCTGAGTGCAGCTAATGTGCTGAATCTTTATATTTGTATTTGGAGCAGTATCTCCAATAATTTGTATTATTGCACATGTGGTGTTTTTCTGTCCAGGTTTTTGAGGACAGTTTTAGTTGTACCTATTAAATGTTAAGTTTTAGTCTACATTTTCACATTTCGTCCTACCCACATATTGTTTGTTGCAACCACATTGCAGAATGTAAATTACCCCTTTTGTATTACATGTGATCAATTCATTGATTTCCCATGTTATGGAATTCACTGTGGATTTTACTTCTGTAATTTTCCTATGTCCCTGTTACGCCGAGCGCTCTGGGTCCCTGCTCCTCCTCGGAGCACTCGTGGCGTTCACCTCCATGCAGCGCCCCGGTCAGATCCGCTGACCGGGAGTGCTGCACTACTATCCCCGGCGGGGATGCGACCCGCGTAGCGGGACGCGCCCGCCCGCGGCTCGCATCCCAGTCACCTCACCTGTCCCGTCCTCCGTCGGCTCAGTCCCGGCGCGCGCGGCCCCGCTCCCTAGGGCGCGCGCGCCAGCTCTCTGAGATTTAAAGTGCCAGTGCGCCATTGATTGGCACCTGGCCCAATCAGTACATCCACCTGTGTCCTCGTTATAAAAACCCACTTCCCCTTCCTGGTATCGCCGGATCTTGTTGCCTCAGTGCCAGTGAAAGCGTTTCCTGTGTATGTTCCAAGCCAGTGTTCCAGACCCTGCCGTTGCCCCTGACTACGATCCTTGCTGCCTGCCCTGACCTTCTGCTACGTCCGACCTTGCTCTTGCCTAATCCCTTGTACCGCGCCTGTCTTCGCCGTCAGTTGGGGTTGAGTCGCTATCGGGTGGGACGACCTGGGGGTTACCTGCCGCTGCAAGTCCATCCCGCTTTGCGGCGGGCTCTGGTGAAAACCAGTAACCCCTTAGACTCCGTTCCCCTGGTACGGCCCACGTCATCACCCCACTGACACAGAGGATCCACCACCAGTATCCTCACAGTATACCCATCCGGATCCGGACAGTAGATCCAGCCATGGATTCCGCTGAGGTGCCGCTGCCAAGTCTCGCTGACCTATCCACGGTGGTCGCCCAGCAATCCCAACAGATCGCCCAACAAGGACAGCAGCTGTCGCAGTTGACCACCATGCTACAGCAGCTTCTGCCTCTACAGCAGCAACCATCTCCTCCGCCAGCTCCTGCTTCTCCTCCGCAGCAAGTTGCCACTTCCAGACTCCGCTGGTCCCTACCTGACAAATTCGATGGGAACTCTAAGTTGTACCGTGGCTTCTTGTCCCAGTGTTCCTTGCACGTGGAGATGATGTCGGACCTATTCCCCACTGAACGGTCTAAGGTGGCTTTCGTGGTCAGTCTCCTGTCTGGAAAGGCCTTGTCATGGGCCACACCACTCTGGGACCACAACGATCCTACCAGTGCTACTATCCAGTCCTTCTTTGCTGAAGTTCGTAGTGTCTTTGAGGAGCCAGCCCAGGCCTCCTCAGCCAAGACTGCTTTGCTGAACCTCGTCCAAGGGAGTTCTTCCGTAGGTGAATACGCCATCCAGTTTCGTACCCTCGCCTCAGAGCTATCCTGGAACAATGAGGCCCTCTGCGCGACCTTCAAGAAAGGCTTATCCAGCAACATCAAAGATGTACTGGCCGCACGAGAAATTCCTGCTAACCTGTCTGAACTTATCCATTTGGCCACCCGCATCGACATGCGTTTTTCTGAAAGACACCAGGAGTTCAGCCAGGAAAAGGACCTTGATTTCTGGGCACCTCTCTCCCAGAATCCTTTGCAATCTACCCCTGTGCCTCCCACCGAGGAGGCTATGCAAGTGGATCGGTCTCGCCTGACCCATGAAGAGAGGTCTCGTCGCAGAGATGAAAATGTATGCCTGTACTGCGCTAGTACCGAACATTTCCTAGTGGACTGCCCTATTCGTCCCCCGCGTCTGGGAAACGCACACACGCACCCTGTTCACGTGGGAGTGGCGTCTCTTGGTGTGAATTCTGCTTCTCCACGTCTCACTGTGCCTGTGCGGATTTCTCCTTCCGCCAACTCTTTCTTCTCAGCTGTGGCCTTCTTGGACTCTGGTTCTGCAGGAAATTTTATTTTGGCCTCTTTTGTTAATAGGTTCATCATCCCAGTAACCAGGGGGATGATGAGGATCTTTTCATTTAAAGCTTGTGTGTGTTATAACATCAAAATTCCATTTTTGCATTTTTCAGGAACAGTGGGATAATTTAGGCTGTTAATCCATCCGGATATCATATTAACCGCAAGGGCCCTGTGGAATATTTTAACAATTCTTTTAATAATTCTGTTTTCTACCATTATTATTTTTTTTTTTCTTTTCCATTTTCATTTTTGTGTATAGGCTTTCTATGTAACTGTATATGGTAATATAAAAAATTCTGTATAGAACCGCATGTCCATCATGCACTCTTTTTCCAGGGTAAGACACTAAGGACTGTTGGTTATTATTCTTTTATATCAATTTTATTTCTCTCTGGGTGAGAGGATTACAGTTAACCTCGTGTTCTTTTGTTGTGAGCTCCACATTTTGTTCACAGATTAAGGGACCAGCCTGGGGTGCTGGCTGGGGAATAGATGGTGCCATGCCAGGGACAGGGGCAGTACTCATTATAGTGTAGCAATGTGGGCATGGAGCACCACAGAAGAAACAAATCTCTCAGAGGGAGGGATTCTGTTGGTCACATACACTACACACCCATCCCTTCTTTTTTTTGCCGGCGCCATTATAGGGCTGTGGCTGCCCATGCCCGATTCTGTCTTATAGAAATAGCGTTTACATTCGTCATCATAAATTTGCTGCTCCACAGTCTTTTCAAATTCTTTACTACAGTCCAGACTAACACGGACCATGTCTAATAAATCATCATCCTCTAGTTTGCCTCACTTATCTCGGAGGAGACTCTGCCACGTCACTAAATTGAGTATTCCTCCCTTAATTATTTCATAACACTTTTCCAATTTGTTTCACATGTCCGCTACATACTGCGCTACATACTGCGCTACATACTGCGCTACATACTAGGGATTGACCGATTATCGGTTTGGCCGATATTATCGGCCGATATTCACGATTTTGGACATTATCGGTACAGGCAATTACCTTGCCGATAATCTGATAATGCCCCGCACCACCGCAGCACACACCCCCCACCACTACCGCACCGCCCAGGCCAGCAACCACCCATGCCGCTGCCCCATTGCCTTCCCCATCTCCGGTTTTATAATTACCTGTTCCCGGGGTCCGCGCTACCTCTGGCTCCTGCAGCGTACTGTGTTTTGCTATGCACTGCGCAATGACGAGTGACGTCCTCAACAAGACGTCACCGTCAGTGCGAACAGTGACAGCTCAGGACGCCGCCGGAGCCAGAAGTAGCGCGGACCCCGGGCCCCGGGAACAGGTAGTTATAAAACCGGGAATAAGGGAGGCAATGGGGCAGTGGTTGGACTATGGACCAGCAGGGGGAGAGAAGCGGGCGTCGGCGATCTCTGGGCAGAGGATAGGTAGGAGGGGGGCAGCGGCTGTGTAGGACTCAGGAGGACCCCAGGACAGGCAAGGGGAGAGAAGCGGGTGGCGGCGGTCTCTGGCACCGCAAAAGCCACTGCAGTTCATTGAATTAAAGCACCCGCTTTAAATCAATGATCTGCAGCGGCATCGCCCTGGGGATAAATAGCCGATAACTTATACCGGAATATTGGTATAAGTTATCGGCCTTAACCTCCACAGATTATCGGTATCGGCCCTAAAAAATCGAAATCGGTCAATCCCTACTACATACTGCACGAGAGTACAGTATCCCTTCGGCACCTTTAATTTATTGTCCAAATCTCGTACATACTAGGGACTTAGTGTTGAGCGGCATAGGCCATATTCGAATTTGCGAATATTCGCGAATATATGGGCGAATATTCGTCATATATTCGCGAATATTCGCATAGTCGTAATATTCTGGTTTTATTTTCGCATATGCAAATGATCGCATATGCGAAAATTCGCACGCCAGTCTCACACAGAGGGGCGATCACTGTGATGTGTACTGTGAAAGAAAAAAAGACGAATATTCGTAATTACAAATATATAGCGCTATATTCGCGAAATTCGCGAATATGCGATATTCGCGAATAATATTCGAATTGCGAATATTCGCGAGCAACACTACTAGGGACTTCTCTCTCAGCTCCCTATGTGTATTGTAACTATGATTCGCCGTGAGACAGACACCCTTGGCTGCCTCTACTGCTGCCTTCTCCCCATCTGTCCTTGAATTAGACACCGGGCTGATTTCAAACAGCTTTACTTTTCCTTTGCACGTTTTAAAAATGTTTTACTTTTTATGTCTTTAAATGTTCCTATTCTCTCTCTCTCTCCCTCTCCCTCTCCCTCATGTTTTTAGACCTGGTCAGGAGTTGGTCAAGATTTGTGGGGATTTTGTGTCAGGAGTTGGTCTAGATTTAAGTTTTTTTATGCATTAGTTGCAGAATGGCAAAGTTTTCACAAAAATCAAAAACATGCAGTTCTTACATTTGTGACCACTGCATCTGTCATTTCAAAAAATGGTCTAGCAACACCAAAAGTTCTAATTGCCGGATTTTCGAACTTTGAAAAAAAACGCAATGTGCAAAATGTAGACCAAAAAAAGCACAAGAACACAGTGATACATCACCCCCATTGTAATTTGGTCAGCAACAATTTACAGCATAGGGCAGCTTTTTTCAATGTCTTGTGCCGTGTTTAATATGCTTAATATGGTCAGTTGCATAAGGTGAAATCTCTCAGGCAGGGTCCACACCTTAATGATTTTGCAGCAAAATCTGCATGTTACATGGTGCACTAGTACATGGTATCACTTTTGGTGGCCCCATTGTGAATAAGGCCTTCAAGAGAAAATACACCACTTTTAAAATGCTAAATCAAAGCTCTTAAATAGTCAAGTGGAGCCAATGGATTCAGACATTGGACACTGCACTTCATAGGTTATCTTTGTTCCAGTGATTGGTGGGGCTCACTGATAATACTTTTAACATCTAACATGTCTCAGGTTTTATATGTTGTTTCTGTAATGGGCAATGAGACTCATAGCCCATCTGCTTTACCCATAAAGACAAAGTAGGTAAAAGGGCACACACCCATCAGTATAGCAATTGGGGAGGGTATCTACACTCAGGCCACTATCTGATATGTTTCAGAAACACATAAGAAGATGCTACTGGTGAACATATTTTAAAATCTAGACTTTATGTCACATGTTAGCTCTTGGCTTGCAGATAGATCTATTGTGAGAATATGCTGTACTAGTCAATCATGGTTTGCAGATGACTAATCAAGCAGAACAAGTGCATGCATACGTCTGATAATTTGTACCAATTCTATAAATGGAACACTGTTAAGATACCCATACATAGATATCAAAATGAATATTTAATGACTTGGCAAAGGCCAAAAAATAGATGCCAAAAACCGTAACTATGGTAACCCATACACCAATTGAACAGAACAACTGCAATGTGTGGTGGAGGAACATGGGAATAGACTGAGCTTTCATACAAGTAATGCAGATGAAAAGAACTTTGTTATCAATGTCACACATTTTAACTATGTTAATAGCAAACAGCCTTCTAATAGGCACAAGCTTGACTGGATAATTTGTGCTTTCCTACCCCAACAGATTGATTTCAAAATGATTGCGTTATTATTCAGTGTGTTATGTGAAACCCATTTTATTTTATTTTTTTAATGTTTTTTTTTAAGGTTTTTTTTTTTTTTTTTTGGGGGGGGGGGGGGGTTGTTGAGCAACAAAGTGTTAATCATTTTCTTTTTGTCTAGAACTTGCCGCAAAATCTACAAGGAAAAGCAGTTTCCATTTTATATAGCTGCCTTTTATTGTAATGAGTCTGCATTCACACAGGGTAGAATGTGAAAATTGTATGTCCTTCACATTGCATATTTGCATTATTGACCATTGCAGGTTTTGGCTGTAGTCAATACTGCAGTTTTTATATTTCTTCAAGTTCTAGATACAACACTGTTGGTATATTTTATACAAAGTTTATGGCTTTCATGATCTTCGGTTCCTTGTCAGGAAAGACACAGGCTACCCTGGACAGTACAGTTGCTGGGGCAACCATCGAGCAAACTCCATGAATGACTCCTGTTCATCAAAAAAGGAACTCAATGGGTGCAGTATGGTTGCCTCATTAGCTGTACCACACAGTGTGGCATGTGCTTCCCCACGCTAGAGCTGAAGATCGCACAGGGTCTGAAATTTTGACTGTACACTTAAAAGGGGATATCCAGTGAAATTAGTTAATTTACTATTGACCCCAGCCTAACTACAAAAATGTCAAACACTCTAACTTACCTTCCGCCGCTCCCTCGTAGCTCTGGGATTTGGGCGCCCCATCTCAGGCCGATCTCCGCTGACAGTCTGCTTCAGCTGAGCCAGCTAGACATCACATTGCCGATCCACCAACCTTAGCCATAGCCTATGATTGGCGGGTGGCTATGCTCTGCAGCTCAGGGAAAAGCAATGTCACCGGCCGTGAATGGGGCACCCCGATACTGGAGCTACAAAGTAGCGGCGGAAGGTGAGTTAAAATATTATTTATGTAGACAGACTGGGGACAATAGTAAATTAACTCATTCCACTGGATAACTTAAACTTGTTATAAAATACTTTATTTTGCTTCTATGCTACTATAATATTGCAGGTGACAATCCATCTAACTATTGAATAACAAGTTTTGATTGTGGTGCCACGGGGGTGTTAGGAGAAATACCTGATCACTTTGTGATGCCAGGGCACCGTTATCCTATACACGGTCCGAGGTTAGGGACAGCTTCTCCTGGGCCAGACACTGGGAGTAAATGAACACACCGATAAGAGGTTACGGATAACTGTCTTTACTGAGCTGGGTGCAGATGCTATTACACCGACAGTTGGTTTTAGGTGAGAGAGTGTGGGAGCCCTGTTGCCTTGCTGGGACTTGTGGTGTTTTCGCCAAACGGATTTAGACTGACTTGTAAGACGGATAGATGAATCCTGGTAGGTAGGGTTCTGTCATGCTATTGAAGCCTTCTCCACCGGGGCATAAACTTCCACCGTACAGGAGATCCTTGAAGAATGACCAGAAGAAGTAGATTTGAGCTAGGCCTTCCCTCAGAGCACACAGCACAACACACTTGAACCTCACTGTTGCTCAGCTTACACACTACTGAACACTAGAACTGGGGTAACTCTTATCCCCACTACACTATATAGGGGAGACTTTAGGGGTTCCCATTGGCAGGGTACAGTAACACAGAAATAACATATATAAATAATAATATAATTAATCAGAAAAATATATTATTCTTCAATAAAGGGTGTAACAGTAAGTCTCTGGTGGGCCCCACACCTTGTGCTGCCCGAAGCAGTCCGAAGCCACGGGACAGCCATTGGTGCTGGGACACAATTGTATTACTGCTTGTTAAACTACATTTGATATTTTGCTGGTTTTACACAGCAGTAATGCAGGCACATTTTAGTGGCTATGTTACAGCAATAAGAACCATATCTCCCACAGGTCTGTCTAATCAAATGTGGATCACACAAAGGTGGAATAGATTTTAGGGTCCAGATCCTGCTGCCATAATACAGACACTAAAATGCAGCTGTTTTATAGTTATCTAAAACTGGCCTTAAAATGTTACCAGACACAACTGTGGTCAGGAGAGATGCTCTGCTACAAAAACTGGCCATCCACTGGGGACACTTATTAACATTGGCAAAACGCCCTGCAGTGCACCAGTGCCCGGTCCGGGCATGCTGGGAGTTGTAGTTTCACAACAGCTGGAGGCCCCCTGGTTTTTAGTATACAGTATTAGTTTTTATATGCTCTGGTCGGCCCCCGCCTGCAGCCACACACGGGAGCCGGCCTGGGCACATAAAAAGAAGTATTCCTATCCCGGAGAGCGTGCCCCCCCAGATGTTGCGCCCGATGCGGCCGCCCCCCCCCCCCTGCACCCCCCACGCCACGCCTCTGGCACTGGCAGTGTTTGTAACTTGTGCTGTGGGCGGGCAGGGGAGGTGGGTCATTATCGGAAAATTGTTTGTTGTTTCGGCATTTCCCCAAAATAGCTATTTTCGGCCGATATGTATCGGCCGCCGATATATCGGTGCATCCCTAGTTATATAATCTCAACCAAATATGACAATACTTGGTTGTGGTTGTAAACTGCTGTGTGGGTACACATATGGGAACCATCCAACAAAATCTAATTTTGGGTGAATTGTTTTTAGGTGCCATGTTGCATGATCAGAGACATATTCTTGATAAGTAGCAGCAATTTAGAAACTATACCCCTTAGACTATTCAGTTAGAGGTGTAATGAGCATTTTGACCCATATGTGTTTTCTACATTCAATATTGAAATAACACCAGCATTCTCCACACTACCAGCATCTACACAGTACAACATTGATCTAGTTTCATCTGATTCCGCTGCACTCACCATAAAAGCCTTTGATCAGTTTATTATATATTCAGGATTAGGACACATGGTTTCCCAGAAGCTTATGGCCATTTTGCACCTATGCACCTTTGCCAAGGCCTCATATAGAATTTATCCACATAGATTTGGTAACCTTGATCCATAAGTGGGTGCATTGAATCCCACACTATTTTCCCACTATCTGTCAGAAAGGGAGGGCATTCTGGAGTTGTAATTCTGGAGTAATACACTTCATAACTTCTATTCTTTAACCCCTTAAGGACTGAGCCCTTTTTCCCCTTAAGGACTCGGCCATTTTTTGCAATTCTGACCACTGTCACTTTAAACATTAATAACTCTGGAATGCTTTTAGTTATCATTCTAATTCCGAGACAGTTTTTTTGTGACATATTCTACTTTAACATAGTGGTAAAATTTTGTGGTAACTTGCATCCTTTCTTGGTGAAAAATCCCAAAATTTGATGAAAAATTTGAAAATTTTGCATTTTTCTAACTTTGAAGCTCTCTGCCTGTAAGGAAAATGGATATTCCAAATATTTTTTTTTTTATTCACATTTCCAATATGTCTACTTTATGTTTGCATCATAAAATTGACGTGTTTTTACTTTTGGAAGACACCAGAGGGCTTCAAAGTTCAGCAGCAATTTTCCAATTTTTCACAAAATTTTGAAACTCGCTTTTTTTCAGGGACCAGTTCAGGTTTGAAGTGGATTTGAAGGGTCTTCATATTAGAAATACCCCATAAATTACCCCATTATAAAAACTGCACCCCCAAGATATTCAAAATGACATTCAGTCAGCGTTTTAACCCTTTAGGTGTTTCACAGGAATAGCAGCAAAGTGAAGGAGAAAATTCACAATCTTCATTTTTTACATTCGCATGTTCTTGTAGACCCAATTTTAGAATTTTTGCAAGTGGTAAAAAGGAGAAAATTTTTACTTGTATTTGAAACCCAATTTCTCTCCAGTAAGGACATACCTCAATTGTCTATGTTAATTGTTCAGCGGGCGCAGTAGAGGGCTCAGAAGGGAAGGAGCGACAAATGGTTTTTGGGGGGCATGTCATCTTTAGGAAGCCCCTATGGTGCCAGAACAGCAAAAAAAAAAAACACATGGCATACCATTTTGGAAACTATACTCCTCGGGGAACATAACAAGGGGTAAAGTGAACCTTAATACCTCACAGGTGATTCACGACTTTTGCATATGTAAAAAAAAATATATTTTTTTTCCTAAAATGCTTGGTTTCCCAAAAGTTTTACATTTTAAAAAAGGGTAATAGCAGAAAATACCCCCCCAAAATTTGAAGCCCAATTTCTCCCGATTCAGAAAACACCCCATATGGGGGTGAAAAGTGCTCTGCTAGCGCACTACAGGTCTCAGAAGAGAAAGAGTCACATTTGGCTTTTTGAAAGCAAATTTTGCTCTGGGGGCATGCCGCATTTAGGAAGCCACTATGGTGCCAGAACAGCAAAAAAAAAACACATGGCATACTATTTTGGAAACTAGACCCCTCGGGGAACGTAACAAGGGGTTAAGTGAACCTTAATACCCCACAGGTGTTTCACGACTTTTGCATATGTAAAAAATAAAAAAAAAATTTGTTACCTAAATTGCTTCTTTTCCAAAAAAATTTACATTTTTAAAAAGGGTAAAAGCAGAAAATACCCCCCAAAATTTGTAACACAATTTCTCCCGAGTACAGCGATACCCCATATGTGACCCTTAACTGTTGCCTTGAAATACGACAGGGCTCCAAAGTGAGAGCGCCATGCGCATTTGAGGCCTAAATTAGGGATTGCATAGGGGTGGACATAGGGGTATTCTACGCCAGTGATTCCCAAACAGGGTGCCTCCAGCTGTTGTATAACTCCCAGCATGCCTGGACAGTCAGTGGCTGTCTGGTAATACTGGGAGTAGTTGTTTTGCAACAGCTGGAGGCTCTGTTTTGGAAACAGTGGCGTACCAGACGTTTTTCATTTTTATTGGGGAGGGGGACTGTGTAGGGGTATGTGTATATGTAGTGTTTTTTACTTTTTATTTTATTTTTTGTTAGTGTAGTGTAGTGTTTTTAGAGTACAGTCACACGGGCAGGGGTTCACAGTAGTTTCTCGCTGGCAGTTTGAGCTGCGGCAGAAAATTTGCCGCAGCTCAAACTTGCAGCCGGATACTTACTGTAAACCTCCGCCCATGTGAGTGTACCCTGTACGTTCACATTGGGGGGGGGAGAAACATCCAGCTGTTGCAAAACTACAACTCTCAGCATGTATGGTCTATCAGTGCATGCTGGGAGTTGTAGTTTTGCAACAGCTGGAGGCACACTGGTTTACTACTTAGTGTTTCACAACCAGTGTGCCGTCAGCTGTTGCAAAACTACAACTCTCAGCAGTCACCGACAGCCAACGGGCATTCTGGGAGTTGTAGTTATGCAACCAGCAGATGCACCACTACAACTCCCAGCATGCACTTTAGCTGTTTGTGCAAGCTGGGAGTTGTAGTTATACAACAGCTGAAGGTACACTTTTCCATAGAAAAAATGTGCCTCCAGCTGTTGCAAAACTATAGGTCCCAGCATGCCCATAAGGGAATGCTGGGAGTTGTGGTGGTCTGCCGCCTGCTGTTGCATAACTACAGCTCCCAGCATGCCCTTTTTGCATGCTGGGAGCTGTTGCTAAGCAACAGCAGGAGGCTGTCACTCACCTCCTACTGCTGCTCCAGGCACAGGTCAGTCCCGCCGCCGCCGCTCCTGGGGCCCCGATCCTTTTGCATCAATAGGAATATTAAGCAAAAAAAAATAAAAGAGACAGCATGTTAGGTAGGAATAGCTGCAATCCACTCACCTATGCTTTTAGAGTAAATCCAATACTGTTCAAGCTGCCAGCTTAACCCCTTGGGGACAGAGCCCATTATGACCCTAAGGCCGTGAGCATTTTTTGCAAATCTGACCACTGTCACTTTAAGCATTAATAACTCTGGGATGCTTTTACTTATAAATTTGATTCCGAGATTGTTTTTTCGTGACATATTCTACTTTATGGTAGTGGTAAATTTTTGTCGATACTTGCATCATTTCTTGATTAAAAATTCAAAAATTTGATGAAAAATTAGAAAATGTAGCATTTTTCTAACTTTGAAACTCTCTGCTTGTAAGGAAAATAGACATTCCAAATAAATTATATATTGATTCACATATACAATATGTCTACTTTATATTTGCATCATAAAGTTGCCATGTTTTTACTTTTGGAAGACATTAGAGGGCTTCAAAGTTCAGCAGCAGTTTTCCAATTTTTCACAAAAGTTTCAAAATCAGAATTTTTCAGGGACCAGTTCAGGTTTGAAGTGGATTTGAAGGGCCTTCCTATTAGAAATACCCCACAAATGACCCAATTAAAAAAACTGCACCCCTCAAAGTGTCCAAAATGACATTCAGTAAGTTTGTTAACCCTTTAGGTGTTTCACAGGAATAGCAGCAAAGTGAAGGAGAAGATTCAAAATCTTCATTTTTTACACTAACATGTTCTTGTAGACCCAGTTTTTGAATTTTTACAAGTGGTAATAAGAGAAAAAGCCCCCAAAAAACTGTAACCCAATTTCTCTCGAGTAAGAAAATACCTCATATGTGTATGTCAAGTGTTCGGCGGGCGCAGTAGAGGGCTCAGAAGGGAAGGAGCAACAATGGGATTTTGGAGAGTGAATTTTGCTGAAATGATTTTTGGGGGGCATGTCATATTTAGGAAGCCCCTATGGGCAGAAAACCCCACATGGCATACCATTTTGGAAACTGCACCCCTCAAGGCACATAACAAGGGGTCCAGTGAGCCTTAACACCACGCAGGTGTTTGACGACTTTTTGTTAAAATCGGATGTGTAAATGAAAAAAAAAATGTTTCAATAAAGTGCAGTTTCTTCCCCAAATTTACCATTTTTACAAAGGGTTATGGGAGAGAATGCCCCCCAAAATTTGTAATCCCATCTCTTTTGAGTATGGACATACCCCATGTTAGGACTTAAAATGCTCTGCGGGCGAACTACAATGCTCAGAAGAGGAGGAGCGCCATTGAGCTTTTGGAAAGAGAATTCGTTTGGAATGGTAGTCAGGGGCCATGTGCGTTTACAAAGCACCCCGTGGTGCCAGAACAGTGGACCCCCCACATGTGACCCCATTTTGGAAACTGCACCCCTCACAGAATTTAATAAGGGTTGCAGTGAGTATTTACACCCCACTGGCGTTTGACAGATGTTTGGAACAGTGGACTGTGCAAATGAAAAATTAAATTTTTCATTTTCACGGACCACAGTTCCAAAAACCTGTCAGACACCCGTGGGGCGTAAATGCTCAGTGTACCCCTTAATAGACTACATGAGGGGTGTAGTTTCCAAAATGGGGTCACATGTGGGGGGGTCCATTGTTCTGGCGCTATGGGGGTTTGTAAACTGATGTGGCCTTCAATTCCAGACACATTTTCTCTTCAAAATCCCAATGGCGCTCCTTCTATTCTGAGAATTGTAATGCGCCCGCCGAGCACTTTACATCCACATATGGGGTATGTTCTTACTCAGAGGAAATGGGGTTATACATTTTGGGGGGCTTTTTTCCTATTTTCCCTTGTGAAAATGAAAAATGTAGGGTAACACCAGCATTTTAGTGAAAACATTTTTTTTTTCATTTTCCCATTCAAATTTTATGAAAAATTGTCAAACACCTGTGGGGTGTTAAGGGTCACTATACCCCTTGTTACATTCCATGGGGGGTGTAGTTTCCAAAATGGGGTCACATGTGGGTATTTATTTTTTTGCGTTTATGTCAGAACCGCTGTAAAATCAGCCACCCCTGTGCAAATCACCAATTTAGGCCTCAAATGTACATGGTGCGCTCTCACTCCTGAGCCTTGATGTGCGTCCGCAGAACATTTTACGCCCACATATGGGGTATTTCCGTACTCAGGAGAAAATGCGTTACTAATTTTGGGGGGCTTTTTTTTCCTTTTACTGCTTGTGAAATAAAAAGTATGGCCCCTATCTTGTGGCGGTAGCAAGGGTTCAATAAGGTGGAGATCCAGAAGTCATCCCGCTGCCGAATGGTGACAATTAGGCTGTCACTACACAAGCAAGTGAGCATGCATCGTGCCATTTGTGTAAGTGACTCGGAGAGACTCCCTGTCTCCATCTCCACTGCATACTGCCACGGTGTGTCTGCATTCTCTGTCTCACCTTCCCCATAACCCTCTAGCTCCTCTGGCTGCTCCTGCTCCTCCTCTCCTGTCAGATTGCTGTGCTCCACTGTGTCCCTTCCCCTCCTCCACCTCCAGTTCAGCCCTCACAGGGCTCATGTGGCCGCGAGATGTAGGCGCCACATCTCCAGTGCCCTGACCAGCCATCACTTAAAACACGTGTTGTAAGAAATGAAGCAGTGGAATGACGTTGTCCGTCCTGTAATCCTGGCGACTTACTAATAATGTGGCTTCCTCAAAGGGCCTGAGCAAATGGCAGGTGTCATGTATGAGCTGCCACTGGTTCACATTGAAGTTACACAGGGAAGTACCCCTATCCGCTTGGATCTTCAAGAAATCGGTGATGACTTTTCTCCGTTTGTACAGTCGGTCCAACATATGGAGGGTGGAATTCCAATGTGTGGCAACGTCACAAATAAGACTATGTTGTGGGATACCGTTCTGACGCTGCAGCTCAAGGAGGGTGTGCTTTGCGGTGTACGAGTGGCCTAAGTGCATGCAAAGTTTCCTTCCCATTGTTAGGATGTCTTGCAAATGGGGGGAACACTTCAGGAACTGCTTCACAACCAGATTGAACATGTGGGCCATGCTGGGTGCATGGTTCAGCCTTCCTAGTAGCAGCGCATGTAAGATGTTCTTCCCGTTGTCAGTCACCATCGTTCCCATTTCCAGTTTTCGTGGAGTAATCCATGCTCCAATTTCTTTATGAATTACTTTTAGCAGTTCCTCCCCTGTGTGACTCTTTTCACCAAGGCAAACCATGTGTAGAACAGCATGCCACCGCCGTGCCCTGCACACATGGTATGCTGAAGGGCCACTGAAACTTGTCTGGGCAGTGGAGGCTGAGGACACGGTGGAGGAGGCGGAGCAACACACTGTCTCAGGACCAATGGCCTGAGAGCGTGGAGGAGGAAGCTTCGTGACCTGTCCAAGTTAGTTAACATTGGGACACTGGCCACACTTCACCTTTTGCCGACATATCTTACATGGGTCTATTTGAATCTCCTCCGGATGCTTGATGAAAAACTGCCACATCACCAAGTAGCTGATTTTCCCACCAACAGTCCACACTAATAGACTGCTACTGCCGCCGTCTCCAAGAACCCTGGTTCCACTACCTCCCGGGAAGGCAGGCTGCCACCAAGCAGGTGGTCTCCCCCGGGCACATTTGGATCTAGAATTTCCACTTCTGTCACCATGCTGACTGCCAACCATGCTACCACCTTGCTGGCTAAGCTGCTACCTCAAGGGCAACCTGCAACTCTCTTCTCCTGATGATGATGAAACCCCTTCTGGACACTGCTCCCAATTGCAATCGGCTTCATCATCATCAACAAGTGTCTGCATGTCACTGATGTCCTCCTCAGGTTCCTCAACAGTGTCTGCTTCAGGACCCTGAACGCTGGCAAAACCGGCTCCCATGTCACTCTCCTCATCACTACTTGCCCGCCTAGTAGGGGGAGCGGCAGATGTGTCCTCCACTTCTTGGCTGGGCAGTAGCTACTGACTGTCCTCTATTAGATCATCCTCACTGAATAGTGGAGCTGAACCCACAACATAAGTTACTTCTTTAGGGGAGGGAACAGTATAGGACAGAGGCAATGGGAGGACAGAGACTGCTCTTGGGCTATGCCAACTGAGGGTTTTGTCTGAGGAACCCACCGACTGTTGACTGGGGGTGTCAGATGTCACTTGTGATGAAGTGGATGACCGTATTCACCAATCGACAATGGCAGATGGGTTGCTGGTCGAGACACAACCACTAGCTGATAATGGGAGCTCAGGCTTCTCGCTGCGACTCCTGCTGCCAATCGCCCCCAGTCTGATGCGACTTCTGCCTGAAGGATTTAGGCCTCTGCCACTCCTCTGTGCACGTCCTGGCACTTCTCTACCTGACATAATTAGTGCGTATATGAGGGGAGTACAATACGCTTCACTACGCTCAAAACAGTATTTGTCTAGAATAACAGCAGGTGTGCACTTTTTGGCTGGCCTTTCACAGTATCTAGGCCCTTGACAGATTAACAGGTACAAAATAGTACACTACTTAGATGTAGGTATGTGGTATGCACTGAGGAGGGCAGAAACATGCTCTACAGTACACTTAAAAAAGTATCTGAGTGCAACACCAGCCGGTGATTACTTTTGTCTGTCCTTTCACAGTATGTAGGCCCTTGACAGATTAACAGGTACAAAATAGTACACTACTTAGATGTACGTATGCTATATGCACTTATGAGGGCAGAAAAATGCGCTACAGTACGCCTAAAAACTCTGTATTTTTGTCAAATACCAGCTGGTGATTACTTTTGTCTGTCCTTTCACAGTATGTAGGCCCGTGACAGATTAACAGGTACAAAATAGTACACCATTTAGATGTACGTATGCGGTATGCACTTATGAGGGCAGAAAAATGCACTACAGTACCCTTAAAAAAAGTATTTTTTGTAAAACACCAGCAGTACACAACAGTTCTGCAGCCAAAAAAAGGTGTGTACTAAACACAAAATTGCACTCTGTCAAGTCAAAGACTATTAGGAATGGACTGCATCCTGCATGTGATTCAGGGTCATCCTGCCTACTTCCCTTCCCGCCTTGCCTTCCTGCCTTTCCAGCGTTCCTTGCCCCATGTACTGACATGTAGATCCGCCATTTTAGATGCCCTGGAGCCTGCACCGCAGTAAATTGAGTTTAATGAAGCAATTTGTGAGATATACGCATTTGTTGCATATCGAATATTTCCTGAAATTAGTAATGAATTGGGGTTCGTCAGCTTCGATTCGCTCATCTCTATTGGCACCCCTGAAATTTTTCAAGAAAATTAAGTATGCTATACACATGTTTATTCCGTTTGTGTTTATTGGAACTAAACTAAAAAAGGGAGGAAAAAAAAGCAAATTGGACATAATGTCACACCAAACTCCAAAAATGGGCTCGACAAAATTATTGGCACCCTTTCAAAATTGTGGAAAAATAAGATTGTTTCAAGCATGTGATGCTCCTTTAAACTCACCAGGGGCAAGTAACAGGTGTGGGCAATATAAAAATCACACCTGAAAGCAGATAAAAAGGAGAGAAGTTCACTGTGCCACACTAAGCATGGACAACAGAAAGAGGAGAAGAGAACTGTCTGAGGACTTGAGAACCAAAATTGTGGAAAAATATCAATAATCTCAAGTCCATCTCCAGAGATCTAGATTTGCCTTTGTCCACAGTGCGCAACATTATCAAGAAGTTTTCAATCCATGGCACTGTAGCTAATCTCCCTGGGCATGGACGGAAGAGAAAAATTGATGAAAGATGTCAACGCAGGATAGTCCGGATGGTGGATAAGAAGCCCCAAACAAGGTCCAAAGATATTCAAGCTGTCCTGCAGGCTCAGGGAGCATCAGTGTCACCTCGAACTATCTGTTGACATTTAAATGAAATGAAACGCTATGGCAGGAGACCCAAGAGGACGCCACTGCTGACACAGAGACATAAAAAAGCAAAACTACATTTTGCCAAAATGATTTTGAGTAAGCCAAAATCCTTCAGGGAAAACGTCTTGTGGACAGATGAGACCAAGATGAGCTTTTTGGTAAACCACATTCTACTGTTTACTGAAAACAGAATGAGACCTACAAAGAAAAGAACACAGCACCTACAGTGAAATATGGTGGAGGTTCACTGATGTTTTGGGGTTACTTTGCTGCCTCTGGCACTGGGTGCCTTGAATGTGTGCAAGGCATCATGAAATCTCAGAATTACCAACGGATTTTGGGTCGCACTGTACAGCCCAGTGTCAGAAAGCTGGGTTTGCATCCGAGATCTTGGGTCTTCCAGCAGGACAATGACCCCAAACATACGTCAAAAAGCACCCAGAAATGGATGGAAGCAAAGCGCTGTAGAGTTCTGAAGTGGCCAGCAATGAGTCCAGATCTAAATCCCATTGAACACCTGTGGAGAGATCTTAAAATTGCTGTTGGGAAAAGGTGCCCTTACAATAAGAGAGACCTGGAGTAGTTTGCAAAGGAAGAGTGGTCCATCATTCCGGCTGAGAGCTTATTGATGGTTATAGGAAACGACCAATTTCAGTTATTTTTTTAAACCAAATATTAAGTTAAGGGTGCCATTAATTTTGTCCATACCATTTTTGGAGTTTGATGTGACATTATGTCTAATTAGCTTTTTTTCCTCCTTTTTTTGGTTTAGTTCCAATACACATAGAGGGAATAAACATCTGTATAGCAAAACATGTTACTGCAATCCTTTTCTGTGAGAAATACTTCATTTTCTTGAAAAATTTCAGGGGTGCCAACATTTACAGCCATGATGGTATATATCTTTTAATCTGCAGTTCAGTACAATTAAGGCATTACCAGTAGGTTTTTTTTATGTTTTACTACTCACTGTATGCACAAAAGTTTTGTTTTTTGTTGATTTTTGGAGACATATTTATGTGTGAGAGCTATAACTTTTCTGTCCTCGGAAGGTGCCCTGTGGTATGTGACATAAAGCTGATAGTACCAGATCCTTTTAGCTATGTAAATTGTAAGGTGGGGCCTCCAGGATCGGCCTTGTTTTTCCTCTGCAACTCATAGATGTATACTTAGATCAAGATCTGGAAAATTTGGAGGCAAAATTAGCACCTCAAACTCTTAGTTATGTTCCTCAAGCCATCTCTAAACAATTTTTGCAGTCTGGAAATGATGTTGCCATGAAGGAATTGACTTGATCTGCAACAATACTTAGGTATTTGCTACATGTCAAAGTAACATCTCCATGAATGACAAGAGCATAATACTGCTTGCACAGACTTCCTCCAATTTCTTCTGCAGGTGTGACACACAAGCACCCATATTCTAAATACATACCTATAGATAGAAAGATACAAACAAGAGAATAACAGCAGTGCACTGCTAGCACTAAGCTTATCATGGTGGTATGGTACACACTATTTGGCCAAATGGTAAGCTAAGAACCTTTTTCTTTCACTATAGCAGTATTGGTGTATCTGCGCCGGCACCGATAGTCAGGGGGAGAGAAGGGGCAGCGGCGCAGATAGCCAGCGGGAGAGAAGGGCTGGCAGCAGGGCTCTAGACCCCAGGAAAGGCAGGGGGAGAGAAGCGGGCAGTGACAGCCTCTCTCCCCCTGCCTTTCCTGGGGGTATATCGGGGTATACACGCGCACACACACACACCCTCATTTTACCATGGATATTTGGGTAAAAAACTTTTTTTTACCCAAATATCCTTGGTAAAATGAGGGTGCGTGTTATAGGCTGGTGCGTGGTATACCCCGATAAATACGGTAGTTACAGTTTAATCACCTACATTTACTCCAACAGCTCCAAGGGGGTAAATGATGAAAAAGCTGATCATGACAATTTATTTAGCTTGGTGCTAGCAGTGTGCTGCTGCTATTCTCTTGTTTGTTTTTGTAGTTCATCCGCAGAAGTGTGTACCTGTATACTTATTTCATACAATAGTTGTGTATCAGGATGTGCTGGCCAATTTTTGCTTTTTATGGTAGATAGATACATCAGATCCTGTATAATTAAGAACTACAAATCTTCAACATAGCTAGAAATAAAGCAGTGGTAAAAAGCTTCAAACAGTAGTAGCAAACAATTGGACTAGTGTCAATGTGTCAGCCAACAAAAATAGTTTCCAGGATAGCAGAAAATCGTTTACATTTTTCATGGTCTGAACCTAAAAAGTATGGAAGTGTTGGAAATTGTAAATTTCTAACAATTTGTATTCGCTTAGTCCTAAGCAGTACATTGATGGAGTCTGCCCATGTGAACTTGTAGGGCAGGTGGAATGTTGTTGAATATTCAAATAATATACTAAATTACTGGATAACACGCACTTTTAAGGCTAAAATCTTTAGCCTAAAGTCTATGTGCGTGTTATACGCCGATAGGCCGCTGCAGTTCAATGATTTAAAGCGGGCGCTTTAAATCAATGAACTGCAGCGGCTTTGCAGGTGCAGAGACAGCCAGCGCTGCCGGCTTCTCTGCCCCTGCCTGCCCTGGGGTCTAGAGCCCTGCTGCCGGCCCTTCTCTCCCCCTGGCTATCGGCGCCGCTGCCCGTTCTCTCCCCCTGACTATCGGTGCCGGCGCCCCATTGCCGGCGCCGATAGCCAGGGGGAGTGAAGCGGCGCCGGCAATGGGGCCGCGGCGCCGACAGCCAGGGGGAGAGAAGGGACAGCGGCACCCATTGCCGGCGCCGCTGCCCCGTTGCCTCCCCCCATCCCAGGTTGCATAATTACCTGTTGCCGGGGTCGGGTCCTCGCTGCTTCAGGCCTCCGGCGTGCGTCTCCTGCGTCGTTGCTATGCGCTGCACGGCACGGCGCATGACGTCAGGGGACGCGCGCCGGAGGCTTGAAGCAGCGCAGACCCGACCCCGGCAACAGGTAATTATGCAACCGGGGATGGAGGGAGGCAACGGGGCAGCGGCGCCGGCAATGGGTGCTGCTGCCCCTTCTCTCCCCCTGGCTGTCGGCGCCGCTTCTCTCCCCCTGGCTATCGCCGCCGGCAATGGGGCGCCGGCACCGATAGTCAGGGGGAGAGAAGGGGCAGCGGCGCAGATAGCCAGCGGGAGAGAAGGGCTGGCAGCAGGGCTCTAGACCCCAGGAAAGGCAGGGGGAGAGAAGCGGGCAGCGACGGCCTCTCTCCCCCTGCCTTTCCTTGGGGTATATCGGGGTATACACGCGCACACACACGCACCCTCATTTTACCATGGATATTTGGGTAAAAAACTTTTTTTTACCCAAATATCCTTGGTAAAATGAGGGTGCGTGTTATAGGCTGGTGCGTGGTATACCCCGATAAATACGGTAGTTACAGTTTAATCACCTACATTTACTCCAACAGCTCCAAGGGGGTAAATGATGAAAAAGCTGATCATGACAAATAAACCCCAATCAGAAATCGGTTTTAAAGGATTATTCCAGGATTATTTTTTTTATTTGACTATGCTACAGGGTCTGTAAAGTTAGTGTAGTTCATAATATAGTGTCTGTACCTGTGTGTGATGGTGTTCTCACAATTCATATGTGATCTTTGCCCCAAAGCTTATTTTTAACAGCATACAAAATTACTGTTGTCTCAGGTTTTCCCAGGTTGCAGGGCAGCCCGAGACATGACATCATTAGTCATGTGTTCAAAGGGAGCCTGTCTTTGCTTCAATGGGTGAAGCGACCGCTAGGTGGCAGATCAGCTGGAGGCACCCTGGTTAAAAAACACTGGTCTATTGCACTGAAGGCAGCACAGGTGTGTGTGGGTGATGTTGGAGGGAGGAAAGTGACCTCACACTTACAAAGAATTATGGGGATTATAGTTTAAGAGAACAAACTACAACAGGAAATAGCCAGTTCCCAAAAGATAGCAACAGTGTTATGGTAATCTCACAACACAGCCAATTAGCTCCAAGACAAGCACAGATCCTTCCTAAGCATGTCCATTACTGTCTGGCAGGTACATACTAAAATAACCTTATGGTGATTTTAACCTCTTTTAAGATGTTAAAGTACTGGTGAAAGGTACTAGGCCCTTATCAAGGCCGTCCTAAAGGAACTGCAAAACCAAGGAACAGGGAGGATGATTCTGTGGAAGCTACAGATTCCACATCTAGGGAGCCCATGGCCTACTAAGTGGGTGAGACTCTTAGACTTCTCCAGAATGCAGGTTTCAGCTCCTTAAAGGGGTACTCCGGCGCTTAGACATCTTATCCCCTATCGCAAGGATAGGGGATAAGATGCCTGATCGCGAGGGTTCCGCCACTGGGGACCTCCGTGATCTTGCATGCCGCACCCCGTTAAAATCAGTCCCCGGAGCGTGTTCTCTCCGGGTCTGATTACTGTTGATCACAGGGCCGGAGCATTGTGACGTCATGGCTCTGCCCCGTGTGACGTCACGCTTCGCCCCCTCAATGCAAGCCTATGGGAGGGGGCGTGACAGCTGTCATGACCCCCCCCCCCATAGACTTGCATTGGGGCGGAGCGTGACATCACACGGGGCGGAGTCGTGATGTCACGATCTCACGTCACCGTGGTCTGGAGCCGAAGCCTCCAGTGTTTCCGGAAGCCGCAACAGGTGGGTCCTGCAGCCGAGATCCCGGGGGTCCCCAGCGGCGGGACCCCCCGCGATCTGACATCTTATCCCCAATCCTTTGGATAGGGGATAAGATGTCTAGGGGCGGAGTACCCCTTTAAACAAATGTTCAATAGGATTCAGATAATGGCTCATAGAAGCCACTTCAAATTAGTCCACTGTCTGCTTTTAGCTGTGTGTTCTGGGTCATACTTTTGGAGGACCCATGACCAGTGACTGAGAACAAGCTTCCTGACATTGAACAGCACATTTTGCTCCAGAATGCCTTCAATGTCTTGAGATTTCATTGTACCCTGTACAGATTAAACAATGCCTGTGCCAGCAGCATCAAAACATAACCGTGTCCCCTCCATGCTTTTCAATAGGTAAAGTGTTATTTTCTTTGTATGCTTCTTTTTTGCATACAAATGCAACATTTTTGCATGCAACATACAAATAATGTGGCTTGTCAAAAAAGCTCCAGTTTTGTCTCATTTGTACAGAGGACAAGCCACAAAACTTCTGAGGGAAGGTCCTATAGACACATAAGACACAGGAAGAGAATACACACCACCATCCCTACTGTCTGGATAGAAAGAAACACAACATACTGGGGATGGGATCTGCTTTTATAGGGTGGTGTATGCAATTTATCTGTAACTTTACTGAAGAAAGTAGTGTGTTTTCAATTTTCAACAAAAATTCTACCTGTCCTACAAGTTTGCAGGAGCAGAATTATCATTGTGCTGCTGGTTCAGACGTAAGGGAAGTTGCTGTTCAGAATTAGGTCAGTGAGGTAGAATGATGGAACCATGTTTGAATGGGCTGTGAATTGTAAATGTATTCATATTCTTGCTGCTATTGAGAGTCCCTGTCTAAAATATTCACCAGCCTCCTCAACGTTTCACCAGAGCACTGGCTTTGTCAAGGGTAGTAGGCTAATGGAGAAAATTTCCACATTTGTCTATTTATAAAGTCTTATTGTGATGTAATTTCCGTTGCGTCGCTTCTGGTTCTCTGCAGCAATCATTGAATGCCGCATCACTCATCACATGTGCTTTTGTTGTGATCATGTGACAGTCCGGTCTGTTACCAGTAATTTGCGCCATTAGCCTGCTGCCCTTTACAAAGCCAATATTCTGACAAAACGTTGAGAAGGCTGGTGAATATTTTAGACAGGGACTCTCAATAGCAGCAAGAATATGTATGTAAAAGAATGAGCTCATATTGGACCCCTTAAGAGCACCTAGCATCAGGGGCACAAGATAGAGGGCGTGTAAAGCTCATTAAGGAATATAGCGGACGGTGTGTGAGACCCCTGATCAAGTGTATAAGGTGTGAAAGACCTATTAATGACCCCTGTATGCGGGTGTACATATGTGCATGATCCTAAGTACATAAGGAGTGCATGACTTTTACTATAAGCACATTGTCACGATCACACCCTATCGGTCCTGCCAAGACATTAGAGAGAGTGTGATGGTGCAAGGGTTAAGGCCACCAGACCTCTGGGTATCCACTACTAGTCCCAGCAAGTCACCAAATTAACCCTTAGATAAACGTGTTTTACCAGAGCCTCCTTCAGAAAGGTGAGCTCATATATTTAGAGATCAAAAACCAGAGCTGATTAATTAAACATTTAATCTGATAAAAGGTATCACAGTGCTGACTATATAAAAATACAGGAACAAATGACATACAGGTACACCCAACCCAAATCATTCCCCATCAGAACATTAACAGGGATGTCCTCAGAGACCCCCACCTCCCGCAAACCTTGGCCTGTACCCCAATCCAGGTACACACGGGCCATGGGCACAGCAGGCCGCACACCTCCAATTCCTTTTAAAGCCATGGTTCTTCCAGGGATGATGTCCTCAGTATCCACCACTTCAGGCCGCACCAAGGTAAATGAGGCTCCAGAATCTCGTAACCCCACTGTCACCCGGTCACCCACAGTTACACTCTGTAGGTTATCCACTCTTTTCTCCACCGCTCCAGACACCAGAAGAACGGCTGTGTGTCCTCCAGCTACTGGTGGAGAATTCTTTTTGTTGGGGCAAGTGGCACTCAGGTGCCCAATATTGTTGCATCTGTAACATCGGCGGGTGTCCCCCTGACCCAATGTGGCTCCTGTTGCTTTTGGGAATGATGGCAAGAATTTCCCGGCTGACCTGGTGGTGCTTTGTGGTTGTGTGGCTCCCCTCCTGGTACTTGCTCCAGCTTGTGCAGACCCACGCTTTGCTGCTGGCACCCGGTTGTTGGCAAAGTCATCTCCTAGTTCTGCTGCTTCCATGGCTGTCTTGGGCTTGCGGTCCAAAATCCACTCTCTGGCTTCAAAGCTCCGTGTTTGGAGAAACTGGTCCGGGACCATCAAGTCCTCCAGGGCCTCATAGGTAGTGACTTGTAGGCCCCCAGTCCATAGCCTGAATGCAGTCCTTAGCTGACCTGCATGTTGAGTGCAGCTTTCTGTGGCACTTTGTTGCAAAGTCCGAAACTTTTTCCGATAAGTCTCTGGAGTCAGATTAAAACTTTTTAGCAGGGCAGATTTTATTGCCTCATAGTCCTGGTCACTCTCAGAGGGAAGCGAAACATACACATCCATAGCTTTCCCTCACAGCCGTGGGGTTAGATATCGTCCCCACTGTTCCTTAGGTAGATGGAACTGCCGGCAAACATTTTAAAATCCCCTCAGGAACACATCCAGATCACCATCTTTCTCCAACATGGGGAAATGTTCCAGGCGGGGTTTGTGGTCTCCTTGATCCTGCACATCACTCCGTGCAGATGAAGCATCCCCTCTCTCAGCCTCAGAACCTCCAGTTCATGCCTTCGCTGGGCCTCTCTTTCTGCGGCTTGTGCCTGGGCCTCTCTTTCTGCGGCTCGTGCCTAAGCCTCTCTCTCAGCAGCTCGTGCCTCTCTCTCTGCAGTTTGGTACTGGAGAAGCAGTTGGAGTTTCATATTGGCATCCACATTCCCAAGGTGTTGTAAGGCAGTCCGCATATAAGAGTCCAAGGCCTCATGGGGAGTACTGTCCTGATGGGGAGTAATGTTGTATTCCCCAGGAGATATCAGTCCTTGGATGGCAGTTCCAGCTGTAGGATTTTGTCTCATGTCACTCAGCTCTTCTGCACGGGCATCATACTCCACAAGATCAGCAATAAGTTGTTCCTTGTTCTTTCCTGCAGTAGGAATGTCCTTTGCTTGGCACATTAGCTCCAGTGCAGGCTTGGACTGTTTGCGATATGCCTCCATATTTCCGAGATGAGACAGAGGAGGTAAAACAGGAGATGGGGAGGACAGAACTGTCTTGCACTCTTTTTGTATGTCTTTTAAACCAGCACTGAGCTCTGTCTTTGGAATTTACACACAAGAATATGTATGCAATTTCTTTTTAGTGCTAAGATTTCCTTACAGGTAAAATCCAGCAAGCACTAAAAATCTCTAAATATATCCCGACGCTGCCACCAGTTGTCACGATCACACCCTATCGGTCCAGCCAAGACGCTAGAGAGAGTGTGATGGTGCAAGAGTTAAAGCCGCCAGACCTCTGGGTATCCACTACTAGTCCCAGCAAGTCACCAAATTATCCCTTAGATAAACGTATTTTACCAGAGCCTCCTTCAGAAAGGTGAGCTCATATATTTAGAGATCAAAGACCAGAGCTGATTAATTAAACATTTAATCTGATAAAAGGTATCACAGTGCTGACTATATAAAATACAGGAACAAATGACATACAGGTATAGAAATATATAAAATAGTTTTGCAAGACAAGTTCAGAAAACAAAATATGAAGTTCTTACAGCATGATGGTATAGCAGTCCTTCAGTGAGAGTGCTGTTCTTAGGATGGTCTTGTCAGCTTGTTGCACAGCATTGAACACCCTGAGTCTGGCATTGTTTTAAATATCATATCTGCTTTCTTGGGAGGGAGACTCCATTCCCCCCTCCCCTCTTCTCCCACCAGGGGGTCTTCTCTCTTCCTGGCCCCTTATCTGTTTGATTATAGGATGAGACTAGAGTGCATGACTTCAAAAAAGCCTTTGACTTCAAAGGAGATGTAAACAAACAGCCAGACCCCCAATAAAATGCAATACACAAAAGGACACACCGTCCGAATGACCTCTCACCCATGTCCTGGACAATCCATCACACACAGTTATAATTTATAATACACATATAGGATTTTAATAATCAGGCCTTGGGGCTGACACACATGAACCCCAATGGTGTCTCTAAAAGACATATATATAAAAAATACACTGGAAGGTAGCGAGTACGCAATTAGAGGTGTGCGTGACACCTGAGCGCAAGGCATTAAACAATAACATAAAGCTACATAACCAGCGAACACTGGAATAAAGATCAGGAATGTGTCCATTGGCTATAATAATACATTTCTACCAGCTAGCATGAGAGAGAGTCTCTGATAGTTTTAATCACTGTTTACAATTCTATTCACAGCTGATTTTTAGAGCATGTCAATAAAGAGTGTTTTTAGTGAGACCCTAGAAAAGGGTATTAGTCCCCGAGGGGGGTTCGCCCTCCAAAGGGTTTTGGAATTAATTTAATCTTTGCAATCAAGCACAGTGGATCTTGACAAAAATTACTGTTCATAAACTCAGTCTAAATCTGAAGTTCTCAATGTCCTGCAAAACTGTACCTCAGAGATCACTAATCCTAATGGCAGCCACATAGTACTTGAAACACTAACCATTGTCCAAGCATTGTCCAAGCAAGGTTGTATTGAATATTAGGCCTCAAGCTTGTGACTTTAATACGGATCAATTCAAAAATGAAATGTACAGAGCTGTACTAAGACACCATAAACATCCACATGAATCATGGATGTTTATGGTGTCATCCAATCCTGTTGAATTAGAAGGGACCGGATGACCATCTATATGTGTATGGGGGTAGTCTCCCATAGTTAATCAGTTCATCTACCTGTTTAAAAAATGTCAAGGTCCCAAATTAATTAAATTAACAAACTTTTTATTCTCCATTCTTGTGCTGATACCCCATTCTACATATGGTTGTCGCTCTGGTCTTGCTTTAGGAGCAGAGGTCACATGACCACCACAGCTAATTAGCATCCTAGGTGGTCACACACTTTACTTCTGGCATCATGGTTCCCGTCACTGAGTGGAACAGGGATCAGTGTGGAAATGAAAGGGAGGTAAAAGCCCAGTTGGGCATTTTAATTTATTTTGGGGCCTTTAAAAATTTTTTTTAAAGGTGGATAACTCTTTTATCTGTTGTAAGGAAGGATCAGACAGTTGGATTTCAATATGCTCAATCTCTTTATTCTCGGGCAGATTAGCAGCTTAATCCACTCTTCCCATGCAGTCGAATGACAGCTATTAGAAATAAAAGGTCAGCTTTACAATAGAAAGCCAGATATGTCACAGTATATTAATATGTTTTAACCCCTTAAGGACCATGGACGTACGCATACGTCTAAGGACTCTGGTAGTTAAGGACTAAGGACATACACGTACGTCCGTGGGAATTTCGGTCCCCGCTGTGCGCCGGGCGGGGACCGGACCGGGGTGACTGCTGATATCGATCAGCAGTCACCCCGCGCAAATGCCCAGGGGGGTCATCAGACCCACCCATGTCGGCGATCGACGCAAATCGCAGTTGAATTCACACTTGCAATTTGCACCGATTCCAGGTCATACGGGTCTATGACGGAAAATAAGGGGGATCGGGGTTGTCTAAGACACCCACGATCCCCCTGAAGGGATAGGAGTGAGGTGGCAGGGGTGCCACCCCTCCTATCCCTGCTATAGGTTGTCTAGAAGCGACAACCAATAGCAGATCAGGGGGCGGGGGGGGTCAACTTTTGGTTTCCCCCTTCTGCCCACCCAGGAGCCGGGGCCGAAGATCTTCTAACCCATCCGGTGGCTGCAGGCAGCTATCGGCTGCGGAGATCGGCAGGCGGCGATGTTGTGCGGCTGGCTCCCTTGATCCTACGAATGCTGGTGAGTTGCCTAGCAACATCTGGAGGGCTACAGTCTGAGACCACTATGCAGTGGTCTCTAAACTGTAGCCCTCCAGATGTTGAAAAACTACAACTCCCATCATTCCCAGACAGCAGTTTGCTGTCTGGGCATGCTGGGATTTGTAGTTTTGCAACATCTGGAGGGCCACAGTTTGGAGATCACTGTGCAGTGGTCTCTAAACTCTAGCCTTCCAGATGTTGCAAAACTGCAAATCCCAGCATGCCCAAACAGCAAACAGCTGTCTTGGCATGCTGGGAGTTGTAGTTGCGTACCTCCATCTGTTGCATAACTACATCTCCCAGCATGCCTTTCGCAATGAGTACATGCTGGGAGTTGTAGTTTTGCAACAGCTGGAGGCACACTTGTTGGAAAATACTGAGATAGGTAACAGAACCTGTATACACTATGGAAAAAGGAGCTGACATTGGCCAGGTCAGTGCTGGTAACACATCATGTAATGTACTGAACTGGCTTAATGTAGAGATGGTACAAGGTAAGTTAAGTAAAGTAAATGTAAGCAAATCTCCAGGGCCGGATGGACTACACCCAAGAGTTCTTAGAGAGGTAAGTTCAGTAATATCTGTACCCTTGTTCATGATATTTAGAGATTCTCTGGTGTCTGGTATTGTACCAGGGGACTGGCGCAGGGCGAATGTGGTACTAATCTTCAAGAAGGGCTCTAGGTCTTCGCCAGGCAATTATAGACCGGTAAGTCTAACGTGCATTGTGGGTAAATTGTTTGAAGGACTTATAAGGGATTACATACAGGAATACATAGGGGATAATAGTATTATAAGTGATAGCCAGCATGGGTTTACTAAGGATAGAAGTTGCCAAACCAATCTAATTTGCTTTTATGAAGAGGTGAGTAGAAGCCTTGACAGAGGAATGGCTGTGGATATAGTGTTTCTGGATTTTGCTAAAGCGTTTGATACTGCCCCTCACAGACGTCTGACAGGTAAGTTAAAGGGGTAGTCCAGTGGTGAAAAACTTATCCCCTATCCTAAGGATAGGGGATAAGTTTGAGATCGCGGGGGGTCCGACCGCTGGGGCCCCCTGCGATCTCTCTGTACGGGGCCCCGGCTCTCGGCCCAGATAGCGGGTGTCGACCCCCGCACGAGGCGGCGGCCAACACGCCCCCTCAATACATCTCAATGGCAGAGCCGGAGATTGCCGAAGGCAGCGCTTCGGCTCTGCCATAGAGTTGTATTTAGGGGGCGTGTCAGCCGCCGCCTCGTGCGGAGGTCGACACGCCCCCTTCCCGCGGGCTGTCGGGGCTCCGTACAGGAGATCGCAGGGGGCCCCAGCTGTCGGACCCCCGCGATCTGCAACTTATCCCCTATCCTTAGGATAGGGGATAAGTTGCTCACCACTGAGTCACCACTGGACTACTCCTTTAAGGTCTTTGGGCTTGGAAACTTTAGTTTGTAACTGGATTGAACACTGGCTCATGGATCGTACCCAGAGAGTGGTGGTCAATGATTCGTACTCTGATTGGTCCCCGGTTATTAGTGGTGTACCCCAAGGTTCAGTACTGGGCCCGCTGTTGTTTAATTTATTTATCAATGATATAGAGGATGGCATTAACAGCTCTGTTTCTATCTTTGCAGATGACACCAAGCTTTGTAGCACAGTACAGTCTATAGAGGATGTGCATAAGTTACAAGATGACTTGGATAGACTAAGTGTCTGGACATCCACTTGGCAAATGAGGTTCAATGTGGATAAATGTAAAGTTATGCATCTGGGTACTAATAACCTGCATGCATCGTATGTCTTAGGGGGGATTAAACTGTCAGAGTCACTGGTAGAGAAGGATCTGGGTGTACGTGTAGATCACAGACTACAGAATAGCAATGTCAGGCTGCTGCTTCCAAAGCCGGCAGGATATTGTCATGTATCAAAAGAGGCATGGACTCAAGGGACAGGGACATAATACTCCCCCTTTATAAAGCATTGGTACGGCCTCACCTGGAATATGCTGTTCAGTTTTGGTCGCCTGTTCATAAAAGGGACACTGCGTAGTTGGAAAGGGTGCAGAGACGTGCGACTATACTAATATGGGGCATGGAACATCTTAGCTATGAGGAGCGATTAAAGGAGTTACAATTGTTTAGTCTTGAGAAGAAACGTTTAAGGGGGGATATGATAAACGTATATAAGTATATAAATGGCCCATACAAAAAATATGGAGAAAAACTGTTCCAGGTTAAACCCCCCCCAAAGGACGAGGGGGCACTCCCTCCCTCTGGAGAAGAAAAGGTTTAGTCTAAAGGGGCGACACGCCTTCTTTACCGTGAGGACTGTGAATTTATGGAACGATCTACCTCAGGAACTGGTCACAGCAGGAACAATTAACAGCTTTAAAACAGGGTTAGATACATTCCTGGAAAAAAATAACATTAATGCTTATGCAGAATTATAAAACTACATCCCTTCCCCTTATCCCCTTACACCCTTCCCTTCAATTCCCTGGTTGGACTTGATGGACGTATGTCTTTTTTCAACCATACTAACTATGTAACCTAACTGAAGGTTTTCCAACCAGTGTGCCTCCAGCTGTTGCAAAAGTACAACTCCCAGCATGCACGGTCTGTCAGTACCTGCTGGGAGTTGTAGTTTTGAAACAGCTGGAGGTTTGCCCCCCCCCTCCCCCCCCCCCATGTGAATGTACAGGGTACCTTCACACGGGCAAGTTTACAGTAAGTTTCGGCTTGAAGTTTGAGCTGCGGCAAATTTTTCGCCGCAGCGCAAACTCCTAGCGGGAAACTCACTGTAAACCTGTGAATGTACCCTAAAAACACTACACTAACACAAAATAAAGGGTAAAACACAACATATACACTGTCCCCCCCAATAAAAATAAAAATGTATTGTACGGCAGTGTTTCCAAAACGGAGCCTCCAGCTGCAAAACAACAACTCCCAGCATTTCCGGACAGCCACTGACTGTCCAGGCAAGCTGGGAGTTTAGCAACAGCTGGAGGCACCCTGTTTGGGAATCACTGGTGTAGAATACCCCTATGTCCACCCCTATGTAATCCCTAATTTAGTCCTCAAATGCGCATGGCGCTCTCTCACTTCAGAGCCCTGTAGTATTTCAAGGAAACAGCTAAGGGCCACATATGGGGTATTTTCATACTCGGGAGAAATTGCACTACAAATTTTGGGGGGCTTTTTCTCCTTTTACCCCTTATGAAAAGGAAAAGTTGGGGTGTACACCAGCCTGTTAGAGTAAAAAAAAAAAAAAAAGTTTACACTAACATGCTGGTGTTGCCCCATATGTTTTATTTTCACAAGAGGAAAAAAAGACCCCCAAAATTTGTAACGCAATTTCTCCTGAGTACGGAAATACCCCATATGTGGGCGTAAAATGCTCTGCGGGCGCACAACAAGGCTAAATCACCAATTTAGGCCTCATTTGAGGCCTAAATTGGTGATTTGCACAGGGGGGGCCTGATTTTACAGCAGTTCTGACATAAACGCAAAAATATAAATACCCACATGTGACCCCATTTTGGAAACTACACCCCTCACAGAATTTAACAAAGGGTATAGTGCGCCTTAACACCCCACAGGTGTTTGACGAATTTTCGTTAAAGTTGGATGGGAAAATTAAAAAAAAAAATTTTCACTAAAATGCTGGTGTTACCTGAAATTTTTCATTTTCACAAGGGAAAATAGGGAAAAAGCCCCCAAAATTTGTAACTCCATTTCTTCTGAGCAAGAACATTCCCCATATGTGGATTTAAAGTGCTCTGCGGGCAAACTACAAGGCTCAGAAGAGAAGGAGCGCCATTGTGCTTTTGAAGAGAAAATTTGTCCGGAATTGAAGGCCACATGTGTTTACAAAGCCCCCATAGTGCCAGAACAATGGACTCCCCCCCCACATGTGACCCCATTTTGGAAACTATACCCCTCACAGAATTTAATAAGGGGTACAGTGAGCATTTACACCCCCCAGGTGTCTGACAGATTTTTGGAACAGATTTTTGGAACAGAAATTTTTTATTTTCTCAGCCCACTGTTCCAAAGATCTGTCAAACGCCAGTGAGGTGTAAATGCTCACTGCACCCCTTATTAAATTCTGTGAGGGGTGTAGTTTCCAAAATGAGGTCACATGTTGGGGGATCCACTGTTCTGGCACCACAGGGGGCTTTGTAAACGCACATGGCTCCTGACTTCCATTCCAAACAAATTCACTCTCCAAAGGTTCAATGGTGCTCCTCCTCTTCTGAGCATTGTAGTTCGCCCGCAGAGCACTTGACGTTCACACATGGGGTATTTCCATACTCAAAAGAAATGGGGTTACAAATTTTGGGGGTCATTTTCTCCTATTACTCCTTGTAAAAATGTTAATTTCTTTTTTATTTACACATCCAACTTTAACAAAAATTTGTGAAATACCTGTGAGTTGTTAAGGCTCACTGTACCCCTTATTATGTTCCTTGAGGGGTGTAGTTTCCAAAATAGTATGGCATGTGGGTTTTATTTGCTGTTCTGGCACCATAGGGGCTTCCTAAATGTGACATGCCCCCCAAAAACCATTTCAGCAAAATTTGTTTTCCAAAAGCCAAATGTGACTCCTTCTCTTCTGACCATGGTAGTTCGCATGCAGAGCATTTTACGTCCTAACATGGGTTATTTCCATACTCAGAAGAGATGGGGTTAAAAATTTTGGGGGGCATTTTCTCCCATTACCCTTTATAAAAATGGTACATTTGGGGGGAAAAACTGCACTTTAGTGAAAAATTTTTTCTTTCATTTACACATCGTACTTTAACAAAAAGTCGTCAAACACCTGAGGGGTGTTAAGGCTCACTGGACCCCTTGTTACGTGCCTTGAGGGGTGTAGTTTCCAAAATAGTATGCCATGTGGGGGATTTTCTGCTGTTCTGGCACCATGGGGGCTTCCTAAATGCGACATGCCCCCCAAAAACCATTTTAGAGAAACTCACTCTCCAAAATCCCATTGTCGCTCCTTCCCTTCTGAGCCCTCTACTGCGCCTGCCGAACACTTGACATACACATATGAGGTATTTTCTTACTCGAGAGAAATTGGGTTACAAATTTTGAGATGGTTTTTCTCCTTTTACCCCTTGTAAAAATTCAAAAACTGGGTCTACAAGAACATGAGGGTTAACACACTTACTGAATGTCATTTTGAATACTTTGAGGGGTGCAGTTTTTATAATGGGGTTATTTGTGGGGTATTTATAATATAAAGGCCCTTCAAATCCACTTCAAACCTGAACTGGTCCATGAAAAATTCTGATTTTGAAAATTTTGTGAAAAATTGGAAAATTGCTGCTGAACATTGAAGCCCTCTGATGTCTTCCAAAAGTAAAAACATGTCAATTTTATGATGCAAACATAAAGTAGACATATTGTATTTGTGAATCAAAATATAATTTATTTGGAATGTTTATTTTCCTTACAAGCAGAGAGCTTCAAAGTTAGAAAAATTGTACATTTTCACATTTTTCATCAAATTTATCGACAAAGTATCGACAAAATTTTACCACTAACATAAAGTAGAATATGTCACGAAAAAACTATCTCGGAATCAGAATGAAAGGAAAGGCATCCCAGAGTTATTAATACTTAAGTGAAAGTGGTCAGATGTGCAAAAAACACTCTGGTCCTACAGTGAAAATTGGCCTGGTCCTTAAGGGGTTAAACATTTGTTCCAGTTAATATAACACACGTATATACATGTGTGGTCCTCTTACTTTAATTTTAAGAGATACTTCTTGAAAAGTAAAATGCTTTTTACATTCTTTCTTTCCCTTTACCTAAACCTTAACTTCACTTAATTTTCATGATCTTAAGTCATTTGTTATCATTTAAGGAGGAAGTATCGCTCTTTTACAAAATCCATATGTGTGCCAGACATCCTGTTTGTGTTTAATAAACCCTGATGTTCTTAAAATATACACTGATTAGCCATAGTATTAAAACCACCTGTTTAATATTGTATCTAGGTTCCCATGTGCCACCAAAACAGGTCTGTTACATTAAGATGTAACAGTCCACAAGTCCTCTGACTGAGTGGTAGCAGTAGTTTCTTTAAGGCTATGTCCACACGTACGCAGATTTGATGTGCAGGATTTGATGCGTAGGATTTTCTGCTGCAGATTACAATGTAAACTAAATGGCTGAGCACAGCTTCTAATCTGCAGTTACAAATCCTGCGCATCAAATCTGCGCAGGATCCTGTACGTGTGAACGCACCCTGAAGGGGTATTTCAGGATTTCTTTTTTTTCTCTCAGCCTCTGAGCCCCTGATGCCAAGTTCTAACACTGTGTAAAATGCTTCTATTACCTTCGTGCACCGCTTTGTCCTGTTTTCATGCATGGGACCCACACCCAGAAGTGCTGTAGTGCAAGTCTTTTTCCCTTCCACCCTGCTATACATCCACCCACTGGAGCATAGCCGTGCAACCCCCTATGCTCTCTGGCTATATTGAATACTGTCACTACAGCACTTCCGAGTATGGGTCCCATGCATGAAAACGGGACAAAGTGGCATAGTAAAAGAAGCATATTACACAGTATAATAACTTGGCATCATGGGCACAAAGGCTGAATAAAAAATCCTGGAATACCCCCTGAAGTTTTGTAAGTAGTGAGAGGTGCTTCCATGCAACAGACTTGTTTTTCCAGCACATCCTACAATTGCTCACTTAGATTGAGATTTCTAAATTATTGAACAATTTTTGCAGGGAGTCAGGGTTCACTATCCCGCTGAAAGAGGCTACTGCCGTTATTGAATACTGTTGCCATAAAGAGCTGTACCTAGTCTGTAACAAAGTTTAGGTGGGATGGTCTGGGTGGCCACCTGGCACTAGTTGTTCCAGTGTTAGGAGGGCCCCTAAGCCAAGTACCTAGCCCAGGAATCTATGGCACATATGCTGCTTTCCTTTTATGGAGCAGAAAGCCACTACTTCAACACCTCATCATTCTCCTGTGTAGGCCAATTATGATCCTGCCACTGATTCAACAGCTCTCCTTTATATGGGCACTTCTGGTAAGTGCTAACTACTGCATACTGGGAACACCCCACTAGGTCTACCTTTTGGGAGATGCTCTGACCCAGTCCTCTTACCATTATTATTTGGCCTCTAGCCACAAAGATGCTAATATTTGCCCATTTTCCTGATTTCAAATATCAACTTAATCCCCTAAATGGGTTATCCAGGAGTAGAAAAATAGAGGTAATTTCTTTCAACAAATGCTCCCGTCTGTCTCCAGGTTGGGTGTGGTTCTGCAGCTCAGTTCCATTGAAGTAAATGGAGCCAAGCTGCAATACCACACCCAACCTGGGACAGATGTGGAGCTGGTTTTGAAATAAACAAGCTGTGTTTTTCCATTCCGGGATAACCTTTTTAATGACCAGACTACTTTTGTCAATTATTTTGGAGCACATATAATGTAATGCAAATAAAGCAATTCCATTGTTTTACAAAATAACTTTATTCTCTGGATCAAGGCAATAGTGGTCATACCAAATGTATTATTCTCCCTGTGGGGCTATGTAAGAGATGCCACGTGAACTCACAGGCTTCCTAGCCCTTTCCACGTATTACCATATTAAACATTGTGAAAAATGTTATTACTGTCTGTACTATATTGCTTATTTTATTCCTTCAATGCTAAAGTCTGGTTTCTTGAACTTCCATTTTTTAGGCAAATATATACATTTTGTAAATAGGCAATGAGCTAATTATAAAGGATGGACAATGGTTCCTAAATAGGTAATTGGCAACTAAACGACACCACTGTGAACTCTGCAAGAGGACAGCCTTTTGAGCTTTATACAAATCAGACTTATTAAAGGTCAAAGGTGGTGCTCTGTCCTCCCCAACAGTAAGTGATAAATTCTGGTCACGGCTATAAACGGGTGCATTTAGAAAAGGCTTGGCTCATAGCTAACTTTTGAATGCTGCATTAACATTTACTAGTTTAACCCCTTAACGACCAAGCGTTTTTCTGTTTTTGCACTTTAATTTTTTTCCTTCCTACCTTTTAAAAATCATAACCCTTTCAATTCTGCACCTAAAAATCCATATTATGGCTTATTTTTTGCGCCACCAATTCTACTTTGTAATGACATTAGTCATTTTGCCCAAAAATCTACGGTGAAACGGGAAAAATAATCATTGTGCGACAAAATTGAAGAAAAAATTCAATTTTGTAAATTTTGGGGGCTTTTGTTTCTACGCAATACATTTTTGTGTGAAAATGACACCTTATCAATATTCTGTAGGTCCATACGATCAAAATGATACCCTACTTATATAGGTTTGAGTTTGTCGTACTTTTGGAATAATTCATAACTACATGCACGAAAATAAATACATTTAAAATTGTCATGTTCTGACCCCTATAACCGTTTTATTTTTCCGCGTACGGGGTAGTGGGAGGGCTAGTTTTTGCGCCGTGATCTGAAGTTTTAATCGGTAGCATTTTTGTTTTGATCTGACTTTTTGATCGCTTTTTATTCCTTTTTTTTATGGTATAAAAAGTGACCAAAAATACACTATTTTGGACTTTGGAATTTTTTTGCGCGTACGCCATTGACTGTGCAGTTTAATTAACAATATATTTTTATAGTTTGGCCATTGATCAGTGTGCTTTGCGCTCAATTGATAAAGCCTGGCCCTGCCAAACTTTATCATTCTGAACTCCGGATCCGCCGCATTAGGAGAGGTAAGCCCTCAGGCTACCTCAGCAGTGGCTCGCCCCCCACCCCGCGATCGTGCTGCAGGGGGGCGATCCACCCCACTGGACCATCAGGGATAGAATAAAGGCACCTTTAGACGCCGCTGTCAGCTTTGAAAGCGGGCGATCTAAAGGGTTAATAGCCGTCCGTGGCGATCGGCGCATGTCGGCTATTAACGCTGGCCCCCAGCTACAGGAATCAGCTGGGGGTCGGCCGGTATGACGCGTGTCATACCCCGTTAATGGCCATTGGACGTGTATACACGTCCATGGTCCTTAAGAGGTTAACATGAAAGTTAAAGGGGTACTCCGCCCCTAGACATCTTATCCCCTATCCAAAGGATAGGGGATAAGATGTCTGATCCCCAGCAGCGGGACCCTCGCGATCTCCCTGCTGCACCCGGCGTTCATTTAGAGCGTCGGCTGCATCACCAGAGGCTGGTGACCTCACGGCCGCGCCCTGCTCGTGACATCACGGCCACACCTCCTTAATGTAAGTCTATGCATCGTCAGTCATCCGGCATGGAGCGAAGTTCGCTACGTGCACCAGATGTCTGGGGTGCCGCAGCCGAGATCATGGGGGTCCCCAGCGGCGGGACCACCGCAATCAGACATCTTATACTGTATCGGTATTAAAGGAATTTGCATTTACCCTATTTGCAAATCTGCTGACAGGTTGCCTTTAACCCCTTAAGGACGCAGGACGTAAATGCACGTCCTGGTGCGGTGGTACTTAACGCACCAGGACGTACATTTACGTCCTAAGCATAACCGCGGGCATCGGAGCGATGCCCGTGTCATGCGCGGCTGATCCCGGCTGCTGATCGCAGTCAGGGAGCCGCTGGCAATGGCCGACGCCCACGATCTCGCGGGCGTCCGCCTTTAACCCCTCAGGTGCCGGGATCAATACAGATCCCGGCATCTGCGGCAGTGCGCAATTTGAATGAATGATCATTCATAACGCCGCACGGAGGTCTCCTCTCCTTCCTCCGTGCGGCTCCCGGCGTCTCCTGCTCTGGTCTGTGATCGAGCAGACCAGAGCAAAAGATGACCGAAAACACTGATCTGTTCTATGTCCTATACATAGAACAGATCAGTATTAGCAATCATGGTATTGCTATGAATAGTCCCCTATGGGGACTATTCAAGTGTAAAAAAAATGTAAAAGTAAAAGTAAAAAAAAAAGTGAAAAATCCCCTCCGCCAGGTACTCCTGTGGAAAACGTTCGTTTTTTCCTATTTTACCCCCAAAAATCGTAAATTTTTTTTTTTATAGACATATTTGGTATCGCCGCGTGCGTAAATGTCCGAACTATTAAAATAAAATGTTAATGATTCCGTACGGTTAACGGCGTGAACGAAAAAAAAAAAAGTCCAAAATTCCTACTTTTTTAATACATTTTATTAAAAAAAATTTTATAAAAAATGTATTAAAAGTTTTTTATATGCAAATGTGGTATCAAAAAAAAGTACAGATCATGGCGCAAAAAATGAGCCCCCATACCGCCGCTTATACAGAAAAATAAAAAAGTTATAGGTCATCAAAATAAAGGGATTATAAAGGTACTAATTTGGTTAAAAAGTTTGTGATTTTTTTAAGCGCAACAATAATATAAAAGTATGTAATAATGGGTATCATTTTAATCGTATTGACCCTCAGAATAAAGAACACACGTCATTTTTACCATAAATTGTACGGCGTGAAAACGAAACCTTCCAAAATTAGCAAAATTGCGTTTTTCGTTTTAATTTCCCCACAAAAATAGTGTTTTTTGGCTGCGCCATACATTTTATGATATAATAAGTTAGGTGATTACAAAGGACAACTGGTCGCGCAAAAAACAAGCCCTCATACTAGTCTGTGGATGAAAATATAAAAGAGTTATGATTTTTAGGCGAGGAGGAAAAAATGAAAACGTAAAAATTAAATTGTCTGAGCCCTTAAGGCCAAAATGGGCTGAGTCCTTAAGGGGTTAAAGGGTACTCCTGTGGAAAACTTTTATTTTTTTTTTTTTAAATCAACTGGTGCCAGAAAGTCAAATAGATTTGTAAATTACTTCTATTAAAAAATCTTAATCCTTCCAGTACTTATTAGCTGCTGATTATTACAGAGGAAATGGTTTTCTTTTTGGAACACAGTGCTCTCTGCAGGGCCAGATTAAGGCTGCCTGGAAGACGGAGCACTTAATTATGATTGCCCCCCCCCCCGACAGTTCCCCTACATTAGGTGCAGTATAGTTCCCCCACATTAGTTTGGCTGTATAGTTCCCCCGCATTAGGTTGTAGTTCCCCCACATTAGGTTGGCAGTATATGTCCCCGCACATTGGGTTGGCAGTATACGTCCCCGCACATTAGGTTGGCAGTACAGTTCCCCCACATTAGATTGGCAGTACAGTTCCCCCACATTAGGTGCAGTATAGTTCCCCCACATTAGGTGCAATATAGTTCCCCACATTAGGTGCAGTACAGTTCCCCTACATTAGGTGCAGTACAGTCCCCCCCACATTAGGTTTAGTATAGTTCCCCCCACATTAGGTTCAGTGTAGTTCCCCCACATTAGGTTCAGTATAGTTCCCCCACATTAGGTGCAGTATAGTTCGCCCACATTAGGTGCAGTACAGTTCTCCACATTAGGTGCAGTATAGTTCACCACATTAGGTGCAGTATAGTTCCCCCACATTAGGTGCAGTATAGTTCCCCCACATAAGGTGCAGTATAGTTCCCCCATATAAGGTGCAGTATAGTTCCCCCACATTAGGTGCAGTATAGTTCCCCTAATATTAGGTGCAGTACAGATCCCCCACATTAGGTGCAGTATAGTTCCCCCACATTAGGTGGAGTATAGTTCCCCCACATTAGGTGCAGTATAGCTCCCCACCTTAGGTGCAGTATAGTTCCCCCACATTAGGTGCAGTATAGTTCCCCCACATTAAGTGCAGTATAGTCCCCCCACATTAGGTGCAGTATAGTTGCCCCACATAAGGTGCAGTATAGTTCCCCACATTAGGTGCAGTATCGTTCCTCCACATTAGGTGCAGTATAGTTCCCCCACATTAGGTGCAGTATAGTTCCCCCACAGTAGGTGCAGTATAGCTCCCCACATTAGGTGCAGTATAATTCCCCCACAGACATACATATACAGTGTATGGCTGGAGGCTGTATGCCTGTTTACTGTCCCACTTCAGTATTCCGACCACCGCTCTACTGGTCTGGGCTCACAATCTACTGCTATGGCCTATGGGCCAGAGCAGTAGGTCCCGGGACCGAAGGAGCGGAGGTCGGAACACTGAAGATGACGTGCCTCTGGTCACTTACCATGCGCGTGCGTCCTCCTCGATGCTCCGCTTTTCTCGTATGGGCGCACTCAGGGACGTCAGTGACGTCCCTGTGTGCGCTAACTCACGGCGGCCTGTGCGTTTTTAAAGTTAATGCGGTGGCCGCCGCAGAGAGGTAACCGCCGGGACACCCTTGTGTCCTGAAAAGAGCGGGGGCCCCCTGTGGGCCCGGAGCAGGCGCTCCATGAGCGCCAATGATGATCCGGCCCAGGCTCTCTGCTGACATCATGACCACAGTGCTCTCTGCTGACATCTCTGTCCATTTTAAGAACTGTCCAGAGTAGGAGAAAATCCCCATAGCAAACAAACGCTGCTCTGGACAGTTCCTAAAATGCAGAGTTGAGCAGAAATAAACCTTGTCAGAGGGCGCTGTTCAAGAACTTCAGAAGCATCAAAATGGAAGCCAAATAGGGATAAAAGTGCTGGGAAGCACTAAGTTTATTAATTACCAATAAGACGCGTTTCGGAGGATCAATCCTCCTTCCTCTGATGCCATTCTGAGGAAGGAGGATTGATCCTCTGAAACACGGCTTATTGGTAATCAATAAACTTAGTGCTCCCCAGCACTTTTATCCCTATTTGGCTTCCATTTTGATGCTTCTGAAGTTCTTGAACAGCGCCCCCTGACAAGGTTTATTTCTACTCAACTCTGCATGTTCCATATGGGAGAAGTCCTCTTTTACCCATTCATACCTTGGGCCCAGCAGTTCGAACTAAGAAGATTTCTTCAGACCCCATAGGGGTGATATGTGCATTTTCACCGTAGTCAGGTGCGCGGCCATCTTATAGAGCCCCCATTGCCCTGCTATATTGAGGGACTACGGTACCTTGGGTAATACACAAGGCGCTGTCCTCTTTTCTTTTTTTTTCTTTTCCACTAGGTCTCAGTTCCTAAAATGTACAGAGATGTCAGCAGAGAGCACTGTGGTCATGATTTCAGCAGAAAGCTCTGTGTTACAAAAAGAAAAATATTTTCGCTGTAGTATAAAGACCCTAAAAAGTACTGGAAAGATTAAGATTTTTTAATAGAAGTAATTTACAAATCTATTTGACTTTCTGGCACCAGTTGATTTAAAAAAAAAAAAAAAAAAAAAGTTTTCCATGGGAATACCCCTTCAACTTTATGGGGAACATTTGACAAGCCTTTTACACTGCTTTTTGGTGAAAATGCTTTTTGATGCAGATTTGTCACACATGCACAAAAAGTGTGCGACTTTTTGATTAACTGATTTTGACTAAATGTGTATCACCTTTGCTTTTTCACTTTGCAGTGGTAAGATTTTATGAAGTGCGACCTCTCAAAAAGTCAGATTTGTTGCATAGCCCTCAATAACACCAGAAATGTACACCAGCCCAGCTTCCAAAGCTGCCTGTAGACAGCAGTTTCAAAAAGTCGCACAAAAGTCGCAGAGAAGAAGTCAGACAAATTTTACAAAAATGTGAACCAGCACCATATTTATCACATGCATTGCACCAGTTAATACATTTGGTGCATGTACATTCCAACTACACCATCAGAACCTGTGTATAACATCAGTGCACCTACACTGGCCTTGATAAATGTCCTCCTATGTCTTTGCAGAGATTTGTACCTCTTTTACAGAAAAATGGAGCTCTGACCACTGTAAAGATATGGATATACAGTGATCTCTCAACTTACAATGGCCTCAACATACGATAGTTTCAACATACAATGGTCTTTTCTGCATCATTGTAACTTGAAACCAGACTCAACATACAATGCTACAGACAGTCCAGATCTGCGAAATGTGTCAATGGCTGGAAGAAACGACCAATTAGAATGGGCATTTTACTGGTAAAACCCCTGTATTACTGAAGTGTATGCACTGAATTCCTGTCTGCTAGCGCCCCCTACAGTACAGGGAGGTATGACTTTTTTAGGACATTGTGTGTACTATACAGGACCCTGAAGAAGCTTCTGTCCTCTACTTAGACAGTGATTTACAACTCCCAGCAGCTCTTTCTTACTTTTATATGTAAGGACTTGCTTTATCTGTATTAGTTATCTACTTATTTTTGTCTAATCTCTTGGAAACCACAGGCGTATAAGTACGCCCTTGCACCCTGGTACTTAAGGACCAAGGGGGTACCTGTACGCACGTAGGAAATGCGATCCCCGCCGCTAGCTAGACTGGGATCGGAACGGGATGCCTGCTGAAATCATTCAGCAGGCATCCTATGTAAATGCCTGGGGGTCCTGAGACCCCCCCCCCCCCCCATGTCTGCAATCACCGCGAATAGCCGAGATCAATTCAGATCGTTGATTTGCGGCAAATCCCGGCTGATCGGGTCTCTGATGACTTGATAGCCTGGAAAATAGGGAAGGTCGGAGCTGTCAGAGACCGCTCCGACCATCCTGAAGGATAGGAGCGAGGTGGCAGGGTGCCACCTCCTCTTATCCCCTGTATCCCCTCTTATCCCCTGCGATTGGCTGACCAGGTCTGAATGTCTGGGTAGAGCGGGGGAAGATGGCGGCAAGGCCGTGTATACGATGGGGACCGCCGGCGGCAGTAACCTGGGTTCACGTGGAGACCAGGGACCGGCGACTGACAGGAGGCGGCAGGCAAGTGGAGGCAGCGGTGGCGGTGTCCCAGATGCAGTAGTGAAAATTGCCGTTAAGTGATCTTCACTTCTGCTTCTAGGAGCTTCAGAACTACAACTCCCAGCATGCTGGGAGTTGTAGTTTTGCAACATCTGGAGGGCCACAGTTTGGAGACCAATGTCCTTGCAGATGTTGCAAATCTACAACTCTCAGAATGCCCAGACAGTCCAGGCATGGTGGGAGTTGTAGTTATGTAACATCTGGCCTTTCAGATGTTGCAGAACTATAACTCCCAGCATGCCGAGACAGTCTCAGCATGCTGGGAGTTGTAGTCTTGCAACATCTGGAAGGACAGTGGTCTCCAAACTGTAGCGCTCCAGATGTCAATTCAAAACATGCTGAGACTGTCCAGGCATGCTGGGAGTTGTAGTTCGGCAACATCTGGCCCTTCAAATGTTGCCAAACTACAACTCTCAACATGCCTGGGCAGTCTGGGCATGATTGGAGTTGAAGTCTTGCAACATCTGGAGGGCTACAGTTTGGAGACCACAGCTGGCACGCGTTCTCCAAACTGTAGCTCTGTTCTCCTTCATTTGTTGCATAACTACAACTCCCAACATGCCCTTCGGCTTTCTGGGCATGCTGGGAGTTGTAGTATTGCAACAACTGGAGGCACACTGGTTGGGAAACATTGTCTGTTTCCTAACTCAGTGTTTCCCAACCCGTGTGCCTCCTGTTGTTGCAAAACTATAACTCCCAGCATGCACTGACAGACCATGCATGCTGGGAGTTGTAGTTTTGCAACAGCTGGAGGCACATGGGTTGGGAAACACTGAGTTAGGAAACAGACAGTGGTGCGGAAACACTGCGGTAGTCTGTTACCTAACTCAGTTCCCAATCCCAACCAGTGTGCCTCTAGCTATTGCATAACTACAACTCCCAGCATGCACTGACAGACCGTGCATGCTGGGAGTTGTAGTCCCCACCCCACGTGAATGTACAGGGTGGGGGTTTACAGCAAGTTTCACTGTAAACCCCCGCCAGTGGGAATGTACCCTAAAAACACTACATTACACTACACTAACCCTAACTCAAGAGTAAAACACTACATATAAACTACACCCTTACACTGTCGCTCCTCCCCCCCCCCCCCAAATATAAATTAAAAACTTCTTGTACGTCAGTTTTTCCAAAACGGAGCCTCCAGATGTTGCAAAATAACAACTCCCAGTATTGAAGGGCAGCCTTGACTGTCCAGGCATGTTGGTAGTTTTGCAGCAGCTGGAGGCACCCTGTTCGGGAAAACTGATGTACAGTAATTTTGGTGGAGGATGCAAGTGTAACGCTTGCATTCGGGTACACCCCTATGAAAATCCAAAAGTTAGACCTCAAATGCGCATGGCGCTCTCTCACTTCAGAGCCCTATCGTATTTCAAGGAAACAGTTTAGGGCCACACATGGGGTATATCTGTTCTCGGGAGAAATTGCACTACAAATTTTGGGGGCTTTTTCTCCTTTTCACCTTATGAAAAGGTAAAGTTGGGGTCTACACCAGCATTTTAGCGTAAAAATTTTTACACTAACATGCTGGTGTTGCCCCATACTTTTCATTTTCATAAGAGGTAAAAGGAAATAAATTTGTAACACAATTTCTCCCAAATACGGAAATAGCCCATATGTGGATGTAAAATGCTCTGCGGACGCACAACAAGGCTCAGGAGTGAGAGTGCACTATGTACATTTGAGGCCTAAATTGGTGATTTGCACAGGGGTGGCTGATTTTATAGCGGTTCTGACATAAACGCAAAAAAATTAATACCCACATGTGACCCCATTTTGGAAACTACACCCTCACGGAATGTAACAAGGGGGTATAGTGAGCCTTAAATTAAAATTGAATTTTTCATTTGCACAGCCCACTGTTACAAACATCTGTCAAACGCCAGTGGGGTGTAAATGCTCACTGCACCCCTTGTTACGTTCCTTGAGGGGTGTAGTTTCCCAAACAGTATGCCATGTGTTTTTTTTTTTTGCTGTTCCGGCACCATAGGGGTTTCCTAAATGCGACATGCCCCCAAAAATTTCACCAAAATTCGCTTTCCAAAATCCCATTGTAGCTCTTTCTCTTATGAGCCCTCTAGTGTGCCCACAAAGCAATTTACATCCACATATGATATGAGGTATTTCCTTACTCGAGAGAAATTGGGTTACATATTTTGGGGGGGCTTTTTCTCCTTTTACCCCTTGTAAAAATAAAAAATATGGGTCTACAAGAACATGTTAGTGTAAAAAATGTAGATTTTGAATTTTCGCCTCCACTTTGCTGCTATTCCTGTGAAACACCAAAAGTGTAAACAAACTTTCTGAATGTCATTTTGAATACAATACGTTGAGGGGTGCAGTTTTCATAATGGGGTCATTTATGGGGTATTTCTAATATAAAGACCCTCAAATTCACTTCAAAACTGAACTGGTCCCTGAAAATTTAAGTTTTTGAAATTTACTTGAAAAATTGGAAAATTGCTGCTGAACTTTGAAGCCCTCTGATGTCTTCCAAAAGTAAAAACATGTCAACTTTATGATGCAAACATATAGTAGACATATTGTATATGTGAATCAATATATAATTTATTTGGAATGTCCATTTTCCTTACAAGCAGAGAGCTTCAAAGTAACAAAAATGCTAAATTTTCTAATTTTTCATGACATTTTTGAATATTTCACCAAGAAATGAAGCAAGAATCGACAAAAATTTACCACTAACATAAAGTAGAATATATCACGAAAAAAAAATCTCGGAATCAAATTCATAAGTACAAGCATCCCAGAGTCATTAATGCTTAAAGTGACAGTGGTCAGAATTGCAAAAAAATGCTCTGGTCCTTAGGGTCAAAATGGGCTCGGTCCCCAAGGGGTTAATCCTCCCCTTTTCCTATTTTTGGATGACATTTTGGTGGCTTCAGAACCAGTTACCAGGTTTCCATAGAGTTATGGTCTCAACATACAATGGTTTCAACATACAATGGTCGTCCTGGAACCGATTAATATTGTAAATTAAGGACCACTGTATGTCCTGGTATCGAAAATAGTAGTTGACTATGCTTTAAAATATGAGGTGCATCAGGCTCCATGCTCACAGCCATGTTACAGCTCAATACAAGCTTGGAACCACAGTGACTCTGTGTGTCACTACACAGGCATCATGTGCATATTCTCAATTTAGTCAGAGATTTGTGATATACTGTACAGAAAAAGACAGAAACAGCATATCGGTGAAAAAAAATATGCACTGTGCTACTTGCTCAGTTCTAGGATAGAATAACATTTTTTTTATAAGACCTAGGAAAAAAAAAGAGAGGATACCATTTCATGTTTGATGGAGATTATTGGCAGGCTGATGTAAAATGAGGACAGATGTCCCAGATACTAAATAATTAACCGATTCATCCTATCTGATAGTGGGACAGTTCTGATGTCTATAAGGTACTGCCTAGAATTAGTTTTTCTTATTCTTGAATTACTTCTTAGATTTCTTATCGTATGTCCCCTCTCCCTTATATGCCCCAACATATCCACAGCCATCAGTCAGTTCTTCACGTCCTGCTAGGCCTTTGCCTTTGCCACTCTCATCAAAACGTTCCTTGTGTGATCCGGTATACTTTGATGTGTTTGTTAGACGATCCACGGCCCCTGCAGTCACAGCTTTCTGTAAAACAGAGCAGAGTTATGCTGTTTATATTAATACTGCAGCTAGTCAAGAAGGAGGGTCCAGCACTGCAGGAACAAAGAGGTTTCAAAGGCAGCTCTCTTTAGAAAGAAGGATCAAATTACCCTCATACAAGAAGACTTGATGTCATTTCTGACAACCTCCTCTCCTGTGGAGATATACAATTACTAGCTTTTAAAGATACAGTGGCATATACAACAATGACAGCCTATAAGCTACTTTTGGGAATGTATATTTAACTTAATAAACAAGATGTTGGTGCTAAATTACTTATACTCCAGTAGTGACAAACAAGACAAGTGTAGAAGTTTTCATGTTATCCTACACCCTTGTTTAATAGTGACAATCTACTAATATAAAAGATATACAGATACTGCATGCTCCCCAACTCACCCATACACATGCACATTTAGCTCAGAGCGAATGTTATTTTAATAGTTAGGAGTCACTGACAGACAGCCGATACCATTTATGTACTAACATAAAAATCATTGGAGGAGATTTATGAAAACCTGTCCAGAGGAAAAGTTGCTGAGTTGCCCATAGCAACCAATCAGATTGCCTCTTAAAAATGAAAGAAGTGATCTAATTGCTATTGGCAACTCTGCTACTTATCCTCTGGACAGGTTTTGATACATTTCTCCCAATGGGATATCTTTTTAATAGAAACATTTACAATATAGTAGCAAGAGTCGTGGCTAGGCAATAATGGCATTTTATTGCTGCACATGAAAGAAACTCCTCCCACCAGCTCTGAGGATTACTATGACAGAAATGTCCATCAGATTCAGGGAACTATTTTTCTGATTGTTCATTGGTGGGTTGTAAAGTCTATGAATGCAAACAAGCAAACAATGAGGGAGATTCCTGAAAAGTCACAAAAGAGTTGCATCGATGCAAACTAAGCCGAAACCTCAGATCATGTCGACCCTGGTGGTAAACATAATCTAAGTAGGTGACAGGAAGTTTGTGCATCAAATTTATCAAACAACATGGGACTTTTGATCAATTTGTTGCACACTAGACCAAAACTCTGTACATTTTAATGTTTAAACTACTGCGGAAAATAGATCAGGATGATAAATTTCCCTCAATCTGTATAGAAACTGTCTACAGACACACCTTTAGAGGGGCCATACTATGGCCATGTACAATTTTTTTTGGAGCTGTATTATGGTCATGTGGTCTCAATGTGTACAACAATTATCAAGTCCTAAGTAAATGGTTCAAAATGATTTGATGAAATATGTTCACCATTATTGTTACAATTGTAGCATGTGATTGGGTTGGAAGCCCCAGTTATGAAGAATAATGGGGATTGAATTGGTCATTATACAACCACATTTTTCTTTTTCTCATCACAACAAACAAACAAACATTTTGTGTAAATGCGGAGCTCAGGTGGACAGGATAATTATTATCTGGATGTCCATCCCGATGAAAAGAAAATCTGTACGTATAAACCCTTAGACTTGTTAATATGTCACATTCCTATTATTATGCACTTTCATGTAAATTTTATGGAGGCACTGGGAGATAAGCTGCCGGCAGACACATCTGTGACAACAACTGAATCAGACAAAAAAAAAAATATTCAAACTGATCTGTTTTTTGGCAGGATACTAACAAATGTCTATTGCCTGAAGAAAGTGTAACAACGAATCACCCATTAGTGCATTTATTGCTAATTCTCACAGGAGTAGTCCTCCTCATAGAACTCTGGTCCACATAGTACTTTGTGTGTCTTTAATTTAATGCAGACAATTTGGTTCCACAGATTCATGTAGATTGAACATCTTCCATCAGTAAAAACAAAGATACAAAAATATGGAAAGCGCTCACCTTCTCCGTGCTCGTGCAATCAGTCCTCCTTCACTGTCTCCAGAATAGAAAAATTCTATTGTAGTCACAGCACCGGTAAAAAATCCATTTATTAGACATCCATTAAAAATTCAGGAGATACAAAAAGTGCAACCAGCATGCTGGAGGTCGAAACCTCCCCCTCTGATGCGTTTCCGCCCTACCGGGCCTTAGTCATAGATCTTCCATCAGTAGTGGCATAACTTGAAGATGTGGGCCCCAATGCAAAAATTGATACAGGGCCCCAAGTTATAATGCTTAATTTACAGCAGTGGTCTACTCCTATGGGAAAGAGCGACCTCATAGGCTCCTCATTTTTCTGCACTCCCATAGTTACATCACTATTCATCATATGTAACATTTTTTAAGTATTAATGCCAGAGTGGAAAAATATACCATACTAAAATACCATAGGTATTGGTGCCTAGAACCATTCAGTATGGCACTGCAGAAACTGTGTGCCACCAGACAAGCTCTTTGTCCATGAGAGTTCATACCATATACACATCATAGCCAACATAATACATAGGGTAAATATAAGTATATAGAAAAAAGAGATGCATACAGATCTCAATAGTATCAAGATATTTTAGTTAGAATGTTCTGCCATTAATTCAATTGGTTTTTAGAGGCATGGCTTATATAAAAAAATTAAAGTGTGGCTAGACATATTCAGACCCTTTTTGTTATTATCCGATCCCAGAAAAATTTATTTGAAACTCTAGTACAGACTACTTCAGACACCAAACCTCCATTTTAAATCACAACAGAAAAATAAAACATTTCAGGCTCCTCAATACCAGCACTTGTTCAGCTCTGGGTGGTGCTTCATTGGGTCCTGATACCGTCCGGCATGAGATTGTTGTGTGCGATGCAAGATGGCACCAGGACCCAGTGCAACAGCGTTCGGAGCTGAACAAGAGCCAGGAGCTAGAATGGTAAGTATACAGCCCACTAACTATTGGATTATTACATTCAATATTGGCTGATATCCTTTCCCATGGAAACAGCGTGGAAATCATATATTGGTGAGGAAAGTAAAAAAAAATCATATTCTCATTATAGAAGCCTGGACCAGAGGTTTACACTCCAGACTATAGTGCTTAAGCCTACAAAAAAATGAATGGGAGAGATCGGGAGGTGTATGAAATGTGAACCCTGAACAGGATTGCTGCTGGGGGGCAGATGAGATGTGAACCCTGAATGTGATTACTGCTGAGGGATCAGATGTAAGCCCCAAATATGATTACTGCTGGGGGATTGTGATTTGAGCCCTGAATGTGATTACTGCTGGGGGATTATGATTTGAGCCCTGAATGTGATTACTGCTGAGGGATCAGATGTGAGCCCCAAATATGATTACTGCTGAGGAATCAGATGTGAAACCCAAATATGATTACTGCTGAGGGATCAGATGTGAGCCCCAAATATGATTACTGCTGAGGGATCAGATGTGAGCCCTGAATGTGATTACTGCTGAGGGATCAGATGTGAGCCCCAAATATGATTACTGCTGAGGGATCAGATGTGAGCCCCAAATATGATTACTGCTGAGGGATCAGATGTGAGCCCCAAATATGATTACTGTTGAGGGATCAGATGTGAGCCCCAAATATGATTACTGCTGAGGGATCAGATGTGAGCCCCAAATATGATTACTGCTGAGGGATCAGATGTGAGCCCCAAATATGATTACTGTTGAGGGATCAGATGTGAGCCCCAAATATGATTACTGCTGAGGGATCAGATGGGAGCCCTGAATGTGATTACTGCTGAGGGATCAGATGTGAGCCCTGAATGTGATTACTGCTGAGGGATCAGCTGTAAGCCCCGAATATGATTACTGCTGGGGGATTGTGATTTGAGCCCTGAATGTGATTACTGCTGGGGGATTATGATTTGAGCCCTGAATGTGATTACTGCTGAGGGATCAGATGTGAGCCCCAAATATGATTACTGCTGAGGGATCAGCTGTGAGCCCCAAATATGATTACTGCTGAGGGATCAGATGTGAGCCCCAAATATGATTACTGCTGAGGGATCAGATGTGAGCCCTGAATGTGATTACTGCTGAGGGATCAGATGTGAGCTCCAAATATGATTACTGCTGAGGGATCAGATTTGAGCCCCAAATATGAATACTGCTGAGGGATCAGATGTGAGCCCCAAATATGATTACTGTTGAGGGATCAGATGTGAGACCCAAATATGATTATTGCTGAGGGATCAGATGTGAGCCCCAAATATGATTACTGCTGAGGGATCAGATGTGAGCCCCAAATATGATTACTGTTGAGGGATCAGATGTGAGCCCCAAATATGATTACTGCTGAGGGATCAGATGTGAGCCCTGAATGTGATTACTGCTGAGGGATCAGATGTGAGCCTTGAATGTGATTACTGCTGAGGGATCAGATGTGAGCCCCAAATGTGATTACTGCTGAGGAATCAGATGTGAGCCCCAAATATGATTACTGTTGAGGGATCAGATGTGAGACCCAAATATGATTACTGCTGAGGGATCAGATGTGAGCCCCAAATATGATTATTGCTGCGGGATCAGATGTGAGCCCTGAATGTGATTACTGCTGAGGGATCAGATGTGAGCCCTGAATGTGATTACTGCTGAGTGATCAGATGTGAGCCCTGAATGTGATTACTGCTGAGGGATCAGATGTGAGCCCTGAATGTGATTACTGCTGAGGGATAAGATGTGAGCCCCAAACATGATTACTGCTGAGGGATCAGATGTGATCCCTGAATGTGATTACTGCTGAGGGATCAGATGTGAGCCCCAAATATGATTACTGCTGAGGGATCAGATGTGAGCCCCAAATATGATTACTGCTGAGGGATCAGATGTGAGCCCTAAATGTGATAACTGCTGATGGATCAGATGTGAGCCCCAAATATGATTACTGCTGAGGGATCAAATGTGAGCCCCAAATATGATTACTGCAAAGGGATCAGATGTGAGCCCCAAATATGATTACTGCTGAGGGATCAGATGTGAGCCCTGAATGTGATTACTGCTGATGGATCAGATGTGAGCCCCAAACATGATTACTGCTGAGGGATCAGATGTGAGCCCTGAATGTGATTACTGCTGAGGGATCAGATGTGAGCCCCAAATATGATTACTGCTGAGGGATCAGATGTGAGCCCCAAATATGATTACTGCAAAGGGATCAGATGTGAGCCCCAAATATGATTACTGCTGAGGGATCAGATGTGAGCCCTGAATGTGATTACTGCTGAGGGATCAGATGTGAGCCCTGAATGTGATAACTGCTGATGGATCAGATGTGAGCCCCAAATATGATTACTGCTGAGGGATCAGATGTGAGCCCCAAATATGATTACTGCAAAGGGATCAGATGTGAGCCCCAAATATGATTACTGCTGAGGGATCAGATGTGAGCCCTGAATGTGATTACTGCTGATGGATCAGATGTGAGCCCCAAATATGATTACTGCTGAGGGATCAGATGTGAGTCCTAAATATGATTACTGCTGAGGGATCAGTTGTGAGCCCTGAATGTGATTACTGCTGGGAGATCAGATGTGAGCCCCAAATATAATTACTGCTGAGGGATCAGATGTGAGCCCCAAATATAATTACTGCTGAGGGATCAGATGTGAGCCCCAAATATGATTACTGCTGAGGGATCAGATGTGAGCCCTGAATGTGATTACTGCTGAGGGATCAGATGTGAGCCCTGAATGTGATTATTGCTGAGGGATCAGATGTGAATATGATTACTGCGGGGGGATTGAGATGTGAGCCCTAAATGTGATTACTGCTGAGGGATTAGATGTGGGCCCCGAATATGATTACTTCTGGAGGATTGAGATGTGAGCCCTGAATGTGATTACTGTTCAGGGGATGAGATATAAACCCTGAAAGTAATAACTTATGGGTGATGATATGGGAGCACTGAATGTAATTCTTGCTGGGGATTTGGGACTCTTGAATGTTATTAGTGTCTGGAGGCGGTGGATGGGATGTGAGGCCTGAACACATTTTCTGCTCTGCAAAAAAATATTATTATGATTATTGTTGTTATTATTATTATTATTATTAATAATAATAAATATTGCCCACAACACACAATGCTTTCTGCACCAGTGAGGAGAGTCATTATGAATCTTTGCTGTCTTCTGCCAGACAGGCTGCTGGCTGCACTTTGGCAGGGCTCGGGCGTCATGCTAAACAGACAGGTTTTTAATTTTCATTTTATCATTTAAAATTAATTAATAGGTATTGTGGATTACTTCATAATAAACGTTTTTGTCTTCTGAAAAAAAAAAAATAATAATCATTTGGTAGGGGTTCCCTGAGGTAAAAAAAAAAAATTTCCTGGGATTTCCCGAGGCTGAATACATTGGAAAACAGTAGCCTAGAGGAACATGTTTGTCTAACTGGCAGGCAAGGGCATGTTCAAAATTCCTATTATAATAGAAAAGACAGCAGTAAAAGTCCAAGAAGGCGTGTAAAACAGAAGCGTTCTGCCTAAAAGAAACATTATTAAACTTTGCTGGCATCTTTATAGCATTACAGGGCCCCTACAACTGTGTATTTGCCTTAATATCCTATTGACCCCATATAACATTTTAATTGATGTAAAAAACAAGTGGGGAAATGTATCAAATATACTGAAGAAATGGCAGATGGGGGCACTCTCAAGGTGTGCAATGTAATCTAAGCCTGTTCTATGGCTCCTATGGATCGTATATACAGATATGACGGCCCGGGGTACTCACGTGAAAACGCCACCTGCGGGGTGCATATTTAGAAAAGCTGCAGTATCGTAGTCATATTATAAAGGAAGGATAATACGCACTCACCGCTAGGCTATGGCTGTCAATCCTAGGAGTCCGGGGACACGAGTGGAGTCGGTGTCTGCATGGAGAGCTCGGAGGCAACACCGGTTGTTTCGCGGGATCAACCCACTTCTTCCGACCTCATTTATCCAGGAAAATTATCAAAACCTATGTAGAATAAGAGTGGTGCAGTTGCCCATAGCAACCAATCAGATTGCTTCTTTCATTTTTTAGAGGTCTTGTTAAAGATTAAAGAAGCAATCTGATTGGTTGTTATGGGCAACAGGTCCTCTTTTACTCTGCACAGGTATTGATAAATATTGCCCCACAATGTCTACAGTGCCTTGCAAAAGGTGTTCAAGCCCCCTTGACTTTTTTCGTATTTTTGTACATTACAGCCTTAAAGGGGTACTCTGCTGCTCAGCATTTGGAACAAACGGTTCCGAATGTTGGAGCCGGGACCATGACATCATAGCCCCACCCCTTTAATGGAAGTCTATGGGAGGGGGCGTGACAGCCGCCACACCCCCTCCCATAGACTTGCATTGAGGGGGCAGGGCATGAAATCATGAGGGGGAGGGGCTAGGATGTCACGAGCTCCCGGCTCCAGCATTCGGAACAGTTTGTTCCAAACACTGAGCAGCGGAGTACCCCTTTAAGTTCAATGTTTTGTTAATCTGAATTTTATGTGATGGATCAGAACACAATAGTCTAAGTTGGTGAAGTGAAATGAGAAAAATATATAAATAAAAGTATTGTTTAGAAATAGAAAAAAGAAAATTGGCATGTCCGTATGCATTCACCCCCTTTGTTAGGAAGCCCATAAAAACCTCTGGTGCAACCAATTACCTTCAGAAGTCACATAATCAGTGAAATTATGTCCACCTGTGTGCAATCTAAGTGTCACATGATCTTTCATTACATATATACACCTTTTTTGAAAAGCCCCAGAGGGTGCAACACCTAAGCAAGAGGCATCGGTAACCAAACACTGCCATGAAGACAAAGGAACTCTCCAAACAAGTAAGGGACAATGTTGTTGAGAAGTACAAGTCAGGGTTAGGTTATAAAAAAAAAATATCAAATCTATCATAACCAAATAGAAAAAACATGGCACAATAGCAAACCTACCAAGAGATGGCCGCCCACCAAAACTCACAGACCGGGCAAGGAGGGCATTAATCAGAGAGCCAACACAGAGACCTAAGGTTACCCTGGAGGAGCTGCAGAGTTCCACAGCAGAGACTGGAGTATCTGCACATAGGACAACAACAAGCTGTACGCTCCATAGAGTTGGGCATAGAGTGGCCAAAAGAAAGCCATTGCTTTCAGCTAAAAACAAAAAGGCACGTTGTGAGTTTGCGAAAAGGCACGTGGGAGACTCCCAAAATGTATGGAGGAAGGTGCTCTGGTCTGATGAGACTAAAATTTTACTTTACGGCCATCAAAGAAAAAACTATGTCTGGCGCAAACCCAACACATGACATCACCCAAAGAACACCATCCACAGTGAAACATGGTGGTAGCAGCATCATGCTGTGGGGATGTTTTTCAGTAGCTGGGACTGGGAAACTGGTCAGAGTTGAGGGTAAGATGGATGGTGCAAAATACCGGCATATTCTTGAGCAAAATCTGTGCATGATTTGAGGCTAGGACAGAGATTCACCTTCCAATGACCCCAAACATACTGTTAACCCCTTCAGGACCAAGCCCATTTTGGCCTTAAGGACCAGAGCGTTTTTTGCACATCTGACCACTGTCACTTTAAACATTAATAACTCTGGAATGCTTTTAGTTATCATTCTGATTCCGAGATTGTTTTTTCGTGACATATTCTACTTTAACATGGTGGTAAATTTTTGTGGTAACTTGCATCCTTTCCTTGTGAAAAATCCTAAAATTTGATGAAAAATTTGAAAATTTTGCATTTTTCTAACTTTGAAGCTCTCTGCTTGTAAGGAAAATGTATATTACAAATAAAAAAAAAATTTATTCACATATACAATATGTCTACTTTATGTCTGCATCATAAAAGTGACGAGTTTTTACTTTTGGAAGACACCAGAGGGCTTCAAAGTTCAGCAGCAATTTTCCAATTTTTCACAAAATTTTCAAACTCACTATTTTTCAGGGACCAGTTCAGGTTTGAAGTGGATTTGAAGGGTCTTCTTATTAGAAATACCCCACAAAAGACCCCATTATAAAAACTGCACCCCCCAAAGTATTCAAAATGACATTCAGTCATCATTTTAACCCTTTAGGTGTTTCACAGGAATAACAGCAAAGTGAAGGAGAAAATTCACAATCTCCATTTTTTTCCACTCGCATGTTCTTGTAGACCCAATTTTTGAATTTTTACAAGGGGAAAAAGGAGAAAATGTATACTTATATTTGTAGCCCAATTTCTCTCGAGTAAGCACATACCTCATATGTCTATGTAAAGTGTTCGGCGGGCGCAGTAGAGGGCTCAGAAGGGAAAGAGCGATAAGGGGATTTTGGAGAGTACGTTTTTCTGAAATGATTTTTGGGGGCATGTTGCATTTAGGAAGCCCTTATGGTGCCAGAACAGCAAAAAACCCTCACATGGCATACCATTTTGGAAACTAGACCACTTGAGGTACGTAACAAGGAATAAAGTGAGCCTTAATACCCCACAGGTGTTTCACGACTTTTGCATATGTAAAAAAAAAATTTTTTTTTCACTAAAATGTGTGTTTCCCCCCAAATTTCACATTTTTCCAAGGGTTAATAGCAGGAAATACCCCCCAATATTTGTAACCCCTTCTCTTCTGAGTATGGAGGTACCCCATAAGTTGACCTGAAGTGCACTATGGGTGAACTACAATGCTCAGAAGAGAAGGAGTCATATTTGGCTTTTTGAGAGCAAATTTTGCTCGGGGGGCATGTCGCATTTAGGAAGCCCCTATGGTGCCAGAACAGCAAAAAATACCCACATGGCATACCATTTTGGAAACTAGACCCCTTGAGGAATGTAATAAGGAATAAAGTGAGCCTTATTACCCCACAGGTGTTTCATGACTTTTGCATATGTAAAAAAAAAAAAAAATTTCCACTAAAATGTGTGTTTCCCCCCTAATTTCACCTTTTTGCAAGGGTTAATAGCAGAAAATACTCCCCAAAAGTTGTAACCCCATCTCTTCTGAGTATGGAGGTACCCCATAAGTTGACCTGAAGTGCACTATGGGCGAACTACAATGCTCAGAAGAGAAGGAGTCATATTTGGCTTTTTGAGAGCAAATTTAGCTCGGGGAGCATGTCGCATTTAGGAAGCCCCTAAGGTGCCAGAACAGCAAAAAAAAACACACATGGCATACCATTTTGGAAACTAGACCCCTTGAGGAACGTAACAAGGGGTACAGTGAGCATTTGCCCCCCACTGGTGTCTGACAGATCTTTGGAACAGTGGGCTGTACAAGTTTTCATTTTCATGGACCACTGTTCCAAAGATCCGTCAGACACCTGTGGGGGGTAAATTCTCACTGCACCCCTCATTACATTCCGTGAGGGGTGTCGTTTCCGAAATGGGGTCACATGTGGGGTTTTGTTTTTTTTGCGTTTGTCAAAACCGCTGTAACAATCAGCCACCCCTGTGCAAATCACCTCAAATGTACATGGTGCGCTCTCCCTTCTGGGCCTTGTTGTGCGCCCCCAGAGCACTTTGCGCTCACATATGGGGTATCTCTGTAGTCGGGAGAAATTGCGTTACAAATTTTGGGGGGCTTTTTTCCCTTTTACCTCTTGTGAAAATGTAAAGTATAGGGCAACATCAGCATGTTAGTGTAAAAAATAAAACATTTTTACACTAACATTCTGGTGTAGACCCCAACATTTCCTTTTCATGAAGGGTTAAAGAAGAAAAAGCCCCCCAAACCTTGTAACGCAATTTCTCCCGAGTACAGCGATACCCCATATGTCGCCCTAAACTGTTGCCCTGAAATACGACAGGGCTCCAAAGTGAGAGCGCCATGTGCATTTGAGGCCTAAATTAGGGATTTGCATAGGGGTGGACATAGGGGTATTCTACGCCAGTGATTCCCAAACAGGGTGCCTCCAGCTGTTGCAAAACTCCCAGCATGCCTGGACAGTCAACGGCTGTCCGACAATACTGGGAGTTGTTGTTTTTCAACAGCTGGAGGATCTGCTTTGGAAACAGTGGTGTACCGGACGTTCTTATTGGGGGAGGGGGGCTGTGTAAGGGTATGTGTATATGTAGTGTTTTTAACTTTTTATTTTATTTTGTGTTAGTGTAGTGTAGTGTTTTTAGGGTACAGTCACATGGGCGGGGGATTACAGTGAGTTTCCCAGCGCAAAATTTGCTGCATCTCAAGATGTGAGAAACCCACTGTAAAAGCCTCGCCCATGTGAATGTACCCTGTACATTCACGGGGGTGGCGGGGCGGGGGGGGGGGGGGGGGCTTGCATCAGCTGTTGCAAAACCACAACTCCCAGCATGCATGGTCTGTTAGTGCATGCTGGGAGTCATAGTTTTGCAACAGCTGGAGGCACACAGGTTAGGAAACACTGAGTTAGAAACAGACAATGTTTCCCAACCAGTGTGTCTCCAGTTGTTGCAAAACTAGAACTCCCAGCATGCCCAGACAGCTGAAGGGCATGCTGGGAGTTGTAGTACGGCAACATCTGAAGGGCCAGATGTTGCTGAACTAAAACTCCCAGCATGCCTGGACAGTCAGTGCATACTGGGAGTTGTAGTTTTGCAACAGCTGGAAGAGCACAGATTGGAGACCATTATACAATGGTCTCCAAACTGGGGCCCTCCAGATGTTGCAAAACTACAACTCCCAGCATGCATGGTCTTTTAGTGCATGCTGGGAGTTATAGTTTTGCAACAGCTGGAGGCACACAGGTTAGGAAACACTGAGTTAGAAACAATGTTTCCCAACCAGTGTGTCTCCAGCTGTTGCAAAACTACAACTCCCAGCATGCCCAGACAGCTGAAGGGCATGCTGGGAGTTGTAGTTCGGCAACATCTGAAGGGCCAGATGTTGCTTAACTAAAACTCCCAGCATGCCTGGACAGTCAGTGCATGCTGGGAGTTGTAGTTTTGCAACAGCTGGAAGAGCACAGATTGGAGACCATTATACAATGGTCTCCAAACTGAGTCCCTCCAGATGTTGCAAAACTACAACTCCCAGCATGCCCAGACAGCCAAAGGCTGTCTAGGCATGCTGGGAGTTGTAGTTTTCAGACTCCTAGAAGCAGCAGTGAAGATCTTCACTGCTGCCTCTGAGGACCACATACTTACCCGTCGCTGCTCGTCCACGTGGCCGGTCCCGCGCTGCTCCTCGGTCCCGCCGCTGGATCAGGTAAGTCCGCCGGTCCCCACGTGTTCCCCCCGAATGCCGCAGGTCCCCGCGAGCCCCTGCAGCCTTCGTCCCCCGTTCTGCCTGACTTCCAGGGGCGGGCAGTGCGGGGGATCTGAACTTTCACCCCAGATCACTGTGATTGGTCCACAGGGACCAATCACAGTGATCGCTGACCAGGACCATCAATTGATGGTCCTGGGGGTGAAGCAGAAGTTGTCCCCTGCTGGAAACAGCGGGACTTCTGCCAGTTAATCCGTGCGATGCTGCGCATCGCCGGGTTAACTGCATGTCATTTATAAACGCCGGGATGCGCGAACGCACTGCACAACCCGGCGTTTATATATGACATTCTGCGGGAAGGGGTTAAAGCAACACTTGAGTGGTTTAAGGAGAAACATGTAAATGTGTTGGAATGGCCTAGTGAAAGTCCAGATCTCAATCCAATCGAAAATGTGTGGTCAGACTTAAAGATTGCTGTTCATAAGCGCAAACCATCCAACTTGTAGTAGCTGGAGCAGTTTTGCAAGGAAGAATGGGCAAAAATCTCATAGAGACTTATCCAAAGTGACTTGGAGCTGTGATTGCCATTAAAGGTGGCTCTACAAAGTATTGACTTTAGGGGGGTGTATAGTTATGCACATTGACTCTCTGTTATTTTGTCCTATTTGTTGTTTGCTTCACAATAAATAAATAAATAAACATCTTCAAAGTTGTGGGTATGTTCTGTAAATTAAATGATCAAAATCCTCAAACAATCCATGTTAATTCCAGGTTGTGAGGCACCAAACTACGAAAAACGTCACAGGGCGTGAATGCTTTTGCAAGGCACTGTATTTGTCCCACAGACCTTACATCAGAATAATACCCAGCTTAAAAATACATTACTACCTGGTGCCACAAGAACACTGCTGTGTTTAATAAATATCAAGCAGAAAAGCCATTTTAGAGTACTTTATCGCTCTGGAGGACCTAGCACAGCTCTACAATATATACACAGCCCCGTGCTCTCAAAGCCCACTTTGCAATTCCTTTTCCCTGTGGTGGTGGTGCTGCAGGGGAACTAAACAGCTGCTGTTAGAGTACCCCACCGATTACAGCTGATCCCTGGGGGTACAAGCAGCAGGACAACTTGTGTTCACCTTACCAACAGAGAAACCTTCAAACAAAAAAAGCATTGTCTAAAGAGGATAATGTCTTTAATGATTAGCATTATGCATGTTTCTTATACAATTGGCTCCTACCAAGCCTATTTGTCCATATTAGACTGGGGCTTACTTTAAAATGATCCAATCTCATTAAACAATGCACTACAAATAAACTACATTGCTCAACATTGAAACTGCAACACCAAAAAGGTCAAGACTTAAATGGGCACTGTCAGATACAAAAACTTTTTATATGTTTTATATGTACATATTGGCAAAACTATAACCTTTCTAATATACTTCATGAAAAAAAGGAGATTTTTTAACACTTACCGTAAAATCTCTTTCTCGAAGGATCCATTGGGGACACAGACCGTGGGTGTATTCTGCTGTCTCTAGGAGGTGTGACACTATGGTAATAAAAAAAGTTGGCTCCTCCCAGCAGGATATACCCGCCTTCAGGCCCTTTGATAATCAGTTTAAGTTCCAGAGCAATAGGAGAGGACCAACAGGTAAAAGAAAACCCAAACTGTTCGAGAACCAGAAGAGAAAAACCTAACTGAACACACCGTCGGACAGAGAACTGAAAAGCCCAAAAAAGGGCGGGAGCTGTGTCCCCCAATGGATCCTTCGAGAAAGAGATTTTATGGTAAGTGTTAAAATATCTCCTTTTCTCTATCGGCTCCATTGGGGGACACAGGCCGTTCCACTGCCGCCTGCAACACTTTAAGGCCCAGACTAGCATCAGCCGATGCAAAGGTATGAACTCGGTAGAACCTCGAGAAAGTGTGCAAAGACGACCAGTTATCCGCCTTGCAAATCTGCGAAGCTGAGGCTCTATTCTGGAGAGCCCAGGATGCCCCAACAGAACGGTAGAATGAGCCACAACCCTGAAAGGAGGAATCTTCCCCTTACTTCCGAAATGGCGGACCGAATCCACCGAGAAATGGGGCCTTGGAAGCAGACTGTCCCTTACGACGAGCTTCCGTAAGGATGAAAAAAAGTAATCACACTGACAAAACGAAGAAGTGATGGAGAGATAAGACCGAACAGCCCGAACTACATCTAGCTTGTGTAGTAAGCGCTCCTTAGGATGAGAAGGAGCAGGGCAAAAAGACGGGAGGACAATGTCCTCATTGAGATGAAAGGCCGAAACCACCTTAGGAAAAAAGGAAGGATCTGGCCGGAAAACAACCTTGTCCTGGTGGATCAACCGAAACAGAGAACGGCAGGAGAGAGCTGCCAATTCAGACACCCTCCGGATGGAGGTGATAGCAACAAGAAACGCCCCTTTCAAAGAAAGGAGGCGGAGAGACACCTCTCTAAGGGGCTCAAAGGGTTTGCCCTGGAGGGCACTCAGAACCAGACTCAAGTCCCAAGGGGGAGAGGGTGACCAATAAGGAGGAACAGCATGCGCCACTCCTTGAAGGAAGGCCCGGACATGAAAATAGAAGCCAAGGGCCACTAGAAAAGAATAGCAAGGGCTCAAACCTGACCTTTAAGGGAACTGAGAGACAACCCCAGTTGCAAAAAGGAGAGAAGACGGGGAACCGAGAAGGTTACAGGGGATAAATCCTGAGTTTCACACAGACGAAAATAAGACCGCCAAGTACGGTGGTAAATTCTTGCGGAGGAGGGCTTACGAGCCCTGAGCATGGCGTGAATGACTTGGGAAGAGAACCCGCGGGCCCTCAAAACCGTCTTACCGACTTACATACAAGTGTGGAGGGGACTGACCTGGGTCCGAAGGGAGCGGACCCCGACAGAAGCGACAGACGTTTGTCCGGCGGGAGGCAATTCGGGCAGAGGCCGTGTCGAAGCGAAAGCCCAAGAAGGTTATAGACTGGGTAGGACAGAGGACTGACTTGTCCAGGTTGACCATCCACCCGAAGCGATCCAGAGTGTGGAGAGTGACGTCCACATTCTCCAGAGTCTGGGCTCTGGTTGGAGCCTTGATGAGAAGGTCGTCCAGGTAGGTATCACCGAGACTCCCCTCGATCATAACAGGCCCATCACTGGCGCAAGGATCTTGGTAAAGACCCGAGGAGCCGAGGCCAGACCGAAGGGGAGTGCTACGAATTGAAAGTGCCCCTCCGGAACCGCAAAGCGAAGGTAACGATGATGGCCTGGAAATATTGGCACATGGAGGTAGGCATCCTTGATGTCCACCGATTAAGTAAATTCCCCTTGTTCCAGGAAGGCCACCACCAAACGGAGAGATTCGATTCGGAAGAGACAGATGAGAAGATGACGGTTGAGACGCTTGAGGTCTAGGATTGGACGCACAGAACCGTCCTTCTTGGGAACCACAAAAAGATTGGAATAGAAAACCCCGGAACCCTTCCCCTGGAGGAAGGGGAACGATAACCCCCTGGAGAAGCAGAGACTGAAGAGCCTCTCGAAATTGCTTCGCCAGAGAAGGCGACCGGGGGTCCAGGATCGAAAAAAGCAATCCCCCGGAAGGGAGGCGAAGTCGATTCGGTACCTGTTGGACACCACGTCCCTGACCCAAGGTCCAGTTGTCTCGAAAAAGTAAGAGACGACCTCTCGCCCGAGAAAAGAGCTGCGGGTGGGGGCCTCACTTCATGCAGAAGTGGGTTTGTGGTTGCCTGATTTGGGCGCAAAACTGCCAGACCGGTTGGAGTCTGACTTCCAAGACGGGCGCGCCCGGATCGAGGGAGCCTTCTTGTCCCGCGAAGGCGCCTGCCCGGACCCTTTGCTGGAGCCAAAGGTTCCGAAAGGAAGAGGACTTCCTTTGGGAAGTAAGGCAAGCCTTATTTTGCGGCAACAAGGAACTCTTACCTCCCGTCGCCTCAGGGATAATCTCATCAAGGCGCCTGCCAAAAGGACGGCCACCGGTAAAGGGAAGCACAGTGGGAGACCTTTTGGAAGCGGCATCCGCATTCCAAGCTTTAAGCCAGAGAGCGGCGGAGAGCCGCTAGGTGACCCACAGCAAGGCAGAACAACGGGCTGACTGCATGGAAGCTGCGCACAGGAAGTCCCCAGATTTAGAGCATTGGAGAGCCAGGACAGATAGATCCTCTGGGGGGGATCCCGCTAAGATATCCTGATGGAGCCTTTGGCACCGCTCCTACAGGGCCTTGCCCATGTCGAGGCGAAGATGGGAAGAAGAGAGGAGCCAGCTGCCTCAGAGGCAAACTTCGATAAGGATTCTACCTTCTTGTCCGTGGAATCCTTGAAGGCAGCGGCATCTGCCAGTGGCAGTGTAGTCGCCTTAGAGATCCGGGAGATTGGTGGATCCACAGAGGGAGGGAAAACCACCTAGGTGACAAAGGCCTTGTCAAATGGATAATGTTCTTGAATCATCTTGATTCCCAGTAACCTCTTGTCTGGAGGTTTCCATGCAGATTCTAGAATATCGTCAAAGTCAGCGTGAGAGCTGAACCTGGAGTGACATCCGAAGATCCTGGGTCCTCTAAGTGAAAGGTGTCTCTTATGGCTGTCACCAATGAGTACACCGTTTCGACTGAATCCGAGCGGTCCTCTGAGTCAGATGCTGGCTCAGAAGCCTCGTCCGCCAGTTCACCAGGAGAATGCAAAGGAGTAGAGGCAGTCCTGGAGGGGGGCGACCCTGACCGGGTACGCCTCTCTGGCGTGGCAGAGCGGCGACTCCGAGAACGTCCTCTGGAGGAGCGACGTTTGTGCCCCGATGACAGGAGGGGCGGGACCCACGAGGGGAACGCCCATGTCTACCTAAAGACTCAATGGAAGAGTCAGACAAGGCACCCCTAGTACGCTTGTCAGAGCGTGAAGTATGTGGAGACGAGGAGCGGCCCTCTCAGAGGCCCTGTGCAGGGTAGACCCCTTCAAGGCAGACACCACTTCCCGGGAGGCCTCAGCCACCGAACGGGAGACTTGGGTCAAGTCAGCCATATGCCGGGTCAGGGAAGAAACCCAGGCTGGTGGAGCGGCTGAATCCACCGTACCCAAAAGGGCACCAGGGGGTACTAGGGGGTCTGGGAGAGCAGTGGAGCAGGCAGGGTAAGTGGGCTCAGCAGAGCCAGGCCTTCAGGCAAAATAAGTCACTGACGTTCCAGGATACTGTTTAGGAGGGAGGAACAGCTCTGGGTACTGACATAATGAGAAAAAAAAGACAGGGACTTTCTCACCCTAGTCTGTGACCCTGGGCAGCTGCAGAGAGGAGAACTCGGCTCCATGCAGCTAGAGTGTCAGCCAATAGGGAGAGAGGGGCGTGCCTGAAGCAGAGGCACTAACTAGTAGGCTCCCCCTAACTGAAATTCGAGCCCACGGCGCTGATTGGAGGCTACTTTGCGCCTCTGAAGAGCTCCGACCGTGCTGTGGGCGGAGCTATGAACTGCCGAGAAGAAGCAGTAATGGCGCCCGCTCCTTTTCCCGAGCGCACATGTCAGCCGCATATGCGCTCGGGGGAACAGAGCGGGCGGCCTGTACGCCGGCAGGGACTGCCGGAGAAAATGAAAGTAAGCCGGCGCTGAGAGCGCCCGGCCCGTACCAGCGCCGCGGCTGTCACCCGCATATAAGGCGCTGCATGAGAAGTGAAAATGAGCCGGCGCTGAGAGCTGTCAGCCGCATATAAGGCGCTGGCGGAGAAAAGAGAGTAAGCCAGCACTGAGAGAGCCCGTACCAGTGCCGCGGCTGACAGCCGCATATAAGGCGCTGCACACACACACACATACAGTGAAAAGCACACACACACACACATACAGTGAAGTGCCCCATAAAATTACATGCCCCCTGAAATGCCACTGCTCCACATGCCCCCTGAAATGCCACTGCTCCCCAGAATAAAAATCCAGCCCCTATAACCTGAAAGGTGGCCCAAAAACAGGGGGTCTCCAGAGGTTGCAAGTCCGTACCTAAGGAGAAAAAGGGGGGAAAGTACTTACCTCAGTCAGAAAAACTTACCTAATGGAGTCTTCAGTGAAGTCTTCAGTCAGCTTTAGTTACCTGCATCACGCCTGGCTGCTATGCGTGAGCGAGGCGAGCAGGGAAATAGGGGGACCCGGACCCATGAGGTACCAACCCAGGCGCTGACCGTTGGCGAGGGGGGGTGAACAGCGCATATACGCAATGTCTGTGCCCCCTCACTCGCAATGGGGAAACAGGGAACCGGAGTCCCTGAGTCCCCACCTGAAAACAGAAAAGAAAAAGGAATTAAAAAACTAACACGTCCCTATACTAGGAAAACAAAAAAATCAGAAGACCTGGTCTGGGGAATTCCAGACCATGTCAACCTCCTTCAGACACTAAGCTTAAACTGATTACCTCAGGGCCTGAAGGCAGGTATATCCTGCTGGGAGGAGCCGACTTTTTTTTATTACCATAGTGTCACCTCTCCTAGAGACAGCAGCATACACCCACGGTCTGTGTCCCCCAATGGAGCCGATAGAGAAAATGTATTTCCTTTTTTATAGAAATCATGGCTGATAAAAACACCACTCTGATCCCCATACCATCCAGAACATACTCCTGTCAGCTGAGGCACAGGCAGGGAGAAAGTTCAGTAAGTGAGGATAGAACTAGCACTCCTCTGTGCTCACTCCTGTCCTATCAGACTGCAGCATAAAACCGGGAGGAGGGGGTTACAGAGGAGCCTGCAGTGATTGGATGTAGAGACCACGTACAGCACAGCAAACTCAGGCTAGGTTTTTAAAGGGTTACTCTGGTGGAAAACTTTTCTTTTAAATGAACTGGTGGCAGAAAGTTAAACAGATTTGTAAATTACTTCTATTAACAAATCTTAATCCTTTTAGTACTTTTTAGCAGCTGTATGCTACAGAGGAAATTCTTTACTTTTTGAATTAATTTTTTGTGTTGTCCACAGTGCTTTCTGCTGCAGGTGCTTTCTGGCACCATTTCATAAAAAAAAAAGTTTTCCACCAGAGTACCCCTTTAACCCCTTAAGGACTCAGGGTTTTTCCGTTTTTGCACTTTCGTTTTTTCCTCCTTACCTTTTAAAAATCATAACCCTTTCAATTTTCCACCTAAAAATCCATATTATGGCTTATTTTTTGCGTCGCCAATTCTACTTTGCAGTGAAATTAGTCATTTTACCCAAAAATGCACGGCGAAACGGAAAAAAAAATCATTGTGCAACAAAATCGAAAAAAAAAACGCCATTTTGTAACTTTTGGGGGCTTTCGTTTCTACGCAGTGCATATTTCGGTAAAAATTATACCTTATCATTATTCTGTAGGTCCATACGGTTAAAATGATACCCTACTTATATAGGTTTGATTTTGTCGCACTTCTGGAAAAAATCATAACTACATGCAGGAAAATTTATACGTTTAAAAATGTCATCTTCTGACCCCTATAACTTTTTTATTTTTCCACGTACAGGGCGGTATGAGGACTCATTTTTTGCGCCGTGATCTGAAGTTTTTATCGGTATGATTTTTGTTTTGATCGGACTTTTTGATCACTTTTTATTCATTTTTTAATGATATAAAAAGTGACCAAAATACGCTTTTTTGGACTTTGGAATTTTTTTGCGCGTACGCCATTGACCGTACGGCTTAATTAATGATATATTTTTATAGTTCGGACATTTACGCACGCGGCGATACCACATATATTTTTTTTTTTTTTTTTTTACACTGTTTTATTTTTTTTATGGGAAAAGGGGGGTGATTCAAACTTTTATTAGGGAAGGGGTTAAATGACCTTTATTAACACTTTTTTTTTACATTTTTTTGCAGTGTTATAGGTCCCATAGGGACCTATAACACTGCACACACTGATCTCTAATGCTGATCACTGGCGTGCATTAACACGCCTGTGATCAGCATTATCGGCGCTTGACTGCTCCTGCCTGGATCTCAGGCACGGAGCAGTCATTCGTCGATCGGACACCGGGGAGGCAGGTAAGAGCCCTCCCGGTGTCCGATCAGCTGTTCGGGACGCCGCGATTTCACCGCGGCGGTCCCGAACAGCCCGACTGAGCAGCCGGGTCACTTTCACTTTCACTTTAGAAGCGGCGGTCAGCTTTGACCGCCGCTTCTAAAGGGTTAATACCGCACATCGCCGCGATCGGCGATGTGTGGTATTAGCCGCGGGTCCCGGCCGTTGATTAGCGCCGGGACCGACGCGATATGATGCGGGATCGCGGCGCGATCCCGCTTCATATCGCGGGAGCCGGCGCAGGACGTAAATATACGTCCTGCGTCGTTAAGGGGTTAAAGGGGTACTCCGCCCCTAGACATCTTATCCCCTATCCAAAGGATAGGGGATAAGATGTCAGATCGCTCTGTGCGTAATGACGGGCGATACAGGGGATGGAGCAGAGTGACGTTATTGCTCCGCCCCTCGTAACATCACGGCCCGCCCCCTTAATGCAAGTCTATGGCAGGCGCGTGATGACTTGTATTGAGGGGGCGGGCCGTGACGTCATGAGGAGCGGAGCCATGATGTAACGATGCTCCGGCCCCTGTATTGCCCGTCATTACGTGCAGAGCGAACTTGCGGTGCCGCAGCTGCAATCCCGGGGCCTCCAGCAGCGGCGATCCTGGGGGTCCCCAGCAGCGGGACCCCGGCGATCTGACATCTTATCCCCTATCCTTAGATGTCTAGGGGCGGAGTACCACTTTAAGTTCAAGGAATAGAAAAAAGACATTAATAAAGGTATCCAGTAAAGAGTATCACAACCAGGTAGAGGATGTGGATTAAAATCTTGTTTATTGAGTAAATAAAACAAGTTAAAACAATAACGCGTTTCGGGGTGTAGAAACCCCTTCATCCGATTGAAAAAAATGCATACAACAGACTGAACATGTGGCTTTTTATATGGTGGCTGATAGGATCTCAAGATGGTGGCAGGGTAAAAGGTCAAAGTTACATAGCGCAATAAACACAAGTATTGTAGACAATTTTACAGGTATTCTAAATCTTAGAGACAATTTACAAAGAACAATTGAGTACATTGAAAGCAACTTGTAGTTGTGGGCATATCAAATAACAATATATTTACAGTACATATCATCTACCATTCTATATACACTTATATATACTTTCTCTATATATTTTATATGTGTATATATATATATATATATATATATATATATATATACACACACTTTTTACATATTTATATGATATTTATGGATCCCTCCTAAATAGAGCATGTATATGTACTTATTCTTTTAATTATTCATATATACTATTTATCATATTATAATATTTTTATATCTGTACCACAAATATGTCCCTGCCATTCCCCACTAAAGATAAACTGACGTTTTCTATAGAATATTCTGCCAATGTGCTTTCACCTGTTCCAACTATGGATATAATTTTATAGTGTATTTTATAGTCCCATATGGTCCTAGACAATACAGATGGGGGATACTCTCTCCTTTCTACCTATATAGGTCCCCTTAAAGGGGTATTCCAGGAAAAAACTTTTTTTTATATATATCAACTGGCTCCAGAAAGTTAAACAGATTTGTAAATTACTTCTATTAAAAAAATATTAATCCTTTCAGTACTTATGAGCTTCTGAAGTTAAGGTCATTCTTTTCTGTCTCTCTGATGACACGTGTCTCGGGAACCGCCCAGTTTAGAAGAGGTTTGCTATGGGGATTTGCTTCTAAACTGGGCGGTTCCCGAGACACGTGTCATCAGAGAGCACTGAGACAGAAAATAACAACCTTAACTTCAGAAGCTCATAAGTACTGAAAGGATTAAGATTTTTTAATAGAAGTAATTTACAAATCTGTTTAACTTTCTGGAGCCAGTTGATATATATAAAAAAGTTTTTTCCTGGATAACCCCTTTAATATATTTACATACCTACCTCTATTTACCTATGTGGATCTTTACTGTAATACCATAGTCTCTATCAATCCACTTTCATCTACCTTTATTGTACTATCATTGCCTTCATCTATACCAGTGATGGCAAACCTTTTTGAACCCGAGTGCCCAAACCGTAATGCACGCCAACTTGCCAGCACAGCAATAAAATTAGAATACTGAGGTTTAAGTTTAGAAAAAAACAACTCATACAGTTGCCATAACTAATTAACATCTTTTGTTTTAAAAGAAGAACACAACAACAGAGTTCAATGATCCAAACTTGTTTTTTTTTAATTGATAGTTTATAGTTCCCCCACATTAGGTTGTAGTTCCCCCACATTAGGTTGTAGTTCCCCCACATTAGATTGGCAGCTAGGTTCCCCCACTTTAGGCTGGCAGTATAAGACCTCCCCCACATTAGGTGCAGTATAATTCCCCACATTAGGTGCAGTATAGTTCCACACATTAGGTGCAGTATAGTTCCCCCACATTAGGTGCAGTATAATTCCCCACATTAGGTGCAGTATAGCTCCCCTACAGACATACAGCCTTCAGCCATATACAGTGTATGGCTGGAGGCTGTATGCCTGTCTACTGCCCCACAGTTAACGCGGGGGCCGCAGAAAATTAACAGGGACATCCTTGTGTCCTGAAAAGATCTTTCAGGACACAGGAATGTCCCAAATGGGCTGATGTTGAAACTATGGCCACGTGCCCACAGAGGGGGCTCGGCATGCCACCTTTGCCATAGGTTCGCTATCACTGATCTATACTAATGCTAACCCTATATTAGGTCTAAAACTAACTATATATTAAGTTTTTGTTTCAGGTTTCCAGCATATATGCATACAACCTCTTTTATAGCAGTTCTATAGCAGCTTCAAATGTATGCTGCACGTATCTGTGTAGTGTAGAACATTATCAGTGAACGCCCGCATCCAGCAACGAGTGCTCCTCACAATGCACATAACAAGAGAAGCCACTCCATAGCGACATGTCCCTGACTACAGAGAGGAAACACGTGGCTACTGTTTACAGTATGTGGAGCGCACGGAGCGCTCTCCTCTCCCGCTACAGAAACCAAGCCTCATTCTGACTACACACCAGATGGAATACATCCAGTCATCTCCACAAGATTGCAGAATTACTATTTATCCTCTGAGGTCAACTAATTTTTGTTAGAAAAGTCTGCACTACTTATTGCTCTATGTAAGTTGTCTCTAAGATTTAGAATACCTGTAAAATTGTCTACTATATTTATGTTTATTGTGCTATGTAATGAGATTCTATCAGCCACCATATATAAAGCCCACATGTTCAGTCTGTTGTATGCATTTTTTTAATCTGATGAAGGGGTTGCTACACTCCGAAACACGTTATTGTTTTAACTTGTTTAATTTACTCAATAAACAAGATTTTACTTCACATCCTCTACCTGGTTGTGATGCTTTTTACTGTATACCTGGGCGCCTTTATCAAGGTCTTTTTTCTATTCCTTGAACTTCACATCAGGATCTCCTCTGGTTACCTCCTGAGACCTTGGGTCTGACTGGATCTCTTACACCTCATATTGAGGTTATATGCGTATTTACTATACGCTCAAGGTGAGCGGCCACTTTATAGAGTGTTCAACTGCCCTTCCCCCCTGTCCACTCAATACAAGGGTGTCCTGCGGTAATAACTCAATTATGAATTATGGTCATAAAAATTATCAATTAAGAAAAATTATTAAAAATATCTAAATTATGACCTGGGGAATTGTAGACAGAGCCAATCGATACAATTCACATCTGAGTCCGACTATTTCCTCAGATATTAACAAGTTCTTTTTATGACGGGATGACATTAACCCTCAAGGATGTAGTTTTGCAATATACAATAATACACAGGTATTATAAAAGTATGCAGATTTATTGGTTATAAGGTTATAAACTTAAATGAGTAACAAACACAATGATATATGCAAATGAATATCAATTAGATATATTAGTAAACATTACAAGCTTGTTAATTGACTACATATAGTAGACAATACATGTGAGTAGTAAGTAACTTGTTACAATGAAACAAAAGCTACTAGGTTAGGAATATATATATATATATATATATATATATATATATATATGAAAACGGTTACATATCACTCTATCCAGAGGAACCTCATGATATCAACATAGACAGTATCTAATCATAGACATATCAATATGGAATGCTAAATACACTCCCAGCCCCTTTCTAACCAACTACAAATCACATGACTCCATGAATGGGCAAATCCATCTAAGGATATATAAACATGGAAGACCTATGATATACTTCCACCCCATTCTGGACTATTTTCTATACATGATCCTGGTAAGACATTAAGACAAATAGCAAAGTTCGCTAGACTATATTTTAGGAGGAAATATACTTATAGCACTTAGTTTGGTGAGTAGGAATTCTATCAATGTCTAAGCAAATGTTAATGCTTTAATAGATTATGAGTCCTGATTCTTCTGCAGGTAGAATGAAGTCTCACAATATCCTAAAACTATATTCTCAATATAGAGATAATTAATTATTTAATTTAATTTATTTATTTGCCAATCTAAATGATATAATTCCATCCACAATATTCCATTTAGTCATAATTAAATGGAATACCATTTTTGTGTCTCTTACCAAGTCTATGTAAGAACTTCCCTTCTAGTCCTAGGAAAATTGAATGGTCCATCTAATCATTATGGATAGCCATTGGTCTGGTACCGTGTGATCAGTCTGGCTGCTGGGATCTCACATGGCTAGCCCTGTACAAAGACTCCTTATCTAAACAGCCATAAATATCTAAGAATAGCAGAAGCATTCTCTCAGACTTGCACTTTTAGAGGAGAACTTTAGAATTGTGGCCTACTTAGATTATACACAAAATGGCCTACATCATGCTATTAAACTATGAAACATAGTGATTCATTTTTGGGGCCTACAAAAAGAATGACAAGGGTAACGCACAAGGCACCTTTTCTGGGCCTTCTTTTCCTTTTCTACTTCTACACAGGTATGCTTTAAAGTTATGCAAGAAAGGAAGGAGGAGGTGTTGCTAAGATCTTTAAATTATGCAATTTTAAGCACCTAGCTCCAATCTGTGGTATTTAGGGGCTCCATTGGTATAAAAAGACAGTTGAAAAGCAATTGTTTTCAGCCATGTGGAACCTCAGAAATCAGATCAAGTCAGTACAATATGATTGTGCATTGTCTCCTGTTCATCTACGTGCCAGTTATCACCTCTTGTTATAAATTGGGAGAAACAGCATCCTTGAACTGAGAGACCTTGGTTTATCACTCTAGCATTGGTTTATCACTCCAGCAATCGCTATATCTGATGATGCTTGCATGACACCGGGCTACGAGCCAGACATCCAGCTACAGGTGTTCCAGTGACCTCACACCACACCCCTTTTACAGGCTATTATGGTGCAGAGCAAGATGGCAATAGAGGCTGAAATGGAGATCTATGCTCTTCAGCAGATATATTGCGATGATCACCAGAGGTTGGTCTGAAGACCACGTGGGCAATGGCATGAAGAGACCTTAACAAGGGATCATTTGCATATCATTAACATGTCTATTAATGCTGTGATTTCCATAATTTTATGTCTTTTCCTTCTTGGTGTTGCAATTTCAATGTTGAGGGGTGCAATGAACAGAATAATTATTTGCTCCATGTATGCCCTTTTATATGGTCCTGTGGCTCTCCTCTTCTGAAGCAATTGGTGCTGTTAATTTTGGCCTCACTTTGAGCACTTGGCAGTGGTGACCGTCCCATGGCATTGCTTGACAAAGGCCTCATGGTGAGGCTGAATCGTTGCACTCTGTAACATGAATAGGTGAATAAACCACATATATTCCTTGGATTCTTGGTTTTCGAGTCAGAACCACGGGAAGCAGAGCACCCTTTATTTGGACTTAAAGCCCAGTGTACAGTGCTGACCTTCGGAACCTTTTTTTCTTTTGTCTCACGGCTATGTAGGTCCTCATGAGCAAAATTTTAGATGACTTTTTGAGCTTTTTGTCAATCCATAAACTGTTTGTTTTTCTCGCCAAGCAGAACCAAGCGAAGATGATCAGAAATAAAAAGGCACAGTGCTCAGCTGAGCACTGCTGCCTATTCTTTGTAGGGATCAGTGAGGGTCTCAGCACTCAGACCCCACAGATTAAACCTTCTGATATGTCATCATGAAATGTCAGAAGTTTTCTTAAATATACAGGTACCTTAACATGCCATATAGAGAAGGGTTAATTTCAACGTTTAGTTTAGTCAAAGAAAGTACCACTTCAAGCACAAAGGGATCAGATAAATAATTGCTCTGTCACTGAGATTACAGCTTCCTCAACAACAGTTTAGACAAAAAGAAAACATTTTAGAAACTGTGAATCTGGTGACAAACATGCAACATTTCTCTCCTACATCTGTTTTCGATACCATATCAAGCTGTAAACATGATGCTGCCTATCTTCTGTAATTCAGAATAAGGAAGGGCAGACTGCACAAACAGCATAAAGAAAGTAAGACAAGCATCTCAAACATTTCCACAAACACATAGGAAACATACTGTCACAGAGGGCCTCATACATAAAAGGTAGAGCAGACAAGAAGTAACAACTTTAGCTATACACATATCAAAGGACATCTTTCATATTCTAATCTGCATGGGAAGCTATGGGCAACACCGACATCTTTCATGCACAAGGGCAATGGGGGAGATTTCTCAAAATCTGCCCAGAGGAAAAGTTGCCCAGTTGTCCATAGCAACCAATCAGCTCGCTTCTTTCATTTTTAACAAGACACAATTTTGGTTCTCAAGTCCTCAGACAGTTCTCTTCTCCGCTTTCTGTTATCTATGCTTAGTGTGGCACACACAGACAGACAATGCAAAGACGAAGTGAACTTCTCTTCTTTTTATCTGCTTTCAGGTGGGATTTTTATATTGCCAACACCTGTTACTTGCCCTAGGTGATCACATGCTTGAAACAATCTTATTTTTCCACAATTTTGAAAGGGTGCCAATCATTTTGTCCAGCCCATTTTTGGAATTTGATGTGACATTATGTCCAATTAGCTTTTCTTCCTCCCTTTTTTGGTTTAGTTCCAATACACACAAATGGAATAAACATGTGTATAGCAAACCATGTGTTACTGCAATTCTTTTCTGTGAGAAATACTTCATTTTCTAGAAAAATTTCAATGACTGTATATATGAGCATAAAATAAAGCATTCACTATTATTAGCAGAATTCTTCAGGGCATTGCATACAACCTATATTTATTACCCTTCTTGTATTTCTAACCAAGATAATAGATATTTAACTGGAAGTATCCTGTGTGTTTTTAATAGCTTTTATTGCTGTGTTGTGACATTCCAGGTAAGGCCTTGGCCACATGGAGACTTTTTGTAGCACTACTAATTGATTTTAACTGTCAACACAATAACATACAGCTCAATGTATTGCTTTAGCTGCAGCTGTAACTTAGTAGTTAAAATAAGTCAGCAGCACTACGGTTTTATTCAGGGCGTTGGAAAACAAATTCCATGAAAAAATACTGTATCAAGATGGCAACAGAGAGTCAATTGGGAAGTATACAATTATATACCAACAATGATTTTATGTTTCTGGCATTTTGTTCTCCCTAAAGTGGTATTCTCTGGCTCACAACAGTTTTTCAAAAACGCAGCATGCTGTAGTTTGAGGCATATTTACACCCATAGACCCCAATAGGTTTAAAAAAACATGCCATAAGGGTATGTTCACACAGAAAGGGTTTACAGCGAGTTTCCTTCTGCGAGTTTGAGATGCGGCGGGTTTTCTTGGTGGATTTTCCACAGCCCAATTTCTGCTGTGGAAAAGCTGCAGCAAACCCTGAAATGCTGAAATCCCACGAATCTACAGCTGAATCTACACAAACAGGGCAATTTTTTACTAAATTGATTTTTTCTTTTCTAAAACTACATAATTACAATTTGGCGTGAATTTTATTTGTCAGTGCTGAAAAAAGTACCATGTGACTTTTTTGAACATTTTTGCATATTTCTCCATTGATTTTACCCTTGAAATCAATGGGAGGTTTAGGAGCCATGTCAAGATTGGCAGAATGGCAGAATTGTTCATCTTTAACAAAGAACAGTTCTGCAGAGAATCTGCAGAGAAACAGTTAATGCACACGTTCATTCAGCCAAGAATCAGGTCATGTATATTGCCTTGCTCAAGTATTCACCTCCCTTAGACTTTTTTACATTTTGTCATGGTATAACCACAGATTCAAATTTATTTCCTTGACATTTTTTGAAATGAACCAAGACAAAATAGTCCATAATTTCACAGTCCTTCAGTGGTAGGACAGTTCGGCCCTGAGAAGTCATCACTGACGGCAATGCAGTGCGCATGTAATTCGACTGAAAGAACGATCTTGTTCACTCTTTAGCAGATCAATTGCAGCAGAAGACCCATTTACAAATTTATCATTTAAAAATCTTAACGGGGTAGTCCAGGAATAAAAAAAACAGGCCTTTTTTCTTTCAAGGACAGCGCCCTCCTTGTCTCCACTTTGGGTGTGGTATTACAACATGGCTGTATTCACTTCAATGGAACTGAGCTGCAGAACCACACCCACACCCTTGGAATACACCTTTAATCCTTCCAGCTGCTGTATACTACAAAGGAAGTTCTTTTCTTTTTGGATTTATTTTCTGTCTGACCCCAGTGCTCTCTTCTGACACCTCTGTCCATATCAGGAACTGTCCAGAGTAGGAGCAAATCCCCACAGCAAACCTTTCTTGCTCAGGACAGTTCCTAAAATGAACATAGGTGTCAGCAGAGAGCACTGTGGTAAGACAGAAAAGAAATTCAAAAAGAAAAGAACTTCCTCTGGCACATACAGCAGCTAAAAAGTACTGGAAGGATTAATATTTTTAAATAGAAGTAATTTACAAATTTGTTTAACTTTTTGGCACCAGTTGATTTAAAAAAAAAGTTTTCCACCAGAGCTTTTTTTTTTTGCCAAAAAGAATGGCCAAGCATTTCCATCTCTAAATGTGCAAAGAAGGTAGAGACATACCCCCAAAAGACTTGCACCTGTAATAGCAGTGAAAGGTGATTCTAAGAAGTATTGCCTCAGGGGGGTGAATACTTTTGCATCCAACACATGTCAATGTTTTTGTTCTCATTATTGTTTGTGTTATAATAAAAGGTATTTTGCACTTTCAAAGTACTATGCATATTGTTTTGACAAATAGTAAAAGTCTACTTAAAGGGGTTCTCCAGCATAAGGTGATTTTAGTACGTATCCTGCAGACAGTAATGGACATGTTTAAGAAGGATCTGCGCTTGTCTTTGGGCTAAATGGCTATGTTGTGAGATTACCATAACACTGTGGCTAGCTGTTTGTGAACTAGTATTTCCTGTTTGACTTTTCTTTTTTTGACTACAAATACCACAATCCCATCTTCCTCCCTCCCACACATCAGCCACCCCACCCATTGAAACATAAATGAGCTGCATCCATTCAAATCAGTGTGGTTTTCAATTAGGGTGCCTACAGCTGTTGCATTACTTGCAGATTGCTCTCTCCACCCATTGAAGCAGACAGGCTCCCTGTCATCAGCTGACTAGTGAGTCAGGTCTCGGCCGCATTGCAAGCTGGGAAAAATCTGAGACAACAGTCATTTTGTATGCTGGTAAAAATAAATAGTGGAGTGAAAATCACAGAAGAATTGTGAGGAAACCGTCACACACAGGTACAGACACTATATTATGAACTACACTAACTTTACAGCCCCTGTAGCATAGTCAAATAAAAAAAAATCCTGGAATACCCCTTTAAGTCTATTTGAATTCCAGTTTGTTACAGTAGCAAAATGGGCAAATGTCCATGAATACTTATGCAAGGCACTGTAAAAGGGTCTTTAGTGAGGGAACCATCAAGCCAGTGACCCAACAAAAAATGTGTATATACATAATATATACACTGTGTAGATTACAAGTGTTTTATTGAGTTCTACATTATTTATTTGACATATTTAATAAAGTTACTTCATAAATTAAACCTGGGTGCACAGAACTACCAAGTAAGTCAAGTCTACTTTACACAAATAGCACTAGTTTGTCTGAAATGTACTCAACAGTACAATATCATCCTTTACTTTGATGCTGTCTTTTATTATTTTGGCTTGCATTCCAGAATGTGTCTTATGTAAACTTCCACTTGGAATGTAGCAGTACAGAAAGCGTGTCCATCCCATTGTTACTTATTTTCTCATTTACAGATGTAAGGAGAAATTCACTAAACTAGCAGCACAGCAGTAAATCTCGGCTACTTGCAATACTTTTTTCCTTGCCTTCTGTTAGTGACCTTGGCTTACTTCCTGAGACATTTCTTAATCCCAGTCTGGGGAGTGATTCATAACCCCCACCCACCCCCACCCTGCTTCTGAGTTATGTATGATATTTCAATGTAAAGCCACATGGCTGGAACCGTTACCTGGTCAGGCCTGCCCTAACGTGTCTTTGTGCCTACACCTAATCTACTTTATTGTACCTGTGAACCAAGGAATACACTGTACTGTGATGTCTAAATAAAGGTTAAGCATTTCTCACCATCCTTTTCATGAATAATATATAACATGAGAATGACTGCTTGTATAACAAATAAAGAAAAGCAAACAATACTGAGTTCTCACCGTGGTCCGTATGTTTGCAGGTTCTTTACCCTCTACGAGCTTGTGGATGGCTGCTATTGCTTCATTTGCTGGTATCCCATGAAATCTCTTTGCTGACAGAAGATTCAGGGCCATCTGAAACTCTTCATAGGTGATCACATGTGCTGCCTTACCCCTTTAAGAAAAGGGTCATAAACTTAGAGTTTAAATGGTGGCCCTACGTGAAAGGATGGATTTAGTGAACCTTTTCTCAGAAGATATACTAAAAACATGATTAAATAATAAAGTAGCATTTCAGTAGTGACAACCACTCTCCTAAAGGACATATGTACGGATAGTTGGAGCACCCATGTCTCTTTACTTAAACTTTGTATTTTATTTAATTTACAAGTAACCTTGCAGAGCAGTCATTCAGAGAGCTCGTGGACCCAAACCTCTGTAATATTGTCACCTCACACGGGTTAAGCTCAACACCACATGTCTGTGTAGAAAGATCAAAACAGTGATCAGTCATCAATGTTTTAATACCGGAAAGCCCACTTAAAGGGTAATGCGATGCTTAAAACAAAATTCATATTAATCGGGGGCCATGCATAAATAAAAAGAATAAACTATACAAACCTAGCCCCGCACCAATAAACCTTGCTGGTCCTCCACAGCTCCTGTACTGCTACGTCCAGTCCCTTGATCTTCTGTCTTCTTCCAAGATATGATTTGGAGCAGAACCTGTCCACTCAGCCAATCACTGGCTGAGACAGGACATCACTGTGGCCAGTAATTGGCTCGGTGAACAGGTCCTGCACCAAGAGCTTGTCTCGCAAGCAATAAGAAGATCAGGGGACCATGGAGGGCCAAACAGGAACTGCCAGAGACCAGCAGGGGGATTAGGGCTAGGTAAGTATAGGGGTGTTTTTTTATTTGTGTACAGCCTCAGCAGAATATACACTGCTCAAAAAAATAAGGGAACACTTAAACAACACAATGTAACTCGAAGTCAATCACACTTCTGTGAAATCACACTGTCCACTCAGGAAGCAACACTGATTGACAATCAATTTCACATGCTGTTGTGCAAATGGAACAGACAACAGGTGGAAATTATATGCAATTAGCAAGACATCCCCAATAGAGGAGTTGTCAGCACATTCAACTATGTAAAGACGAAAGTATTTCATGTGATTAGTTCATTCATTTATTCAGATCTAGGATGTGTTATCTTAGTGTTCCCTTTATTTTTTTGAGGAGTGTAAATTTTTTTCAATGGTGGATTACACCTTAAAACTCAACTGAGGTTTACTGCAGTTTGCTTGTCATGGAAGAAATCTGGTCTTCAAGGTATGGATACTCACATTTTATTCTGGATATAAGCTTTACCATCTTATTCTTTTAATTGTTAAAAAATAATAGTGAATCTATAATAAGTGTTCTGGAGACTCACTTTGTTTTAGCAAAGACAATGTCCACATCTGTACTGGTACATCCATTTTCCTGTATGTTGCATTCCTTGCAGAGTTTGCTGAAGTTTTTGCCAGTCATCTCATTTCCGGTTGCTTTTGGGATGCCATAAACAGCATATTTACGGAATGTTTTCTCAAGTTCCTGAGACATCTGAAGAAAGAAAACATGTAGTGTCAGTCATTACATACAAAGTTAGAGTTGTGCAAATGTATTACTTTACTTCCAATTCCAAGCATGCTCATTATACAATTATTTAACCAGTTAGATTATGTTTTATCAATTAACAAAATGCAAAGTGACTGAATAGAAGAGAAATCTAATTCTTCATCAATTCTTAAAGGTACACTTGTCAGAGATTTCGTACAATTATAGTCAGCTGTATGATTAACCAATTATACCAAAGTAGGCTCAAAGATAGACATTAGCTAAAACAGAAATAGCAGTGTAGGAGGCTTTAACTGGGTGAGGAACAACCAAACTATGCTATAAAGTTGAGTTTATGGCAGACAGTGTCATGTCACAGGTCATACACCATGGCAAGACTACAACAAGCAAGAGTACAACAACAAGGTCTCTATGAGGCAAAGAAATCAAAGCAGACTGGGGTTTCAGGAAGTCCTGGTCAAACTAATTTAACCACTTAAGGACGAAGGACATACAGGTACGCCCTTGTATTCTGGTACTTAAGAACCAAGGGCGTACCTGTATGCCCCAGTCCCAATACCGAACTTTGAAGTGTGCTCACAATATGGATAAGCTTCATACCTGGTGGGTCCGGGTTGCTATCAGCAGCCAGGACCCACAGTTAATGCTGGACATTGCTGATTGGGCCAATGCCCAAAATTAACCCTTTAGACATTGCGATCAAAGTAAATTGTTGCGTCTAAATGCGGGATTTAATGTTGCTGGTTAGCTCAGCAGAGCTGATCAGGACATCCGCAGCGAAATCGCGGGTCCCGATCAGCTGAGTGGACGGCAGGAGGGCCCTTACCTGCTTCATCGTCGTCTGATCAGTGCTCTTTTATTCCAGCCAGGCTCTGCAGGCTAGAGCAGCAGAACACAGATAACACTGATTAATGCTAAGCCAAAGCTCAGCATTGAACGGTATATGCAATGGCAAGATTGCATGGTATAGCCCCCTATGGGGACTAAAAAAAAACTAAAAAATGTAATAATAAAAAAGTTAATAAAAGTGAATTAACCCCTTCCATAATAAAAGTTTGAATCACCCCCTAATCAAAACTAAACATAATCATATGTGGTTTCGCCATATGCATAAATGTTCGAACTATTAAAATATAAGGATACTTAAACCGCACGGGTGATGGTGTACACATAAAAAAAATATTTCAGTAAGCTTACATCCACAGAAGATCTGTACAGTTTTCTAAGATGTTTGGAACAACCTCTCTGACAAGATCCTTACAAAACTGTGTGGAAATGTAACTAGAAGAATTGATTCTTTTTCTTGTTTTAAAGGCAAAAGGTGGTCACACCAAATATTGATTCAGATTTCTCTTCTGCTCATTAACTTTGCATTTTGATAATCAATAAAAATAAACTATTAATAATAAACTAGGTAACAAGGGCTGATTGGCACTCATTTGTTAAGCCTTAACAAGGCTAAATTAATTGGGCTGGCAGGCCCCACAAACAATAGATGTTTGCACAGTATGAACACACTTTGTCTGCTGATACACAGACCTTATAGGGGTACTCCACTGCCCCAGCATCCATAACATTTTGATCCGAATGCTGGGTGCAGGCTGCGGGGGTCGTGACATCACGGCCACGCCCCTTGTGATGTCACGCAACGCCCCCTCAGTGCAAGTCTATGGGAGGGGGCGTGGTCACGCCCCCTCCCATAGACTTGCACTGAGGGGGAGTTGTGTGACATCACTAGGGGCGTGGCCGTGACGTCACGACCCCAACAGCCCGCACCCAGCATTCGGAACAAAACGTTCTGGACGCTGGGGCAGTGGTGTACCCCTTTAACACTTCTAGTTTTTAAAGCATTCTTACTTACTTTTTGTTTATACCTGCCTAATACGATTGCACTGGAAAGCCATAGATTGAAGACAGCATTATACTCTCTGTACAGAGAAAAGTTGCCCATAGAAACCAATCAGCTCACTTCTTTCATTTTTAACCCCTTCCCGCTATTGGACGTATGCATACGTCCAGGCGAATTACACGTTCGCGCAAATGGACGTATGCATACGTCCAAGCGATCTCCTGCTCTGCCGCGGGCAGCGCAGGAGATCGCGGGTGGGACTCAGCTGTCAATCACAGCCGGAGTCCCACCGCAGCTGCCGGGGCCGCGATCGCGCCGGTCCCGGCAGCATTAACCCCATAGATGCCGTGATCAGTTCTGATCACGGCATCTACGGTGTTTGCAGGGGGAGCGCTCTCCCCCTGCCCATCAATCGCGGCGCCGCGATAAAATAAGGGGGATCGGGGGTGTCCAAGACACCCTCGATCCTCCTTGAAGAGATAGGAGTGAGGTGGCATGGTTGCCACCCCTCCTATCCCTGCTATTGATCGGCGGAGCGGCCGACCAATAGCAGACTGGGGGCAGGGGGGGGTTAAAGTTCGGTTCCCCCCGCTATGCCCACCCATCGGTGTCCGGGCACAGCGGGGGGGAACCGTGTAATAGCGGCGGCGGCGGCCACTTACCCGGCGGCGGCGGAGGTAAGTATGACGCCGCGTGTCCAGAGTCTGTTGCCTAGCAACATCTGCAGGGCAACAGTTTAGAGAGTGGTCTCTAAACTGTCGCCCTCCAGATGTTGCAAAACTACAACTCCCACCATGCCTTGACAGCTGTTTGCTGTGTTGGCATGCTGGGAGTTGTAGTTTTGCAAGATTTAGAGGGGTTCAGGCTGGAGATCACTGACAGTGGTCTCTAAACTGTAGCCCTCCAGATATTACAAAACTACAACTCCCAGCATGCCCAGACAGCAGTTTGCTGTCTTAGCATGCTGAGATTTGTAGTTTTGCAACATCTGGAGGGCCACAGTTTAGAGACCACTGTCAGTGATCTCCAGCCTGAACCCCTCTAAATCTTGCAAAACTACAACTCCCAGCATTCAGGAACAGCAAATGGCTGTCTCGGCATGCTGGGAGTTGTACTTGCGTGCCTCCAGCTGTTGCATAACTACATCTCCCAGCATTCCCTTTGGCAATCAGTACATGCTGAGAGTTGTAGTTCTGCAACAGCTGGAGGCACACTGGTTGGGAAATACCGAGTTAGGTAATAGGTTCTATTACCTAACTCAGTATTTTCCAACCAGTGTGCCTCCAGCTGTTGCAAAACTACAACTCCCAGCATGCACGTTCTGTCAGTGCATGCTGGGAGTTGTAGTTCCCCCCCCCCCTCCCATGTGAATGTACAGGTTACATTCACACTGGCGACGGATTACAGTGAGTTCCCTGCTTCAAGTTTGAGCTGCAGCCGCAGCTCAAACTCCTAGCGGGAGACTCAGTGTAATCCACCGTCAGTGTGAATGTAACCTAAAAACACTACACTAACATAAAATAAAGAGTAAAACACTACATATACACACGTACACTGCCCCCTCCACCACCACCCCTTCCCCCCCAATAAAAATGAAAAACGTATCCTACAGCAGTGTTTCCAAAACGGAGCCTCCAGCTGTTGCAAAACAAAAACTCCCAGCATTTCCGGACAGCCATTGACTGTCCAAGCATGCTGGGAGTTTAGCAACAGCTGGAGGCACCCTGTTTGAGAATCACTGGTGTAGAATACCCCTATGTCCACCCCTATGCAAATCCCTAATTTAGGCCTCAAATGCACATGGCGCTCTCTCACTTCGGAGCCCTGGCGTATTTCAAGGCAACAGTTTAGGGCCACATATGGGGTATTTCCGTACTCGGGAGAAATTGCCTAACAAATTTTGGGGGGCTTTTTCTCCTTTTACCCCTTATGAAAAGGTAAAGTTGGGGTCTACACCAGCATGTTAGTGTAAAAAAAAAACATTTTTGTACACTAACATACTGGTGTTGCCCCATACTTTAAAATTTCACAAGCAGTAAAAGAAAAAAAGCCTCCAAAATTTGTAACGCAATTTCTCCTGAGGACGGAGATACCCCATATGTGGGCGCAAAGTGTTCTGGGGGCGCACAACAAGGCTCAGAAGGGAGAGTGCACCATGTAAATTTGAGGTCTAAATTGGTGATTTGCACAGGGGTGGCTGATTTTACAGCGGTTCTGACATAAGTGCAAAACAATAAATACCCACATGTGACCCCATTTTGGAAACTACACCCCTCACGGAATGTAACAAGGGGTACAGTGAGCATTTACACCCCACAGGTGTCTGACAGATCTTTGAAAAAGGGGTCTGTGAAAATGAAAAATAAAATTTTTAATTTGCACAGCCCACTGTTCCAAAGATCCGTCAAATGCCAGTGGGGTGTAAATTCTCCCTGCACCCCTTATTACCTTCCGTGAGGGGTGTAGTTTTAAAAATGGGGTCACATGTGGGGGGGTCCACTGTTCTGGCACCACGGGGGGGCTTTGGAAATGCACATGGCCAAATTCTCTCTCCAAAAGCTCAATGATGCTCCTTCTCTTCTGAGCATTGTAGTTCGCCCCCAGTGCACTTCACGTCCACTTATTGGGTATTTCCATACTCAGAAGAGATGGGGTTACAAATTTTGGGGGGTATTTTCTGCTATTATCCCTTGTAAAAATGTAAAATTTGGGGGAAAACAAGCATTTTAGTGTAAAAAATATATATATTTTTTACATATGCAAAAGTCGTGAAACACCTGTGGGGTATTAAGGTTCACTTTACCCCTTGTTACGTTCCCCAAGGGGTCTAGTTTCCAAAATGGTATGCCATGTGGTCTTTTTTTTCTGTCCTGGCACCATAGGTGCTTCCTAAATGCGGCATGCCCCCAGAGCAAAATTTGCTTCCAAAAAGCCAAATGTGACTCCTTCTCTTCTGAGAGCTGTAGTGCGCCAGCAGAGCACTTTTCATCCCCATATTGGGTGTTTTCTGAATTGGGAGAAATTGGGCTTCAAATTTTGGGGGGTATTTTCTGCTATTACCTTTTTTAAAAATGTAAAATTTTTGCTAAACCAAGCATTTTTGGTAAAAAAAAAATTTTTTTTTTTTACATATGCAAAAGTCGTAAAACACCTGTGGGGTATTAAGGTTCACTTTATCCCTTGTTACGTTCCTCAAGGAGTCTAGTTTCCAAAATGGTATGCCATGTCGTTTTTTTTTGCTGTCCTGGCACCATAGGGGCTTCCTAAATGCGACATGCCCCCCGAGCAAAATTTGCTCTCAAAAAGCCAAATATGACTCCTTCTCTTCTGAGCATTGTAGTTCGCCCGTAATGCACTTCAGGTCAACTTATGGAGTACCTCCATACTAAGAAGAGATGGGGTTACAAATTTTTGGGGGGTATTTTCTGCTATTAACCCTTGCAAAAATGTGAAATTTGGGGGGAAACACACATTTTAGTGAAATTTTTTTTTTTTTTTACATATGCAAAAGTCATGAAACACCTGTGGGGTATTAAGGCTCACTTAATTCCTTGTTACGTTCCTTAAGGGGTCTAGTTTCCAAAATGGTATGCCATGTTTTTTTTTTTTGCTGTTTTGGCACCATAGGGGCTTCCTAAATGCAACATGCCCCCAAAAAACAATTTCAGAAAAACGTACTCTCCAAAATCCCCTTGTCGCTCCTTCGCTTCTGAGCCCTCTACTGCACCCGCCGAACAATTTACATAGACATATGAGGTATGTGCTTACTCGAGAGAAATTGGGCTACAAATTCAAGTATAAATTTTATCCTTTTACCCCTTGTAAAAATTCAAAAATTGGGTCTACAAGAACATGCAAGTGTAAAAAATGAAGATTTTGAATTTTCTCCTTCACTTTGCTGCTTTTCCTGTGAAACACCTAAAGGGTTAAAACGCTTACTGAATGTCATTTTGAATACTTTGGGGGGTGTAGTTTTTATAATGGGGTCTTTTATGGGGTATTTCTAATATGAAGACCCTTCAAATCCACTTCAAACCTGAACTGGTCCATGAAAAATAGCGAGTTTGAAAATTTTGTGAAAAACTGTAAAATTGCTGCTGAACTTTGAAGCCCTCTGGTGTCTTCCAAAAGTAAAAACTCATAAATTTTATGATGAAAATATAAAGTAGACATATTGTATATGTGAATCCCAAAAAAAAAATATTTGGAATATCCATTTTCCTTACAAACAGAGAGCTTCAAAGTTAGAAAAATGCAAAATTTTCAATTTTTTCATCAAATTTTGGGATTTTTCACCAAGAAAGGATGCAAGTTACCACAAAAATTTACCACTATGTTAAAGTAGAATATGTCACGAAAAAACAATCTCGGAATCAGATTGATAAGTAAAAGCATTCCAGAGTTATTAATGTTTAAAGTGACAGTGGTCAGATGTGCAAAAAAGGGCTGCGTCCTAGAGGTGAAAATGGGCTGTGTCCTTAAGGGGTTAAAGAGACCTCTGAAACATGAAAGAAGCAATACGATTGGTTGCTATGGGCAACTGGGCAACTTTTCCTATGCACAATTTTTCATAAATATCCCCCTATGAATTCAGATTTTTCATGTATAAGGGCTCGTTTATGTGAGTGGATTTGCTAGTGAATTCACAGAGTTTGAATGGAGACATCAGCAGCAGAAATTCTGCAGCAAAATATGCATGTGTAAACATACCCTAAAACGTTATTCTCCAGACATATCTGTATGTAAATATGTCAACATCACTTAAGACATTTAAAGGGGTACTCCGGCGAAAAACATCTTATCCCCTATGCGAATGATAAGGTAAAACATGTCTGATCACGGGGGTCCCACCGGTGGGGACCCCCGCGATCTCCGGGGCAGCATCTGTGCACGGAGCGAACTCTGCTCTGTGCCGGATGACTGTCGACTACAGCCACCACGCCCCCTCCATTCATGTCTATGGGTGAAGGCGTGACCACTACGTACTAGCTGCCACGCCCCCTCCCATAGACATGAATGGAGGGGGCGTGGTGTGACATCACGAACACGGAAGCTCCAAGCTGCCGGCCCGGAGATTGTGGGGGGGTCCACAGTGCTTTGGATAGGGGATAAGATGTTTTTCGCTGGAATACCCATTTAATCAAAACCCGTACAGAGGAAAGGTTGACTAGTTACCCATAGCAAGAAATTAGATTGCTTCTTTTATTTTTAAAAAGAAAAGAAGTCATTTGATTGGTTGCTATGGGCAGCTGATCAACTTTTCCTTGGACCAAGCCGCTCCTGTGTTGTTTTTCCTTTTTCAGATGACATCCCACTCACTGTTCAGCCAATCACAGAGTAGGGATCTTTTGGCTTCAGAGGAACCCGGTTCTCGGCGCTGAACGACCAGACAGGTATGTAGATTCAAGGTAAGTTTATTGACCAGAATGCAACGCGTTTCGCTGCGCATGCGCAGCGAAGCGCGTTGCATTCTGGTCAATAAACTTACCTTGAAACTACATACCTGTCTGGTCGTTCAGCGCCGAGAACCGGGTTCCTCTGAAGCCAAAAGATCCCTTTGCTATACTTACCCCGGAGGGCAGCAGACGATCTACCGTACACGCCTTTTTTGCATTGTTGTGTATGTACCTACATAACCACCCAGGGTTAGCAATACATTTATATATTAAACTCACCCTGTGGGTACAAACAATACTTTTCTATGGAGCGCTTCTCCCTTTCCTTCTAATCACAGAGTAGAGCAGAGGAGTGGGATGTCACCAGAACAACAACACAGGAGTGGTGACCACAAGATATGACAGCTGTCAGGGAAGTGAGTGAGGTATGAGTGCATAGGGAGGCATAGGGTTAACTAGTAGGTTTTCCCGAAAAACCTCTTTAAATGTAACACTCAGGCAAAGAGTTTGTAATAAATAGACTAGTGGTACATGTATGATAGAAAAGTCCATGTTGTATAAAACCATTCACAAGTAGAAGTAGTAGCGGGGCTCACTACGTGTATTCATCTCTGGATCGGCAGAACTTTCAAACATAAAAGAATAAAAAAAAGCTTTAACAACGTAAGTGGTGCCACTAATTCTATTTTTTAATTGTTATGCGAATGATAAGGTAAAACATGTCTGATCACGGGGGTCCCACCGGTGGGGACCCCCGCGATCTCCGGGGCAGCATCTGTGCACGGAGCGAACTCTGCTCTGTGCCGGATGACTGTCGACTACAGCCACCACGCCCCCTCCATTCATGTCTATGGGTGAAGGCGTGACCACTACGTACTAGCTGCCACGCCCCCTCCCATAGACATGAATGGAGGGGGCGTGGTGTGACATCACGAACACGGAAGCTCCAAGCTGCCGGCCCGGAGATTGTGGGGGGGTCCACAGTGCTTTGGATAGGGGATAAGATGTTTTTCGCTGGAATACCCATTTAATCAAAACCCGTACAGAGGAAAGGTTGACTAGTTACCCATAGCAAGAAATTAGATTGCTTCTTTTATTTTTAAAAAGAAAAGAAGTCATTTGATTGGTTGCTATGGGCAGCTGATCAACTTTTCCTTGGACCAAGCCGCTCCTGTGTTGTTTTTCCTTTTTCAGATGACATCCCACTCACTGTTCAGCCAATCACAGAGTAGGGATCTTTTGGCTTCAGAGGAACCCGGTTCTCGGCGCTGAACGACCAGACAGGTATGTAGATTCAAGGTAAGTTTATTGACCAGAATGCAACGCGTTTCGCTGCGCATGCGCAGCGAAGCGCGTTGCATTCTGGTCAATAAACTTACCTTGAAACTACATACCTGTCTGGTCGTTCAGCGCCGAGAACCGGGTTCCTCTGAAGCCAAAAGATCCCTTTGCTATACTTACCCCGGAGGGCAGCAGACGATCTACCGTACACGCCTTTTTTGCATTGTTGTGTATGTACCTACATAACCACCCAGGGTTAGCAATACATTTATATATTAAACTCACCCTGTGGGTACAAACAATACTTTTCTATGGAGCGCTTCTCCCTTTCCTTCTAATCACAGAGTAGAGCAGAGGAGTGGGATGTCACCAGAACAACAACACAGGAGTGGTGACCACAAGATATGACAGCTGTCAGGGAAGTGAGTGAGGTATGAGTGCATAGGGAGGCATAGGGTTAACTAGTAGGTTTTCCCGAAAAACCTCTTTAAATGTAACACTCAGGCAAAGAGTTTGTAATAAATAGACTAGTGGTACATGTATGATAGAAAAGTCCATGTTGTATAAAACCATTCACAAGTAGAAGTAGTAGCGGGGCTCACTACGTGTATTCATCTCTGGATCGGCAGAACTTTCAAACATAAAAGAATAAAAAAAAGCTTTAACAACGTAAGTGGTGCCACTAATTCTATTTTTTAATTGTTATGCGAATGATAAGGTAAAACATGTCTGATCACGGGGGTCCCACCGGTGGGGACCCCCGCGATCTCCGGGGCAGCATCTGTGCACGGAGCGAACTCTGCTCTGTGCCGGATGACTGTCGACTACAGCCACCACGCCCCCTCCATTCATGTCTATGGGTGAAGGCGTGACCACTACGTACTAGCTGCCACGCCCCCTCCCATAGACATGAATGGAGGGGGCGTGGTGTGACATCACGAACACGGAAGCTCCAAGCTGCCGGCCCGGAGATTGTGGGGGGGTCCACAGTGCTTTGGATAGGGGATAAGATGTTTTTCGCTGGAATACCCATTTAATCAAAACCCGTACAGAGGAAAGGTTGACTAGTTACCCATAGCAAGAAATTAGATTGCTTCTTTTATTTTTAAAAAGAAAAGAAGTCATTTGATTGGTTGCTATGGGCAGCTGATCAACTTTTCCTTGGACCAAGCCGCTCCTGTGTTGTTTTTCCTTTTTCAGATGACATCCCACTCACTGTTCAGCCAATCACAGAGTAGGGATCTTTTGGCTTCAGAGGAACCCGGTTCTCGGCGCTGAACGACCAGACAGGTATGTAGATTCAAGGTAAGTTTATTGACCAGAATGCAACGCGTTTCGCTGCGCATGCGCAGCGAAGCGCGTTGCATTCTGGTCAATAAACTTACCTTGAAACTACATACCTGTCTGGTCGTTCAGCGCCGAGAACCGGGTTCCTCTGAAGCCAAAAGATCCCTTTGCTATACTTACCCCGGAGGGCAGCAGACGATCTACCGTACACGCCTTTTTTGCATTGTTGTGTATGTACCTACATAACCACCCAGGGTTAGCAATACATTTATATATTAAACTCACCCTGTGGGTACAAACAATACTTTTCTATGGAGCGCTTCTCCCTTTCCTTCTAATCACAGAGTAGAGCAGAGGAGTGGGATGTCACCAGAACAACAACACAGGAGTGGTGACCACAAGATATGACAGCTGTCAGGGAAGTGAGTGAGGTATGAGTGCATAGGGAGGCATAGGGTTAACTAGTAGGTTTTCCCGAAAAACCTCTTTAAATGTAACACTCAGGCAAAGAGTTTGTAATAAATAGACTAGTGGTACATGTATGATAGAAAAGTCCATGTTGTATAAAACCATTCACAAGTAGAAGTAGTAGCGGGGCTCACTACGTGTATTCATCTCTGGATCGGCAGAACTTTCAAACATAAAAGAATAAAAAAAAGCTTTAACAACGTAAGTGGTGCCACTAATTCTATTTTTTAATTGTTTTGGATACAGACTTTCTTTAGTGTCACCGGAGCATAAGAATTCACAAATGATATGTATGTATATACGTATAGATATACAGTGCACAGGTTGCTGTATGCATAATTATTACAGTTCTAGATTGATGCTGTGGTAGAAAATATATGTGAATTATAAACCGCTCTTCTTTCTATCCATGTCATTATTTCCATGATATTCATGTACTGCCATTGAAGAATATCCTAGATAAATAGGAGCCAGAGTGTTTGTCACCTCGGAAATGCCACTAAAAATAAACATAAAACAGATGCCACATGCATCCAAGGGTTTGTTAAATATACATGCATATGAATGTTTGATACAGCTCTCATTGAAAAACACCAAACACAGTGGGAGCTCCTCAGTGCTTTAGAAGCAAAGTAACAGAAAGCACATTTTTCAGATTTAGACCTGTCATAAACACACAATACATATCTATAATATTAGCACCTACAATTCAAGAGAGAGATATCTGGGTAATAATAAGATGGGGTTTGAACACTTTGCTTACCTTGGTGACACTGTCCACTGGATGAACTGGATGTAGAATGTTACCACTTATATTTACATAAGTAATGTGATGTCATCAGCTCGTGACATCAGTCGCCATGTCAATTAACCCCTTAAGGACCAGGCCAATTTTCACTGTAGGACCAGAGCGTTTTTTGCACATCTGACCACTTTCACTTTAAGCATTAATAACTCTGGGATGCTTTTACCTATCATTCTGATTCCGAGATTGTTTTTTCGTGACATATTCTACTTTATGTTAATGGTAAAATTTTGTCGATACTTGCATCCTTTCTTGGTGAAAAATTCCAAAATTTTATGAAAAAATTCTAACTTTGAAGCTCTCTGCTTGTAAGGAAAATAGACATCCCAAATAAATTATTTATTGATTCACAAATACAATATGTCTACTTTATGTTGGCATCATAAAGTTGACAAGAGGTAAAAGGAAAAGAATCCTCTCAAAATTTGTAACCCAATTTCTCTTGAGTAAGGAAATACCTCATATGTGTATGTCAAGTGTTCGGCGGGCGCTGTAGAGGGCTCAGAAGGGAAGGAGTGACAGAGGGATTTTGGAGAGTGAGTTTTTCTGAAATGGTTTTTGGGGGGCATGTCACATTTAGTAAGCCCCTATGGTGCCAGAACAGCAAAAAAAAAACAAACACATGGCATTCCATTTTGGAAACTACACCCCTCAAGGAATGTAACAAGGGGTACAGTGAGCCTTAACACCCCACAGGTATTTCACGACTTTTTGTTAAAGTCGGATGTGTAAATGAAAAAAAAAACATTTTCCACTAAAATGCTGGTTTTTCCCCAAATTTTACATTTTTACAAGGGGTAATAGGAGAAAATTACCCCCAAAATTTGTAACCCCATTTCTTCTGAGTATGGAAATACCCCATGTGTGGACGTCAAGTGCTCTGCTGGCGCACTACACTGCTCAGAAGAGAAGGAGCGCCATTAAGCTTTTGAAAAGGGAATTTGTTTGGAATGGAAGTCAGGGGCCATGTGCATTTACAAAGCCCCCCTTGGTGCCAGAACACTGGACCCCCCCCCACATGTGACCCATTTTGGAAACTACACCCCTCACAGAATTTAATAAGGGGTGCAGTGAGTATTTACACCCCACTGGCGTTTGACAGATCTTTGGAACAGTGGGCTGTGCAAATGAAAAATTTCAATTTTCATTTTCACGGTCCACTGTTCCAAAAATCTGTCAGACCCCTGTGGGGCGTAAATGCTCACTGTACCACTTATTACATTACGTGAGGGGTGTAGTTTCCAAAATGGGGTCACATATTGGTATTTATTTTTTTGCATTTATGTCAGAACCGCTGTAAAATCAGCCACCCCTGTGCAAATCACCAATTTAGGCCTCAAATGTACATAGTGCGCTCTCACTCCTGAGCCTTGTTGTGCCCCCGCCGAGCATTTTACGCCCACATATGGGGTATTTCCGTACTCAGGAGAAATTGCGTTACAAATTTTGGGGGTCTTTTTTTCCTTTTACCTCTTGTGAAAATAAAAAGTAAAGGACAACACCAGCATGTTAGTCTAAAAAAAAAATTTTTTTTACACTAACAGGCTGGTGTAGACCCCAACTTTTCTTTTTCATAAGGGGAAAAAGGAGAAAAAGCCCCCAAAAAATTGTAGTGCAATTTCTCCCGAGTACGGAGATACCCCATATGTAGCCCTAAACTGTTTCCTTGAAATACGACAGGGCTCTGAAGTGAGAGAGCGCCATGCATATTTGAGGACTAAATGAGGGATTGCATAGGGGTGGACATAGGGGTATTCTATGCCAGTGATTCCCAAACAGGGTGCCTCCAGCTGTTGCTAAACTCTCAGCATGCCTGGACAGTCAGTGGCTGTCCGGAAATGCTGGGAGTTGTTGTTTTGCAACAGCTGGAGGCTCCGTTTTGGAAACACTGCCGTACAATACGTTTTTCATTTTTATTGAGGGGACAGTGTAAGGGGGTGTATATGTATTGTTTTACCCTTTATTTTATGTTAGTGTAGTGTAATGTAGTGTTTTTAGGGTACATTCACAATGGCGGTGGTTTACAGTGAGCTTACCGCTAGGAGTATGCGCTGCGCTGCGGTTTCCAGCTCATACTTGAAGCAGGAAACTTACTGTAAACCTGCCTGTGTGAATGTACCCTGTACATTCACATGGGGGGGGCAAACCTCCAGCTGTTTCCAGACTACAACTCCCAGCATGCACTGACAGACAGTGCATGCTGGAAGTTGTACTTTTGCAACAGCTGGAGGCACACTGATTGGAAAACCTTCAGTTAGGTTGTTACCTAACTCAGTATTTACCAACCAGTGTGCCTCCAGCTGTTGCAAAACTACAATTCCCAGCATGTACTGATCGCCGAAGGGCATGCTGGGAGATGTAGTTATGCAACAGCTGGAGGTGCACAACTACAACTCCCAGCATGCCGAGACAGCTGTTTGCTGTTAGGGCATGCAGGGATTTGCAGTTTTGCAACATCTGGAGGGCTACAATTTAGAGATGTCCAAACTGTGGACCTCCAGCTGTTGCAAAACTACAAATCCCAGCATGCCCTGACAGCAAACTGCTGTTTGGGCATGCTAGGAGTTGCAGTTTTGCAACATCTGGAGGGCCACAGTTAGAGATCACTGCCAGTGATCTCCAAACTGGGGCCCTCCAGCTGTTACAAAACTACAAATCCCTGTATGCCCTAACAGCTGTCTGGGCATGCTGGGAGTTGTAGTTTTGCAACATCTGGAGGGTTACAGTTTAGAGACCGCTGTATAGTGGTCTCAAACTGTACCCTCCAGATGTTGCTAGGCAACTTACCGGCTTCCGTCGGATCCAGGGAGCCAGCCGCACGACATCGCCGGACTCCGATCTCCTCCACCGATGGTCGCCCGCAGCCTCGCCCGCGGGGTAAGTGGACGTCGGCGCCGGTCCTCTGTCGGTTCCCCGTTCTGCACCGACTATTGTGGGTGGGCAGAATGGGGAAACCGAAAGTAAAGCCCCCCGCCCCCGATCTGCTATTGGTGGTCGCGTTTAGATCACCAATAGCAGGGATAGGAGGCGTAGCATCCCTGCCACCTCACTCCTATGCCTTCAGGGGGATCGTGGGTGTCTTGGACAACCGCGATCCTCGTTATATTCCGGGTCACCGGGTCACTATAGACCCATATGACCCGGAATAGCCGCAAATCGCAAGTGTGAATTCACTTGCGATTTGCGGCGATCACCGACATGGGGGGGGGTCTGATGACCCCCCCTGGGCATTTGCGCGGGATGCCTGCTGATAGATATCAGCAGTCACCCCCATCCGGTCCCCGCCCGGCGTGCGACAGGGGCCGAAATTCCTACGGGCGTACAGGTACGCCCTTGGTCCTTAAGTACCAGGGAGCAAAGGCGTACCTGTACGCCCTTGGTCCTTAAGGGGTTAAAGGGAACCTACACTCTTTACTGAAACCTTGTTCATACAGCAAATAGAACAGCTAATATATTTTTTTTATATATATATACTGTACATTTGTTATTGTTTAATCTGTGCAATAAAAAACAAAGTAAAATCAGTGTGGCTGCATTCACATCTCGGTTTTACACTACAGGTGCCGGATTCGGCTGGGGGAGGGGCAAACCGGGCGCTCCCGTACCCCAGCCAGACCAGCGCTAAACTCCATTCACTTTAATGAGTATACTACTGTTTTAGGTCCGGTCACAAAACTGTATACGGGTCAAAAATTAGCCGACCAGAGTCCCAGTTTGACTCTGGTCGGCTCATTAAAGTGAATGGAGTTAAGCGCTGGTCCGGCTGGGGTACGGGAGTGCCCGGTTTGCCCCTCCCCCAGCCGGATCGGGCACCCGTAGTGTAAAACCGAGATGTGAATGCAGCCTTAATCTGGTGTGGCAAGAGACCAACCATCAGAATATCAACAAGCGACGCAATGAAGAGGCCACGTCACTCCTATGTCATGCCTATCATTGTTGCCATGCAGAATTTGGAATTTACTGGATCCTGCTCTATGTAATAGCACAAGGTTCCCACTATTTCATCCAGCAGAAAAACTGAAATCGTGAGGGCAACCACCCAGAGACCAACAAGATACATTTCTGGTCTCCACTGAGTGACTGGGATCTTTGGATATATTTGCCATATGTGTTGGGAAATGTCCTAATGCTCACAGCAAATAGACACCACAAAAGGAGCCTTACACAAATTATTCTGTGCAGCAGGTCAGAAAAGAAATACAGAAAATCTGCAGCGAAGAATGCTGGGGACATCTGCCAACAATATGCCACACCAGTTCCATCTTGGCCACTGGATCAGATTTTCAGTGATTGGCATAATCGCAGTAAAACGCACCATTTTTTACTGCACTTGCAGTCATTCATGGTAAAAACGCCTGTGGTTATTAGCTGCGGTATCACTATTAGCTGCAGCGGGTTAACACAGCCTTAGTTGTATCATGGCTTTCCAATCCTTAAAAACTAACATTAATAGTGAATTAACAGATATTTTTTTTAATATTCTGTAAAAAAATAAAATCCAATCAATAATACTTGTACTAGTGTAAGGTATTCTTCCTTCCTATGGGCACTGTATGAGGGTGCATTCACACCACGTTTTTGCAATACAGTTCCCGTATCAGGTTTTTGATGAAAAACTGATTCCTCAAAACCTGACTAAACTGTATCAAAACGTGTGTATAAATTTTAACCAGTATACAGTTAAAAACCATGTACGGTTTTAAAAAATGATGTCCGGTTGCATCCATTTTTTAAGAAAAAAAAGTATACGTTTTTAACTTTTCACTCCATTATGAATAAAGTTTCACTTGTTTGATTGAAATTCCAAGAAAAAAAAACTGTGCAAAGTCAAAACCGTATTGCACCATACAGTTTTTGACTTTGCACAGTTTTCTTTCTTGGAATTTCACATACGTACGCACATACAGTTCTGTACGGTTCCCATTGACTCCCATGTTAAAAAAAACGTACATGGTTTAATAGTTTTTCACACGGACCAAAAACTGTGGTAGGCTACGGTTTTGGGAACGGGAAAAAAAACTGACAAAACCTTACAGGATGCAAAACGGACACAACCTGATGCATCTTTTGGCATACGGTTTTCAATATGGTTCCATACAGTTTTCTCATTGAAAACGTATACAGGAACTGTATTGCAAAAACGTGGTGTGAATGCAACCTAAGACTGGACACATGTGGGAGATCATCATGGTAGGCTTTGAGTGCCCAACACTGACCCCTAACAACTAAGTGCGTGGGCCTTTAAACATAAATTACTTTACTAAAAGAAAACATTGTGCTGCTCCACCACTTCTCTCCGGTAGAGGTCAGCAAACAGTGCGGCCATGGGAAGGTTGGCGCTGTGAGGTGAAAAATTCAAATTTTTCACCTCACAGCGCCACCTCTAAGGCCATATAAGAATCACTAAGGCGCGCAATTTAGGCCACGCCCAGGAGAAACGGCAAATGGACCCTAACCTCCGTATTGCTTATTTAACAGGCTGGCCGAAGAGGAAGGAACGGCTCTACTCCCATGAGGCACTTCGCAGGGACAGGAAGAAAGCCTAGTGCCCCTCACGACTCCATTAACGCGGCCTTAGGTGGCAGCCTGCTCGGTCGAGATGGAGCGGCACTGTTGGCAGAAGTCTCCTCCGCTCATTGGCCCCTGCTCAGCCTCCACACATTGCAGAGCAGCCCCTATCTGTAACGGAAAAACGGGCCACTACCCTAATAATCGCCAACGCACAATGTCCGGGCCCCGCCCCCTCAATAATTAGTGCAACCATGCCCCGCCCCTAGGCGATTTCCCCCGCGATCCGATCGCTCCACAGACTTGTCCAGCAGACAAACCCAGAAGCCATGTTTGTTCCTGTTACTGAAGGTAAAGAATGAAAATGACCTCTGTCTTACACACAAAGCTTATTGTATAGTAAAAACCTTTTCTGATAAATGCCTATAACAATTCCTCGCAGTTGCTATGATCTTTGTTGACATTGAATGGTAACTATATGACAAGCGCTCCAATTGGTTTGCACTCAGATCTGTCTAGAGATGGGAAGTCCTGGGGGGGGGGGGAACATTTTTTTTTTCATAGCAGTTTTTTTGAGCTTTTTCCTGGAAAAAAATGAAATAAAATGTATGGATTGGAATTTGGTATATGTTGTTTTATAATGAAGTGAAATACATTGGGGAATCTGTTTAATCTTTTTTTAAAGGATATCTCCAGTAAAAAATATATATATATAAATGTATCCCCTATCCACAGGATAGGGAATAGCTGACCACGATTACCGGGACGGAACCTCGGCGTTCAGTGAGGAGCGCGTACTGCAGCCAGCATGCGCTCATTCTTTTCTATGGGAGCGCCAAGTACAGCTCCCAGGCATCAACAGCGCTCCCATAGGAATGAATGGAGTGCATGCCGTCTACCGTTAGATGACACGTGCTCCTGACTAAGAGCGCCAGGGTCCCATCTCTGTGATCGCAGGGACCGCCCATCATCAGCTACTTTTCTCTATCCTGTGGATTTTTTTTTTTTCACCAGAAGACAAGCAAATGCTAGAATCCAACTCAAATACTGAGAGCAATTTTTAAAGAAGATCAATATGCATTTCTGTATCTAGAGGCAAAGTAGGGAGAAAGGTCTTGGTGTAGTTTGGTTTTGGCTGGGCTTCATTTCTTGTTGGTATTATAGTAGTTGATGTTTCTGTCCTCTCAAATCTTAATGGACATTAAAGGGGTACTCCAGGGAAGTTAGGAAACATAAAAATGTCCCACAGCCTCCGCAATATCTTTTCTGTGTCCTCTGTAGTTATCCATGTTGTTTTTGCAGCTCCTGTGGCCCCTGTTGTCTCCTAAATACTAATAAATGTCTAATTTATGTCTAATAAATTTTTCCTTGTTTGCAGCACAGACTACAACTCCCAGAAGTCAGTGCAGCTCTGTGTAATGGCTGCCAGCCAACTGCTTTCACTATCTGTGTGCATGTTCGCACTGAAACTCACACACTGTACATGTCTTTTCTTTCAGAGTATCATTCCCCCAGCAATAAATCATGCTGTGTTTTAAATAGCAGAAGTCAGTGATTAGATTTTCGGCAGAAAACCAGCAGCTATTTGCTCAGTTGTGACTGAGAATCTTCGCTGCTCTTCTCTCACAGCTGACAAGCTCCTCACACAGGGAGGGGAGAAGGAGGGAAGGTGTGGCTGTACAGCCAGAGCTCTAGACCAAACAGAAATCAGACAGAAATGAGGTGGTGTTGTCTTGATGGTAGGGGGCTAGGTCTCACTGAGGAGACAAAGTGGATCTAAAAATCAAAATTTTCTCTCACTTGCTGCATGTAAGTGACAGCTGAAAGAGGAAAACTGCTGTATATAACTAATGAATGATATTTAGACAAATACCTAGGTTGGTGAGAGGGAAAGGATGGGCTATGGGTTTAGTTCTCCAGTGTACCCCTTTAACCTGTTCAGGACGCAGGGCGTATGCATGGGCCCGCATCCCGAGTCCTTAAGGACGTAGGGCGTATGGATACGCCCGTGGGAATTCCGGTCACCGCCGCTAGCCGGTTGGGGACCGGACCGGGATGCCTGCTGAAATCATTCAGCAGGCATCCCGGCACATCGCCGAGGGGGGTCCTGAGACCCCTCCCCATGTCGGCGATCACAGAAAATCGCATGTCAATTCAGACATGCGATTTTCTGCTATTCAGGGCTTATGGGGTCTCTGGTGACCCGATCATCTGGAAAATAGGGATGATCGGAGCTGTCAGTGACAGCCCCAATCATCCTAAGGGATAGGAGTGAGGTTGCAGTGCTGCAGCCTCCTCCTATCCCCTGCCATTAGTCAGCAATGATTGCTGACCAGTGGGCGTTGAAGATGGGGGGTTGCCATGGAACCCCCCCCCTCTGCCCACCCCTGGATGTTGGGCAGAATGGGGGGAGAAGATGGCGGCTGGTACCTGCAAAGAAGATGCCTGGGGACAAAGAAGATGCCTGGGGACCGCCGATCGTCGGTGACATCAGCGGAGATCAGCAGTGCAAGTAGGGAGGCGACGGCATGGAGCACCAAGGAAGGTGGCAGTAAAGCGATCTTTGCTGCATTCCTAGTGGTTGCCAAACTGCAACTCCCAGCATGCCCAGACAACCAGAGGCTGTCTGGGCATGCTGGGAGTTGTAGTTTTGCAACATCTGGAGGGTCACAGTTTGGAGACCACTATTACAGTGGTACCCAAACGGTAGCCCTCCAGATGTTGCAAAACTACAACTCTCAGCATGCCTAGACTGCCCAGGCATGCTGGGAGTTGTAGTTCTGTAACATCTGTCACTTCAGATTTTGCAATTTTCATGAAAATTTTGAAAATTGCTGCTCTACTTTGAAGCCCTCTAAAGTTTTCAAAAAGTAAAAATATGTCCATTTTATGATGCCAACATAAAGTAGACATATTGTATTTGTGAATCTATGTAACATTTATTTGGAATATCAATTTTCCTTACAAGCAGAGAGCTTCAAAGTTAGAAAAATTCAAAATTTTAAAAATTTTCATGAAATTTTGGGATTTTTCACCAAGAAAGGATGCAAGTAACGATGAAAATTTACCCCTAAAATAAAGTAGAATATGTCACAAAAAAACACTCAGAATCAGAATAATTGGACAGGGATGCCTGCTGAAATCGTTCAGCAGGCATTCCATGCAAACGCCCAGTTGGGTCATCAGACACCCCCATATCGGCGATAGCGACAAATCGCAAGTGAATTCACACTTGCGATTTGCGCAATTACGGACAGCTGTTTGGGCATGCTGGAATATGTAGTTTTGCAACAGCTGGAGGGCTACAGTTTGAGACCACTATATAGTGGTCCCTAAACTGTAGCCCTCCAGATCTTGCAAAACTACAACTCCTAGCATGCCCAAACAACTGTTTGCTGTCTGGGCATGCTGGGATTTGTAGTTTTGCAACAGCTGGAGGACCACAGTTTGGAGATCACTTTGCAGTGTTCTCTAAAACTGTAGCCCTCCAGATGTTGCAAACCCAGCAACAGCTGTCTCGGCATGCTGGGAGTTGTAGTTGCGTACCTCCAGCTATTGCATAACTACATCTCCCAGCATGCCCTTCGGCGATCAGTTGGGAGTTGTAGTTTTGCAACAGCTGGAAGCACACTGGTTGGAAAATACTGAGTTAGGCTGGGTCCACACTACGTTTTGTCCCATACGGGAGCGCATACGGCAGGGGGAGCTAAAAGCTCGCGCTCCCGTATGTTACCGTATGCGCTCCCGTATGTCATTCATTTCAATGAGCCGGCCGGAGTGAAACGTTCGGTGCGGTCGGCTCATTTTTGCGCCGTATGGGCTTTTACAACCGGACCTAAAACTGTGGTCAACCACGGTTTTAGGTCCGGTTGTAAAAGCGCATACGGCGCAAAAATGAGCCGACCGGACCGAACGTTTCACTCCGGTCGGCTCATTGAAATGAATGACATACGGGAGCGCATACGGTTACATACGGGAGCGCGAGCTTTTAGCTCCCTCCTGCCGTATGCGCTCCCGTATGGGACAAAGCGTAGTGTGGACCCAGCCTTAGGTAACAGAACCTAACTGAAGGTTTTCCAACCAGTGTGTCTCCAGCTGTTGCAAAAGTACAACTACCAGCATGCACGATCTGTCAGTACATGCTGGGAGTTGTAGTTTTGAAACAGCTGGAGGTTTGCCCCCCCCATGTTAATGTACAGGGTACATTCACACAGGCAGGTTTACAGTAAGTTTCCTGCTTCAAGTTTGGGCTGCGGCAAATTTTTCACCGCAGCACAAACTCCTAGCGGGAAACTCACCGTAAAAGGCCAGTGCGAATGTACCCTAAAAACACTACACTACACTAACACATAATAAAGGGTAAAACACAACATATACACCCCCTTACACTGCCCCCCCCCCCCAAAAAAAAATAAAAACGTATTCTATGGCCGTGTTTCCAAAACGGAGCCTCCAGCTGTTGCAAAACAACAACTCCCAGCATTTTCGGACAGCCACTGACTGTCCAGGCATGCTGGGAGTTTAGCAGGAGGCACCCTGTTTGGGAATCACTGGTGTAGAATACCCCTATGTTCTCCCCTATGCAATCCTTAATTTAGTCCTCAAATGCGCATGGAGCTCTCTCACTTCGGAGCCCTGTCGTATTTCAAGGAAACAGTTTAGGGCCACATGGGGTATCTCCGTACTCAGGAGAAATTGCACTACAAATTTTGGGGGGCTTTTTCTCCTTTTACCCCTTATGAAAAGGAAAAGTTGGGGGCTACACTAGCTTGTTAGTGTACAAAAAATAAAATAAATTTACACTAACGTGATGGTGTTGCCCCATACTTTTTATTTTCACAAGCGTTAAAAGGAAATAAAGACCCCCAAAATTTGTAACACAATTTCTCCTGAGTACAGAAATACCCCATATGTGGGCGTAAAATGCTCTGCGGGCGCACAACAAGGTACACCATGTACATTTGAGGCCTAATTTGGTGATTTGCACAGGGGTGGCAGATTTTACAGCGGTTCTGACATAAACGCAAAAAAATAAATACCCACATGTGATCCCATTTTGGAAACTACACCCCTCATGTAATGTAATAAGGGGTACAGTGAGCATTTACACCCCACTGGTGTCTGACAGATTTTTGGAACAGTGGTCCGTGAAAATAAAAAATGTAATTTTTCATTTGCACAGCCCACTGTTCCAAAGATCTGTCAAACTCCAGTGGGGTGTAAATACTCACTGCACCCCGCACCCCTTATTAAATTCTGTGAGGGGTGTAGTTTCCAAAATAGGGTCACATGTGGGGGGGTCCACTGTTCTGACACCACGGGGGGCTTTGTAAACGCACATGGCCTCTGACTTCCATTCCAAATTTTTTTTCCCCAAAAGCTCAATGGCGCTCCTTCTCTTCTGAGCATTGTAGTGCGCCAGCAGAGCACTTGACGTCCACAAATGGGGTATTTCCATTAGGGATCGACCGATTATTGGTTTAGCCGATATTATCGGCCGATAATTACGATTTTGGGCATTATCGGTATCGGCAATTACCTTGCCGATAAGCCGATAATGCCCCGCACCGCCCCCACCGCACTGTGACCGTCTCCCTCCCAACCCCCCCCGACCCGCCGCACCACGGCCGCCCTAACCCCCCCCCCCGACCCGCCGCACCGCGTCGCACCCCCCACCGCACTGCCCCGGCCCCATTGCCTCCCCCATCCCCGATTTTATAATTACCTGTTCCCGGGGCCCACGCTACTTCTGGCTCCTGCTGCGTCCTGCGTTACGCTGTGCGCAATGACGAGTGACGTGCGCGACGTGACTTCACCGTCAGTGCGCACAGTGACAGCTCAGGAGGACGCCACCGGAGCCAGATGTAGAGTGGACCCTGGGAACAGGTAATTATAAAACCGGGGATGGGGGAGGCAATGGGGCCGGGGCGTTGTGGTGGCAGGCGGTCACGGTGCGGCGGAACGGGGGGGCGGTGCGGTGTGGCGGTGGGGGGAGCGGTGGCGGTGATAGGACTCAGGACCCCCGGACAGGCAGGGGGAGAGAAGCGGGTGGCGGCGGCGGCCTGTGGCACCGCAAAAGCCACTGCAGTGCATTGATTTAAAGCGCCTGCTTTCAATCAATGATCTGCAGCGGTGTCGCGGGGGGATAAATAGCCGATAACTTAGCCCAGAACTTATACCGATATTTCGGTATATCGGCCCAGCTTCCACCAATTATCGGTTAGGGATCGACCGATATCGTTTTTTTTAGGGCCGATACCGATAATCGGTGCAGATTAGGGCCGCTAGCCGATAACTTATACCGATATTCCGGTATAAGTTATGGGCTATTTAACCCCCTGCGACACCGCTGCAGATCATTGATTTAAAGCGGGCGCTTTAAATCAATGATCTGCAGTGGCTTTTGCGGGGCCATAGGCCGCCGCCGCCACCACCCGCTTCTCTCCCCCTACCTGTCAGGGTGGTCCGGGCCATCCATCCTTCATTCCTGTAGTGTCCGGGGGCGTTCCGGGTGAAGAGTGAACCGGTCCGGGCTGTCCTTCTTCTCCGGCGGTCATCTTCTCCACTCCGGGCAGGCTCCGGCCTAGTACGCTGCATAGACGCTGCTGCGCAGTGACGCCCGTGCGCAGCGACGCACCTGACGTCACGGCGTAGCGGCGTCTATGCAGTGTACTAGGCCGGAGCCTGCCCGGAGTGGTGAAGATGACCGCCGGAGAAGAAGGACAGCCTGGACCGGTTCACTCTTCACCCGGAACGCCCCCGGACACTACAGGAACGATGGATGGCCCGGACCACCCCCATTACGGGTAAGTTTAATTGTTTTATTGACTCGGAGGGTGGGGGAGGGGCCCGACCGGTATAGCGGTATGGGCAAAAATCCATACCGATATACCGCCCAGCATCACGGTGGGGGATGCGACGCGGTGCGGTGGGTCGGGGGGGGTGGCGGTCACGGTGCGGGGGGCGGGGCATTATCGGCTTATCGGCAAGGTAATTGCCGATACCGATAATGCCCAAAATCGTGATTATCGGCCGATAATATCGGCCATACCGATAATCGGTCGATCCCTATTATCGGTATCGGCCCTAAAAAAACTATATCGGTCGATCCCTATTTTCCGTACTCAGAAGAGATGGGGTTTCAAATTTCGGGGGGCATTTTGTCCTATTACCCCTTGTAAAAAAAAATTATTTGAGGGAAAACTAGCATTTTAGTCAAAAATAAATAAATAATCATTTACACTTCCAACTTTCACGAAAAGTCGTCAAACACCTGTGGGGTGTTAAGGCTCACTGGACCCTTTGTTAAGTTCCTTAAGGGGTGTAGTTTCCAAAATTGTATGCCATGTGGGTCTTTTTTTGCTGCCCTGGAACCATAGTGGCTTCCTAAATGGGACATGCCCCTCAAAAACCATTTCAGCAAATTTTGCTTTTCAAAATCTAAATGTGACTCCTTCTCTTCTGAGCATTGTAGTTTGCCTGCAAAGCATTTTACGTCCTACCATGGGCTATTTCCATACTCAGAAGAGATGGGGTTACAAATTTTGGGGGTCATTTTGTCCTATTATCCCTTGTAAAAATTAAAAATTTGAGGGAAAACTAACATTTTAGTGGAAAAAAAATAATAATTTTCACATCCAACTTTAACGAAAAGTCGTCAAACACCTGTGGGTTGTTAAGGCTCACTGGACCCCTTGTTACGTGCCTTGAGGGGTGTAGTTTCCAAAATAGTAAGCCATGTGTTTTTTTTTATTTTGCTGTTCTGGCACCATAGGGGCTTCCTAAATGTGACATGTCCCCCAAAAACCATTACAGAAAAACTCACTCTCCAAAATCCCACTGTCGCTCCTTCCCTTTTGAGCCCTCTGGTGCGCCTGCTGAACACTTGACATACACATATGGGGTATTTCCTTACTCAAGAGAAATTGGGTTACACATTTTAGGAAGATTTCTCTCCTTTCACCCCTCGTAAAAATTCAATAACCGGGTCTACAAGAACATGCGAGTGTAAAGAATGAAGATTTTGAATTCTCTCCTTCAATTTGCTTCTATTCCTGTGAAACACCTAAAGGGTTAACACACTTACTGAATGTCATTTTGAATGCTTTGAGGGGTGCAGTTTTTATAATGGGGTCATTTATGGGGTATTTCTAATAAGAAGGCCCTTCAAATCCACTTCAAAACTGAACTGGTCCCTGAAAAATTTCTATTTTGAAAATGTTGTGAAAATTTGGAAAATTGCTGCTGAACTTTGAAGCCCTCTGGTGTCTTCTAAAAGTAAAAACATGTCAACTTTATGATGAAAATATAAAGTAGGCATATTGTATATGTGAATCAATATATAATTTATTTGGAATATTCATTTTCCTTACAAGCAGAGAGCTTCAAAGTTAAAAAAAAATGCAAAATTTTCAATTTTCTCATCAAATTTTGGAATTTTTCACCAAGAAATTATGCAAGTATCGACAAAATTTTACCACTAACATAAAGTAGAATATGTCACGAAAAAACAATCTCGGAATCAGAATGAAAGGTAAAAGCATCCCAGAGTTATTAATGCTTAAAGTGACAGTGGTCAGATGTGCAAAAAATGGCCGTGTCCTACAGTGAAAATTGGCTGGGTCCTAAAGGGGTTAAGGTGAAAATGAGCTGCGTCCTTAACAGGGCTGTGAAGTCAGACGAAATTTTGGGTACCTGGAGTCGGAGTCGGCACACAATTCACCGACTCCTACAAAATTTTGATTGGAATAAAAAAAAAAAAAAAAAACAAGTTTAAATGTCCTAATTCACAAAAAGTTATAATTAATGACTTCTCTACTGTAAGAATAAAGACCAATGCATGTAGTGCCTCACGTAACCGCAAAACGAACACGTTAAGTGACCGTGAAGAAGCATGCTTTTCATGTGCTTCACTATATGGCACGCAACGCACAATTAGGAGCGGCAATATTTATACCTTCCATAGTGTTGTGTTCTGCTGTTACAGGGAACCCATGGGTAACCTAGCCTCTCACTGATAAGGGATTAAGTAAATATGTTTTTTGCAGGACTAGAGACACCTGTATAAGTGAAGGGAATGGAGGGTCAATAGTTCAAGACTGAAGCTGTAAACCATTGGAAAAAGGATATAAAAACTTGTAAACTCGATTGTTAGCTTAAAGGGGTACTCTGCCCCTAGACATCTTATCCCCTATCCAAAGGATAGGGGATAAGATGTCAGATCGCCAGGGTCCCGCTGCTGGGGATCCCCGGGATCGCCGCTGCAGCACCACGCTATCAATACTGCACAGAGCAAGTTCGCTCTGTGCGAAATGACGGGCGATACAGGGGCCGGAGCATTGTTACGTCACGGCTCCACCACTCGTGATGTCACTGCCCGCCCCCTCAATACAAGTCTATGGGAGGGGGCGTGGCGGTCCTCACGCCCCCTGCCATAGACTTGCATTGAGGGGGCGGGTCGTGATGTCACGAGGGGCGGAGCCATGACATCACGCTGCTCTGTCCCCTGTATCCCCGTCATTACGCACAGAGCGAACTTGCTCTGTGTAGTAATGAAAGCGCGGTGCCGCAGCGGGGATCCCGGGGGTCCCCAACAGCGGGACCCCGGCGATCTGACATCTTATCCCCTATCCTTTAGATAGGGAATAAGGTGTCTAGGGGCGGAGTACCCCTTTAACCCCTTCCCGCAAATGGACGTGTATACACGTCCATTTTTTCTGTGACTTAACGCAAATGGACGTGTATACACGTCCAATACATTTTCTATCACCATGTCCGTTAGCATGGTGATAGAAATGTCATCTCAGCTGTCCTGGACAGCTGGTCGATGACACTATGCAGCAGGGGACCAATCAGACTGGTCCCCTGCTGCAGATCGTTGTCATTAGTCAGTCAGTTAGTCACTAATGACAATGACTTGCGGGGTTCCGGGCAGATCGGGTCTCTGGTGACCCGATCGCCTGGAAAATAGGGATGATCGGAGCAGTCAGAGACCGCTCCGATCCATCTTGAGTGATAGGAGCGAGGTGTCAGGTGCCACCTCGCTCCTAAACCCCTGCCATTGGTCGTTAGGACTAGCGACCAATAGCAGGAGGGGGGCGGGAGGTTAGAGGTGAAATCCCCGCTCTGCCCCGCCCCTGGATGTCGAGGCAGAGCAGGGGGAAGATGGCGGATGGTCCCGGGACCAGCGATCATGTCCCGGGACCGGCGATCATGTCGGGACCCGCGGCGGTATCCGGACAGACAGCGGGGGACCGGCGGAGGCAGTGGCGGACGCAGCAGTGAAGATCAGCGGTAAGTGATCTTCACTGCTGCGTTCCAGGAGTTGCCGAACTACAACTCCCAGCAAGCCCAGACAGCCAAAGGCTTTCTGGCCATGCTGGGAGTTGTAGTTTTGCAACATCTGGAGGCCCACAGTTTGGAGACCACTGTGCAGTGGTGTCCAAACTGTGCTCTTACAGATGTTGCAAAACTACAACTCCCAGCATGCCCAGACAGTCCAGGCATGCTGGAAGTTGTAGTTCTGTAACATGTGGCCCTTCAGATGTTGCAGAACTAAAACTCCAAGCATGCCTGGACAGTCTGGGCATGCTTGGAGTTGAAGTTTTGCAACATCTGGAGGGCTACAGCTTGGACACCACTGCACAGTGGTCACCAAACTGTGACCCTCCAGATATTGCAAAACTAACTCCCAACATGTCTTTCGGCGGTCTGGGCATGGAGGGAGTTGTAGTTTTTCAACAGCTGGAGGCACCCTTTTTGGGAAACACTGAGTTAAGTAACAAACTCAGTGTTTTGCAACCAGTGTGCCTCCAGCTGTTGCATAACTACAACCCCCAGCATGCACGGACAGCCGAAGGGCATGCTGGGAGTGTTAGTAGTATGCTTCCAGCTGTTGCATAACTACAAGTCCCAGCATGCCCTCAGTTGTCACTGCATGCTGAGAGTTTTTGCAACGGCTGAAGGCACACTGGTTGTGAAGTTTGTTACCTAACACAGTGTTTCGCAACCAGTGTACCTCCAGCTGTTGCAAACTACAACTCCCAGCATGCACTGATAGACTGTACATGCAGGGAGTTGTAGTTTTGCAACAGCTGGAGGCACACTGGTTGCGAAACACGGACAGCCAAAGGGCATGCTGGTAGTGGTAGTTTTGCAACAGCTGGAGGTTTGCGTCCCTCCCCCCCCCCCCCATGTGAATTTACAGGGTACATTCACACGGCCGGGGTCTACAGCGAGCTTCTTGCTAAAAGGTTGAGATGCAGCAAGTTTTCTGCCGCAGCTCAAACTCCCAGCGGGAAGCTCGCTGTAGACCCCGGCCGTGTGAATGTACCCTAAAAAACACCACACTATACTACATTACACAAAATAAAAAGTAAAACGCTACATACACATACCCCTACACAGCCCCCCCTCCCCCCCCCAAATAAAAAATGTCTCATATGACACTGTTTTCAAAACCGAGCCTCCAGCTGTTGCAAGACAACTCCCAGTATTGCCGGACAGCGATTGACTTTACAGGCATGCTGGAAGTTTTGCAACAGCTGGAGGCACCCTGTTTGGGAAACACTGCCATAGGGTATTTTTGGTATTGGAGGCAAGTGTCATTCTTGCATCCGGTTCCGTCCTTATGTAAATCCCTTATCTAGTCCTCAAATGCGCATGGCGCTCTCTCACTTCAGAGCCCTGTCGTATTTCAAGACAACAGTTTAGGGCCACATATGGGGTATTTTCGTACTCAGGAGAAATTGCCTAACAAATTTTGGGGGGCTTTTTCTCCTATTACCCCTTGCAAAAATGTAAAATTTGGGGGAAAACCAGCATTTTAGTGAAAAAAAATAATAATTTACACATCCGACTTTAACGAAAAGTCGTCAAAAACCTGTGGGGTGTTAAGGCTCACTGTACCCCTTGTTACCTTCCTTGAGGGGTGTAGTTTCCATAATAGTATGCCACGTGGATTTTTTTTGCTGTTCTGGCACCATAGGCACCTAAATGTGACATGCCCCCCAAAAACCATTTCAGAAAAATTCACTCTCCAAAATCCCATTGTCGCTCCTTCCCTTCTGAGACCTCTACTGCGCCGATCGAACACTTTACATACACATATGAGGTATTTCCTTACTCGAGAGAAATTGGGTTACAAATTTTAGGGGGATTTCTCTCCTTTTACCCCTTATAAAAATACAAAAACTGGGTCTACAAGAACATGCGAGTGTAAAAAATGCAGATTTTGAATTTTCTCCTTCACTTTCCTACTATTCCTGCGAAACACCTAAAGGGTTAACACACTTACTGAATGTCATTTTGAATACGTTGAGGGGTGCAGTTTTTATAATGGGGTCATTTGTGTGGTATTTCTAATAAGAAGGCCCTTCAAATCCACTTCAAACCTGAACTGGTCCCTGAAAAATTCAGATTTAGAAAATTTTGTGAAAAATAATTGCTGCTGAACTTTGAAGCCCTCTGATGTCTTCCAAAAGTAAAAACATGTCAACTTTATGATGCAAATATAAAGTAGACATGTTGTATATGTGAATCAGTATATAATTTATTTGGTATGTCTATGTTCCTTACAAGCAGAGTTTCAAAGTTCGAAAATTGCAAAGTTTTCTAATTTTTTATGAAATTTGGGAATTTTTTCACCAAGAAATGATGCAAGTATCGTCGAAATTTTTCTGCTATGCTAAAGTAGAATATGTCACGAAAAAACAATCTCGGAATCAAATTCATAAGTAAAAGCATCCCAGAGTTATTAATGCTTAAAGTGACAGTGGTCAGATGTGCAAAAAACGCTCTGGTCCTTAAGGTGAAAATGGGCTTGGTCCTTAAGGGGTTAAACATGGCTATGGGATTCTACTAGGGAAATCATGTTTTATAATAAATGCCCCTTCCTGGATCCTCCCACTGCCCTATCTTCAGCAGCAGATCAGCACACAAACTGTTCAATACAGTAGACTGTTGGCTTCCCAGCCAGTAGTCCTGTGGTAATGACATGTATGTTGCCTTTCTTTCCTTCAAGGAATGTATAAAATACATTTTCGGGGAGTTGGAAGTACAAAAAACTCCGGAGTCGGAACATGTATCTACCGATTCCACAGCCCTGGTCCTTAATGGGTTAATGTTCTTCCCATTACAGATAATCTTCCCCATCACAGACAATGTTCTCTCCCCCCCCCCCCCCCCATCACAGATAATGTTTCCCCCCCCCCCCCCATCACAGATAATGTTTTCCCCCCGTCACAGATAATGTTTTTCCCCGGTCACAGATAATGTTCTCCCCCATCATTGATTAAGATGCCTATTTTCTGAGTCTGGCTGACTAGTTTGTTGGTTTTATTTTTCTCCTCTCAGTAAAGTGGTGAGACCAATAGCCAGCATTGAAAGGATTTCCAATTTGTAAAACTACTCCACTTAGCATTTTTTTTTCAATTTTTTCCTAAATTTTAATTATTTCTCTCCTGTGCGCAATAGAGGCAGGGAGCCAGCTCATCCAGATCCCCTGCTTCATCAATATTCCCTCCCCAGCCCACCCCTTCTGTAAGGTGAGAGCCTGCTTTCATGTCACGGAAGGAGGCCGGTGAGTGAATATTGATGAAGCAGGGTAGCTGGGCCAGCCGGCTCCCTGCCTCTATTGCGCACAGGAGAGCAGTGGCCATGATATGGGCTTTACTCTGGAAATACTTTACCTAAATATGTTAATAACCCCTCTTTTTACAGCTATTCACCTGCACTATAACCCAGTACATTGGGTCTAGGGCTAGTGAACTAGCTGTCAGTTTCTCTTTAAACTTTTTTGGGGCGCTGGCTGTATTGGGGTAGTGTGACTGCCAATTTCTATGGAAATTATGGTTGGAACTGTTTTAAGGTGCAGGAGCTGAGTTTTCAGTAAGACCACAGTCATTTCCAAGGATTATTTCAGTAGCACCTTTAGGGAACAGCCGTGATGCTACACTTAGTAGATCTTTTTTTTCTACATACCTCTGCTTTGTGCATGAGAAGAATATTTTGTTACATATGCCAGCTTACAATGGACCCATTGTAAATCTGTGTGTGCATGGAAAGAAGCAAATACCAATAGATCTTACTCAGGAACCTGTCTGTGACACCAGACGTAGGGCGGTTACTGTAGATTCTAAATAGATAGATAGAATTTGTTCCGATGTACAGGCAAAAGACATAATATATGATACATTGATAGAGTGTAACAAAACAGTCCTCTGCCTATTATTTTCTTCATGTGTTTAAAAGACTGGAAATAATCTGTCAAGTAACGGAAGGAGTTAAAACCCCCCACATGTGACTAAAAAAGTACAATGCAAATGGTGTATGGAGCACATTGTTTGATGTATTTGAAGATGGCGAATGCTTCTTGCGTCACTCGGGTGACTTTGATAAAGAAATAAACAGGGCGACTGTAGTGTTAATATTCCATCTGCAGAGCTGCGTTAAGAGAGGAGAAGCCCTGATTATTCAATCAATCTTATTAATATTCATTAGAGATGATAAATATTCATCGTCCTGTTTTAGACGACTTGTTTCTATGGCAACCATCTACCCTCCACCCCCCCCCTGCCCCAAACAAACACACACAGCTCTGTCACAGCACCTCAATCAGACACAGATGCACCCTGTGCTATTCCTGCGCTCGCCTCACTGATACATCCACCAGGCCTCAGTTGTGAAACTCTGCAGCCTTTCTGATGGGTCTATTGTGCACACATCACATGTGTGATATGGGGTTGCATATACATTTTATCTTCACTTAGGTCACTTTAAGAGAGTTTATCCGTACCGGTGACCTTCCGAAAAGAAAAAAACACCTTGCTGGTCTGCTGCTTCATCCGGCCTTAAATTTCATGTAAATGAGGTGAAATCCTATGAAGGACACTGCCTCATACGTTTAGGTCATACAACATGCTCATCTGTATATTATTTCACAGTCTGCACTGCAGTCTATAAAATTGATATATGTTTATGTGTCAGTGGTGGAAGTAACCATTCTGCTGATTGAAGCAGCAAATGAAGCATCACATTACCCATTGCACTTGGGCGGTGTATGACGGAGCAGGACCACTGTCACAATGTATAGAAAGCAGGGGGAAGATGTTACAGGGAAAAAAGCTTAAAACCCCAGTTATCTCTCTGTTTATAATAAAGCCATCCCTACACTGTGCGCCGATGGAACCGACTGGTAAACTTGCAAATGCCAACATTTTTGTATTAGAATGGAAAAGAGGTCTTTCCATTGGGACTGACAGCAACATAAAATCTACTCAGCATGTACATTATTACAAGGATCAAAGAGCGCTGTCACATGATGTAAAAAATGATGCCCTGTAAGTGGCTTTCATACACATGTTTAAATTGCATCATTTTTACCTTGATGGTATATTAAACACATATTATGATGTATCTGATGGATGACGTCTTTGTAATCTGTTTTGTCTAACACATGTCATGGTCACATCTGAAGATAACAATAGTGAGTATATGTAATCCAGGCCCTTCACTCTTTCCCAGAAATAAGGGATTATGGTTCTGAGTTGAGTTGTTTCTGGCCCATTTTTTTTAGGTTTATATTAAATTGATGATATAGCATTATTTAAGATTACATGTTTTATGTTCTTCATTGCTAGTGTGCTGTACATATTTGTAAGGCTGGGTTCATACACCACATTAGAGTTGTGTTTTTTTTTATTTTCTAAAATATAAACAGGCTTGCATCATTAAAACATTGATAGGACAAGTTTGTATTTTCTGGAGCAATTACCCACTAACCCTATTCAAAGAACACAAATGAGTTGGTGGAGAATTGCCTCAGAAATACACTGACTATACAAACAGTTGTTTCAGTATTGCAAGCCTGTTTATATTGTACATAATCAAAATATTCAATTCAACTGCAGTGTGAATTCGACCTTAAATACATATAGATGTAGAATGTCATTACTTCTCAGCAGTGACTTAAGAGGTAACTACGGGGCTGTTGCAGTGGCAGGATATATATTTAAACTTCTGACAAGCTTGCAGCCTGCTGCTAAAGCAAGTGGTCTACAGAATTGCCGTAAGTCCCTTACAAGTCGCTTCAGTAGCAGGCTACAGAGCTGCCGAAAGTTTTAACGTGTGTATCCTGCCCCATGACAGCATTATAGTTACCCTTTAAAGGAAATCTGTCACCTGCACTAACCTGTTGGTACCAACAGGAAGTGACACTAATGACAACTGTACTTACCTTGTCCCGTTCAGTGCAGGGGATTTCCAGCAATCTCCTCCGTTTACTTCAGCTCTGGCTCAGGTGGAACTTAGTGACGTCACCGCTGCTGTTCCCTGGCAGCGGGAGCCAGCAGAGAGCAGCAGTGGCTTAGGGCATGGGCCGAGCTTTGTGACGTCACCTCTGCTGAGTCTGGCTGCTAGGAGCTGAAGTTAACGGAAGAGATTACCGTAGATCCCCTGCAGGGAACGGGACAAGGTAAGTACTGTTGTCATCAGTGTCACCTGCACAACCTGTCGGTACCGTCAGGTTAGTGCAGGTCACACTGGTGACAGATTTCCTTTAAGACACAATGGTGTATATGTGATTGACAGTAGCTCTCCTACTTTAACAGCAGATATTGGGAAAAAACTCCAATCCCATACAAACAATACAGTCAAGCTTCCCTTAAAGGGGTACTCTGCCCCTAGACATCTTATCCTTTATCCAAAGGATAGGGGATAAGATGTCTGATCGTGGGGGTCCCGCCTCTGGGAACCCCCGCGATCTCTCCTGCAGCACCCCTTCATCTGCAGCACGGAGCGAACTTTGCTCCGTGCCTGATGACAGGCGATACAGGGGCTGGAGTATCGTGATGTCACAGCAGATTGTGGCTGCCTTTCAACATATTTTAAGGCAGACCTGTCAGAAGGAAAACAGGGATGTAAATAAGCACGTGACCAGGTGTATCTAGTCATCAGGATTGCAGGTATACCTTTTTTTTCTATCTCTACAGTCCTTTCCAGTGCAGAGATATAAGCCTTTTTGTTACTATGCTAATAAGGCTTGAATGCCAAGGTGGTGTTTCACTGCAGGCAAGAGCCCCAATAAGTTCAGCCCATGTTCTCTTGATATAAAGTGGACATGGACTGGACTGGCCCGGGTTCTAACCATGCTAGAGAACACCCCTTGGGCATATAGCCTAATTTGCATACTAACAAAAATGATTATATTTCGCCCATGTAAAGGACTATAGAGATAAAAAATATATACCTGGAACCCTGATTAGCCCTATTTAGCCATGTGCTTATTTACACCCCTCTTTTCTGCTGACAGGTATACTTTAAAAATAAAAATAATTTATTATAATGAAAAATAGTAATAAACACACTATTTCTGAGTAAGATACTAACATTTAATTGATGAGATGAAAATTTAATACATGAGCCATTCATTGAAACAGTGTTTGTGACAATGTTATGAGTGACATTCAGTTATATTACAATATATTCTCATGAGGGTATTTAATTAAATTGCATCTTTTTCTATTATCTATTATATGATTGTGCTGTTTTTTTTTAGGAATTTTACTCAGGATTGAAAAAATCTTTTAAAGTCTGGAGCTTCAGTTAAGGCTTGAACCAATCACATTCACTGCTGCTCAGCTGTAGATTTAAAGTCACATGACAAGACAGTCACCTGGTAAAGTATATATTGTAAATATATATTTTAAGGTGATTAAACAAGGGAGAGACTCTACAAAGTATTTGTAAGCTGGCATTTTTCTTAAATGGGCACTGTTTCTTCAAAAAACTCCCACCGAGACTCCCACCAAAAACAGGCACTGTCAAGTTCAAAAACTTTTTATATATTGTACATCTTGGCAAAACATTAACCTTTCTTATATATACTTCATAAGAAAATTGTATTTCCTTTTTATAGAGATCATGGCTTATAAAATCATGGCTTTGTCCAAGCTGAAGCACAGGCATTTGACAAAGTCCAGTAAGTGAGGGTGGGCTAGCACTCCACTGAGCTCTCTCCTGTTTGATAGTACTCATCTGTGCTCTGTCCTGTCTGATAGCGTTCCTCTGTGCTCCCTCCTGTCTGATAGTACTCCTCTGTGCTCTCTTCTGTCTAATAGGACTCCTCTGTGCTCTCTCCTGTCTGATAGTACTCCTCTGTGCTCTCTTCTGTCTGATAGGACTCCTCTGTGCTCTCTCCTGTCTGATAGGACTCCTCTGTGCTCTCTCCTGTCTGATAGCACTCCTCTGTGCTCTCTCCTGTCTGATAGCACTCCTCTGTGCTCTCTCCTGTCTGATAGCACTCCTCTGTGCTCTCTCCTGTCTGATAGTACTCATCTGTGCTCTCTCCTGTCTGATAGTACTCATCTGTGCTCTCTCCTGTCTGATAGTGTTCCTCTGTGCTCCCTCCTGTCTGATAGTACTCCTCTGTGCGCTCTCCTGTCTGATAGCACTCCTCTGTGCTCTCTCCTGTCTGATAGCACTCCTCTGTACTCTCTCCTGTCTGATAGCACTCCTCTGTGCTCTCTCCTATCTGATAGCACTCCTCTATGCTCTCTCCTGTCTGATAGGATGCCTCTTTGCTCTCTCCTGTCTGATAGTACTTCTCTGTGCTCTCTTCTGTCTGATAGTACTCCTCTTTGCTCTTTCCTGTCTGATAGTGCTCCTCTGTGCTCTCTCTTGTATGATAGCACTCCTCTGAGCCCTCTCCTGACTGATAGCACTCATCTGTTCTCTCTCCTGTCTGATAGCACTCATCTGTTCTCTCTCCTGTCTGATAGTACTCCTCTGTGCTCCTCCTGTCTGATAGTGTTCCTCTGTGCTCCCTCCTGTCTGATAGTACTCCTCTGTGCTCTCTCCTGTCTAATAGCACTCCTCTGTGCTCTCTCCTATCTGATAGCACTCCTCTGTGCTCTCTCCTGTCTGATAGGATGCCTCTTTGCTCTCTCCTGTCTGATAGTACTTCTCTTTGCTCTTTCCTGTATGATAGCACTCCTCTGTGCTCTCTCCTGTCTGATAGTACTCCTCTGTGCTTCCTCCTGTCTCATAGCACTCCTCTGTGCTCTCTCCTGTCTGATAGCACTCCTCTGTGCTCTCTCCTGTCTGATAGTACTCCTCTGTGCTCCCTCCTGTCTGATAGCACTCCTCTGTGCTCTCTCCTGTCTGATAGCACTCCTCTGTGCTCTCTCCTGTCTGATAATACTCCTCTGAGCTCTCTCCTGTCTGATAGTATTCCTCTGTGCTCTCTCCAGTCTGATAGTACTCCTCTGTGCTCTCTCCTGTCTGATAGGGCTCCTCTGTGGTCTCTTCTGTCTGATAGCACTCCTCTGTTCCCTCTCCTGACTGATAGCACTCATCTGTTCTCTCTCCTGTCTGATAGTACTCCTCTGTGCTCCTCCTGTCTGATACCACTCCTCTGTGCTCCCTCCTATCCATCTCCAGAGACCTAGATTTGCCTTTGTCCACAGTGCACAACATTATCAAGAAGTTTGCAACCCATGGCACTGTAGCTAATCTCCCTGGGCGTGGACGGAAGAGAAAAATTGATGAAAGGTGTCAACGCAGGATAGTCCGGATGGTGGATAAGCAGCCTCAAACAAGTTCCAAAGATATTCAAGCTGTCCCGCAGGCTCTGGGATCATCAGTGTCAGCACGAACTATCCGTTGACATTTAAATGAAATGAAACACTATGGCACGAGACCCAGGAGGACCCCACTGCTGACACAGAGACATGAAAAAGCACAAAATGACAAAATCCTTCTTAGAAAACATCTTGTGAACAGATGAGACCAAGAGAGAGCTTTTTGGCAAAGCACATCATTCGACTGTTTACTGAAAACGTAATGAGGCCTACAAAGAAAAGAACATAGTACCTACAGTGAAATATGGTAGAGGTTTTGGGGTTGTTTTGCTGCCTCTGGCACTGGGTTCCTTGAATGTGTGCAAGGCATCATGAAATCTGAGGATTACCAACGGATTTTGGGTCGCACTGTAGAGCCCAGTGTCAGAAAGCTGGGTTTGTGTCCAAGATCTTGGGTCTTCCAGCAGGACAATGACCCCAAACATACATCAAAAAGCACCCAGAAATGGATGGCAACAAAGCGCTGGAGAGTTCTGAAGTGGCCAGCAATGAGTCCAGATCTAAATCCCATTGAACACCTGTGGAGAGATCTTAAAATTGCTGTTGGGAAAAGGCGCCTTCAAATAAGAGAGACCTGGAGCAGTTTGCAAAGGAAGAGTGGTCCAACATTCCAACTGAGAGGTGTAAGAAGCTTATTGATGGTTATAGAAAGTGACTGATTTCAGTTATTGTTTCCAAAGAATGTGCAACCAAATATTATGTTAAGGGTGCCAATAATTTTATCCAGACCATTTTTGGAGTTTGGTGGGACATTATGTCCAATGTGCTTTTTTTCCCTCCTTTTTGGTTTAGTTCCAATACACACAAAGGGGGAGATTTATCAAAACCTGTCCAGAGCAAAAGTTGCCCAGTTGCCCATAGCAACCAATCAGCTCACTTCTTTCAACAAGGCCACTTTTTTAACAAGACCTCTGCAAAATGAAAGAAGCGATCTCATTGGTTGCTATGGGCAACTTTTCCTCTGCGCAGGTTTTGATAAATCTCCCCCAAAGGGAATAAACATGTGTATAGCAAAAATGTGTTACTGCAATCCTTTTCTGTGAGAAATACTTCATTTTCTAGAAAAATTTCAGGGGTGCCAACATTTACGGCCCTGACTGTACATACATAATCATGTTAAGAACTTGCATATATAACATCCGTAGATAATATGGCGCACAACAGTCTAGCTCACAAGAGTGAAGTGAAGACTCCAGACACATAGGTTATTATTTAAATGATTCTATAAAGTGATATACCCAAACAGAAAGTGATCTGCAGGACTCTTTTAAGGCTTCATGTGAAATCTTCCAATTCTGATTGTCCTCATAGGCCCTGTTCTAGCTTGACCCATTTTTCCTGACAGAACCTAGGTCCAGAAAAGCATACTAAGGAATCCTTACCTGAATTTAAATAGTTGTTTTATAGGTTGCATTTGAAGTGTTACCATAATTTCAAAAAACTTTTGACATGATTTGAGAAATGTCAAAAGTTTTATTTGGCCGAGGTCTAGGTGTTCAGATCCCCACCGATCACTCACCCTACCGCACTTCTCTACCTGTCTCTCTGCTCATTACAAGAGACAGGTCCATAGACTTTCTAGAGAGTCTGTCAGCAGAGACACAGAGAGAGAGAAGTATTTAGCTGAGCACTTTTCCCTGCTTGTTCTAGCAATTTGTGGGGGTCTGAACACTTAGACCTTGACCAATCAAAACTTTTGGCAAACTTTTAACATGTCAAAAATGTTTTAAATGATAATAATTCTTTTTTTCCCCACTTTTATACACCTTTACATTATACCTTAAAGGGTTTATATCAAGATTATATCTTATCATCTATCCACAGCATCAAACATGTTGGGAATCTAGCCTTTTACAGCCTAAACAGTACATTTTAGTACTGCATTAAAAGGGTACTACCGTGGAAAACTTTTTTTTTTTTTTTTTAAATCAACTTGTGCCAGAAAGTTAAACAGATTTGTAAATCACTTCTATTAAAAAATCTTAATCCTTCCAGTACTTTTTAGGGGCTGTATACTAAAGAGAAATCCAAAAATAAATGCATTTCCTGTGATGTCCTGACCACGGTGCTCTCTGCTGACCTCTGCTGTCCATTTTAGGAACTGTCCAGAAAAGCATTTGTTTGCTATGGGGATTTTCTCCAGTTCCTAAAATGGACAGCAGAGGTCAGCAGATAGCATTGTGGTCAGGACAGCACAGGAAATGCATTTCTTTTTTGGATTTCTCTTTAGTATACAGCCCCTAAAAAGTACTGGAAGGATTATGATTTTTAATAGAAGTGATTTACAAATCTGCTAGTAGCAAAGAAATGGGGTCCGGCAACTCACAGTTAGACGCTAGCTGCTAATCGACTTGAGGTTCGTCCATGAGGCAGGGATAAGTGTGGGAAGCTCAGGAGGCGATTAACCGGTTAATTTCGTGCAAAAGCACTTCGTCCGGCCTCTATAGTTTGATATTTGTGGGACCTCTATTATTGAATTTATTGCATCTCCTCAGTATACCGTTAGGTGCCATTGCCACTATCTTTCTCTACTTTATATAGTTGATTTACAAATCTGTTTAACTTTCTTGCACCAGTTGATTTAAAAAAATAAGTTTTCCACGGTAGTACCCCTTTAATACATTAAATGGGTACTGTCACTTAAAAAAAAACTACTTTTGACATGTCGTAGAGACATGTTAAAAGTTGTGATCGGTCGAGGTCTGAGCTGGCCGATAGGTAGAACAAGCAGTTAGAAGAGTGTGCAAAGCGAGACAGTGTAAGTCTATGGGATTTTCTTGTTCAGCTGCACTGGAGTACTCCAAACTAAGGAAACTGACTTACAGTTTCCGAACCGCGTTGAGGTATTGTGGACCATAGGAGCCGCCGTAGTAGTGACGTCACTGCTTACCATCTCACTCGGAAGTTGCACCGCAGTTCGGTTGAGACGCCACCGGCCGGGGCGTTCTCCCGCTGCATCATAGGATAACACCAGCATCCAGCAACTCACGGGACCTAAACCGCAGGAGAAACACAGCAAGCGGATGGACAGACAGAGCATGAATGACCGGTAAAGTAATGCCCCGTATTGGGATGCCGCTCTATTAGCTTCATAGTATCTCATGCTCCGGCTATTTCGCATTGTGTCACCTCCCAGTGTTTAGATAACGTTTTGAACTGGTTTTGGCTAATTTCATGAAGTACTGGTCCTCTACTTTTTTGTGCTTTTTTTGTATTTTAGGTCCATTTTTATACTTTTTAGTGTGCAAACTAGCGCAACACAAACCTAGCATCTCCCATAGCAACAGACCGCCAGGGGCACTCCTGCATACTAACTCTATGTAATATCACATCAGGTATACATTTCTCTATATATGTATGCTTAACTCATATGTCAAGTGTGAAACATCACCAATTGTCATCCCCCCCCCCTTTTTTTCAGAAGTATCCAGCAAAAGATATACTGTGCTTTAGTACCATCCTTACCAGCTGTACAGATTAACTCTTCTTTGACCAACTTCACTACAAGATCAGGTATATTATATTTACCACTTTTTCACACCCCTAGCAGCACAGACCATAAATACTATTTATCAATTTACAAATCTGTTTAACTCTCTGGCACCAGTTCATTAAAAGAAAAATATTTTCCAGGGGAGCACCCTTTTAACTCTTAGGGGTCACTCCGCTTTTAATAACTTATCCTCTATCCACAGGGGAATGTTCTGGAGATGTTGGGAGGTCCCAGCAGTCGGACCCCTGTAGTCTCCAGAATGGGGCCTGTCTCTTCCCCTTGATTACGCCTGCCCCCGCCTTCTCAGCAGTGATGGGCCACTCAGTCAGTCACCAGCTGCAGTGGTCTCTTACCTCAGTCTGTTATTGGCTGAGCAGAAGACCAGTATGTACATATAAGGCTTTTTACCCATAGCAATTATCAGTTGAACAGGCTCATTATTGCCTTGTGTAAGGCTGTGTTCTTGAAACACTGTTTTAATAAAGTGTTGCAAATCGCAGTAAAATAATGGAATTTTTTCCACAATTTCACCAAAATTTAACTAAAGATGTGATCGTAGCCTAATATACAAGGAGGGACATTTATCATTGTTTCTTTGGTAAGCAAGTTCTGTAGTCATTTTTTTTTTGCTTTGGTTTTGCTTATGTTTCACATATTTATCGTACTATCACAGGGGTTGATACATTTGGCTTACATAAGCAAAAACCAATAAATATCTTTTGAATACCATTTTTTAGCACACATAAGTAAAAAACAAAAAATTTCAGATCTGTGTATGCAGAGGAGTACTTCAGATTCGGTGGACTACAATGACCAGCGTTTTTTGTGGTTTAATATTAATGAAATAATTAACGAGGGCTTGTGGGGGAGTATTTTTTGGAATATAATTTTTTTTTAACCGTGGTGTGTTTTTTAAATTCATATACTTTACAGGCTTAGTAGTAGTCTTATCAACGGAGTCCATTACTAAGCCAGGGCTTAGCGTTAGCCTTAAAAACAGCTAGCACTAACCCCCAAATATTACCCTGGTACCCACCCCCACAGGGGTACTGGGAAGAGCCAAATCAAAAATGGCACTCCTGGGCCTAGGTGGTAACAGGTTGGCGTTATTAAGGCTGGGGAGGGCCAGTAACAATGGTCCTTGGCCACCCTGGTAACATCAGGTTTTTGCTGCTTGGTTGGTAAAAATAGGTGGAACCACATACGTGTTTTTTATTTATTATTTAATTATTTATGGGGAAAAAACAAACGCATAGGCCTCCCTCTATTTTTATTTTCAGCCAGATACCAACCAAGCAGCAAAAACCTGATGTTACCAGGGTGGGCGAGGACCATTACTAGCCTTCCCCAGCCTAAATAACTCCAGCCTGCTACCGCCTAGGCCCAGGAGCGCCATTTTTGATGCGTCGGGCATGTTGGTGTCAGCTCTTCCCAGCACCCCTGTGGCGGTGGGTACCGGGGTAATAATTGGGGGTTAGCGCTAGCTGTTTTTGGGCTAACGCTAAGCCCTGGCTTAGTAATGGACTCCGTCTATAAGACTGCTTCCACTACAAAGCCTGTAAAGTAAATGAAAAAAGAAAAACAACATGTTTAAAAAACGTTTAATCCAAAAAACACTACACACAAGCCCTTGTTAACCATTTTATTAACATAAAAAAAACAAAAACACTGGTCATCGACGTAGTCCACCAAATCTGAAGTAGTCCACAGGATATACGGATCTGAATTGAGAAGAAAAAAACACGGAAAATTGGTTAGTACATTTATTGTTACTCGCCCGCACATCTCCCGCCCGCAACACACGACTACAACTCCCAGCATGTACTCATTGTTAGGGCATGCTGGGAGTTGTAGTCATGCGACAGCTGGGTGGTGGGAGATGTGCAGGTGGGTGACAAGCAAGCCACTCGCACATCTCACGCCGCTAGTGCCGCACAACTACAACTCCCAGCATGTCCTTACAGTAAGTACATGCTGGGAGTTGTAGGCGTGGGCAGGCGATGTGCTTGTCAACCACCCCGCCGCATGACTACAACTCCCAGCATGTCCTTACTGTAAGGGCATACCGGGAGTTGTAGTCATGCTGCGCGGGTGGGAGATGTGCGGGCTGGTGACAAGCATGTCCCCCGCCCGCACATCTTCCACCCGCCTGCACCGCACGACTACAACTCCCAGCATGTCCTTACTGTAAGGGCATGCTGGGAGTTGTAGTCATGCGCGGGCGGGTGACAAGAAAGCCAGGGAAGTAGGCGGCATTGTGCTACGCTCCCTGGCTTCCCAGCGGGGAAAATGAAGTTAGGGAACTGTAACTTCATATTTCCCACTGGCAGCTGTGATTGGCTAGGAGATCCGGGCCAATCACAGGTCTGCCCGGGATATATGAAATTACAGTACTGTAACTTCTTATACCTGTCAGCCGCTCTCCGGCCATCCTCCCATAAGCTGTTGTAACTATAACTCCCAGCATGTCCTCACTGTAAGGGCATTCTGGTAGTTGTTGTCCAGCAATAGCTGGCGGGTGGTTAGTAGATGCGGAGGGATGGCCTCCCGGGTCGTTGCAAAACGCCCCAGGGCGTTACAAAAAGTCGCACAAAGGTCTTACATTTTTTTTTTTTTTTTTTTTTATAAAATGTAAAAAAAGCCCTTCCCGCAATAAAAAATTTAATGGCCCCTTTTTCCCATTTTATTCCGTAAAAAAGATAAAATAAATATTTATGAACATATTTGCTATCGCTGCATGTGTAAATGTCCGAACTATCAAAATATAATATTAATGATCCCCTACGATGAATGGTGTAAACGTAAAAAATAAAAGTCCAAAATTGCTGCATTTTTGCAACACCACATTCCCAAAAAAATGCATAAATAATAAAAAGTATGCAAAAGCGGTACCGAAAAAGAGTACAGATCATGGTGCAAAAAAAATTAGCCCTGTATTCAGAAAAATGAGTTATAGGTTGTCGAAATAAGTCATTTTAAAGTAATTTTGTTTAAAAAAAGATTTTTTTTTAAAGCTGCACGAAAAGTTTGTAATGATGGGTATCCTTTTAATAGTATTGACCCACAGAAAAAGAAAACATGTCAGGTTTTATCTGGAAAGTGTACAGTGTGAAAATGAAACCTTTCAAAATTTGCTAAATTGCGTTTTTCTTTTCAATTTCCCCACACAAATAATAATTTTTTGGTTGCGCCATACATTTTATGGCTTGATGTCATTACAAAGGACAATATGGCGTGCAAATAACAAGCCCTGGTCTGTGGATGAAAATATAAAAGAGTTATGATTTTTAGAAGGCGAGGAGGAAAAACAAAAATGCAGAGATCTTATCGCCTACCAAAGGATTGGGGATAAGATGTCTGATTGTTTTAACTATAAAATTGTTTTAACTATAAGATGTTGCTCAGATTTTTTTGAAATGGTAAGATCATCTTACAGAGTCACTTATATCGGTCAGACCATCATTGGACTGAGCTAACATGGTTGTCTCACCTAAAGTCAAAGTACGGTGGGGGTGTATGCGGTACCCACATTGTGGAACCTTTATCATTAAAAGACAATTACACAAGATTATTAGGTGTTTCCTTCATTGCAGTCAGAGGATGGGGACATTTCCTGATGAGGGTGCCCTGTCTCATTTTAGGCACGTTGTCAGAGATTATCTTCATGTGCAGTTTCCCCAAAAAGTGGATTGGTTTTAGGTGTGCAATCAATAAACTTTATTGTTCGTGTAGGTTGGCAATAACAAACGTTCAGTTTTTTTTTTTGTTTTTTTTTGCTGTTTTTATGTTTATTAAGGTTCATTTTTTTTCCATTTTTAGTTGTGTATTTGTATAAACTGGTTCATAACCGTGGATATGGCCACCTGTGATGTTGTCTGTTCATGTCGTGTTGATTTTATGAACTTATAATAATCAGTTGTTTTTTTTTTGTTAGTTTTTTTTAATGTTTAAGTATGATAAACATTAAAATTTATATTGTGTAGGTGTCACGATTCGGCTAGCTGGTTGTGGATCCACTGTGTCAGCGAGGGATTGGAGTGGACCGTGCCGGTGGACCGGTTCTAAGAGGCTACTGGTGTTCACCAGAGCCCGCCGCAAAGCGGGATGGTCTTGCTGCGGCAGTAGCAACCAGGTCGTAGGTCGTATCCACTAGCAACGGCTCAACCTCGCTGACTGCTGAGAAGGCGTGGGACAGAAGGACTAGGCAGAGGCAAGGTCAGACGTAGCAGAAGGTCGGGGCAGGCGGCAAGGTTCGTAGTCAATATGGATAGCAGGAGATCAGGTAACACAGGCTTGGACAACACTAAACGCTTTCACTGGCACAAGGCAACAAGATCCGGCAAGGGAGTGCAGTGGAAGTGATGTGATATAGCCAGGGAGCAGGTGGAAGCTAATCAGGCTAATTGGGCCAGGCACCAATCATTGGTGCACTGGCCCTTTAAGTCTCAGAGAGCTGGCGCGCGCGCGCCCTAGAGAGCGGAGCCGCGCGCGCCAGCACATGACAGCCGGGGACCGGGACGGGTAAGTGACTTGGGATGCGATTCGCGAGCGGGCACGTCCCGCTATGCGAATCGCATCCCCGCCGGCAATGTCAGTGCAGCGCTCCCGGTCAGTGGGTCTGACGGGGCGCTGCAGGGAGAGAGACGCCGTGAGCGCTCCGGGGAGGAGCAGGGACCCGGAGCGCTCGGCGTAACAGTACCCCCCCCCCCCCCTAGGTCTCCCCCTTTTTTTTGTCCGGCAAGTGCTTTACCTGGGACGAGGACACCGGGAGTGAATGTAGGCTTTCCTCAAAGGCAGGCAGTACAGCAGGAGTGGGAATGGGGAGGGAGGGCAGAGGGTGAAGCTTGGCACGGGGCAGGGAGTCACCAGGACGGGGGCCATGAGGAGGCAAGGCACAGTCCAGATAAGCCTTGGGGGGACCAGGTGTAGGAGGAGGCACTGAGGCTTGCCTGACGGGACTGGGAGGGGGGGAGAGGCATTTCTTGTGGCAAGCAGAGTCCCAGTTCTTGATCTCCCCGGTGGTCCAGTCAAGGGTGGGAGAATGAAGCTGGAGCCATGGCAGACCGAGGAGGACCTCAGAGGTGCAGTTGGGAAGGATGAAAAATTCAATCATTTCGTGATGGGGTCCAATGCACACTAAGAGGGGTTTTGTGCGGTAACGCACGGTGCAATCCAATCTAATTCCGTTGACCGCGGAAATGTAGAGCGGCTTGACGAGACGGGTCACCGGGATGCAGAATTTATTCGCCAAAGAATCCAGAATAAAATTCCCAGAGGCACCAGAGTCCAAGCAGGCCACGGCTGAGAGGGAGGAGTTGGCAGAAGGAGAAATCCGCACGGGCACCGTGAGACGTGGAGAAGCAGACTTCGAACCAAGAGACGCCACACCCACGTGAGCTGGGTGCGTGCGTGCGTTTCCTAGACGTGGAGGACGAATAGGGCAATCCACCAAGAAATGCTCGGTACTGGCACAGTACAGACAAAGATTTTCTTCCCTCCGGTGATTCCTCTCTTCCTGGGTCAGGCAAGACCGATCCACTTGCATGGCCTCCTCGGCGGGAGGCCCAGGCATAGATTGCAAAGGATACTGTGGGAGAGGTGCCCAGAGATCTAAGTCTTTTTCCTGGCGGAGCTCCTGATGTCTCTCAGAAAAACGCATGTCAATGCGTGTGGCCAAATGGATAAGTTCTTGCAGGTTGGCAGGAATCTCTCGTGCGGCCAGCACATCCTTGATGCTACTGGATAGGCCTTTTTTAAAGGTCGCGCAGAGAGCCTCGTTATTCCATGATAATTCGGAAGCAAGAGTACGAAATTGGATAGCGTACTCGCCCACTGAAGAATTACCCTGGACCAGGTTCAGCAGGGCAGTCTCGGCAGAAGAAGCTCTGGCTGGTTCCTCGAAGACACTACGGACTTCAGCGAAGAAGGACTGGACTGTGGCTGTGGCAGGATCATTGCGGTCCCAGAGCGGTGTGGCCCAAGACAAGGCCTTTCCTGAAAGAAGGCTCACTACGAACGCCACCTTAGACCGTTCTGTAGGAAACAAGTCCGACAACATCTCCATATGCAGGGAACATTGAGACAAAAATCCACGGCAGAGTCTAGAGTCCCCATCAAATTTGTCCGGCAGGGACAAGCGGAGGCTAGGAGCGGCCACTCGCTGCGGAGGAGGTGCAGGAGCTGGCGGAGGAGATGGTTGCTGCTGTAGCAGAGGCAGAAGTTGCTGTAACGTGGCGGTCAACTGCGACAGCTGCTGTCCTTGTTGGGCAATTTGCTGCGATTGCTGAGCGACCACCGTGGTAAGGTCAGCGAGACTTGGCAGCTGCACCTCAGCGGGATCCATGGCCGGATCTACTGTCACGATTCGGCTAGCTGGTTGTTGATCCACTGTGTCAGCGAGGGATTGGAGTGGACCGTGCCGGTGGACCGGTTCTAAGAGGCTACTGGTGTTCACCAGAGCCCGCCGCAAAGCGGGATGGTCTTGCTGCGGCAGTAGCAACCAGGTCGTATCCACTAGCAACGGCTCAACCTCGCTGACTGCTGAGAAGGCGTGGGACAGAAGGACTAGGCAGAGGCAAGGTCAGACGTAGCAGAAGGTCGGGGCAGGCGGCAAGGTTCGTAGTCAATATGGATAGCAGGAGATCAGGTAACACAGGCTTGGACAACACTAAACGCTTTCACTGGCACAAGGCAACAAGATCCGGCAAGGGAGTGCAGGGGAAGTGATGTGATATAGCCAGGGAGCAGGTGGAAGCTAATCAGGCTAATTGGGCCAGGCACCAATCATTGGTGCACTGGCCCTTTAAGTCTCAGAGAGCTGGCGCGCGCGCGCCCTAGAGAGCGGAGCCGCGCGCGCCAGCACATGACAGCCGGGGACCGGGACGGGTAAGTGACTTGGGATGCGATTCGCGAGCGGCATGTCCCGCTATGCGAATCGCATCCCTGCCGGCAATGTCAGTGCAGCGCTCCCGGTCAGCGGGTCTGACCGGGGCGCTGCAGGGAGAGAGACGCCTTGAGCGCTCCGGGGAGGAGCAGGGACCCGGAGCGCTCGGCGTAACAGTAGATCTCTCTTATTCCTCTCCAAGCCACTATAATCTATCCATGCATTGACTCCACATCTTGGGTCAAAGAATTTAGTAGTCATGTAAGTTGCAAGGTCAGGCCTCCATGGATTAGTCTTTTTCTGAAATCTGGAGAATTTGAAAACCAAATCAAGACCTTGAACTCTCTTATCGGGTGCCTTAAGCCACTTCTAAACACTTTTTTTTGCACATTGACTGGGTGCATTATCCTGCTGACAGAGGCCACTGCCATTCTGCCATTAGGATTGTACTTGATCTGCAGCAATGTTTATGTAGGTGTCAAAATAACATCCACTTGAATGCCAGGAGCCAGGGTTTCCTAGGTATTAGCATCACATCGCCTCCTCTAGTTTGCCTTCATCTGATGCATCTGGGTGCCATCTCCTTCCCAGATAAGAGACACATTGATCCAGCTGTGCAGATGATGTAAAATAAAATAGGAATTATCAGACCTGGCCACCTTCTTTCATTGTTCCCAATGTGGGAGCTTTTGATGGAGGGCTAAGGTCAGCATGGACACCCTGACTGTTTTATGTGGCCCCATATGGAGCAAGCTGTGATGCACTCTGGGGGATATTTATCAAAGGATTTAGACTGGTTTTCCCTGTCTAAATTTGTTGCAAAGAAAGTTGCAGTCTAAATATGTGCGGCTTTTCTGCGACTTTTGCTCTAGAGGATTTTTAGAACATGATGCATTCTTGTCTATTTTAGACGGAAATGCATTGGAAAATGCATTGGTGCTGAATTTATCAAAAGCGACTTTTCAACGACAAGTCGCATCGGCTTAAAGTACGACAAAATGTCAGACCATGCTGGAGCAGGTTTAATTTTTAAATACAGTCTAAAGCATAGATCCCGAAGTCTGTGCACAGAATTTATCAAGAGCCGTGCGCCTTTTGATAAATTAGTCGCACAATAGACTAGCCTAACCCTCTGTAGTTTGGTCTATATTGATGCAGGACATAGACAGCTTTGATAAATATCCCCCTCTGTGTTCTAAAAACTCTCTATGGCAGCCACCAGTTTATTAGATATTTGCCTTTTAGTAGCATTGAACCAGATAGACTAGCCTGCACTTCCCAAACGCATCAGTCCTTCATTGAAATGGTAAGCATGTATCTCTACATGTCACCTTTATCGACTGTTTTAGGGTAAATGTCTTACCACATGTGTCACGATTCGGCTAGCTGATAGTGGATCCTCTGTGCCAGCGAGGGATTGTCGTGGATCGTGCCGGTGGACCGGTTCTAAGAAGCTACTGGTATTCACCAGAGCCCACCGCAAAGCGGGATGGTCTTGCTGCGGCGGTAGCAACCAGGTCGTATCCACTGGCAACGGCTCAACCTCGCTGACTGCTGAGAAGGCGTGGGACTGAAGGACTAGGCAGAGACAAGGTCAGACGTAGCAGAAGGTCGGGGCAGGCGGCAAGGTTCGTAGTCAATATGGAAATAGCAGGAGGTCAGGAACACAGTATGAGTAACACAGTAATAGCTTTCTCAAGGCACTAAGGCAACAAGATCCGGCAAGGGAGTGCAGGGGAAGTGAGGTATAAGTAGGGAGTGCACAGGTGGAAACTAATTAGGGAGATTGGGCCAGGCACCATCATTGGTGCACTGGCCCTTTAAATCTTAGAGAGCTGGCGCGCGCGCCCTAGAGAGCGGAGCCGCGCGTGCCAGAGCATGACAGCCGGGGACCGGGACAGGTAAGTGACTTGGGATGCGATTCGCGAGCGGGCGCATCCCGCTATGCGAATCGCATCCCCGACGGCAATGTCAGTGCAGCGCTCCCGGTCAGTGGGTCTGACCGGGGCGCTGCAGGGAGAGAAACGCCGTGAGCGCTTCGGGGAGGAGCAGGGACCCGGAGCGCTCAGCGTAACAGTACCCCCCCCCCCCCTTAGGTCTCCCCCTCTTTTTGTCGGGATGTCGCTCCACCTGGGACGAGGACATTGGGAGCGATTGTAGAGTCTCCTTCTGGGGGACAGTGAAGTCCTGGGTATACTCATGAATGGCAGACAGGTCAGAGGGAGTGGGAATGGGGAGGGGGGGCAGAGGGTGAGGCTTGGCACGGGGCAGAGCGTCACCAGGACGGGGGCTATGAGGAGGCACGGCACAGTCCTGATAGGCCTTGGGGAGACCAGGCACAGGAGGAGACACTGAGGCCCGACAGACGGGGCTGGGAACAGACGTGAGGCATTTCTTGCGGCGAGCAGGACCCCAATTCTCGATCTCCCCGGTGGTCCAGTCAAGGGTGGGAGAATGGTGCTGGAGCCATGGCAGACCGAGAAGGACTTCAGAGGTGCAGCCGGGCAAAACCAAAAATTCAATCTTCTCGAGATGCGGTCCAATGTTCATAAGCAGGGGCACTGTGCGATAACGCACAGTGCAGTGCAACTTGACTCCGTTGACCGAAGAAATGTAGAGCGGCTTGATGAGACGGGTCACCGGGATGCAGTACCTATCAAGCAAAGAGGCCAGAATAAAATTTCCAGAAAAACCAGAGTCCAAAACGGCCACGGCAGAGAAGGAGGAGTTGGCAGAAGGAGAAATCCGTACGGGCACAGTGAGACATGGAGAAGCAGACTCCGTACCCAGAGACGCCAGGCCCACATGAGCAGGTTGCGTGCGTGCATTTTCCAGTCGTGGAGGACGAATAGGGCAATCCACCAAGAAATGTTCGGTACTAGCGCAGTACAGACATAGATTTTTATCCCTACGGCGAGACCTCTCTTCAAGAGTCAGGCGAGACCGATCTACTTGCATAGGCTCCTCGGCGGGAGGCACAGGGGTAGATTGCAAGGGATACCGTGAGAGAGGTGCCCAGGGATTAAGGTCTTTTTCCTGGCGGAGTTCCTGGTGTCTTTCCGAAAAACGCATGTCAATGCGGGTGGCCAAATGGATAAGTTCATGCAGGTTGGCAGGAATCTCTCTCGTGCGGCCAGCACATCTTTGATGTTACTGGATAGGCCTTCTTTAAAGGTCGCGCAGAGAGCCTCGTTGTTCCAAGATAATTCGGAAGCGAGAGTACGAAATTGGATGGCGTACTCGCCTACTGAAGAATTACCCTGGACCAGGTTCAGCAGGGCAGTCTCGGCAGAAGAAGCTCGGGCTGGTTCCTCGAAGACACTGCGAACCTCAGAGAAGAAGGAGTGTACAGTGGCGAAGACAGGGTCATCGCAGTCCCAGAGCGGTGTGGCCCAAGACAAAGCCTTCCCAGACAGGAGACTGACCACGAAAGCCACCTTCGACCGTTCTGTAGGAAATTGGTCCGACAACATCTCCAAATGTAGGGAACATTGTGACAGAAAACCACGGCAGAGTCTAGAGTCCCCATCAAATTTGTCCGGCAGGGACAAGCGGAGATTAGGAGTGGCCGCTCACTGCGGAGGAGGTGCAGGAGCCGGCGGAGGAGATGGTTGTTGCAGTTGCTGTAGCTGTGACTGAAGTTGCTGTGTCATGGTGGTCAAGTACGACAGCTGGTGTTCTTGTTGGGCGATCTGTCGGGTTTGCTGGGCGACCAGCGTGGATATATCAGCGATACTTGGCAGCGGCACGTCAGCGGGATCCATGGCCGGATCTACTGTCACGATTCGGCTAGCTGATAGTGGATCCTCTGTGCCAGCGAGGGATTGGCGTGGACCGTGCCGGTGGACCGGTTCTAAGAAGCTACTGGTATTCACCAGAGCCCGCCGCAAAGCGGGATGGTCTTGCTGCGGCGGTAGCAACCAGGTCGTATCCACTGGCAACGGCTCAACCTCGCTGACTGCTGAGAAGGCGTGGGAATGAAGGACTAGGCAGAGACAAGGTCAGACGTAGCAGAAGGTCGGGGCAGGCGGCAAGGTTCGTAGTCAATATGGAAATAGCAGGAGGTCAGGAACACAGTATGAGTAACACAGTAATAGCTTTCTCAAGGCACTAAGGCAACAAGATCCGGCAAGGGAGTGCAGGGGAAGTGAGGTATAAGTAGGGAGTGCACAGGTGGAAACTAATCAGGGAGATTGGGCCAGGCACCATCATTGGTGCACTGGCCCTTTAAATCTCAGAGAGCTGACTGTCACGATTCGGCTAGCTGATAGTGGATCCTCTGTGCCAGCGAGGGATTGGCGTGGACCGGTTCTAAGAAGCTACTGGTATTCACCAGAGCCCGCCGCAAAGCGGGATGGTCTTGCTGCGGCGGTAGCAACCAGGTCGTATCCACTGGCAACGGCTCAACCTCGCTGACTGCTGAGAAGGCGTGGGACTGAAGGACTAGGCAGAGACAAGGTCAGACGTAGCAGAAGGTCTGGGCAGACGGCAAGGTTCGTAGTCAATATGGAAATAGCAGGAGGTCAGGAACACAGTATGAGTAACACAGTAATAGCTTTCTCAAGGCACTAAGGCAACAAGATCCGGCAAGGGAGTGCAGGGGAAGTGAGGTATAAGTAGGGAGTGCACAGGTGGAAACTAATCAGGGAGATTGGGCCAGGCACCATCATTGGTGCACTGGCCCTTTAAATCTCAGAGAGCTGGCGCGCGCATGCCCTAGAGAGCGGAGCCGCGCGCGCCAGAGCATGACAGCCGGGGAATGGGACAGGTAAGTGACTTGGGATGCGATTCGCGAGCGGGCGCGTCCCGCTATGCGAATCGCATCCCCACCGGCAATGTCAGTGCAGCGCTCCCGGTCAGCGGGTCTGACCGGGGCGCTGCAGGGAGAGAAACGCTGCGAGCGCTTCGGGGAGGAGCAGGGACCCGGAGCGCTCAGCGTAACAACATGTGGTTTTTCCCGGGGAAAATTTCTTGTTAGATATTCCTATTAATATTTACATTCAGTTTGTTTCATTGAGAATCTTAACCCCTTCCCGCAGAATGTCATATATAAACGCCGGGTTGTGCAGTGCGTTCGCGCATCCCGGCGTTTATAAATGACATGCAGTTAACCCGGCGATGCGCAGCATCGCACGGGTTAACTGGCAGAAGTCCCGCTGTTTCCAGCAGGGGACAACTTCTGCTTCACCCCCAGGACCATCAATTGATGGTCCTGGTCAGCGATCACTGTGATTGGTCCCTGTGGACCAATCACAGTGATCTGGGGTGAAAGTTCAGATCCCCCGCACTGCCCGCCCCTGGAAGTCGGGCAGAACGGGGGACGATGGCTGCGGGGACCTGCGGCATTCGGGGGGAACACGTGGGGACCGGCGGACTTACCTGATCCAGCGGCGGGACCGAGGAGCAGCGCGGGACCGGCCACGTGGACGAGCAGCGACGGGTGAGTATATGGTCCTCAGAGGCAGCAGTGAAGATCTTCACTGCTGCTTCTAGGAGTCTGAAAACTACAACTCCCAGCATGCCTAGACAGCCTTTGGCTGTCTGGGCATGCTGGGAGTTGTAGTTTTGCAACATCTGGAGGGCCTCAGTTTGGAGACCATTGTATAATGGTCTCCAATCTGTGCTCTTCCAGCTGTTGCAAAACTACAACTCCCAGCATGCACTGACTGTCCAGGCATGCTGGGAGTTTTAGTTAAGCAACATCTGGCCCTTCAGATGTTGCCGAACTACAACTCCCAGCATGCCCTTCAGCTGTCTGGGCATGCTGGGAGTTGTAGTTTTGCAACAGCTGGAGACACACTGGTTGGGAAACATTGTTTCTAACTCAGTGTTTCCTAACCTGTGTGCCTCCAGCTGTTGCAAAACTATAACTCCCAGCATGCACTAAAGACCATGCATGCTGGGAGTTGTAGTTTTGCAACATCTGGAGGGCCCCAGTTTGGAGACCATTGTATAATGGTCTCCAATCTGTGCTCTTCCAGCTGTTGCAAAACTACAACTCCCAGTATGCACTGACTGTCCAGGCATGCTGGGAGTTTTAGTTCAGCAACATCTGGCCCTTCAGATGTTGCCGTACTACAACTCCCAGCATGCCCTTCAGCTGTCTGGGCATGCTGGGAGTTGTAGTTTTGCAACAACTGGAGACACACTGGTTGGGAAACATTGTCTGTTTCTAACTCAGTGTTTCCTAACCTGTGTGCCTCCAGCTGTTGCAAAACTATGACTCCCAGCATGCACTAACAGACCATGCATGCTGGGAGTTGTGGTTTTGCAACAGCTGATGCAAGCCCCCCCCGCCCCGCCACCCCCGTGAATGTACAGGGTACATTCACATGGGCGAGGCTTTTACAGTGGGTTTCTCGCATCTTGAGATGCAGCAAATTTTGCGCTGGGAAACTCGCTGTAATCCCCCGCCCATGTGACTGTACCCTAAAAACACTACACTACACTAACACAAAATAAAATAAAAAGTTAAAAACACTACATATACACATACCCCTACACAGCCCCCCTCCCCCAATAAGAACGTCCGGTACACCACTGTTTCCAAAGCAGAGCCTCCAGCTGTTGAAAAACAACAACTCCCAGTATTGTCGGACAGCCGTTGACTGTCCAGGCATGCTGGGAGTTTTGCAACAGCTGGAGGCACCCTGTTTGGGAATCACTGGCGTAGAATACCCCTATGTCCACCCCTATGCAAATCCCTAATTTAGGCCTCAAATGCACATGGCGCTCTCACTTTGGAGCCCTGTCGTATTTCAGGGCAACAGTTTAGGGCGACAAATGGGGTATCGCTGTACTCGGGAGAAATTGCGTTACAAGGTGTGGGGGGCTTTTTCTTCTTTAACCCTTCATGAAAAGGAAATGTTGGGGTCTACACCAGAATGTTAGTGTAAACATTTTTTATTTTTTACACTAACATGCTGATGTTGCCCTATACTTTAAATTTTCACAAGAGGTAAAAGGGAAAAAAGCCCCCCAAAATTTGTAACGCAATTTCTCCCGACTACAGAGATACCCCATATGTGAGCGCAAAGTGCTCTGGGGGCGCACAACACGGCCCAGAAGGGAGAGTGCACCATGTACATTTGAGGTGATTTGCACAGGGGTGGCTGATTGTTACAGCGGTTTTGACAAACGCAAAAAAAACAAAACCCCACATGTGACCCCATTTCGGAAACGACACCCCTCACGGAATGTAATGAGGGGTGCAGTGAGAATTTACCCCCCACAGGTGTCTGACGGATCTTTGGAACAGTGGTCCATGAAAATGAAAACTTGTACAGCCCACTGTTCCAAAGATCTGTCAGACACCAGTGGGGGGTAAATGCTCACTGTACCCCTTGTTACGTTCCTCAAGGGGTCTAGTTTCCAAAATGGTATGCCATGTGTTTTTTTTTTTGCTGTTCTGGCACCTTAGGGGCTTCCTAAATGCGACATGCTCCCCGAGCAAAATTTGCTCTCAAAAAGCCAAATATGACTCCTTCTCTTCTGAGCATTGTAGTTCGCCCATAGTGCACTTCAGGTCAACTTATGGGGTACCTACATACTCAGAAGAGATGGGGTTACAAATTTTGGGGAGTATTTTCTGCTATTAACCCTTGCAAAAAGGTGAAATTAGGGGGGAAACACACATTTTAGTGGAAATTATTTTATTTTTTTTTACATATGCAAAAGTCATGAAACACCTGTGGGGTAATAAGGCTCACTTTATTCCTTATTACATTCCTCAAGGGGTCTAGTTTCCCAAATGGTATGCCATGTGGGTATTTTTTGCTGTTCTGGCACCATAGGGGCTTCCTAAATGCGACATGCCCCCCGAGCAAAATTTGCTCTCAAAAAGCCAAATATGACTCCTTCTCTTCTGAGCATTGTAGTTCACCCATAGTGCACTTCAGGTCAACTTATGGGGTACCTCCATACTCAGAAGAGAAGGGGTTACAAATATTGGGGGGTATTTCCTGCTATTAACCCTTGGAAAAATGTGAAATTTGGGGGGAAACACACATTTTAGTGAAAAAAAAATATTTTTTTTTACATATGCAAAAGTCGTGAAACACCTGTGGGGTATTAAGGCTCACTTTATTCCTTGTTACGTACCTCAAGGGGTCTAGTTTCCAAAATGGTATGCCATGTGAGGGTTTTTTGCTGTTCTGGCACCATAAGGGCTTCCTAAATGCAACATGCCCCCAAAAACCATTTCAGAAAAACGTACTCTCCAAAATCCCCTTGTCGCTCTTTCCCTTCTGAGCCCTCTACTGCGCCCGCCGAACACTTTACATAGACATATGAGGTATGTGCTTACTCGAGAGAAATTGGGCTACAAATATAAGTATACATTTTCTCCTTTTACCCCTTGTAAAAATTTAAAAATTGGGTCTACAAGAACATGCGAGTGTAAAAAATGAAGATTGTGAATTTTCTCCTTCACTTTGCTTCTATTCCTGTGAAACACCTAAAGGGTTAAAATGATGACTGAATGTCATTTTGAATACTTTGGGGGGTGCAGTTTTTATAATGGGGTCTTTTGTGGGGTATTTCTAATAAGAAGACCCTTCAAATCCACTTCAAACCTGAACTGGTCCCTGAAAAATAGTGAGTTTGGAAATTTTGTGAAAAATTGGAAAATTGCTGCTGAACTTTGAAGCCCTCTGGTGTCTTCCAAAAGTAAAAACTTGTCACTTTTATGATGCAAACATAAAGTAGACATATTGTATATGTGAATAAAAATTTTTTTTATTTGTAATATACATTTTCCTTACAAGCAGAGAGCTTCAAAGTTAGAAAAATGCAAAATTTTCAAATTTTTCATCAAATTTTAGGATTTTTCACAAGGAAAGGATGCAAGTTACCACAAAAATTTACTACCATGTTAAAGTAGAATATGTCACGAAAAAACAATCTCGGAATCAGAATGATAACTAAAAGCATTCCAGAGTTATTAATGTTTAAAATGACAGTGGTCAGATGTGCAAAAAACGCTCTGGTCCTTAAGGCCAAAATGGGCTTGGTCCTGAAGGGGTTAAAGGGATTATCCACCATAAAGTGATTTTAGAACATACCTGCCAGACAGTAATGGACATGCTTAGGAAGGATCTGTGCTTGTTTTGGGGCTAAATGGCCATGTTGTGAGATTACCATAACACTGTGGCTATCTTTTTGTGAACTGGTTACTTCCTGTTGGATGTCATTCTCAAACTACATGTCCCATAATTCCATAGTTTGTAAGTGTGAGGTCACCTTCCTCCCTCCCACACATCAACGTCCCCACCCATTGAAGCACAAATGAGTTGCATTCCATTCAAAAGACCAGTGTTTTCTAACCAGGGTGCCTACAGCTGTTGCAAAATGATCTCTCTCCCACCCAGCGGTCACCCCACCCATTGAAGCAGGACATGCTCACTCTGATCACCTGACTAGTGATGTCACATCGTGACGCATTGCAACCTGGGAAACCCTGAGACCTGAGTAATTTTGTATGCTGTTAAAATAAATATTGGGGTGTGGGGGGCGTGGCTTGCTCATGGCGGCGTGAGGACGCACTTCTCCTCGGCTCCGCTCCTTGACCCACCATTGCAGCACTTACCGGGTTCCGGCTACCTCCTAACCAGGTCATTCTGATGCCTAACAAGCAGGGGAAGAAGCAGACACTCTCCATTCTTCCGGACGGTGGCTCCATCACTCATTATTTCGGCAGCCAGCGGTCTGAAAGAGGCGCCACTCCGGGACCTAAATTGGCAGCGGCTGCAGGAGCGCGGTCCTCACAGCGCTCTGCTACGCGCGCGTGTCCCCCTTCGCCTGCTCTCTCTCAGGGCTCCCGTGGATCGCACTGTGATGAAACTGATGAGGAGGGTGAGTGGGACCTCAAAATCTTACTTAAAATCCCTGCCTACTAAGAAAGACTTTGATAAGTGCGTACATAGGCTGGAAGCTAGCTACAAGAGGAAGATGGACTCTCTTAAGGGGGACGTGAAGCAGCTTGGGCAGCACCTGGAAGACATTGAGAAACACCAGGAGGCCCTGGATGATAGACTAGACTTCCATCAGCAGGTCTTGCAAGACCATGCTGCTAAGATCTCGGACCTCTTACATATGTAGGAGGACATTGAAAACCGCCACAGGCGGAATAATATTAGGCTACGGGGCATCCCTGAGTCTGTTCTGCCCCCTGACTTAGATGGGACTGCACAAAAAAATTTTGGCATTCTGTTGGGCCTGGCTGAGCCCCCCTCCATTGAGCTGGACCGCATACACCGCTCCCTAGGGGCTAAACCCCCTGACAATGCTCCCCACTGGGACGTGATCTGCAGGGTCCATTTTTATAAAGAAAAGGACAGGATTATGTCTGCTGTACGGTTGCACGGACCTATTGATCTGGATGGTGCCTCTGTGACATTACTGCCGGACTTAGCCAGACGCACACTCCAGCTTCGCCGCGCCTTGAAGCCAGTCCTGGAGGCCCTAAAGGAACGAGAGATGGGGTTTCCCCTTTCAATTAATAGTCCGATACCAGGGCAAGATGGCTATCTTCCGCCACCTGGGGGACTTGCCAAGGTTTCTAGCGGCCCTTGAGCTTCCTATGATATCCCTGCCAGATTGGCCGACTGTCCAGTGCCCCCTGGACCCCCCACAGCGTGACAAGTGGACCACCGTTCCTCCGAAAAAGAAGACCAGTAACAGATCTTCTTAGGGTCTTCCTACCACTTGACTCTGTTCCTGCTCTTTTGTGGATACCCCATGTTTCCTGTGATCCCTGTTTATGATCATTGCCTGGTGTTTACTTGTCCCTCTCATGACTACGCCTGGATTAGGGACCTTGTTCCTTTTTTTTTATTTTTTTTTTTATAATTGATGCCAGTTCCTGTTGTCTCATATGTGACTTTCTGTGCCTTATTTTTTCATAAGTGCTGCATTTACCTGTGTATAGCTGCCTTTCTACGGGAAGGCCCCTGTGTCATTGGGTGTGTTTGGTTGGGCGGGGGTGTTGGGACGGTTGGGTTGTTTACTTGTTTTTGGCTACCTCGATTCCCTCTACCTTGGGCTGAGATGGGCTGGTATTGCCCTGCCATGGACCTAGCGGTGGGTGGGTTGCCGCTTTTTGCTGCTCTTCTAGTGGCTGGAGTACTGTTTACTGTTTGTACTGCTCTTTTTCTTCTATGTTTTATCGTCTTCGTTCGTTCCTTTTGTCTTTGTCGCTCTATTCTTTCTTCCTCCCCCCTTTCCGTCTTCCTTTCCCTTTCTTCTTCCCTATCCTTCCCTCCCTTCCCCGACCCCCTAATCCCCGATGACCACCATGGATTCACTCTCCATATGTTCATTTAATGTGAAAGGTCTGAGTTGTCACTTTTCGCAGGTGATCTGTTGTTGTATGTTTCCTCTCCTCGCGTCTCCCTCCCTGTTATTCTCTCTGAGTTTGGGGACTATGGCGCTCTAAGTCACTTTAAAGTTAACTCTCATAAGTCGGAACTCTTTAACATCTCCATACCCCTAAGTACTTTCACCGAGGTCGCTTCCCAATTCCCCTTTAAAATTCAGCGTGCCACTCTTACATACCTAGGTATACAAATTGGCTCAGATCTTCCCTCTTTATTCCATGCTAATTATATCCCATTGTTACGCTTGCTAGAGAGGGACTTTTCCGCCTGGGGCAAGCTCACGCTTTCTCGGTTTGGTAGGATGGCAGCGGTCAAGATGGATGTTTTACCAGGGCTGTTGTACTTTATGCAGACATTGCCATTCCGGATTTCAGTGTCCTTCTTCTCCAGGCTCAGATCCATGGTTACCAGGTTTATTTGGTCTGCGGGCGGTCCTAGGGTGCGACATCAGACCTTGATTCGGAGCCGGGAGAGGGGGGCGCGGGACTTCCGTCTCTACTATAAGGCTGTGATTTGCTCCCGCATCTTAGACTTCTGCCACCATACCTCATCCAAGCAATGGGTGGCGTTGGAAATGGCCCTTTCCCCGATCCATCCTGCAGCTCTCCCGTGGTTGCCCTTGGAGTCTAGACCCCCCGGTGTAACTCTCCCTTTTCTTACCCGTCTCTTGTTGCCGGTGTGGGATTCGGTCCTGTCCACCTCGGATCTTTCCTCTCGACCCGGCCCACTTACTTCCCTATTCAGTAATCTGGGTCATGTCTTGGCTGTTCTTTCCTTGTTATCTTGCTCTGCTACGTCCCTTCCCAGGTTAGGTGCTGTAACCGCTTCTTCTACCCTGATGCCTCTCGCTTCCCTTAATTCTGACTCTCCTGGCTCGTGGTTTGCCTATGAGTGCCTGCGTTCTTTTTACTTGTCTCTACAACCACGTACACGCATTCATAGGCCCTTAACTGGTTTCGAGACCCTCTGCACCCTTTCCTCCACGCCCACGCACACCATCTCCTTGGTCTACGCTCTGCTGCGAGGCACAGTGGAGGACTTGATTAAACCTGACTTTCTTTGCCACTGGGAGTCGGACCTCGGTCGTGTATCCTCTGAGAATGATGTAATTAAAATCTTTACCTTGACACATAGGGCCTCTCTCTCTTCTCGGATACAGGAACGCAACATATTGTGCCCTGATCGCCTACATAAGATTTTCCCCACTGTGCCGGCGATGTGCTGGCGCTGTTGTCAAGAGGTAGTTTCCTATCTTCATGTCTGGTGGGGCTGCCCCTAATTCACTCCTTTTGGATGGAGGTGTTTCACCTGTACAATATGATTTCCTCAGACTCGATCTCTCCAGACCCCGCTGTAGCTCTTCTCTCTTTGTTACCGGGCTCTCTATCCAGGGCCAGGAAGGGTCTCTTGAGGCACTTCTTGGGTGCTGCAAGAGCCGTTATACCTCGCCATTGGAAGACTACAGTGACACCCACGAGGGTTGAGCTCATGGAAACTCTGAATAAGGTTCGTAAAATGGAGGAGATGGTGGCTACTGATAATGGCAAATTGGACGCCTTCACGGCGGTTTGGGCTTCCTGGGACAGTTTCAGGGACTCACCAGAATTTCTCTCCTGGTTACAATAATTTCTAGGCCCGTTTCATGGTGGACTCTTCCCCTTCCCTGCCCCTACCTCTCCCCTCCCTTTCCATCCTCCCTTCTCCCCCGTTCCCTGGCTTTCTCTCTTTCCCTTCTCTACTCTTCGTTTCCTCCTCTTTCTCTTATGTGTCAGGTTCTCTGATCTTTTATCTATTGTGTACTTTCCTCTAGTGTCTGTATGTTGTTTAGTGTTTTTGTTTTGATGTGCAATATCTAGGGTTATGTATAACCTGTATGGATGGTTCCTAATGGATCTATTCGACCCACTGTGTGATTTCCCTCTCTGGAAGCTGCTCCTCCCCCTCATGTTGACGGATCCCTTTGTCAGTTGTGGCTGTTGTGAGTAGTGGTATGGTTCTTCTGGGACTGGCCGTCACTTGGCCCTGTCGGTGACACCGCTTTCTTGGGGAGATAGGCTCTGGGTGTATGATATAATATTCCCCCCCCCCCCCCCCCCATTCATTGAGGTCTATTTGTGTAAGTTGCTGATTGTTTTTGCACTGTTTGATTATTTGCCTTTCTGTTGAAACTTAGAAAAACATATTTGCCATAAAATAAATATTGGGGTGTAAATTGTTAGACCACTGTCACACACAGGTACAGACACTATATTATGGAATACCCCTTTAAATTGTCAGATACAAAAACTTTTGATATGTTGTAAATCATGCATAACCAATAGGTTTTGCAATTACTTTCATTAGAAAATTTTCAGTATTTCATACTGAAAAAGCCAGTCAAACAACTTCCCCCCTGCCTGCTTGGACACATACTAGTCCTACTGTGTCCATGCATCATCACCTATGTCATGGACACACTTCCTTGATTGACAGCTGTCAGTGCAGGGCTCACACCTGGAGGAAAAATCCTCCCACAATCAGCTTGTGTCCCGCTACTGTCAGTGAGGACAAGCTGGGAGTTGTAGTTTTGCTAATGATAGGGGAGATGTGAGCAGACAGCATACTGAGGGAGGGGGCGGAGACCTGCACAGTGAGGCCACGCCCCCTCCCTTTGAGAGGAATTCAGACTAGTGAGCTAAATTAAAAGTGTAATAAAAAAATAAATAAAGGTGCTAGACACATAAAAATTAGATGTACATGGTCAGGATTAGGTACTGAGTGATTATAAAAAAAAAAATTTTTGTTGGATCCGACAGGTACGCTTTAATTCTTTGGAGACCTGAGTATGATCTGCTTGAAGGAAACAACAACACTGGACAGTGAATATCCAACTTGTCTGATTTATTTTTCCTTGACATCAGAAGGCAAAACAAAGGTCTGGCTGCCTGCAAAGGAATTAGATTGTTGCCATACCTGTCAGTAAATGCCAGCATCTATCAGCATATGTCTGATATATAACTACTGTATATTACTGAGATTGTAAGCTTCAATGGTCAGGAATATATAGGGGGTGGTATATCATTTGTAATATTTTCACAACACTTTTCTTGCTTGTACTTTTTCCTCACAATATCAAAAGCACCAAATTTATTACATTATGGTGTGATGTGTGATGAATTTGGCCTATTTTTTTAAACATTCTTTTGCTTTGTAGAATTCTTAGCCATCCATCGAGTGGAGTGAGATGTGCGTAAAAACATTTTTTAAACTTGCAAAACAGGCTTAGATATGTCCCTGTCAAAAAAGCTAAACTGGCAAGTAAGGTGCAAATGTGTCCCAAAGTGTTGCAAATATCTTGAAGTAAAGATAGCCATGTGAAAATGTTTCATATTACCCCCACAATACAGGTACAGTCAGGTGGGGAAATTTGAAAAAAGTGCAGCAGTTGCCCATAGCTACCAAGGCCTCTGAAAAATAAAAGAAGCTATCGAATTGATTGCTGTTGGAATCTGCATCACATTTTTTCTGCTCAGGTTTTGATAAATTCCACCCAAGGGGAATATAAAATTCCTCTATTCCTCCTTATACTGTATGTAGAACATTTTGGAAAAAATGGTTTACATCTTGGGGGAGATTTATCAAAACCTGTGCAGAGGCCCAGTTGCCTATAGCATCCTATCAGATTGCTTCTTACATTCTTAACTAGACATCTGAAAAATGAAAGAAGCAAGCTGATTGGTTGCTATTGGCAACTGGGCAACTTTGTCTCTGCACAAGTTTTGATAAATCTCCCCCCTTGTGTATATGTTTTAAATCCTGATTGTAAAATGCTTCTGGAATAAATTGTCTACTACTCTTACTGTAAGTGTATGTCTGTAGGACAGCATGGTGGCTTAACCCCTTAAATGGGCACTGTCAGATACAAAAACCTTTGATATGATGTAAAGCATGCAAAACCAATAGGATTTGCAATTACTTTCATTAGAAAATTCTCAGTATTTCATACTGAAAAAGCCAGTCAAACAACTGTCCGGGCCTGTCCGGGCATGCCGGGAGTTGTAGTTTTGCAACATCTGGAGGTCCGCAGGTTGGAGACCACTGGCGTACAGTATAGAGTTCCAGCGCCGGCAGCCCCCAACAAAGAGAAGGAGGGCAGTGCTTGCGGGTGACATATGTGAGTAGTACCCCGCTGGGCTGATAATTGGGGGGAGCAGAACAGCGCTGTCAGGTAACATGATCTGGTGGGGGGGAGCAGAACAGTGCTGGCGGGCAACATGATTTGGTGGGGGGGAGAACAGCGCTCGCGGGTCACATGATTTGGGGGGGTGAAAGAAATACCGTTATATACCGTGGAACCGCAATAAGTTACAAAAATACCATGATACACACATTTGGTCATACCGCCCAGCTCTACATCATCACCTATGTCATGGACACACTTCCTTGATTGACAGCTGGTAGCGCAGGGCTCACATCTGGAGGAAAAATCCTCCCACTGTCATCTTGTGTCCCACTACTGTCAGTGAGGACAAGCTGGGAGTTGTAGTTTTGCTAATGTTAGGGGAGATGTGAGCAGACAGCATACTGAGGGAGGGGGCGGAGACCTGCACAGTGAGGCCACGCCCTCTCCCTTTGAGAGGAATTCAGACTAGTGAGCTAAATTAAAAGTGTAATAAAAAAATGTGCTAAACACATAAAAATTAGATGTACATGGTCAGGATTAGGTACTGAGTGATATATTTAAAAAAAAAAAGATTTTTTGTTGGATCTGACGGGTACGTTTTAAGGACGTTTTTTTAAGGTGATTTTCCGTTTATGCATTTTGTTTTTTTCTGCCTTACCTTTTAAAAATCATAACCCTTTTAATTTTGCACCTACAGACCCATATGATGGCTTGTTTTTTGCGACACCAATTCAACTTTGTAATGACATCAGTCATTTTACCCAAAACTCTATGGCGAAACAAAAAATATATATATTTGTGGGACAAAATTTTTAAAAGATTCACCATTTTGGAACTTTTGGGGGCTTCCGTTTCTACGCAGTGCATTTTTCAGTAAAAATTATACCTTATCTTTATTCTGTTAGTCCATATGATTAAAATGATACCCTACTTATATAGGTTTGATTTTTTTTACTTTTGGAAAAAATCATAACTACATGCACAAAAATTAACACGTTTAAAAATTTCCTCTTCTGACCCCTATAACATTTGAATTTTGTATGAGGGCTTATTTTTTGCATGATCTAAAGTTTTTATTGGTACCATTTTTGTTTTGATCGGACTATTTGATTGCTTTTTAATCATTTTTTTATGGTAAAAAAAGTAACCAAAAGTATGCTATTTTGGACTTTGGAATTTTTTTTACGTGTACACACGTGTACGTGCGGTTTAATTAACTATATATTTTTATAGTTCCGACATTTAAGCACGTGGTGATACCACATGTTTATTTTTATTTACAAAGTTTTTTTTTTTTTATGGGAAAAGGGGGGTGATTCAAACTTTTATTAGGGAAGGGGTTAAATCACATTTATTAACTATTTTTTTTTTTTACACTTTTCTTTGCAATGTTATAGCCCCATAGGGCACTATAACATGCAGTACATTGATTGCAGACACTGATCAATGCTATGCCATAGCATAGCACTGATCAGTGTTATCGGCGATCCACTGCTCTTGCCTGGATCTCAGGCAAAGAGCAGTGAATCGCCGATCGGACAACGAGGAGGCAGGTAGGGACCCTCCTCATGGCCTAACAGCTGATTGGGACACCGCGGTGGTCCCGATCAGCCCGACTGAGCTGCTGGGAATGCTTTTTTTTTTTTTACTTTAGACGTGCCAATCAACTTTAATCGCCGTATCTGAAGAGTTAATACCGGGCATCACCGCGATTGGTGATGTCCGATATTAGCCACGGGTCCCGGCTATCGTTAGCCGCTTGGACCGACCCCATATGACATGGGGTCACCGTGTGACCCCGCGTTATATCGTGGGAGCCGGCGCAGGACGTAGATATATGTCCTGCGTCATTAAGGGGTTAAAGAAAAACGGTCATCCTGTTCACCCGCACTAAACCCATAGTGGGGGTGAACAGGATACTAATGCGGGGTCTAAGATATGTACCTTCAGCCCGGAGTGGTGTCCATCTGAAGGTCTTTGAATTGCTTCTTTCTTTGAATTGCGCACAGGAGTCAGGCCCACCGGGCGAATTTGAATATCCATGGGCACTGGTCATGTGAGTGCTTGTGCCTACTGACTGCTCACGTGACCAGCCGCCATGGATATTGCAGTGCTGAGTTCTGAATTCAAATATATATATATGTACATATATGTGTTTTTGCCTTCCTGGGCCGGGGTTCTTGGTTTAAAGACATATAATATATATGAATATACATATATGTACAAAAAAAAATAGAGAAACATCCACAAACATCCACATAGCCGCACAATTTGAATTTTGATCTACTTGCTTCTCAGCATAATATCAAAAACTAACAGGTTGTTAGTATACATTTTGATCAAAAAGTACAAGCCCACTCGCCACGTCAAGGCCATCTAGTCAGAGTTGGTCCCTAACCTAACACTGCAGTAACACTGGGTGGCGACTACTGCCTCCGACACCAAACCCATAGGGGGAATGGGGCTGCCCAACCAAGCGCCCGGCTCTGGGCCACACCACCACGGCTATGTTTCTCTATATTTGTTGTACATTTGTAGTTTGTCCACTCTTTCATAGCCAGCACTCCACTCCACCCATTCGGCACAGGCTTTTATAATTATCAGGAGACTGCATATGTGTATGTAGATATATATATATTTATATTATTATGGTAATGTAAGACTTTGTGTTGCTGCACGTACATGGTGGCTAAGCCATTCGCACAGTTGCCTTGCAATATGATGGGCCTGGGTTAATATCCCACCAATGGCAAAATCTGTAAGGAGTTTTTGCATGTATACAGATGTAACCAGCACTGTGCTTCTGTAATACACCAATGTGACCAGTTTGTGCGGGCCCCACTACTGTACAGAAGATTGCTCACCCTGGGAATCTACCATTCCCCTCCCCCCTTTTTCAGCCTGACCACAGTGCTGACCCCCCTGTCCATGTCAGGAACTTTCCAGAGCAGGATAGGTTTTCTATGGGGATTTGCTTCTACTCTGAACAGTTCCTGACACAGACAGAAGGGTCAGCAGAGAGCACTGTGGTCAGACAGAAAAGTACACCTCAACTTCCATATACAGCAGCTAATAAGTACTGGAAGGATTAAGCTTTTTAAATAGAAGTAATTTACAGATCTGTTAAATTTTCTGGAGCCAGTTGATATGAAAAAAAAAAATTATTTCCACTGGAGTACCCCTTTAAGGACCTGGACAATTTTAATTTTTGCACTTTTTGTTTTTTCATCCTCCCCTGCTAAAAAATAACTCTTTCAATTTTGCACCTACAGACCCATATAAGGGCTTGTACAATCATCAATTGTACTTTGTAATGACATTAACTTATTTTATAACACAAATTGTGGCAAAAAAAATAATAATTTGTGGGGTGGAATAAAAAAACGCCATTTTGAAATTTTTGGGTGCTTTTGTTTCTACGCAGTGTTCTTTTTGGTAAAAGTGACACAATGGGCTTCATTTACTAAGAGTGTTGGGTTTTTACTAGTGGGAAATGTTGTTTCAAACTTGCAGGATTCCTCTCTATTTACTAAGGGGAAAAGTCAGGAAAATTTTCTGACCACCTTTTTCTAGGTGGAAATTTCCAGCCATTTATCCACAGGATTGTCTGTGAATTCAATAGTGAATAGTTCGGGTTGTGAAACCACGCCCCTTTTCCTGCCAACCACGCCCCTTTTTGGCTTTTTGCAGTGCAATGTCGGGTTTGTCGGATTTTCCGGGCGTATACATGTCGCAGACACTGCGCCAAAAAGATAAAAACTGGTCGGTTTTAACTTAATAAATGAGGGCCATTATGTTTATTCTGTAGGTTCATGCTGTTACAAGGATACCCAATTTATGTAGGTTTTATTTTATTATACTACTTTAAAAAAATTATAACTTTTTTTATTTTGCCGTGGTCTGTAGTTTTTATCAATACCATTTTTGTTTTGAGGGGACTTTTTTTTTATCACTTTTTTTATTAATTGTTTTATGGTATGTGAAGTGACTAAAAATGAACTATTTTTTACACCATTTACCACATGGTTGAACTAACCTCATATTTTTATTGTTCGGACATTTATGCATGTGGCGACACCACATATGTTTGTTTATTTTTTATTACATCATTTTTATCAAAAAAAATGAAATGGAGGGGGATTCAAACTTTTATAAGAGGAGGTGCTTATTTGCATTTATTACCATTATTTTTTATTTTTTAGACTTTTTACTTTTTTGCAGTCCCCATAGGGGGCTATACCATTCAATCTTTTGATTGCATACACTGTTTAATGCTATGCCATAGCATAGCATTGATCAGTGTTATTGGTGCTCTGCTTCTCCAGCCTGCGTGGTTGGCCTTGATCAACAGCTAAAGGGTTAATGCCTGTCATTGGCCCGATCGGTGATGCCCTGCATTAACCCTGCTGATAGCAGTCAGGACCCACCAGGATTGAAGCGTGGTCAGCTCATGAGCGCGCTTTAAACCCCGGTAAGGTCTGGGATGCAAGGGCGTACCTGTACGCCCTGCTTCCTTAACAGGTTAAGCAAGTCATAGACATAAACTATTCATCCACAAGCCATTGGGAGATACAGCTAAAGCTGGCCAAATACTCTAGATAAGTATCAGTTGAACATGCCAATTTCGAAAGAACCAGCTGACCATCTATTGTGTATGGTGGCCTCCTGATTCTCCCCTGACACTGACTGCTAAGGTTTGGAGAGTTGATTGTCTACTGCCCAATAATTTGATGGTGCCCCTCCCTATTTCTTCGGCAATGTGTGCAGGTATTTGGCCGGATCGGGAGAGATAACTGACAGATGAATTCGGGTAAAAGAAGGGAAAAAAACGGGTGTTCAGGCGCGTGCCGCAGAATGAATCAAGCATCCATTCAGGATAAAACTTCTTTATTTTGCCAAATCAGACGCCTTTCGAGGCATCCACCTCTTTCTCAATGAACAGTGGTTTGATACAACCAGAGCAGTGGCTTGAGCTGACCAGAGCAGAAGATCACTGATAATGCTGATCAGTGCTATGCATAGCACTGAACAGTATAAGCAGTCAAATGATTGCTCTAAATATTCCCCTATGGGAACATAAAAAGTGTTAAAAAAAAAAAAAAAAAGTGAAAAAATGTTTTAAAAAAAGTGAAAAAATATAGAAAAATCCCCGCCCCCAATAATAATGTTAATTGTCCCTTTTTCCCATTTTACCCTCAAAAACCATAATTTATTTTCATAAACATATTTGGTATCGCCGTGTGCATAAATGACCGATCAAAATATAATGTTAATTATCCTGCAGGGTGAACGGCGTAAACGCTAAAAAAAAAAAAAAAAGTCCAAAATTGCTGCTTTTTTGTCACCTCACATTCCCAAAAAATTTATAAAAAGCTATTTAAATGTTTCATCTATGCAAATGTGGCATCGATTAAAAGTACAGATCAATGGCGCAAAAATTAGACTTCATACAGCCATGTATGCGGAAATAAGAGAAAGTTATTGGTCGTCAAAATAGAGGGATTTTAAACATACTAATTTGGATAAAAAGTTTGAGATTTCTTTTAAGCAGTACAATAATAGAAAAGTATGTAATCATGGGTATCATTTAATCGTATTGGCACACAGAATAAAGAAAACATGTAATTTTTACTGTAAAGTGTATAGCGTGCAAACAAAACTTTCCGAAATTGCGTTTTTCTTTTAAATTTCCCCACAAAAATTATATTTTTTGGGTTGCACCATATATTTTAAGGTGAAATGAGCGATGTCATTACAAAGGACATCTGGTTGCGCAAAAAACAAGCCCTCATATTGCTAAATGGATGAAAATATATCCTTAGGCCAAAATGGGCTGTGTCCTTAAGGGGTTAAAGGACACTTAAAGGGGTATTCCATCCTATCCAAAGGATACAGGATAATATGTCTGATCACGGGGGACCCCCCCCCAACCCCCCCCCCCCACGATCTCTGTGCAGCATAGACATGAATGGAGGGGGCATGGTGTCATGAGGGGGCGTGGCGTCATGTAGGGCTGGGCGGTATATCGGTTCATACCGAATTCTGAATTTTTTGGGCTGCACGATATGAATGTTCCCCCATACCGCATAGCTGGTATCAGACATCTTATAGGGGATAAGATGTCTATTGGGGGGGGGGGATAATACCACTTTAAAACAGGATGGGAGAATTCTGGGAAAAAAGGAGAATGATGAGACTAGATATCATTTCTATGGAACTGGCATAAGTACTAGGTATCAGTGGGGTAAGTAGACTTTCTAGAGAGGGAGGCGATGAAGGAAGTAAAATACTTCTGTTTCACATATTAAGGGCATAGTGACATGATTTGAGAATGCATTTTTAATTAAGGAAGTCTGCGGGGGAGCAAAACTTCCTCCACTGACATTCGACAAAACTAGAGCATCTTTACATATGACAATTTTGTTTTAGTGCCAAGGTCGACATATTGTACCCCTAGCATGCCAACTACTAGAATGTATAATAATATAGTTCTACCATAGTCATTAGAATTATTATTTGCTACTTAGACATTATGATAGCAAAAATCTAATTTTTTTGTTAGGTTTGGCTAGATGTTACCATGGTCATAATAGGCTGTACCTCGTGAATATAATATGGTAATAAAACATACATAGCATCATTCTATTGAAAGTAATGGGTATGCCTACGTACAGTGAATTTCATCTGTGATGAAAAATAAGAATGCCAGTAATGAAGAACAAATATTACAGTGATCAACTGTTTGAAGGTTGGCAGTAGAGATGAGCGAACTTACAGTAAATTCGATTCATCACCAGCTTCTCAGCTCGGCAGTTGATGACTTATCCTGCATAAATTAATTCAGCTTTCAGGTGCTCCAGTGGGCTGGAAAAGATGGATACAGTCCTAGGAGACTCTTTCCTAGGACTGTATCCACCTTTTCCAGCCCACCGGAGCACCTGAAAGCTGAATTAATTTATGCAGGATAAGTCGTCAACTGCCGAGCTGAGAAGTTGGTAATGAATCGAATTTATTGTAAGTTCGCTCGTCTGTAGTTGGCAGTAAAACCTATTCGCACTTGGCAGTAGTGGTGTTCTTGAGATGGAACAGGTCAGACACTAGACATATATACTGATATATATCGCCATGATATTAACATGTAATAATTTTAGAAAGAAAAAAAAGGAAGGAAAGCAATACAAATAGACAGAAACATACATACATAGATACATAGATATTTAAAAACTCTTTTTCTAGTACTGTACTATATAAAAGTCTATGGAAAATCAACAGTGTGTGTTTTTAAAAAACAAACTGTCGTAATTCCAACTTTGTTTTTTTTAAAGGACCTGTGGTCGTTTCTACAATCTCTGTATACTGGTATGTATAGATTCCTTAGAGGGACTGATCACAAACCTTTTCACAGTTTGTTGATCCGCCCCCCTTCTTCCCCATTCCGGAGTTACACAGTGTTGTATTCCCATCTGACAGATTCCTGAATCCGTCAGATGGGCGTCCATAGTTATAATGCGTTGTAGGTATGGGTGGGCTTATCGGGTGATGGGCGTGAATAACCTACATCTGTGTAACATTCGCTCCCCTCCCTTCCTTCTGACATAGTCAGTCTCGCAAAGTCCTGCTGACTGTATACTGCAACGAAGTAAGTAATTCACGCCACTGGCCCGATAAGCCCACCCATATCTCCAGCACATCATAATTATACACCCATCTTACCGATTTTTTTTCCACAATTTTGGGTAGAACATCTTACAAAGTTACAAAACAGCAGTAGCCAGCGATAAAAGTTACTTCACCTTTATTTTCATCCAGATTAAATCATCGACATGGATTCATCTCAGACACAAAGACAATAGCGTAAAACTCAGGATACGTCCAGCATGACGCGTTTCAGATCATGTGACCTTTCACGTGACCTGAAACGCGTCATGCTGGACGTATCCTGAGTTTTACGCTATTGTCTTTGTGTCTGAGACAAATCCATGTCGATGTTTTAATCTGGATGAAAATAAAGGTGAAGTAACTTTTATCGCTGGCTAATGCTGTTTTGTATCTTTGTTGGAGGTTTTCTTGCCGTGCGATAGGATTGGGTGAGCCGAAGTTTCCTGCGTCATTCATCTTTTAAAGTTGCCTACTGTTTGGTGCACCGTACACCACTTTTTGCAGTGGAGCTGTATCTATTTTTTGCACAAAAGTGTTTATTTTTTACTTTTTCGCAATTCTGCTTTTTTTTTTTCTTGTTGCAGAATACAAAGTGTAGAATACGAAGTGTACGACAGCTAACAGAACACATACAAATGTACCAGATGCCAGAGCACAAAAGCTTAAACTTAGCTCTGCAGCTCGCTGGTTTCTATAATTGCGCATTATTTAATTTGTCTGTACACCATTTTGATACATTTTGAGGAACTGTTCACTGACAGCAGCTTTCAATAAGCTTTCATGGAGCACATTATTAGATAAAAAATATATTTGTTTTTTACCAATACCTATTTTACTGCAACATTTTACTTTGTAATGTGTGAACCTAGCCTTATACTGCAAAAGATCATGGGCAAAATCAATGCGTATTACACACAATAATAACAAAGCAGCGCTTGTCACACATGGAGATAAAAATATATAACAAAGATGTATTTTGAAATATACACACAATATCGTAGGTGTTGTTTACATCAATAATTTCTTTCCAAGCAGGTGGTGTGTTTTTGTATGAGCTACATGTTTGTGTAGTTGACATAGATGTGTGTATCATTTGTATGTAAGGTAGTCACAGCCCTTTCTTGCCTCTGTCTCACTCCTCTCTGTTGTCATTCAGACTGTGTCCTCATTATCTGCTGATCAATAAATTGAGTCTTTACTGAGATGTGAGCCATGAAATAAACAGAAACACAGAGAAATGAAGGCGGAGGATACAGGTAATACACTGAATGAAATGGTGCAGAAAAGAAGTCTAGTGCAGGTGAGATATACTGTAGAAAGGGTTAAAAACAGAAAGGGGTCTCATTAAGTCAGAGAGAATATTAGGCATATAGGAAAGGAATGCAGAATAATAGACTAAAGATCCAATTGTGCAGTAATAGACATACAGAGAAAAGGAGAAGACTATGTGACAAGGCTTATATGTACAGTATGCCGAAGAGAACATAGATATTTTTATTTTGAATATATTGCGATAGATTTTACACTTTAAACTTGTGTTTTTATTTTTTGGAGGGGGATTGTAATAGTCAAGTGTAAAGACATTCCTTTACTGAGCAATGTGACAGTGTCTTAACACATCTATAAACATATATATAAATATATATATATTTACACAGAGTAATTGTACAGAGCAATGTGAACATGGTCCAATCATGCCATAGACTGTTTTACATTCAATATGCAGTATGGAGGCCTAGCATTTATTTACTTGATCTGATGCCAACTGTGAGGAATTTGAATTGTTCTGCTATATGTTTGCATTTGGCTAATAATAATATATTGTAAAACTGCTGAGGATAACACGACGTCAGGTTTTATTGAATGTACTTTAGAAATGTAGGTACTCATAAAGCCCACATTTCTACCGACTTCTATAGGGGGTTTCATGGGCACTATTATTTTTCTACCAACTAATGTTAGTAACAGATTAGATTTCAAATATAGTATATGACTGGTGAAGCTAACATATCACTTTTCTCTTTATTCCAGGGGGCATAGAAAGTTCCATGAGTTGTTTATTTTGAAGCATCGGTACTAAGGTAGGAGACTTTGGTGTGTTAGGTGACCTTGCAGGCACACAGTCCTTCAAACAGGGGGAGACAGAAGCATCTACACATGTAAGAAGTCATCATGCATCATTTGTATTCTTTAGACGTCTGCATTAAATTGTTCTCAGAGACGTGATGATACACACACAAAAGAACATACAGGCAATACTGCTCAGTGTCTGTCCATCAAAAATAACTCTGATAATGTGTCGGAACAAAATGAGTGAGGACAAGGAGACAGGGCTAAAAAAAAGTAACAGGGTGGCTTGTGTTGGATGAGAGATGGAAGAGAGAGGCAGATTTATAGGAGAAATATAGTGCATGTGAGGTAATCTACAGAGATGGAAAAGACTAAAGGAAGAAGTGCTGGGGCACAGGTGAGGTTAGAAGGGAGATAAACATTAGATAGCTACTGAACAAATACATTCTCACAGTACCTAAATACCTAAATATTTGTGTGTGTGGGTATATATATATATAAATAGGTATAGAGCAGCACCTCCAAAACAGCAAATGAAGTAATTATGGTGCAGGCAGGTCTCTGGGACCCCCCGTCCCAAGTCCAAGAGGATACAGAAACAAAAGGATGACCGCAGCACTCCAGAGTATAAAAAAATTAAAAGTGACTTTTATTCCATGAACAGGCAAGTGCAACGTTTTGGTGTTCTCAAAACCCCATCCTCAAGCCAAATGGCTTGAGAATGGTGTTGTGAGAACACCGAAACATCGCACTTGCCTGTCCATGGACTAAAAGTCACTTTTCATTTTTTTGATGCTCTGGAGTGCTGCGGTCATCTTTTTGTTTCTATATATATATATATATATATATATATATATATATATATGCGTGTGTGTGTTATATATATATATATATATATATGTATATATATATGTATATTTATTATATATATATATATATATATATATATATATATATATATATATATACACATACACACGTAAATAATGATAAAGCAGTGTGAGAATTAGAGTGCCAGACGGAAGGGCAAAGAGAGTGCAGGTGTGAGACACATTGTGAGAGAAGGAACCCAAAACATATTTAGGTGTAAAAGGGGAGGGGCAATGTTAAGATACAGACAGGAAAACTATGATTGTAAGAAAGCTAGGGCTAGAGAGAATCAACCGAAAAGTATAGGTAGATGAAAAGAGAGAAGTGAGCAGGCTGAAGAAAAGGGAAAGCAGGAGAAAGCAAAGGATGAAGTGAGACACTGAGAGAGAGGGAGAGATTCTAAAATGAAAGAGAAAAAAATCAGCCCAGAGAGAGAGAGACAGAGCTGTGTTGACAGACAGAAATTAATCAATAGGCAGACAGGAAGAGAGACAGGAGAGAGAGGCACTGAAAGAGAGACTGTTTATAAAAAGAGAGGGAAAAGGAGAGAAAGTGAGAGAGAGAGGCAGTCAGCGAGAGGAGAGAGATAGAGGAGGAGAAGGGGGAGGAAGGGGGGCATCCATTTTTGTGGCGGGGATTTGAGCTGCTTTTGTGTAACTCTCCCTGAGAGATCGCATGCTTGATGAAAGGCCCTTAGAAAATGCAAATTGCAGCACGCATGAAAAGCACAAAGAGGCATCTCGCTGTCCCTGCCATGGGTTTAATTCTTCACCAACCACGTAGCGCTGACGTCGGGAGCAGATAATCTCTTCTCTGCCCGGGAGTGTGAGTATAACACACAGACTTTCCTGCTCGGGGAACACTATTTTATCCATTTATTGTCCGGGATTTTTGACTGTGATCCTGCGTGAGGGTCTGGGAAGTGCGGACCAAGTAAGGGATGGGAGGGTATATTTATTTGAAGTGGGGGGTAATTTTGGCTTGTTTTTTTTTTTTTTTTGTAAATGGTTTAAGAAGGGAGAGGAAAAAATGAATTATTGGTTAAAAAACTTAGCAGGTGCAGAGGGTACTAGAGAGGAGGGGGGAGAGAGAGAAGGAGAGGGAGGGTATTGGGAGACAGAAACGGAGAGAGAAAAAGAGAGGAAGGGAGGAAAAAAGGAAAGAGGGAAACGGAGGGAGAGAGAGAGAGACAGAGAGAGTGAGAGGGGGCGGAGAAAGGGAGTGAGAGAGAAGGAGAGAAACAGAAAGAGGAATGCAAGATAGAGAGAGACTGAGAGAATACAGAAGGATGCAGAAAGACACCGGACAGAAGCAGAAAGCGAGATGGGAGACAAGTGTCAACATGCCGAATCTCACATAGACTGATTCAAAAGTGTGCTAAAATCCAGGAAAGAAACATTAACGGAACACCAGGGCAACTTTTTTCCCTTTAAGTGTGTGTTTTTCTCTCTCACTCCTTCTTTGCTGTGCATGGGAAGGGGAGTAGGAAGAGGGGGAATGTGAGAATAAAGGAGGGAGGGTTAGGGGAATGAGAGGGTCTTTGTACTGTGAAGCAGTGGGGGAGTGAAGAGAGTAAGGGAGGGGGAGCCACAGAATAAGGTGAAAGGGTTTTTGGTGAAAGAAAGAGAGGACAGGGTGCAAGAGGGAGGGGGAGGAATGCTGCTTTAACCCTGTCATTACTTGAGTGAGGAGTATACCATTTCATAAGTCATTTAACCCCACTTTCTGATAGACAGGCCAGCAGTCCCTTGGTTGATTCACTTTTGGCTGAGAACGGGTTAAGTGGGGTGCAGCAAAGGGTGGGTTCTCACCCCCGCCCCACATATACATGCCCGCCTGTCTGTCTGGGGCCTGGGCAGGGAGGGGGTAGAATGAGGCCTTGTGATTTTCTGTCTCTCGCTCTCTCTGTCTCTATTACATGGCTGAGTGAGTCTGAGTAATGAATGTGTGATGAAATTACACGGGCGCACACATACACACAGGAATATGCATCCTTACATCCAGATATGTATATATATGTATCTTGTCAACATGTACGGGACTGTGCACCGAGATAGCCTGTCAGTCTGCAGTACACATATTAGATACAACACAGGCAGCAAGAGAGATGTGGAAGAAATATTTTACATTTACTTTCTCATACTTTCTATGGTAGATACACACTATAGAAAAACACGGGCAAATTAGGCAAAGTTTGTGGTTATGCCTTATAACTAGTAATAAAAGTTATGAGGTATCACCATGAAATAACATATAAAGATTTTCTGCAATTAATCTTATCTTTATATCGAGAAAGAAGTGTTAGTGTAAACTGGTACCTTGTGAAATTTTCCAGTTGTTACATGGAGATTTGTTGCTGTATTGAGAATAATGCTGCATACTGTATTTCAGGAATAATATTATTCACTGTGGTGAGGAGACATGATCCTCCTACTTCATCTGTGCCCCAGAATGTCTAATGGCGACTGCATGCACTGTTACAAAGGCACAGGGATATGCAGAATACAAACAGGTAGAGACATGAGCATGAAGGATTAGAAATAGAAGTTTGCTTACACAGATGTGAGGATATGCATGAATGGATACATCGTGCACATATATATATAGACCCCTCTGAACACTGATAGTATAAATGTTTTGTGTTCATTCTTAGGGAAGGAGGTGAGAGCCCTGTTTAGAGCTGTTTCCAGCCCATGACATAATGTAATACAGAAGGTATAAGGACCTCCTGGTGTGAAAATACTCTGTGCCATATATAATTCCTCCAAAGTATCCGGGAGCTCTGAAAATCATAGAAGAGCCAGCCACCCATCTGGTGCATCTAGGGAATAGCAGGTGAAACTGTACTAACCACATGGTGCATCCCCGTAGGGAACACATGGTGACCACACCACAGCTGATATCACTTGCCTTGGTGCTCATAGTGCAAATATATAAGGCCATATACACCTGGAATGGCTCTTTTTTTTTTTACAGATATTTGATTATATTGATGTGTTAGTTTTTCTCAGTTAAGAGTATACTATATAGCTACTCCTGTAACCTCATATTCACTTAGTTTAACAAATGGCTTTGGTAATTATCAGCAGACTGTAAACACACCAACATGTTTAAGCCTCCAGAGAACGGTTAATAGCTCAGACCACACACAAGCTTCTAGTGATCTGAGGGTAATGTACAGACGTGCTGCTGCACAGGATCCCACCTATGACTCACCATATATATATATATATATTAGTTATGGGATTTCTTGAATAAGTCACCTCAGTTCATGTCAAGATTTAGCATCTGATGGTGTGTATGTGATGCTGATAAATACATAAATTATAGTGATGAAAGACTGTATTGTTTGCTTATGCTAGAGACCTATCAAACAATAGGTTATAACTGTAGTTGTAGTGGCTCATTCCGTAACTCTACAATACTAGGGGTATGGTCAGAAAGGGGAATTTCCTTCAAATTTTCTGCATTTCTTTGCGGAAAATTAGCAATATTTAGCAAAGAGAATGAGATGAGAGGATGCAAAATTCATCCAGATATTGACCTGTGGTGCAGCAACATGTCAATTGTTGTGCTGGATCCAGTGCAGATTATTTGCAAGTTTTCCCTATTGACTAAGCTGACTAAGTCCGTGGATCTTCAGCAAAATCTGCAAAAAACTTATGACATGCTGTGAAGTTTTGATTGGTCGGGGTTTGGATGTTCAGACCTCGACAGATCACTAAAATGCCTGAGTGCTTTTCTTCCTAGCCTGCTGGTTTCCCCAGCTCATTGCAGGTGATGGACTCCATAGACTTACTAAAGAATCCGTCTCCTGCAGCAAGATAGGGAGAGCAGTGATCCAGGAAGAAAAGCACTCCGCTTAGTGCTTCTTCCAACTCATTCTAGCAATTGTATGGGGTCTGAACAACCAGACCGATCAATATTTTTGACATGCCCCTATGATACTTGTCCACATATATGCAGTGGCAAATCCACACAAAATCTGCAAGATTTGGTGCATATTTTTCATTGTGGATTTACATGCTGAAATATTGCCAGTTTTTCACTGTGAAATATCTGCAGTATTTTCACAGCATACACCTAAGATAATGATAGGCCAAGATGGCCAATTTTCACCATTTCAGCCAAACATTGGGTGAGATTTATTAAAACCTGTCCAGAGGAAAAGTTGCCCAGTTGCCCATTGCAAAATTAAAGAAGCGTGCTGACTGGTTGCTGAGTCCTTTTCAAAAATGAAAGAAGCGATCTGATTGGTTGCTATAGGCAACTTTTCCTTTGGACAGGTTTTGATAAATCTCCCCCTTTTTCTGTAAATTATGCACGAATTGTTGTCTGACAAAACCATATACATACAGTCAGTAGTATATATATATATATATATATATATATATATAGGGAGTCAGAAGATTATAAGCATAAAAAGCAATAATATGACATATAGAGAAAAGTACACATAGAAAAGAATGGCTGTTGGATACCTGATATAGATGTGTATTGAAATATCAAATGAATTGGCTACTAATGAACATAGAATTGTGAGAATTCAGACAAATGTTCTCTACTACAAGGCTTCCAGTAATAATTCATTGGGGCACTGTATTATTGGCCCTGAAGGCCTGGAGTATAGGTCCGTAGTTCTGCTGAATAATTCACAGACACAGCGCTTTATTAATGTAGAATAAGGGGAAGGAGGTAATGGACAGGATGAGGAAGCAGCTTGACACATGTTCAAGTTACATTGAAGGGTCATTTGTGTCACAAATTTATATTACACATTGGTAGAATTTGGGGAAGTCTTTTGTGAACATGGCATTGCTAAGCATCAGTCTTACTGAAGAATTTGTTGCTGTCCTGTTTGAACAATTGACATTTAATGATAGTATAGAAGATGTTTTGTTCATCAGCACAAAAAGGCAGGATCTGGCTGGTCCATCAGGAGATCCCCCGGTGGGCCCTGGCTCTGACACAGTATTATATCCCAGTTATCAAGCAAAAGTCTTCTTGAGGCTTAGTCTCCACTTGTTTTTTTTTTTTTTTTTTTGCAAAACGCAAAGAAAAACGCCAATTCTGCCGCATGGCGTTTTTTGGTCAAAAAACGCTGCAGCCAGATGTAAGTCAATGAGAAATCGCAAATTTCAAATTCCACTTGTGTTTTTTCTTTGGTGTTTTTTTTTTATCCTTTTGACGTTTTTTTCACTTTTTCTGCGTTTTTTTCCGCTCTTTGGCGTTTGAAAAAAACGCTGTAGTTCCCTGAAACCGGCGTTTTTTGTCAAAATCGTGCCGTTTTGCTCCAATAGAAGTCTATGGGCGTGAGAAACGCCAAGAAAAACGCTATGTGGATTTTAACTTTGGCGTTTTTGCAGGCGGTTTTTAATCTTTTTTGGACTTAAGCGATCCAAAAAAGTGATGTAGATAGCTGTTTTTAATAAAATTTCGTAGGGTACCATTAAAATTTTTTGTTAAAAAATATACAGTAGTGAAGGAAAAAATTGTATCTAACGAAATGTATATTAGTGGAAAAAAAACTATTACTTTTTAAACAGGGATCAATTTATGTGTGCGGGGAAATAAAAATGTATTGTGTGTGTGTTTTTCACTTTTTTGCTTTATTTTTTACATTTTTTTTAGTTAGTACTACTACTCCCAACATGGAACACACTGTTCCATAATGGGAGTAGTACTACCTGTACTAATAGACAGATCGCCCGCTGCAATCTTTCTGTATAATATATAGATGCGGCGGCCGCTCTTCTATGGTCCCCTGCCCTGACGTATATTTACACTTATTCATATTTCCCACAGAGCTGTGATTGGCCAGATGGTTCCAGCCAATCACAGCTCTCTGTGAGAAATAGGAACATGTGTATATATACGGCGTGCAGGGGACCATAGGAGAGCGGCCGCTGCATCTATACATTATACAGGAGCATCACAGCGGGTGTCAGGAGTGATTCCCGCAGTGATCTTTCCATAACTGCAGATAATACTACTCCCAACATGGATCACACTCTGCCTCATGCTGGGAGCTGTAGTACCTGCATTAATAGACAGATCGCAGCGGGTGTCAGAAGTTACACTTGCTGCGATCTGTCTATGTTGGGAGTAGTAGTGCCTGCTTAAGGACACATCACAGTGGATGTCACTACTGACACCCTCTGTGATCGTCCTGTCTATAGCAGAGATGGAGCGACTGTATACAGCGCTCACATCCCTGCTCTGCACTATACTCCGGGCCGGCCACTCATTCATTCATCTTTTCCTCAGAGCTGTGATTGGCTGAAACCATCCTGCCAATCACAGCTCTGGCAGGGAAATATGAATTTCTGTTGACATCAGTGGCCGGAGTATAGTGCAGAGAGGCGAGCGATGTATAGACCCCTCGCTTCTCTACTATATTATGGACGATATATGTCTATAGTACAGGTACTATCACTCCCAGCATGGAACAGTCTGTTCCATGCTGGGAGTAGTAGTACTACATAAAAAATTGTAAAAATGTATTTTAAAAAAAGTGAAACACACACTTTATTAAAAAAATAATAAAAATTGGGTTATAAAATATATACATTGCGTTTAATAAAAAAAATTTCCATCACTGATGCATCCTTTTTTTTTTTTTTTTTTTTTTTAATTTTGGGTACCAAAAAAAAAACGCCAAGGTGCAATTTCCACACAAATGAAAAAAACGCCAGAGAAAACGCAAGAAAAAACACATGATGAAGTCACTTGCACTGGCGATTTTTCAGGCGTTTTTTTAATCCTTAAAAACGCAGTGCAAAAAACCAAGTGGAGACTTAGCCTGAAAGTGACTTTAAAGGGGTACTCCGGTGAAAACCTTTTTCCTTTTAAATCAACTGGCTCCGGAAAGTTAAACAGATTTGTAAATTACTTCTATTAAAAAATCTTAATCCTTCCTGTACTTATTAGCTGCTGACTACTACAGAGGAAATAATTTTCTTTTTGGAAAGCTCTCTGATGACATCACGAGCACAGTGCTCTCTGCTGACGTTATAATAATAATAATAATAAGTCTTTATTTATTTATTGTTGTCCTTAGTGGGATTTGAACTAGGGATCGACCGATATCGTTTTTTTAGGGCCGATACCGATAATCCGTGAAGGTTAGGGCCGATAGCGATAACTTATACCGATATCCCCCTGCGACACCGCTGCAGATCATTGATTTAAAGCTGGCGCTTTAAATCAATGCACTGCAGTGGCTTTTGCGGTGCCATAGGCCGCCGCGACCCGCTTCTCTCCCCCTGCCTGTCCGGGGATCCTGAGTCCTATCACCGCCACCGCTCCCCCCACCGCCGCACCGCGACCGCCCCCCCCCCCCCCCCAGACCCGCCGCACCGCGACCACCACCCACGACCCGCCGCACCGCGACCGACCCCCCCCCCCCCGACCCGCTGCACCGCGAAAGCCCCCCCTGACCCGCCGCACCGCGACCCCCCCCCCCCCGCACCGCGACCCGCCACACCGCCCCGGCCCCATTGCCTCCCCCATCCCCGGTTTTATAATTACCTGTTCCCGGGGTCCACTCTACATCTGGCTCCGGTGGCGTCCTCCTGAGCTGTCACTGTGCACACTGGCGGTGACGTCACGTCGCACACGTCACGTCACTCGTCATTGCGCACAGCGTAACACAGGACGCAGCAGGAGCAAGAAGTAGCGTGGGCCCCAGGAACAGGTAATTATAAAACCGGGGATGGGGGAGGCAATGGGGACGGGACGGTGCGGTGGGGGGTGCGACGCGGTGTGGCGGTCGCGGGGAGGGGGCGGTCGCAGGGCGGGGCAATATCGGCTTATCGGCAAGGTAATTGCCGATACCGATAATGCCCAAAATCGTGATTATCGGCCGATAATATCAGCCATACCGATAATCGGTCAATCCCTAATTTGAACCCAAGGCCCTAGCACTGCAAGGCAGCAGTGCTAACCACTGACCCACCATGCTGCCCTTAGCATATATCTGCTATGCACGGTTGCTAAAATGGACAGAGATGTCAGCAGAGAGCACTATGCTTGTGATGTCATCAGTGTTCCAAAAAGAAAGTAATTTCCTCTGTAGCATTCAGCAGATAATAAGTACTGGAACAACACCAGTTGATTTAAAAGAAAAAATGTTTTCACCGGAGTACCCCTTTAAAGCACACCACTTGTCACTATGGTTTATTGCTTATGGAGGGTGAGGGGCCTCAGGAGTATCTCCTTTGACAGGCATAAGGAACCTTAGTCCGACGCTGCAGTAAGGTCAAGGTGCTCAAATACCTTCAATAGCTCAATTGTCCAACAGCTTTTCATACTGGTCCCCCCTATACATATGCATGGCTGAATGTGCGCATGATTTCACTTGAAGGAGAGCGAGGTAAGCTGCTGCCAGACACCTCTGGTGTCTGGTTAACGTTATGGAAAACAAAAGGATCAGGCACAGGAATCCAACATCCTTTTCTTCCACAACATCATCTCACAAGGAAATGTCTGGAGGCCCCCATACACATTAGACAGTAGGTCAGTCCCACCAAAATTAGTCTCTAATGTGCATTAGGGCCTTCAGATTGCAACAAACAGTAGCAGCGTGAAGTAAAACCTTAGGAATGCAGTTATATTTACAGCACCCTGTGTCTGCATTAAAGGATGCACTCTTAGGCCTGTGAGGTCTGTATGGAGGCACTCTATGTTCCACCTTATTGTACTGTGCCATATCACTGGGGTACTGCCGCCTAAACGCATTGCTTTTAGGTAAGCTATGTGCATACAGGATCCAATAGTACTGTACGTGGCACTTTTTTCTGTCAGATTTACGTGAAATCTGGCATATCAAAAAAAAACTGAGATATGTGGAGGAAAAGGCCCCATATAACGCATGACCCTTTGTATTATATCAGGCCTAAGCCCTTAACCCCTTAAGGACGCAGCCCATTTGGGCCTTAAGGACGCCGACAATTACATTTTTACGTTTTTGTTTTTTCCTCCTCGCCTTCAAAAGATCATAACTCTTTTATATTTTCATCCACAGACTAGTATGAGGGCTTGTTTTTTGCGCGACCAGTTGTCCGTTGTAATGCCATCACTCACTTTACCATAAAATGTATGGCGCAACCAAAAAAATACTATTTGTGTGGTGAAATTAAAAAGAAAACCGCAATTTTGCTAATTTTGGAAGGTTTTGTTTTCACGCCGTACAATTTACGGTAAAAATGACATGTGTTCTTTATTCTTTGGGTCAATACGATTAAAATGATACCCATGATAACATACTTTTCTATTATTGTTGCGCTTAAGAAAAATGGCAAACTTTTTAAAATCCCCCTATTTTGAAGACCTATAACATTTTCATTTTTCCATATAAGCGGCGGTATGAGGGCTCATTTTTTGCGCAGTGATCTGTACTTTTTATTGATACCATATTTCCTTACATAGAACTTTTAATCCATTTTTTATACATTTATTGGTAATAAAATGTTATAAAAAAGCATCTATTTTGGACTTTTTTTAATTTTTCCGTTCACGCCGTTCACCGTACGGTATCATTAACATTTTATTTTAATAGTTCAGATATTTACGCACACGGCGATACCAAATATGTATATAAATTATATTTTTAACACTTTTTGTGGGTGAAATAGGGAAAATGGGACAACGTTTTTATTGGGGAGGGGGGTTTTCACATTTTTTTTACTTAATTTTTTTACTTTTATTTTTACACTTTAATAGTCCCCATAGGGGACTATTTATAGCAATCACTCGATTGCTAATACTGTTCAGTGCTATGTATAGGACACAGCACTGATCAGCATTATCGGCCATCTTCTGCTCTGGTCTGCAGGAAGGCAGATCAGAGCAGAAGATGCCGGGAAGGCAGCGGAGCCTGGTGAGGGGACCTCCGTCTGCCGTGCTGGATGATCGGATCGCCGCGGCAGTGCTGCGGGCGATCCGATCATCCATTTTAGTGACCCCGATGCTGCAGATGCCGTGATCTGTATTGATCACGGCATCTGAGGGGTTAATGGCAGACACCCGCGGGACCTGCCGCGCATGATCCGGGCATCGCTCCGATGCTCGCAGTTATGCTTAGGACGTAAATGTACGTCTTGGTGCAGTAAGTACCACCTCACCAGGACGTACATTTTCGGCGCTCATTGTTAAGGGGTTATAGGGAAACTGTTATTAGATTTTACTATGTATAACACATGATGACGCATTATATATGGCAACATCTTCCTAATCATCTCTGGGAGATGTTCCTGCCTGCAGGGATGGTCAGTATATGAAATTAGAAAGTGTACCTGCCGGCCCCATAAGTAGTCTCCTGGGTGGGTAGCTTTACTCACCTAGTCCCGCTGCTCTGGCTATAACCATGCTCCTTCAGTGTGATTGACAGCCTTCGTTACCGCTCTGCTCCCTTAGCATATGGAGCTTAGGGATGTGGGCTGTGGCCAGGCTGTCAGTCACACAGAGGGGGATGATTACAGCAGAGGTACCGGGACTAGGTGAGTATAGCTCACAGGTTGGGCAGGGAACACTTTCTAACATCATATCCTTACCATCCGTGTGGGCAGGAATGTCTCCCGGGGATAGTGAGGGAGAAGATTTTACCATATGTAAAGCATATATGGTAAAATTTGATGACAGGTTCCCTTTAAAATGTTATGAGACTCAGAATGGCAGACACACACAGTAAAGACAGGATTACTTAATTACATTTTAGTTTTTTATTTTAATTTTTTTTTTGTGGTATTCATGTGACATTCATGTCAGTGTGATTTTCCCACAGCAACAAATCACAGCTCAACTCTCACTTTACTCTCACTTTAAGATATGAAAGCTCCAACCTCCTTCCCCTATTGGATAGAAGTGCCCATAAGGTCTTTGGTGTATGTTCCCTCTGTCTGTAATGGGGAGCGCTCATTTTGCTAAAATGGCCCTGATGCCTTAGCTTTTGTACGTCTGGCAGAACTTGCACGTTTGGATTGGGATTCCTCACTTTCCTAGAATTCAACAGTTATTTTGTCAATTGGTTTGGGGAGGTAAGGCGCCTCGAGTAAGGTTGGAAACTTTACAAAGAGGCAAAATTGCGGGAGACCTAGCTCTGCCTAACCTGCTGCTACATTTTCTAGCCCCTCAGTTGCAGCAATTAAGGGGATGGGCAAATATTTTTAGGGTGGGGCCTACTGGCCGATGTTCAAACATGGGTGGCAGATTCCTTTACACATTCTAGAAATGAGTTCACTCACAAGACCTCTAGACCCGACACTGACTTCTGTAGTGGTATGTAAAGTGTGGAGTAGAGCTAAGTGTATGCTGGAGGTGGAGGTAATACTATGTTTATGCCTGTGTGGAGTATTCCAAACATTGCAGAATTTTTCTCATTCAGGGACTCATGAGAGCACTGAGGGGTGGTCCAATTAGGAGAATTGTATCAAGATGGGGTAATAAAGTCGTTTCCTCAGTTTCAAAGTGACAATGCTTTTCCTCGTGCCTCCTTTTATTAGAACTTGCAACTTCTCCATGTTACTGAGGTGCAGGGCAGGTTGAGGTCACTGAACACTCCTATCTGCCCTTAGATTAGGTAAAGTCATCTCCTGCTTGTACACGTAGTTACTTTACAGTTACCATCTTAAATACCCTCTCAAGCTCTATGAAAAATGGAACACTGTCATGGGGAGCCTGTCTACTCATGAGTGGGCGACTGCCCTGCCATATACCCCTCTGCTCTCCTTATCTGAAGCTGGTCGATTATCCTAATTGTTTATACTTCACTGGGTATACATAACGCTGGTACTCTTGCATAGGATTGGCCTGCATTATGATTCCTTTTGCCCTAAATATGGGCATGCTAATGCTACCCTGCTTCATATGCTCTGGGATTGTCCCCTACTTCTTTCATTTTGGCGGGAGGTGCTAACTATTGTCTTTAGACTTTTATGTGATTCAACTGCCATTTACTTCTAAGTGCTGTGTGTTGGGCCTTATCGGTTGTACTGAAAAAACGTTTGTATTAAAAATTGTGAACACGTTAATAAAAAACCATCTGTAATACTGAGCTGAGCTGTAATTGGTTGTTATGGGCAAATCACTCCAGTATTTCTCTATTTCTCACAGTTTGATAAATCAGTGACAATGTTTTTGGGGGCATATTTTATAGCCCAAAAAAAGGTACTGTATACCTTTAAGCAAAAACCTGTGAAACATTCAGATGTTTTTTTCAAAAGCATTTTGGGGAGATTTATCAAAACCTGTCTAGAGGAAAAGTTGCCCATAGCAACCAATCAGATCGCTTCTTTCATTTTTAACAAGGCCTCTGCAAAATGAAAGAAACATCTGGATTGGTTGCTATGGGCAACTGAGCAACTTTTCCTTTGCACAGGTTTTGATAAATCTCCCCCTTTGCGTTTAGCATGTTTTTGGAACAATTTGGCATTTAAATGTCTGAAGCAAAGGACCCAATGCTTAATTTTGCAGCTGTAACAATTACGGATGTAAAGTTGTGTGTGTGTGTGTGTACAAAGTGTAGCTTTACAAAAAAAAAAAAAAAAAAAACGTTGATTTTTTGTGGGGGCTGTTTTGATGAGCACATGGCCTGAGGGAAGCTTTTGCACTGTACAAACACCATCTTACAAGGGTGGTGTGGCTGGCAGGCAGTGGGGGTCAGGGTCTCACAAGGGACACACAAACTTCCAGCAGATGTGGTTATTAAATCCACAGTAAGTGAATGTAAGCATGCATGGGATGAGCATATACATATCTATCATAAGATAAAATAGATAATATATGGGCAGATTAGCTGGACTAGGTGGTCTTTTTCTGCAGACAGTCTTCTATGTCTCCTAATCTAGCCTCGGGTGAACCCCTTTGTGACCTTAAATTTATCATCTGTCTGGATAATAGGCAGTAAATGTATTTGGCTGGAAAACCCCTTTAAAGAAAGTATTTTGCTACTGTATAGACTAACAAAGGTGTGATTCCTGCAGAGAATGCTCATTGCTTTTGACTCTGCATGTGTTATTTCAGAAGAAAAGAACGTAAACAACCTGGTTGAATAATATAGAGGTCCTCCTGTTGAAGAGCGATAAAAAGATCCAGCAAGGGATATACTGAGAGGTTCAGGAAGCCATGAACAAGGCAGGAATGTTTTATGATACAGTACTTTTTACAGTAACACCAACTGAAACAAAAAAATTCACTGTCCCTGTGTCACCCCAAACTCCAGGTGTTATGTAAATATAGCTTGGAATGTTAAAAGAATAAGATCGGAGGGGGAATAGAGCTATTTCTTTTATCCCCTTTTTGATCAGAATGTGGTATTTTTCAGGGAATATTTTTTACTACTTCTGCAATTGCGCAGACATTTCTATGAGATTAATACAGTGTGCATGTGACTCTTGGATGGACATTTACCAATATCTCTATCACTTTTAAGGTGTATTCAGTCAATAAGGGGTTCAATGTTCACTTAATAAAAATTACAACTAACAATTATCCTCTGATTCCCCATTGATAGTGATATGTGCGGATGTAGCTATAACACTCTAGAACAAATATCTTCATTTTTCACCTTCCTGAGTTCCTTCCATTTGTTCACAAGCAGCATCTCCACCTTGTGCTCAACAATTTTTCATATAGGCATTACAGCAAATAGCACAAAGCTAGATCTGTAATATCCATTCTTATACGAAATAGATGTGGTGATAGGAGGTATGTGTGAGTGTGAGTGTGTGTGTTTTACCGTTTTTTTTTGTGTGTTTGTTTTTAACTGTTTTTTCTTGTGTGTGTGTGTGTGTGTGTTGGAGGGTATTTTTTATTTATTTTTGTCTAATTAGATGTTTGTCCTATTTCCCTTGGATACAGCGGATAATGTGAGGTGTGTTGTCATGTAGATCCTAGCCATTACAAGGTATGATCAAATATATGTATATAGGACAGTGTTTCCCAACCAGGGTGGGAGAAGAAATGTGATCAGCACCAGATTTATAACATACACTGCATCATTAATACATTTAGTGCAGGTACAGTTTCCACCATATGAATTAATGGAGTAAAAAGTCGTTTACCTACACCAATTTTCATTAATACCCCGCCATGGTCTCTTTCTCCCCAGCATTCTCCTATATCAGTGTTTCCCAAGCAGGGTGCCTCCAGATGTAACAAAACTTCAATTCCCAGAATGCCTGGACAGCCGAAGGCTGCCTTCGGCTGTCCAGGCATGCTGGGAGTTGTAGTTTTGCTACAAACCTCATATAAAATCTGCAGTGTTTGAATATACTTTAAGAAGGTTTGAAAAAAAAAATCACAGTTAAAAGTTGTCCATAGAGTTTAGATATGTGTCAGCTGAACTGCCTCCCCAGCATGTATATTTATTTTACTATAGACAGGAAATAAGTAGCTTTTAGATATCTATGGCACTGCTTATTTTCAAGGGTAACAAAGGTTTGGATGAATCCCAGTATCTGCCCCAAAACTTGTGTCTGTGGCCGTAATAAGACTTAGGGTAAGGGTGCATGCACACCACATTTTTGATGAAAAACTGAATCTTCAAAACCGGACTAAACTGTATCAAAATGTGTGTACAAATGTTAACCCGTATATGGTTAAAAACCGCATATGGTTTTAAAAATTATGTCCGGTTACACAGTTTTTTTAAGAAAATTTTTTATACGTTTTTAACTTTTCACTCCATTATGAATAAAGTTTCACTTGTTTGATTGAAATTCCAAGAAAAAAACTGGTGCAAAACGGATGGAACCGTACGCACATACGGTTCTGTACGGTTCCCATTGACTCCCATGTTAAAAAAAAAAACATTTACAGTTTCAATACGGTTTTTCACCTGGACCAAAAACCGTGGTAGGCTACAGTTTTGGGTACGGGAAAAAAACAGACAAAACCGTACAAGACGCAAAACGGATGCAACCGGATGCATCTTTTGGCATACGGTTTTCAATGGAGAGTCAATGCAATTTTCAATACAGTTCCATAGGGTTTTCACATTGAAATCGTTTACGGGAACTGTAAAAACGTGGTGTGAATGCACCCTAACACTGTATCCAGCAGAATACTTGAGGTGTTTGTTCAAGTGAGGGCTTATGCTGTAGTTTATCTTTATGCTAATATAGTGGGTCTTACTCGTGCTTGGTGTGACAATAGCATTCCAGTTTTGTTTAGCATTCACTTTGGGTACTAGCGCTAACATATATTTGGTTTTCTTTGTGGTTATTGTATTAATGGCTTGTCATTATCATATTAATTACATTTGCATTTTGTGTTATTTAAATGATTTACAGTCAGAGAACTATTGATGTAATATCTATAGAAAAAAAGACCTCTTTTTTTTTTTTTTTTTAACAATAAAATGTTAGAGTTTTTAATACCCTGACCTCTTGTCTGAAATATCAGCGCTACAAACATAGTTATACAGTTAGTACGGTTGAAAAAAAAAAAAGACACATGTCTATCAAGTTCAACAAAGGAAGGGAAAAGATGAATGAAGGGAAGGGGTATGGGTAGATGAAGACGGGGGGGGGGGGGGGGATTCTATATTTTTACATATACATTTTGCTCTAAGAATTTGTCTAAGCCTGTTGCCCTCACCTGTTCCTGCTGTGACCAGTTCCTGAGGCAGACTGTTCCATAAATATACAGGCTTGTTGCCTTTGGAGTCTAAACCTTTTTTCTACAGCGAAAGCAGCACCCCTTGTCTTTTCAGCAAGTTTTACCCGGAAAAGCTTTACCCCATATTTTTGGGATGGGCCATTTATATAGCTATATACGTTGATCATATCCTCCCTTAAATGTATTTTCTCAAGACTAAATTAATGTAACTATTTAATCTTTCCTCGTAGCTAACATGTTCCTTGCCCCTTATTTATTTGCATGTCTCATAGTTGTACCTTTTCCAGCTACAGAATGTCCTTTTTAGGATCTGGGGTATACTCCAGGTGAGGTCGTACCAATGCTTTATACAGTGGTAGTTTTATGTCACTGTCCTGTGAGTCCATACCTCTTTTAATAAATGACAGTATCCTGCTGGCTATAAAAGCAGCTAGTTGACACTGCATGCTGTCTGTAGTTTATGGTCTGCAAGGTTTTCTCGGACAGTTACATTCCCAACCAGCTCTGCATGGTTACAAATGACCAATGGGTCCTTCACAAAATGGACCACAATATTATCCTGCAATAAATGAAAATATTTTCATCCCAGTTTTCCTACAAACCATGGCCCCAATCAATATCTGGATAGATAAAACTTCCCATTATCACCCTTGTACCACCCTTAAGATAATTACCTCCCTTTGCAAGTCTACCCACAAGGATTCCACTTCCTCACAATCATTACCCACTATTGCATCTGTCAAACTCGCTTTCATACTACTTCTAACATACAGACATACTCTTCTTTTCCTGCCCATTCTGAGTCACAGCCTGTGTAGAAGAAGAGTGGTGCTCAAAGCAACCAAACAGATCACTTCTTTTATTTTTAAAAAGGCCTTTGATAAATGAAAGAAGCAATCTGATTGGTTGCTTTGGGCAACTTCACTACTCTTCCTCTACACAGGTTTTGATAAATCTCCCCCTTATCCTTCAAAAACGTGTAAACTCTTGCAAACTTCATCAATGTGTTCCTCTAGTATCAAGGTCTCAAGCTCCCCCATTTTACTTGCTAGATTTCTGGCATTTATAAACATACACTTTATGTTGCCATCTAGTTTTATACATTCAGTATCAGTTATGTGTTTTATTGAGTTACCCGGCGTTGCCCAGTTTTTCCTTCCTAACCCTTGTTGGTTAGGAAAATCAACAAAGGAGGAAGCTTTTGACTTCATATGCCATTCTCATATATTGTTGTCATATCCCAGACCCATATTCCCTCCCCATATCCCATCCTCATATCTCAACCTCATATCCCGACCTCATATCCCGTCCTTATATCCCGTCCTCATATCACAAACTCCCGATGTGCTATCCCGACCTCATATCCCAATCCTCATATCCCGACCTCATATCCCGTCCTCATAGCCCAACCCCATATCCTGTTCTCATATCCTGTCCCCATATCCCGTCCTCCTATCCCGTCCTCCTATCCCGTCCTCCTATCCCGTCCTCCTATCCCGTCCTCCTATCCCGACCTCCTATCCCGACCTCCTATCCCGACCTCCTATCCCGACCTCCTATCCCGACCTCCTATCCCGACCTCCTATCCCGACCTCCTATCCCGACCTCCTATCCCGACCTCCTATCCCGTCCTCCTATCCTGTCCTCCTATCCCGACCTCATATCCCGACCTCATATCCCGTCCTCACATCCTGACCTCATATCCTACTCCTGTCTATTTGCCAAAAATCAAAAAACATCAGCAAAAGTGAAAGAGAGGGAGATAGAGATTTTAGCGATCCAAAAAAAGTGATGGAGATACCTTTTTATACAGTAGTGATGGAAAAAATTGTATTTAACAAAATGTATCCTTTTTATAACAAAATTTTTATAAATTTTTAAACAGGGATCAATTTATGTGTGCGGGCAGGGCACTAAAAATGTAGCCGACAATAATAAGAATGTAGCGTGTGTTTTTCCCTTTTTTTTTCTTTAATGATATATTATTATATATAGATTGTGGGTATATTTGTTTTCACTGTTTTGCAACACATAGATCTCCTTATCCACTGCTATAGCCCACTGCTCTAAAAACCCAAACCCTTACACCAAGACTTAAAGTAGTACTCAAGTGTAGAACTTTTCTAAATCATAACTGCCTGCCGTCATATAAAGCAACAACCTAGACCTACCTTTAACTTCTCCCACGATGCCCCAGTATCACTGCTCCAGTCCTCCAGTGCAGTTGTCTTCCTGGTTGTGGGTGGTCTACACATCACACTCCTGATTAGTTAATCACAACACGCAGCGATGTCCCACCCCAGCCAGTTTGACGTATTAGGCCATGTCACCAGGAAGAAGACGAGTGCTGGGGCTCAATAGATTTTCAACCAAGAAAACAAGACCAGTATATGCAGGGCAAATTCAATATTTACAACTAATAGGTCACTACTGGACGACCCAAAAAAAAACCTTAGTTTCCAGTATACGCAAACTAAAATAAATTCTTTATTGTTAATCACACACAAAGAAATGTTAAAAACCAAGTGCTATCTATCTATTTGGTCCTACATAGTGATATGTAGCCACCTGGCCTCAATATCTCACAATATAAAGTGTTGGTACCTATGCCTGCAGTACACAGGTATTAGTGGCTAAGATAGATAGATATATTCTGCATGTCCCCCTCAACATGTTTCACCACATCAGTGGCTTTGTCAAGAGGTAGATGGGAGCCAGGGGGCTTAGTGCAATATGTCACTATGTAGGACCAATCACATGGATAGCACTTGGTTTTTAAAAAATTTTTGGTGTGTGATTAATAACAATAAAGAATTTACTTTTGTAAATGGGAAACTAAGTTTTTTTTGGGGGTCGTGATGACCTATTAGTTGTGAAAGGGGCTCAATACATGACACTCAATATGTCACACTATGCTTGAGTACTCCTTTAATCCATGCATTTAACACCCTAACCTCCTGCTATCTTTTCTACAATGCACATGGCACAGGCAGTATTTCAGAGAATAAAACATTGGAGGTCCTTCGCTGCTGTTTTGCAATTAGTTCTCTAAAATGAATCGTAAGAGTACGTTCACACAGCCAGCAACTTTTTTTTCTTCAGCACAGCAGATTACTTTGACTTCAAGGGAAAATCTGCCACAAAAGAACCAGCGGCAGCTTAAAGGGGTACTCCACCCACAGACATCTTATCCCCTATCCAAAGGATAAGGGATAAGATGTCTGATCACGGGGGGGGGGGGGGGGGGGGGGGCGCTGGGACCCCCACGATCTCTGTGCACCTGTGCTGCACCTGGCATTCTAAACATCCCAAATATCTTTGGATAGGGGATAAGATGTGGGCTTGTAAAGGTACCCTTAGGGACCTATCATGTATTCTGTTGTTGGTTCCCACATGGACCATGACAGCTGAGCCTTCCCAGATTCCCCCCCCCCCCCCCTCCTCCCCCCATGTAGTTTTTCCACCAAACACTGCACCAGGGAGACAGCAAACCATTCGGCTGTCTTGGCACAACTTATTCTATCTGTCTTCCTGAGAATAGAATTTCCTACAACCACTAGCTGTCTTGGCCTACCTGCATTACCATCTACCCCACTACTAATGGGAATATTCTCCCGGCTGTTAGAAAGACCAGTATCCACCAGGGTTGCCATTTTGGAGACTTAGGCCCGGCATCATCGCTTAACTTGGCCATTATACTTGAGAGTTCAGAAGCAGGAGTGGTCTGCCTTTTCTTGGTACCCTTTCCAGTCCTCCTATTAACCCTTTATGTCTATCCCACTAACTGCTCAGTTGACAGCATTATTCTCTCCCTATAAAGTAATGCACAAATAAATTGTTAAAAATAAACAAATCAGAAAATAGAAGCAGATTAGAAAAACAAAACAAAAAGAAAATGTTTCTGTATATGGCTCTAATCAGGAAGAGACATTACCTTTAACTGGCTTGGAGAATGGTAGCTATATGTGGAAATTGTTGCAATGTGTGATTACAATCTAAAAAAAACACCCTTATGAAGTTAGGTCATAACTAGACAGATAAATGGGATGGATTTTTGAAAAAAAAATCTGCATAGGAAAATGGGTAACAAGACATATTGTCTGAAATACTAATTATTTTATCCTGATGCTTTGCATATCAAAAACTTAGAGCTGGCCATACACTAGAGATTTTAGACTGCTAGAAAGCTAATGTTAGTGTTTTTTTTTCCGGTCAGGTGCTGTAGTTGAATTCACCTGCCAAATGACATATCCACATTTTATCAATGGAAGTCCAGACTAGGCCAAAGATTATGTCAGAGGTTGATCAGCCATGTCATTTTAACTTATTTAGATAATGACCATAAAAAACAGCAGGTACCACAAAATCCCGGCACAAGAGGATGATGAAATGACACAAGGGGCAATGAAATGGCATGGGGGAGGTGGGGGTGGGGTAATAAAATAGCACAGGGGGTACAATTTATAAAAACTGTGACAAAATGTTTGCGGGAGGGGGTGGGATGGACCAAATGTTCCAGGAGTGGGCGGTAATTGTCAGAAATCCAGCAAGATTCCAACTGTCCCACCCAGGGCTCTGGCTAAAAGCTCCTGCATTTCTCGGTTACTAGTGTTGGTATGCACGGAAAATATCTCACTACGTAAACATCCAGCATAGGCTCATTAGCAATAGATATACAGAAAGGACACTCAATTTACTGTAAAAGATGTAGATGACTATGCTGGTTAGTACATTTGTATTTTATAAAGGTTGTGATAACGTTTTTCTAAAGGGAATGTTATCACCTAGGTTTAATTTTTACCGATTAGAGACAGATTTTTTCTAATTTGTTTCGATTTTCTGATTGTAATTTTTTAAATTTAACTTTTGTACTTTATTATGGGGGCAGACATCTTGCCTGAGCTGTTTTTAAATAATTTGGAAACATTAATGGGCATTCTCTGTGAACTTTTCAGAAGTCATTCTACAGGGGGGTACTTATCTGTGAGCAACAGCTATTGTGTTATCTATATACTGGTGTCATCTTTAACTGTACTCCTGCCTGTGCTGATAAAAAGGGCATTGCTAGGAAATGATCTGTACAGAACAGGAAGTCTCTGTTTTAATTTTTTGAGCCTAGTGGCCAGAATGGAAACTGCAAGATTGCAGTATTTTTTAAATAAAGATAATAAAAAGAAAAATTTGAAAAAGCATCATCAAAAATACTTAAAAAATATGGCTAACATAAAAACTTGATTTAATCACTAGTTCATTTTCTGATCACTCATTTCCTTTAAGCAGGAGTCAATGGCACATGAATGCAGCTCTGTAGGCATAATGTTACATTTGTCTGGGGCATATGTTTTGTGGAATTTTCAATTGTTTATGTCAACCTAGCCTTGCATATTGACAATGCAAGTAACTTAACAGGTGAGTCATATATCAAGTAGTAAAGTTTAATTCACAGTTTATTGACATATACTTATTTACCTAATCACACCCCAAAGGTCAGTGATATGTCATACAAGAAACATGCTCCCACATGGCATACTCACAAAGTTTTAAGAACCAGATTAGCATTTTTGTAATAAATTGAGATGAATGAGCATGAGCTTAATCTTGAGATTTATTGGAAATTTATTATCTGTTTAAAGGGGTACTCTGGTGGAAACTTTTTTTTTTTACATCAACTGATGCCAGAAAGTTAAACAGATTTAATCCTTCCAGTACTTATTAGCTGCTGAATACTACAGAGGAAATTATTTTCTTTTTGGAACTCAGTGCTCTCTGCTGACATCACGAGCACAATGCTCTCTGCTGACATCGCTGTCCATTTTAGGAACTGTCCAGAGCAGCATATGTTTACTATGGGGATTTTCTCCTGCTCTGGACAGTTCTTAAAATGGACAGAGATGTCAGCAGAGAGCACTGTGTTCCAAAAAGAAAAGAATTTCCTCTGTAGTATTCAGCAGCTAATAAGTATTAGAAGGATTAAGATTTTTTAATAGAAGTAATTTAAAAAAATTTGTTTAACTTTCTGGCACCAGTTGATTTAAAAAAAAAAAAAAGGTTTCCACCGGAGTACCCCTTTAACCCCTTAACGACAGTGGACGTAAATGCACGTCATGGTGCCGTGGTACTTAACGCACCATGACCTACATTTGCGCTCCGCCATGACTGAGCACCGGAGTGGTGCTCTCATCATGCACGGCAGGTCCCAGGTGCTATCAGCAGCCAGGGACCCGCCGGCAATAGCGGACATCCGCGATCACAAGGATGTCCGCCATTAACCCCTCAGATGCTATGATCAATACAGATCACGGCAGTGCGGTACTTTAAATGGATGATTGGATCGCCCGCAGCACTGCCGCGGGTAGGCGATCATCCAGCATGGCAGCCGGAGGTCCCCTCACCTGACTCCGGCTGTCTCCCGGGGTCTTCTGCTCTGGTCTGAGATCGAGCAGACCAGAGCAGAAGGTCGCCGATAACACTGATCAGTGCTATGCCCTATGCATAGCACTGAACAGTATTAGCAATCAAATGATTGCTAGAAATAGTCCCATATGGGGACTATTACAGTGTAAAAAACAAAAAAAAAAATTGAAAAATACCCTCCCCCAACATCCGTTTTTCCCATTTTACCCCCAAGAAAGCGTAAAAAAAAAATTAATACACATCTTTGGTATTGCCGCGTGCGTAAAAATCTGAACTATTAAAATATATTGTTAATTATCCTGTACGGTGAACGGCTTAAACTTAAAAAAAATTAAAAAAATTAAAAAGTCCCAAATTGCTGCTTTTTTTTTCACACTTTATTCCAAAAAATGTTAAAAAAAAATGTATAAATAGTAAAACACAAAAGTCTAGGAACAGGAACGGAAAAAAGACCTATGGATTCCAGGCGCTCCCAACTTAGTTTCCACTGAAAACTAAGTTGGCAGCGCCTGGAATCCATAGGTCTTTTTTCCGTTCCTGTTCCTAGACGTCTCCTCCAGGACAAGGGTTCTCTTGCTTCCTGCGACCTCCGGCACAGCAGCCACTTGGACACCAGTGAGTACACGATTGTGGGGTGATATGCGCATTGTTCAATTTTTTCTGGTGAGCACCCATCCATAAGAGCGGTGGGTTATCCACCATATTATATCTCTCATACCACCAAGGGTAATACACGAGGCGCCGTTCCTTCGGTCTTTTTTTTTTTTTTCTTTGTGTTTAAAACACAAAAGTGGTACTGATAAAAACTACAGATCATGGCGCAAAAAATGAGCCCTAATACCGCCCCATATACTGAAAAATGAGAAAGTTATAGGTGGTCAAAATAGGGCAATTTCGAACATACTAATTTTGTTAAAATGGTTAGAGATTTTTTTTAAGCGGTACAATTATAGAAAAGCATATAACATGGGTATCATTTTAATCGTATTGACCCACAGAATAAAGAAAACATGTCATTTTTACCGGAAAGTGTACAGCGTGAAAACAAAACCTTAAAAAATTTGCTAAATTGTGGTTTTCTTTTCAATTTTCCCACATAAATAATATTTGTTTGGTTGCATCATACATTTTATGGTAAAATAAGTGATGTAATTACAAAGTACAATTGGTGACGCAAAAAACAAGCCTATGGATGGAAATATAAAAGAGTTATGATTTTTAGAAGGCGAGGAGGACAAAACGGAAATGCAAAAATAAAATGAGTCTGGTCCTTAAGGCCAAAATGGGCCTGGTCCTTAAGGGGTTAAGGACCAAGCCCATTTTCACCTTAAGGACTGGAGCATTTTTTGCAAATCTGACCACTGTCACTTTAAGCATTAATAACTCTGGGATGCTTTTACTTTTCATTCTGATTCTGAGATTGTTTTTTCGTGACATATTCTACTTTATGTTAGTGGTAAATTTTTGTGGTAAATCATTTCTTGGTGAAAAATTTCAAAATTTGAAAAAAAAATTGCAAAATTTGAAGAAAAATATCAAAATGTTGCATTTTTTTTACTTTGAAACTCTCTGCTTATAAGGAAAATGGACATCCCAAATAAATTATATATTGATTCACATATGCAATATGTCTACTTTTATGTTTGCATCATTAAGTTGACATATTTTTACTTTTGGAAGACATCAGTGGGCTTGAAAGTTCAGCTGCAATTTTCCAATTTTTCACAAATTTTTTAAATTCTGAATTTTTCAGGGACCAGTTCAGTTTTGAAGTGGATTTGAAGGGCCTTCATATTAGAAATACCCCATAAGTGACCCCATGATAGAAACTGCACCCCTTAAAGTATTCAAAATGGCATTCAGAAAGTGTGTTAACCCTTAGGTGTTTCACAGGAATAGCAGCAAATTGAAGGAGAAAATTTATTTTTTTACACTGGCATGTTCTTGTAGACCCAGTTTTTGAATTTTTACAAGGGGTAAAAGGAGAAAAAGCCCCCCAAAATTTGTAACCCAGTTTCTCTTGAGTAAGGAAATGCCTCACATATGGATGTAAAGTGCTCTGTGGGTGCACTAGAGTGCTCAGAAGGGAAGGGGCGACAATGGGATTTTGGAAAGTGAGTTTTTCTGAAATGGTGTTTGGGGGGCATGTCACATTTAGGAAGCCCCTCTGGTGCCAGAACAGCAAAAAAAAAAAAACCACATGGCATACTATTTTGTAAACTACACCCCTCAAGGAACGTAACAAGGGGTACAGTGAGCCTTAACACCCCACAGGTGTTTGACGACTTTCTGTTAAATTCAGATGTGTAAATGAATGTTTTATTTTTTTTCACAAAAATGCATTTTTTTCCCCAAAATTTTTTATTTTTAAAAGGGGTAATAGCAGAAAATGCATCACAAAGTTTGTAACCCCATATCTTCTGAGTATTAAAATACCCCATATGTGGGTGTAAAATGCTCTGCTGGTGCACTACAATGCTCAGAACAGAAGGATCCAAATTTGGCTTTTGGAAAGCAAATTTTGCTGAAATGGAGGGCATGTCACATTTAGGAAGCCCCTCTGGTGCCAGAACAGCAAAAAAAAAGAAAAAGGAAAAAAAAAACACATGCCATACTATTTTGGAAACTACACCCCTCAAGGAACGTAACAAGGGGTACAGTGAGCCTGAACACCCCACAGGTGTTTGACAACTTTTCGTTAAAGTGGGACATTTAAATACTTTTTTTTTTTCACTAAAATGCAATTTTTCCCCCAAAATTTTTCATTTTTACAAGGGGTAATAGCAGAAAATGCCCCCCAAAATTTGTAACCCCATCTCTTCTGAGTATGGTAATACCCAATGTGTGGACATCAAGTGAAATGCGGGCGCACTACAATGCTCTGAAGAGAAGGAGCCACATTTGGCTTTTGGAAAGAAAATTTAGCTGAAATGGTTTTTGGAGGGCATGTCTCATTTAGGAAGCCCCTATGGTGCCAGAACAGCAAAAAAAACACATGGCATACTATTTTGGAAAATTCACCCCTCAAGGAACGTAACAAGGGGTACAGTGAGCCTTAACACCCCACAGGTGTTTGACAACTTTTCATTAAAGTGGGACGTTTAAATACATTTTTTTTCCACTAAAATGCAGTTTTTTCCCCAAATTTTTGATTTTTACAAGGGGTAATAGCAGAAATGCCCCACAAAATTATTAACCCCATTTCTTCTGTGTATGGAAATACCCCATATGCGGGCTTAAAGTGCTTTGCTGGCGCACTACAGGGCTCAGAAGAGGAGCGCGCAATTGGGCTTTTGGAAAGAGAATTTGGCTGGAATTGAAGTCGGGGGCCATGTGCGTTTACAAAGCCCCCATGGTGCCACAACAGCAGAAACCCCCACATGTGACACTATTTTGGAAACTACACCCCTCAAGGAACGTAACAAGGGGTGCAGTGATCATTTACACCAGACAGTAATTCCAAGATGTTTTGAACAGTGCGCTGAAAAATATTTTGTTATTTTCAGAGCATACTGTTCCAAAAATATTGGAATCACCTTTGGGGTCTAAATGCTCACTGTACCCCTTCTTACATTCATTGGGGGGTGTAGTTTCCAAAAATGTGGTTACACGTGGGGGGGGGGGGGGGTTCCACTGTCCTGGCACAATGGGGGCTTTGCAAACACACCATGCTCCCGACCTCCATTCCAGCCAAATCTACTCTCCAAAAAAAGGCTGATGGTGCCCATTCCCTTATGAGCTCTGCAGTGTGATACTTTACGTCCGCATATGGGGTATTTCCATACTCGAGAAAAGTTGAGTTACAAATTTTGGGGGTCTTTTTACCCATTTATTCCTCGTGAAAATAAAAAATGTAGGGCTACACCAACAGGTTATTGTAAAAAAATGTATTTATGATTGTTCATAAAATCTGTCAGACACCTATAGAGTCCAAATGCTCACCTCACCCCCCTTGCTACATTCCTTGAGGGGTGTAGTTTTCAAAATGGGCTCACTTGTAGCTTATTTTATTTTAGTTTTTATGTCTAAACCTCTGCAACTATCAGCCATTGCAGTACAAATAACCAATCTAGGCCTCTAATGTACATGGTGCTCCCTCACTCTTGACCTCTGCATGCACCCGAAAAGCACTTTACGTCCACATATGGGTTATTTCCATACTCTGGAAAAGTTATGTTACAAATTTTGGCGGTCTTTTTCCCCTTTTACCCCTTGAGAAAATGAAACAAATGTAAGTATAAAAAGATTTTTTTTTTTTTACACTAACATGCTGGTGTAACCCCAAGGTTTTCATTTTCAGAAGGTGTAAAAGGGGAAAAAGCCCCACTAAATTGTAAAGCAATTTCTACCGAGTATAGAAATACCCCATATGTGGCCCTAAATTGTTGCCAGGCAAATGCGACAGTGCTCAGGAGTGAGAGAGCACCATGCGCATTCGAGGCCTAAATTAGTGATTTGCACAGGAGGGGCTGACAGTTGCAGAGCTTTACTTACATGCGGTGTACCAAAACACCGCAGTTAGTTAATCACCCTCTATTGCAGTATTTCCAAACCTGGGTGCCTCCAGCTGTTGCAAAATTGTGACTCCCAGCATGCTGGGAGTTGTAGTTTTGCAACAGCTGAAGGCAGCCTGGATGGGAAACACTGCCTTACTGTGTTTATCCAGAGGAAGGCAGAAAAAAAAACTTATGAGGCTGATGCCAATTTGCCCCATGCCAGGGGGAAAAATTCCTTCCCGACTCCAAATATGGCAATCAGAATAAATCCCTGGATCCTTGATGCCATTCTTGGGACTTTTTGGGGATTATTACAACCAGGGACTGGAATGTCCCTGTGTTGCCAATGCATTGGAAAAGCGCTGTACATAGCCGTGGTCCAAAGCTCGTGTACAATGTCACCAATACATTGGTAAAAGAACAAAAGCATTGTACAATGCCGCACGGCTCGTGTACAAAGCGCAGTTAATTTGGGGAAAGATAAAAATGGGGTTAATCGTAAACTTAGTACTCCAAAGACGTATTATACACCTTGAAGTATTCTTTGATGCAGAGGCCTGGTTTTTCAGGACAGGTGTCCCACTGGAAAATGGTGTCCTTTCTTATCCCTTTTTTAAAACATACTCTACATTTTTTCTGGGACCGTCCCTTTTTTCCAGTGTGGGGGACCTCCCCTGGAAAATGTTGCCCTGATACAATACGGAAGCCTTCAGTTCTAGAGGTACTTGGGCCCGCTCCTTCCTGGTCACCAAAGATCAGGGCCTTGATTACTACCTCCTGGAACTGAAGGAATGTTCCCGTGTTGCCAGCGCTTCGAAATAGTACAAAAGCGTTGTACATGGCCATCTGGATCATGTACAACCCTTTTTTTTGTACCATCTTCTGGTTTTGCGCATAGCGCTATATGGTTTGAGCACTTGATCAGAGAGATCAACTCCTCCCATATACAGGTTTGAGGACCGGTGTTGTGGTACCTCATACAGTGACAGGTGGTTAGCATAAGGACATCCCTCTTGTCCTTATATCTGACCAGCAGCAGATTTTCACTAGTAACGGACCTATATTCACCCCTAGGGATCGGTGGGAGATTTGTCGGGAGGCCTCTTTGATTTTTCCGCACAGTGCCACAAGCTGCAGTGGCTCTGGCGGAAAGGGTCTTGAAAAGAGAGATGCTGGTATAAAAGTTATCCACGTAGAGGTGGTGACCTTTATCCAGCAGTGGGTACATCAGTTCCCACACACTTTTTCCGCTAACTCCCAGGATGGGGGGGGGGGCATTCTGGGGGTTCAATGCGGGAATCCTTCCCTTTGTACACCCTAAATCTGTAAGTGTACTCTGTGGTGCTCTCACAGAGCTTGTATACTTTCATGTCATGCCTTGCCCTATTACTGGGAATGTACTGGCGGAAATGGAGTCTACCTTTGAAACTTATAAGGGACTCGTCAATGGCAACCTCCTTTTGGGGGATGTAGGCCTCTGCATATTTATTAGTGAAATGATCTATGACTGGCCTGATTTTGAATAGGCGGATCATTTTGCATTATTTTGCACATTGCATTATCAACATAATGCAAACATTTGAGGACAGCCTCAAAGCGTGCCCGTGGCATGGCCATACTGTAGATTGGGGTGTTATACAGAACATCCCCACTCCAGTATTGCCTAATTGTCAGCTTTTTTACCAGGCCCATATACCAAGTCCTCACTGAAAAAAAACATTAAAAAGTCAATTTCAGTGAGGCCTTTGGTGTCAATTTGGATTCCTGAGCGGCCAGCAAACCCAGGAATCAGTGGCGCATAATCGTTCGGAACTGGGGTCCAGACGGGGTCACCTATAGAGGGGACAGGGAAACTGGTACGGTGGACAGGGAACATCGTACGGGGGACAGGGCTACTAGTTTGGGGGACAGGGCTACTAGTTTGGGGGACCTCTACTGGCTGTGCCCTGCAGCAGACACGCTGCCGCCTTCTAGGGGGCTCATCATCAGTAGATGATAAGGAAGAGGGAAAAGGGAGGAAGCTGGGATCTTCCCCATCACTGACTGATTCGGTATCGTAGGCAAGCATGGCGTATGCCTCCTCTACCGAAAACATTCTACTGGCCATTTAAATTTGGAGGGGTAGGGACGGGGGTTGTAAGTGTAGTGTTTTACGTTCTTTATTTGTGAGAAGTGTAGTGTAGTGATTTTTGTAACTGTAAAAAGCGTAAAAGCTTAACAAAAAAGCACAAGGGGTACGGTGCGGCCACACAGTGCAGAACAGCGACTGATGGCACGGACCACAAACACCCTGTCCAAAAAGAAATAAAATGCAGGGGAGGGGGGGGGGGGAAGAACCTGCACCTAAATTAAAAAAGTATACAGGGGCAGGCTGCAGCAGCAAAATGCACTGATGGGTCAGCTACACCCCCAGAGCATTGCTGCTGCAGCTACACACTAACTCTCCCTACCTGTGCATATTTTCTGCAGCTGATTTTGCTACCCATGGAAGTTAATGAATAGCAAAATGAGCTGTACAAAATATGCAGCAAAAATATGCAGCAGATCCTTAAAAAGATTTTCTCATAACATGAGATGAGGCATATTGATGTCATAGGAGTGATGCTATTCTGGTATGAGCCAGAATAAAAAATGTCTCTACAAGCAGCTGCTGTTCTGGCAGACTTAAAGGGGTACTCTGCCCCTAGACAGGATAGAGGATAAGATGTCTGATCACAGGGGTCCGCGATCTCCCTGCTGCACCTTGCATTCGTTTACAGTGTCGGAGGCCACGCCTCCTCAATGCAAGTCTATGGGAATACCCGTGACATCACGATACTCCAGGCCCGTCATCAGGCACGGAGTGAAATTCGCTCCGTGCTGCACATGACAGGGGGTGCTGCAGGAGAGATCGCCGGGGTTCCCAGTGGTGGACATCTTAAGCCCTATACTTTGGATAGGGAATAAGATGTCTAGGGGGGGAGTACCCCTTTAAACCATCCTTGTTTGCATGGCCATTTTTAAAAGTGAGCTATTTGTTGTAAAGCCATGAGCAGAGCAAGGGGTGATCGACCTGGAGGATGCATTTTGAAAGGGGTTGTTTCTAATAGACACCCAATTTATGGGTCAGTTTTCTGTGTCAAAATGTGAAAACTGGGTTATGTTTATTTCATGGCCTGAGGGCAGTACAAGACATGTGTCCTCAGGCTCTACACTAGGCATGACACAGTGTATCAGTTTGTCCATGGTGTTTTTTCAAGTCTAAAATACAGGAGTATATGAGTACCCACTCTACATACTTTTACTTTGAGAACCTGAAGATAGATTGTGTACAGAAACATTGCTTTTATTTTTGTTGAATTTGTTGAATTTTCGTGACCTTTACAGAGGAGACATGGAAATTTCACTCCTTCAGATCATTGTATTCTTACTGCTAGTAACCTTAAGCCCCTAATTGAAAAATGGTTATTAAAACCTATGAATTATTACCTCTTGCTCCCCAGGCCATTTGGCAAGCTAAGGCATCTTAAAGCCACCATGTATAGGAGGGTATCAAATTGTTTTGCCAGTTAAGATCTGTCAGTATAATTTTCATAGACTTCAGTGGGGAGCCATGTACATACTACACCATATTTCCATTTGGTTTCCACCTACTGTATATGCATCTGCAGGTGAATACTTTGGCTTTAGAAATCAGGGACTGCTGTTCTCTCTATAGATGAGTTGGTACCCAATATGTCAGATATTTTCAGCATATTTTAAGGATATGCATTTATTGTTTACAGAGAAAACCTGTTGTTACATGCGGAATTCAAACATTAAAGCAAGGGTATAATATGCCAGAGAATTTGCTAGCAGTGGGCAGATTTCTGTTATGACTTAAAGAGGTACACCGCCCCTAGACATCTTATCCTCCATCCAAAGGGACCCCCCCGCGATCTCTATCCAGGCACCTGGCGTTCTGAACATTATGACGTCACACCACGCCCCCTCTATTCATAGACTATAAATGGAGGGGCGTTGCGTGACATCATGAGGTTGCGTGGCCATGGCCGCCCAAACCCAGCATTCTGAACATAAAGTTCAGAACACTGAGTGTATGCATGGAGATCACGGGGGTCCCAGTGGCCGAACCCCGCAATCAGACATCTTATCATCTATCCTTTGGATATCAGATAAGATGTCTAGGTGGCGGAGTTCCCCTTTAAATGCACACTAAGCACTACTATCTAAAGTGTCAGCCTGGGAACAACTGTGCCCATTTCTGTTTCTGACTCAAACAGATTTTTTCCTTCTTAATTCTAATTCTACTTTGGGTAAAACCGATGTGTACCCTCGGTGACCCTGTTACCATCCTTTCAATCTACTACTTTTACAAGATATGGAAGACTTTACAATGTTCTGTGCAGATGTGAGATGCTCTTGTCATATAAAACAACACAAAAAGTTACATCAGTATTTCCAAAATGTAAAAGAAAGCTGGAGGTGAAGCAGTATTTAGTATATAGTATTAAAATGAAATAGAATGAAAAGTAATATACAGTCAGGTCCATAAATATTGGGGCATCGACACTATTCTAACATTTTTGGCTCTATACACCACCACAATGGATTTGAAATGGAACAAACAAGTTACGCTTTAACTGCAGACTGTCAGCTTTAATTTGAGGGTATTTACATCCAAATCAGGTGAACGGTGTAGGAATTACAACAGTTTGCATATGTGCCTCCCACTTGTTAAGGGACCAAAAGTAATTGAACAGAATAATAATCATAAATCAAACTTTCACTTTTTAATACTTGGTTGCAAATCCTTTCCAGTCAATAAGAGCCTGAAGTCTGGAACACATAGACATCACCAGACTCTGGGTTTCATCCCTGGGGATGCTCCTCCAGGCCTCTACTGCAACTATCTTCAGTTCCTGCTTGTTCTTGGGGCATTTTCCCTTCAGTTTTGTCTTTAGCAAGTGAAGTGCATGCTCAATCGGATTCAGGTCAGGTGATTGACTTGCCTTTGCATAACATTCCACTTCTTTCCCTTAAAAAAATCTTTGGTTGCTTTTGCAGTATGCTTTGGGTCATTGTCCATCTGCACTGTGAAGCGCCGTCCAATGTGTTCTGAAGCATTTTGCTGAATATGAGCAGATAATATTGCCCGAAACACTTCAGAATTCATCCTGCTGATTTTGTCAGCAGTCACATCATCAATAAATACAAGAGAAAAAGTTCCATTGGCAGCCATGCATGCCCCCGCCATGACACTACCACCACCATGCTTCACTGGTGAGGTGGTATGCTTAGGATTATGAGCAGTTCCTTTCCTTCTCCATAATCCTCTCTTCCCATCACTCTGGTACAAGTTGATCTTGGTCTCATCTGTCCATAGTTTGTTGTTCCAGAACTGGGTAGGCTTTTTTAGATGTTGTTTGACAAACTCTAATCTGGCCTTCCTATTTGTGAGGCTCATTAATGGTTTCCATCTTGTGGTGAACCCTCTGTATTCACTCTGGTGAAGTCTTCTCTTGATTGTTGACTTTGACAAACATACACCTACCTCCTGGAGAGTGTTCTTCATCTGGCCAACTGTTGTGAAGGGTGTTTTCTTCACCAGGGAAATAATTCTTTGGTCATCCACCACAGTTGTTTTCCTTGGTCATCCGGGTCTTTTGGTGTTGCTGAGCTCACCGTTGCATTCCTTCTTTTTAAGAATGTTCCAAGCAGTTGTTTTGGCCACACCTAATGTTTTGGCTATTTCTCTGATGGGTTTGTTTTGTTTTTTCAGCCTAAGGGTATGTTCACACTACTGAATTCCGCGGGCGGAATTCCGCGGTGTGAACATAACATTAGTGTGAATGGGTCTCCGCGAGACCCGTTCACACTGCGGAATTTCCACGGCGGACAATTCCGCCGCTGAAATTGTTCAGCGCAAAGAAAGAACATGTTCATTCTTTGCTCGGATTCCGCGAGCACTGCAGAACCGTCAATGGTGACGGCTCAGTGCCCCGCGGCCCTAGCGCCGAAGTATCATCGGCAGCGGCCACCAGGCGGAATCTCTGCGAGTGGAGATTCCGTAGTGTGAACGAGGCCTAATGATGGCTTGATTCGCTGATAGTGACAGGTCCTTGGATCTTATCTTGAGAGTTGACAGCAACAGATTCCAAATGCAAATAGCACACTTGAAATGAACTCTGGATCTTTTATCCGCTCATTTTAAATTGGATAATGAGGGGATAACACACACCTGTCCATGGAACAGCTGAGAAGCCAATTGTCCCATTACTTTTGGTCCCTTAACGAATGGGCGGCACATATACAAACTGTTGTAATTCCTACACCGTTCACCTGATTTGGATGTAAATACTCGCTAATTAAATCTGACAGTCTGCAGTTAAAGAACATCTTGTTTGTTTCATTTCAAATCCATTGTGGTGGTGTATAGAGCCAAAAATTTAAGAATGGTGTCGATGTCCCAATATTTATGAACCTGACTGTACCTTATAAGCTACAGAGTAAATGAGAGCTGCAAACTAAAACATCAGACTTTTTAAATTTTTTTATGTTTTGTGTTTTTTAGGAGAATAATCAACACCCCTGGAGAGACCCTTTGAGAGATCTTAGCAATGGACTCTGCTCCACCCCTTCTTACTCAAGCACTGCCATCTTCACGATCTCCTCCTCTTTCTCATATGAACCCTTCTCCTCCTTCTCCATCTGTTTCACAACAAATTAATATTTCTCATGCATCATCTCAGTCTGCTTCCCCTTCAACTCCATCATCTCCAATTCATATCTCACCCCCTCTTGAGCCTTCTCCATCACCGCCTACTGCTTCAATTCATCATGTCACTACTTTTCCTCACCCTTCCCAATGTTCACCTTCTAAATCTTCACCTTTAGCATGTGTCAGTCCTCCTGCAACTTCTCTCCCCCTCACTTCTCCTCCAGTTTCCCCTTCACCTGTCTCTCTCTGCCCCCCACCTGAGAGTCTTTCTCCTCAAAGGGTAACTTTCTGTCCCCTTCCTGTATCCCCCAGCCCACCTCCCATTGCCCTCTCTCCCCTGCCACCATCTATTTCTCCTCCTCCAATTTCTCCTTCCCCTTCTTTAGTTTCTCCCTTCCCACCTGCAGACTTATCTGCTCCTTCCTCACCTCCAACCTCCCCTTGTGTTACAGTTATTCCAACCTCACCACAGAACCCCGAAGACTCCCCAGTATACTCATTACCACCAACCTCCCCCTCTCCTCCTCCATCTTCCATTTCTCCATCTCAGGCCTCACCTTCTCCTCCTGCCCCTTCTTCCCTCCTTAGCCTTTCATTTGCTGATGAAGAACTGGATCTTCAACGTCATTCCAATGGTTTTTCTGATGGTTCAAGTTCTAAGTCTCGTCAGTTCCCATGTACAATATGTGGAAAGCAATTCCGTTTTATCAGCATTCTAGCACTCCATGCAAGCACGCACAAGGTGCGTGGGGCACTTAACCAGGGTCGTGGAGGGCTTAAGAAATTTGAGACATATTCCCAAAGGTCCCTGTTGCTGCAGCAGCAACATGAGAAAGAACCTAATTCTTCTGATATACAAAACTCAACACCAGATAACATTCAGGAACCAGTCCCTCTTTTGTCTATACCTACTCCACTTCCAACACTACGCCACCCTTGTCCTTTCTGCAAAGGTAAATTCCGTAAAGCAGCTGAACTGGAGCGTCACCTCAGAATACTTCATAGGCCTTATAAGTGTCACCTGTGTGACTTTGCAGCATCTCAGGAGGGTGAGCTGATGGGACATGTTGAAAGGAGGCATACAGCACCGCAGCTACCCAAGATTGTTCCACCTTTACCTGCCCCTAATCCCACTCCAGCTTTGCCTCCTGCTGAGTTCAAATGTGAAATCTGTTCTCAGAGCTTCACTCAGTCCTGGTTCTTAAAGGGTCATATGCGCAAACATAAAGATTCCTTTGATCATCGTTGTTCAGTTTGTGGACGATGCTTCAAGGAGTCATGGTTTCTGAAGAACCATATGAAGGTCCATATTGGCAAGATAAAAGGAGTAGGAGGTCAGGAACCACCTGTGCATCAACCGTCACAATCTTCTCATGTCACCACTACAAATTCTCCATCATCGTCCTCCTCTTCCAGGCTCCTTGGATATCAAAATTTCTACTCTGGTCTCTTATTGAGGTTGCCTCCTCCTGGGGATGCTACCTGTTCCCAAATGCTTCAGGCCACAGCAAGAGCAGTGCAGAGTGTGGATGGAGAACAAGATGGAGCAGGGGCATCTGTTAGGGGACAGGCAATGAGTGCAGCAATCGGAGAAGCAACCTCTTCCAAGGTTATGCTACCCCAAGGGTCATCTGGAATCGTACTGAAAACAGTGGGTTTTGCAGGTAAGGATTTTGAATTTTTTTATGAATCTAAATGATTCATATTATACAAAAGGTAAGGGCAAAAATCTATATTCTGGTAAATAAAAAAAAAATCAGTTGACCTGAAGCAAATCTGCTGCTGATCTCTTTAAAAATAATTTTGTTATATACCTGACCTTTAAAGTTATGACAGTTTATCCCTCGAAGAGCAGAAAAGGATAACACCATCAAAACACTTTCTGTACTCTGCATCCATCAGAATAGGGCTTTATAGGATTATAATTAGGGTCAAAATCAACAAACTACTTTGTTGTTTTTCATCTTGATCCTTCACACATTAGGACTTTACCTTCTGTGTATTACCAAATTCTGTATATTGTCATGGGAACTGTCCCACACAAATTTACTGCAGGCAAGACAGTGCATCTGCATGAATGCTACAAATGTCTCATAAGCTTTAAATAGGTACTCCACCCTAGATATCTCGTCCCCTATCCAAAGGATAGGAGATAAGATGTCTGATCGCAGGGGTCACGATCTCTGTGCAGCACCCGGCGTTCGTTCAGAACACTGGGTGCTGGTAGCGGGGGTCGTGACATCACAATCACGCCCCTTGTGACATCATGCCACGCCCCCTCAATGTAAGTCTATGGGAGGGGTGTGGCAACCCCCATGCCCCCTCCCATAGACTTGTATTGAGGGGGTGAGGTGTGACGTCACGAGGGGCGTGTCTGTGACGTCAAGACCCGCACCGCCCGCTCCAAGCGTTTGGAACAAAATGTTCCGAACACTGGGGCAGCAGAGTACCCCTTTAACCCCTTCCCGACCCATGAGATACATGTACGTCATGACCGGGAAGGTTTTCCTGACCTATGACGTACGTCATGCAGATACTTGCCGCTACTCGCAGCATTCCCGCCCCGGTAAGATGTGGCTATCACTAATAGCCAGCCATCTCGCCTAGGGGGTTTCGTAGGCAGCATTTCGCACATAAAAATCCTGAGCAGCGGTGTTCGTGTGTCCCGATCACTGGGATCGGGACTCACTCAATGCTCTGCCAGGAGTCCCCAGTGTCCCCTACCTGTCCCCCTTCCCCCGATGTCCCTTACCTGTCCCGAGCTGCCGACGCTGTGCCCGCCTACATGCTTCACTTCCGGGTGAAGCAAGTGCAGTAATTTAAAAAAAATTTTTTATAAAGGCGCTGCTTAGTTGTCCCCCTAGTGTCCTTAACCTGTTACTGCATTTTTGGTGCACTAGACACTAGGGGGAGCTGTTGTGCAGAATTAAAAAAATATATATAATAATATATATACCGTATTTATCGGCGTATAACACGCACTTTTTAGGCTAAAATTTTTTGCCTAAAGTCTGTGTGCGTGTTATACGCCGATACACCCCCAGGAAAGGCAGGGGGAGAGAGGCCGTCGCTGCCCGCTTCTCTCCCCCTGCCTTTCCTGGGGTCTAGAGCGCTGCTGTCGGCCCTTCTCACCCCCTGGTTATCGGCGCCGCTGCCCGTTCTGTCCCCCTGACTATCGGTGCCGGCGCCGATAGCCAGGGGGAGAGAAGCAGCGCCGACAGCCAGGGGGAGAGAAGGGGCAGCGGCACCCATTGCCGGCGCCGCTGCCCCGTTGCCTCCCCCCATCCCCGGTGGCATAATTACCTGAGTCGGGTCCGCGCTGCTGCAGGCCTCCGTCGTGCGTCCCCAGCGTCGTTGCTATGCACGGCGCGGCGCACTGACGTCATGCGCCGCGCCGTTCAGCGCATAGCAACGACGACGGGGACGCACGCCGAAGGCCTGCAGCAGCGCGGACCCGACTCAGGTAATTATGCCACCGGGGATGGGGGGAGGCAGCGGCGCCGGCAATGGGTGCCGCTGCCCCTTCTCTCCCCCTGGCTGTCGGCGCCGCTTCTCTCCCCCTGGCTATCGGCGCCGGCACGATAGTCAGGGGGACAGAACGGGCAGCGGCGACGATAACCAGGGGGTGAAAAGGGCCAACAGCAGCGCTCTGGACCCCAGGAAAGGCAGGGGGAGAGAAGCGGGCAGCGACGGCCTCTCTCCCCCTGCCTTTCCTGGGGGTATATCGGGGTATACACGCGCACACACGCACCCTCATTTTACCATGGATATTTGGGTAAAAAACTTTTTTTACCCAAATATCCTTGGTAAAATGAGGGTGCGTGTTATAGGCCGGTGCGTGGTATACCCCGATAAATACGGTATATATATATATATATATATATATGTATACACACACATATAGATATACACACACATATATATTCAAAATTGAATTGTTCCCCCCAAAAAATTAGATTTTTAACTTTTGTAGAAAATTTGAAAAAATGCTCATAACAAAAAGCCTTTTAATGTAAAAAAGTAAAAGAATGTTTAACAAATGATGCCAGCATAAAGTAGACATGTTGTGGATGTGAATTAAAAACTAAATTTATTTGGCTTGACTACCCGTATTTATCGGGGTATACCACGCACCCGCCTATAACACGCACCCTCATTTTACCAAGGATATTTGGGTAAAAAATGTTTTTTTACCCAAATATCCTTGGTAAAATGAGGGTACGTGTGTGTGCATGTGTATACCCCGATACACCCCCAGGAAAGGCAGGGGGAGAGGGGCCGTCGCTGCCCGCTTCTCTCCCCCTGCCTTTCCTGGGGTCTAGAGCCCTGCTGCTGCCGCTTCTCTCCCGCTGGCTATCTGCGCCGCTGCCCTTTCTCTCCCCCTGACTATCGTGCCGGCGCCCCGTTGCCGGCGCCAATAGCCATGGGGAGAGAAGCGGCGCTGGCAATGGGGCAGCGGCGCCGATAGCCAGGGGGAGAGAAGGGGCAGCATCACCCATTGCCGGCGCCGCTGCCCCGTTGCCTCCCCCATGCCCGGTTGTATAATTACCTGTTGCTGGGGTCGGGTCCACGCTGCTTCAGGCCTCCAGTGTGCGTCCCCTGCGTCGTTGCTATGCACTGCTAGACGCAATGACGTCACTCGTCATTGCGCCGCGCTGTGCAGTGCATAGCAACGACGCAGGGGACGCACACCGGAGGCCTGAAGCAGCGCGGACCTGACCCCGGCAACAGGTAATTATACAACCGGGGATGGGGGAGGCAACGGGGCAGCGGCGCCGGCAGTGGGTGATGCTGCCCCTTCTCTCCCCCTGGCTATCGGCGCCGCTGCCCCATTGCCAGTGCCGCTGCCCCTTCTCTCCCCCTGTCTGTCGGCGCCGCTGCCCCATTGCCGGAGCCGCTTCTCTCTCCCTGGCTATCGGCGCCGGCAATGGGGCAGCGGCACCGATAGCCAGGGGGAGAGAAGGGCCGGCAGCAGGGCTCTAGACCCCAGGATAGGCAGGGCCAGAGAAGCCGGCAGCGACCGCAGGTCTCTGCACCTGCAAAGCCGCTGCAGTTCATTGATTTAAAGCGCCCGCTTTAAATCATTGAACTGCAGCGGCTTATCGGCGTATAACACTCAGATAGACTTTAGGCTAAAAATTTTTGCCTAAAAAGTGCGTGTTATACGCCGATAAATACGGTATTTACAAGTAGAGAGTTTCAAACACAGAGAAATGAAACATTTTCAAATTTTTCACAATATTTTAAGAGTTTTTCACCAAAATCGCTTCATGTATCATCAAAAATTTACCACTAATATAAAGTACAATATGTCTCAAAAATACTCTCTCTGAATCACTTTGCCAGGTAAAAGCAGTCCAAAGTTATTACCACTTAAAGAGACACATGTCAGATTTGAAAAAACGGACTGGGACATGAAGGCCAAAACTAGCTGGATCATGAAGGGGTTAAACACTTACAGGAACACTTATCTCAGGGAATGTAATTCAAACTATTTGATATATATCTCACCATCAATACACAGCCATTCACCATATACAGTTGATTGTTGGTGGATCCTAATGAAATCAACAGATGACAGAAGTTTGATGTCACTGTCCAGGTTAAGGTCTGTAGAAGTGTTTTCTGGCAGGTTGGATAGCTCATAAGTCATTCTAAAGATAGCCATATACTTCCAATAACAGTTATCTCTCCCAGCCCCTCATACACATGAACATGTGCATTAACAAACCTTCAGGTGTCCCCTATGTCCTCTAATGGGTAAGCCACAGCCAGACAGCTCTTGCGGCAGTTTATCTCTCCCAGAACAGTAGGGTTGGGTGGCAATAATCTATCATGCCCAACTCTTCTCTCCACCGATATCATCTATTGGGAGGCAGCCATAAACTTGGTTTTGGTCAACTTTAGAAGAGGCTTTTCAACCCCTTTCACCCCATTTTTTGGGTTATACAGTTAGGTTATACATTTTGTTTTTTCCTTTCTCACCCCTATGTAACTGAAAGTAAAATATTCAACTGTATTACAATTTCACACTTCTACCACTGTCTTTCTATATGCTAGGTACAAGTTTTCTGCATGTTTTTTCTGCATAGAATAAGAATAGCCGCATACATTATTTTATACAGGTTGATCAAACCTATGCTAGAAGGATACTGTTTTGGAATAGGTTTTGCCAATGGAAGTATACTTGGATTGCTGCTGTGATATTGCTGTAGTTTATGGCAGAGTGCTTCATGTTTCTACATGATGTTTTAACATTATCTTGTTAAATGTTATATTCCTTCCAGTTCACTGTCCTCATCATGATAAATCATGATTATTAATTTATTATTAATTTATTTTCTACCTTGATATTGCTCTGTATTTTCTGCTCAGTCAGATTCACAGACTGGAAAGGGGCGTTACCCAGCAGGCATGACATCATCTGAAGCGATACAGGGGAGAACTTCCTCCCTCACTCTGCTACACAAAGCCCAGAGCAGTTCAGTGTGTGAGATGAGCTCTGATTGGATAAGGCTGCACGCACACTCCTCAGCACTTCAGACTGCTTTTCCTGATTTTGGACTTTTGCCAGGCCAGCAGGAGTCCAAAGTCTGTGCAAGAGATAGGGGGAAATGTGCTCTGGACAAGTAGAGAGACACCTAGTGGCAGCTTTTTTAAACACAAATAAAACATAGAAAACTTCTATTTTTTATTTACCATAAAGGAGAGCAATAGCAAAAAAACATTTATGGGAGTGCCCATTTAACTGACATCACCACAGAACCTTATGTGAAACCTAAGTTTGGTCCAGATGTTGCAACTGTAATGTGGACATTAAATGTGGCTGTAATTTGGTGATGTAAAGCTAACTGGCCTAGGCCCCGCTCCCAGCTAATGGTGTACTTTTCAATACTATTCTTTTAATAAACATTGACAACCTTACATCACAGTATTGCAAATATATGGTGTGTGTTACTTATTTTAGAGGAGGTTTTGTTTTGTGACAGAACGTGCCATAGTATTGGTACAGTAGAGTTGTAGAGTTTGCATAGCATAAGGGTTCTTTTATGTGCTGCAGGGTTATTTAGCTTTTTTTGCTCTTTTATAACTTTAAGTGAGTTTCCGCAGTGGCAAAGTGTAGCACTGTAGTAACTTGGATTTAATGAAATTCCATAGAGAGGTTGAACATTGCCTGGTTGTGTGCTGTGCCTTTTACTTTAGAGGAATTGATTTCTGCTACGCACTGCACACATAATGCAGTGTGTACAAGTAACCTTACTTGCCTTAAAGCTTGGTTACAGGACAGGGAATGCATTCAGAAGCCAATAAAGCATATGAACATTGTTGTCAATCAAGAAACAAAGTCTTTTTTAAAATGGGGGTAAATAAGGGTTAAAGGAGATATCCAGCCAAAAGTGGGAAAAAAAAAAACCTTAAAGAGTGTATGACAGCTGGTTCACCTGCATTACACCCAATATACCGTGTTGCAACGTGGGTGAATAGCTGTGAAATGAGGGGTCACTTACTATTGTCGGTGCCTTCTGTACAGAGTTATTGTTGGTTAATAGTTTTATTCATATTTATGGACATTTATCAACAGGTTTAGTCAGGTTTTCTTTACTATAATTGTCGCAAAATTGTCGCAACTGCGACTACGCGATTTTTCGTGCGACATTTTGACTGGAAAGCGAGAGAAGCAAGTTTTCCAAAAATTTACTATGTAGTAATAATTTTAAAATGGACTACGGGTAGTCAGGTGTTTATTAACTGCGACAGTCGCAACTGCGCAAAAAAAAGTCGCAACAGCGTTAAAAATTGACTAAATTTACTCCAGCTCAAACATGGAGCAGAAAAAGCTACTACCAAAGTAAAAAAGGAAAAATTGCTTACGTGAAAGAAAATTATCAACAGGCTGAAACCAGTTGATAAAAACGTCACACATAAGCAAAAAAAAAGTAAGGAAAAATTACTAAAAAAAAAAAGAATACATAAGCAAACATTGATAAATGTCCCTCATTGTGCTTCAGCGTGCATTGGTGGTGGGGAGCTGGCTCACCAAGCTTCCATGCCTCATCTATATTCACTCCCTGGCCCGCCCACATCTTGATTATTCAAATTATTCACTCATACATCACTAGGATTTGAGAGCCTGCGGGAGGAGGTGCCGCTTTTTCACTACGCACAGAAGTCAGGTGTAGCGAGGCTTCACTGGCACCTAAACACATGCGCTCATCTCCTCCCACAGGCTCTCATGTCCTAGTGACATGAGAGTTATCTTCTGACAAAATGGAGATCTTAGGGAGATTATTTCTCCTACATATTAGGTCCTAGTGTCAAAGTAATCCCCAGACAGGCTGGGGTGGGCCGCGGGTAGAATATAGATGAGGCAGGGGAGCTCGGTGAGCTGGCTTCCCGCTTCCAATGTGCACTGGAGCGCAATATGAAGAAAGCTATTAACCAAAATAACCCAATAAAAGTAAGTGATCCCCCATTTTACAGCTATTCACCAGCACTATTACCCAGTATATTGGTTTTAGTGCGGGTGAACCAGCTGTCAGATTCTCTCTAATTCTGTATATATACATATAGATAAATATATATATATATATATATATATACTTACCATGAGTCCACAAGGCATCCCAGTTAATTTGTTTTAAAATCCACTTGAGAGCGGCAAAAGACTACACAAACCATGAGCCCCTGCGTAAGCTGGCACGTTCACCTCTGCCTTCACAGAGCTGAGCAGGTCACATGTTTAGAGAAGCAGTGCATATAGATGATGGAGGTGTGTGTGTCAATCAGGGACAATCACATACTGCACACTGTAGGGCCAGCTCTCTGAGCTGAGGAGAAGGGAATTGACGGTTGTCTGCTGTAGACGACAGTCATCATGTGTGATTAGAACTACTGGACTTCCTGCTGAGAGAAACAGGGTATGTGCTCAGCAAAGATTACACCTTTACACATTGTAAAGTTATATACCTTTAACATGTGCAGCTATATAAAGGTAATATCATTTGGTTGGAGTTCTTCTTTAATAAGGGTCCCATTATAAATTGGTACTTTGATATTCCAAATTAGTAAAAGCAAGCCTATCACATTGAGGCTGGGTCTACCCAGTGAAAAATTATCTAATAATGTGTTCTATTTAAGCCTATGGAAAAGCGGTGTATTTAAGAACTATTTATTTTTGGGTGCAGACTTTTGAAAGTTTGATGCTTTTAAGCCCTGCCTCTTCACCCCTTTTCCCTGAGGCCATCCCCCTTTAAAAAAAATTGGGCCACAGGATGCAAACAAGTCAAAAATCTTTGCCACTTTAAATACCTACTTTTCTGTAGATATCATCAACTCTCTCTGCATACACCCACTCTCATGTAATGAGACTATCAATTAGGGACCGACCTATTATCGGTTTGGCCGATATTATCGGCCGATAATCACGATTTTGGACATTATCGTATCGGCAATTACCTTGCCGATAATGCCCCGCCTCCCCGGCCAGAGACGACCGTCGCCGCCGCTACCCCATTGCCTCCCCCCATCCTCGGCCCACATGCCGCTGCCCCATCACCTCCCCCCCATCCTCTGCCCACATACCGCCGCCGTCCCCCCATGCTCTGCCCACATACCGCCGCCACCCCCCATCCTCTGCCCACATACCGCCGCCGTCCCATCGCCTTCCCCCATCCCCAGTGTTATAATTACCTGTTCCCGGGGTCAGCGATCCTACTGGCTCCTGCACTGTTCCTGTGCGCTGTGTAATGACGAGTGACGTCCCCAACGCGACGTCACCGTCAGTGCGCACAGTGACAGCGCAGGACGTCGACGGAGCCAGAAGTACCGCGGACCCCAGGAACAGGTAATTATAACACTGGGGATGGGGGGAGGCGATGGGGCGGCAGCGTTATGTGGGCAGAGGAGGGGGGGCAGCGGCGGTATGTGGGCAGAGGATGGGGGTGGGAGGCGATAGGGCAACTGTGGTGGTTAGACTCAGGACCCCAGGACAGGCAGGGGGAGAGAAGCTGGTGGCGGCGGCGGTCTGTGGCCCGGCAAATGCCGCTGCAGTTCATTGATTTAAAGCACCCGCTTCAAATCATTGATCTGCAACGGCTTCTGCCCCACCGGGGGGAAGGTTGAAATAGCTGATATCTTATACCGGAATATCGGTATAAGCTATCGGCCGGAAAGGTGACAGATTATCGGTATCGGCCCTAAAAAATCTATATCGGTCGACTCCTACCATCAATCACTGGTTAGGACCGTCTGCTGGACTCCTAAGCCAAGAATAAACAGGAAAGCCAATAAATAAATTACAAGTAATATTGAATCTTTGCCAACACAACAATATATTAGTATGCTAATCTCTTGCTCTATATTGTAATGTCAGCAGACTGGATGGCATTTTCATGGTGACAGGCTCTCTATATTATATCATAAGTCAGATACCCAATGTTATTGCATCTTAATGGGGCTATGCATACTGTCAAGATTACATTGTTTTATCAGCACTTATTCTTGGAGGAAAGCCTGATTTGTGAAACTAAACCTTTCTTATGCCATTTTATAGTATGCAGTATGGTTCCACTATGGTGCACTGTCTTATGGGCCAATATACTTGAGTTCTTAAACACCCTTGTGTTCTTACATAGACTGACCTTAATTGGACACTGTCAAATTCAAAAACGTTATATATGTTGTACGTACATCTTGGCAAAACATTAACCTTTCTAATATACTTCACGAGAAAATGTATTTCCTTTTTTTTATTGAAATAATTGCTTAGAAAATCATGGCTTTGTCCAAGTTGAAGCACAGACATGGACAAAGTCTAGTAAGTGAGGGTGGGCTAGCACTCCTCTGTGCTCTCTCCTGTCTGATAGTACTCCTCTGTGCTCTCTCCTGTCTGATAGGACTCCCCTGTGCTCTCTCCTGTCTGATAGGACTCCCCTGTGCTCTCTCCTGTCTGATAGGACTCCCCTGTGCTCCCTCCTGTCTGATAGGACTCCCCTGTGCTCCCTCCTGTCTGATAGGACTCCCCTGTGCTCTCTCCTGTCTGATAGGACTCCCCTGTGCTCCCTCCTGTCTGATAGGACTCTTCTGTGCTCTCTCCTGTCTGATAGCACTCCTCTGTGCTCTCTCCTGTCTGATAGGACTCCTCTGTGCTCTCCAGATTGATATTACTCCTCTGTGCTCTCTCCTGTCTGATAGTACTCCTCTGTGCTCTCTCCTGTCTGATAGTACTCCTCTGTGCTCAATCCTGTCTGATAGGACTCCCCTGTGCTCTCTCCTGTCTGATAGGACTCCTCTGTGCTCTCCAGTTTGATAGTACTCCTCTGTGCTCTCTCCTGTCTGATAGTACTCCTCTGTGCTCTCTCCTGTCTGATAGTACTCCTCTTTGCTCTCTCCTGTCTGATAGTACTCCTCTGTGCTCTCTCCTGTCTGATAGCACTCCTCTGTGCTCTCTCCTGTCTGATAGCACTCCTCTGTGCTCTCTCCTGTCTGATAGGACTCCCCTGTGCTCTCTCCTGTCTGATAGGACTCCTCTCTGCTCAATCCTGTCTTATGGGACTCCTCTGTGCTCTCTCCTGTCTTGTCTGATAATACTCCACTGTGCTCTCTACTGTCTGATAGTACTCCTCTGTGCTCTCTCCTGTCTGAAAGGACTCCTCTGTGCTCTCTCCTGTCTGATGGGACTCCTCTGTGCTCTCCTTTCTGATAGTACTCCTCTGTGCTCTCTCCTGTCTGATAGTACTCCTCGGTGCTCTCTCCTGTCTGATAGGACTCCTCTGTGCTCTCTCCTGTCTGATAGTACTCCTCGGTGCTCTCTCCTGTCTGATAGGACTCCCCTGTGCTCTCTCCTGTCTGATAGGACTCCTCTGTGCCCTCTCCTTTCTGATAAGATTTCCCTTTGCTCTCTCCTGTCTGATAGCATTCCTCTGTGCTCTCACCTGTCTGATAGCACTCCTTTGTGCTCTCTTCTTTCTGATAATACTCCACTGTGCTCTCTCCTGTCTGATAGGACTCCTCTGTGCTCTCTCCTGTCTGATAGGACTCCTCTGTGCTCCCCAGTCTTATGGGCCAATATACTTGAGTTCTTAAACACCCTTGTGTTCTTACATAGACTGACCTTAATTGGACACTGTCAAATTCAAAAACTTTATATATGTTGTACGTACATCTTGGCAAAACATTAACCTTTCTAATATACTTCATGAGAAAATGTATTTCCTTTTTTTTATTGAAATAATTGCTTAGAAAATCATGGCTTTGTCCAAGTTGAAGCACAGACATGGACAAAGTCTAGTAAGTGAGGGTGGGCTAGCACTCCTCTGTGCTCTCTCCTGTCTGATAGTACTCCTCTGTGCTCTCTCCTGTCTGATAGGACTCCCCTGTGCTCTCTCCTGTCTGATAGGACTCCCCTGTGCTCTCTCCTGTCTGATAGGACTCCCCTGTGCTCTCTCCTGTCTGATAGGACTCTTCTGTGCTCTCTCCTGTCTGATAGCACTCCTCTGTGCTCTCTTCTTTCTGATAATACTCCACTGTGCTCTCTCCTGTATGATAGGACTCCTCTGTGCTCTCTCCTGTCTGATAGGACTCCTCTGTGCTCTCCAGATTGATATTACTCCTCTGTGCTCTCTCCTGTCTGATAGTACTCCTCTGTGCTTTCTCCTGTCTGATAGCACTCCTCTGTGCTTTCTCCTGTCTGATAGGACTCCCCTGTGCTCTCTCCTGTCTGATAGGACTCCCCTGTGCTCCCTCCTGTCTGATAGGACTCCCCTGTGCTCTCTCCTGTCTGATAGGACTCCTCAGTGCTCTCCAGTTTGATAGTATTCTTCTGTGCTCTCTCCTGTCTGATAGTACTCCTCTGTGCTCTCTCCTGTCTGATAGTACTCCTCTGTGCTCTCTCCTGTCTGATAGCACTCCTCTGTGCTCTCTCCTGTCTGATAGGACTCCCCTGTGCTCTCTCCTGTCTGATAGGACTCCTCTCTGCTCAATCCTGTCTTATGGGACTCCTCTGTGCTCTCTCCTGTCTTGTCTGATAATACTCCACTGTGCTCTCTACTGTCTGATAGTACTCCTCTGTGCTCTCTCCTGTCTGAAAGGACTCCTCTGTGCTCTCTCCTGTCTGATGGGACTCCTCTGTGCTCTACTTTCTGATAGTACTCCTCTGTGCTCTCTCCAGTCTGATAGTACTCCTCTGTGCTCTCTCCTGTCTGATAGTACTCCTCGGTGCTCTCTCCTGTCTGATAGGACTCCCCTGTGCTCTCTCCTGTCTGATAGGACTCCTCTGTGCCCTCTCCTTTCTGATAAGATTTCCCTTTGCTCTCTCCTGTCTGATAGCATTCCTCTGTGCTCTCACCTGTCTGATAGCACTCCTCTGTGCTCTCTCCTGTCTGATAGCACTCCTTTGTGCTCTCTTCTTTCTGATAATACTCCACTGTGCTCTCTCCTGTCTGATAGTACTCCTCAGTGCTCTCTCCTGTCTGATCGGACTCCTCTGTGCTCTCTCCTGTCTGATAGTACTCCTCTGTGCTCTCTCCTGTCTGATAGCACTCCTCTGTGCTCTCTCCTGTCTGATAGGACTCCCCTGTGCTCTCTCCTGTCTTATAGGACTCCCCTGTGCTCTCTCCTATCTGATAGGACTCCTCTGTGCTCAATCCTGTCTTTTGGGACTCCTCTGTGCTCTCTCCTGTCTGATAGTACTCCTCTGTGCTCTCTGCTGTCTGATAGGACTCCTCTGTGCTCTCTCCTGTCTGATAATACTCCACTGTGCTCTCTACTGTCTGTTAGTACTCCTCTGTGCTCTCTCCTGTCTGAAAGGACTCCTCTGTGCTCTCTACTGTCTGATGGGACTCCTCTGTGCTCTCCTTTCTGATAGTACTCCTCTGTGCTCTCTCCTGTCTGATAGGAATCCTCTGTGCTCTCTCCTGTCTGATAGGACTCCCCTGTGCTCTCTCCTGTCTGATAGGACTCCTCTGTGCTCAATCCTGTCTTATGGGACTCCTCTGTGTTCTCTCCTGTCTCACAGGACTCTGCCGTGCTCTCTCCTGTCTGATAGCACTCCTCTCTGCCTTCTCCTGTCTGATGCCACTCCTCTGTGCTCTCTCCTGTCTGATAGGAGAGAGCAAAGAGGAGTCCTATCAGACAGGAAAGAGCACAGGGGAGTCCTATCAGATAGGAAAGAGCAAAGAGGAGTCCTATCTGATAGGACTCTCCTGTGCTCTTTCCTGTCTGATAGGACTCCCCTGTGCTCTCTCCTGTCTCATAGGACTCCTCTGTGCTCTCTCCTGTCTGATAGGACTCCTCTGTGCTCAATCCTGTCTGATAGGGCTGCTCTTTGCTCTCTCCTGTCTGATAGGACTCCCCTGTGCTCTCTCCTGTCTGATGGGACTCCTCTGTCCTCTCTCCTGTCTTATAATACTCCTCTGTGCTTTCTCCTATCTGATATGACTCCTCTGTGCTCTCTCCGGTCTGATAGCACTCCCCTGTGCTCTCTCCTGTCTGATAGGACGCCTCTGTGCTCTCTCCTGTCTGATAGGACTCCTCTGTGCTCAATCCTGTCTAATAGGGCGGCTCTGTGCTCTCTCCGGTCTGATAGGACTCCCCTGTGCTCTCTCCTGTCTGATAGGACTCCTTTCTGCTCTCTCCTTTCTGATAGGACTCCTCTGTGCTCAATCCTGTCTTATGGGACTACTCTGTGCTCTCTCCTGTCTGATAGTACTCCTCTGTGCTCTCTCCTGTCTGATAGGACTCCTCTGTGCTCTCCTGTCTGATAGGACTCCTCTGTGCTCTCCTGTCTCATAGGACTCCTCTGTGCTCTCTCCTGTCTGATAGGACTCCTCTGTGCTTTCTCCTATCTGATAGGACTCCTCTGTGCTCTCTTCTGTCTGATAGGACTCCCCTGTGCTCTCTCCTGTCTGATAAGACTCCTCTGTGCTCTCTCCGGTCTGATAGCACTCCTCTGTGCTCTCTCCTGTCTGATAGCAATCCTCTGTGCTCTCTCATGTCTGATAGTACTCCTCTGTGCTCTCTCCTGTGTGATAGCACAGAGGAGTGCTAGCCCACCCTCACTTGCTGGACTTTCTCCATGCCTGTGCTTTAGCTTGGACAAAGCCTTGGTTTTAAAAGCCATGATTTCTATAAAAAGGAAATAACATTTTCTATGCTGTATATTAGTTTTTATATGGTATATATTAGTATGTCATGAAATATATTAGAAAGGTTAATATTTTGCTAAGATGTACAACATATAAAAAGTTTTTGTATAGGCCGATGCTTATTTAAGGGGTAATCTAGTCCTAAAATGTATAAAATTATATATATAGCACCGGCGCAAGCTATGTAAATCCAAGCACCCTATATACAACAAGGTGGATCCCTGTATCACCACCTAAAATATGATACTCCAAAAAATAAAATATGTGTATTGGCGCTAAGGGACAGAGCAGTTCACAGTTTATAATTCACTTACTTCTATTTTGATACATAACAGGAGACTGCAAGTTCAGTTTTAAAAGAAATGGATATAATTCACTACAAAGGAAACATAAATGTAACTATTAGTATCGCCCTCTATTTGCAAGCGTAGCTATTAATTCCACGTTAGTTCTGACCCCTTCACAAATATATTCAGTTCGTCAGACATGCAGCGCTGTTTCTGATTTAGATCGTGGCATCTAGTAAACTCTTTAGACAACTATCCATATGTCCATAGATGTTTCTCTACCCCGAAGTACCTGATGGTTGTAGGGTTCCTTTCGGTGTCGGGTTGTGGTCTTTCACTGTCTTCCTGTGCCGTTTGTGGTTAGCGGGATCCCCAGGTATGTACTGGACAGGTGCGGAGTTCCGACGTTGCAGGAAGCCGTACGCCGGGAGAACTGCTCCAGCCGGAAGCGTCTCACCGGTACGTTTCCCTGTTAGTGCAAAAAGGCACCGTGACCCACAAAAGATGTTAGCTAGTGACGTCACTACTGAACAAAAAATGGGTCAAAAAGGTATCTGACGCGTTTCAGAAAGAACGCTTTCCTTCCTCAGGATATGGATGTTTCCTTTGTAGTGAATTGTATCCGTTTCTTTTTAAACTGAACTTGCAGGGTCCTGTTACGTGTCAAAATAGAAGTAAGTGAATTATAAACTATGAACTGCTCTGTCCCTTAGCGGCAATACACATATTTAATTTTTTGTGGTCCTAAAATGTGCCTGATCTCAGAAAGTCCAATAAAGGGTCGTAGGAGTGCTATGGAGATGTAGCGGGAAGCTCCATCTCATGATGCATGCTGGGAGTATGGAGGCCAGGCATTTGGAAAGCTATTTCGGTACAGAATTCAAAATCAAAGGGATTTGGAAAACAATAAAAAATGAATGGAGATATTCTTTAAAGAACCCTTCTGGGGAAAACATTTTTCACCCGTCTTTAGCATTACGATGATAAACGGCCACCATTCTCACATTGAGCTTCTCATAGAGTAACTTAGAGAAAGTAACTTACAGTCCACACAGCAAAGGCTTTCAATTTGAAGAGCAGCGAGACCAAAACCAGCTTTGTATTGGGGAAACATAACCAGTTGTTAAGAAGGAGAGCATGGCACACATTTACCTTTTCCATGCTAATGCCGAAAGGGAAAAGAATATGTTTTCCCTGGAGTAGTTCTTTAAAATCTAAGCCTTGCAGGAATACATATGCACAGATTGTTAGGGAAAGTAACTGCTTTAATCTTTTCGTACTTTGGTTTTATTTTCAACCCACTCATGAGATCAGCAGCACTCTAATGTTGTGAAATAAACTGTCAATCATTTCTCATTTCTTTCATCTCACTATGACAGACATACGTGTCATCATTGTAAGTATAGATGAGCTGAATTTTGCAGTTGGGCAGAAATTAAACATATTTGAATAAATTATATCATAATATATTTTTAAGATAAAAAGGCAATGTTTCCATAGCTACCAATCAGATCAAAAAAGGAGATGTTACAAACCATTTTACCCATTCTGCACAATTCTGCAAATGTCCCATATAACCTTAAGCAAGGCAAACTTGGATCATAGTCATACCTTCTACACCTGTGTGAAAACTCTCCTAGTAGGTTCACTGTTATAGAAAATAGGCTTAGTGCCACGTAGTTTACTTGACACTACTAGTCCTACAAAAAAGTCAACATACACCTAGCTTTCCCAGAGTGGGGTCAGTGATAATATACTGATATAGTGGTTCTGAATTGTTTACTATAAACTTTATGATCATTTAAAGGAGATATGTGATGGCATACATTTTAATCCATTGTGCCTGGGCTGCAAAAAACAAAATAACAAACTGTAATTTACCTGACATGTCACACTGAGATCAGCTTATCGCCGGACGCAGCGATGTCCCGCCCTGGCCAATGATACTCTGAGCGCAGTGTCATCTAACAGGCCCAGGCAGCAGGGAGATGGTGAGGCCCAGGCTCCTTACATGACACTGCGCTCAGCATATCACCGGCCGAAGCGGGAAATCACTGCGGCCGGTGATAAGCTGATCGCAGTGTGACATGTCAAGCTCCAAGATGCGGTAGAAGACCATCCCTGAAGACTGATATCGGCACATTGGGGGTAGCAACGAAAGGTGAGTTACAGTTTGTTATTTAATTTTTTGCAGCCCGTGCACAATGGTTACGAAAAAAAATTCCACCGGATATCTCCTATAATATCTTGGCTTATCTGAAGCTCCATGGAAAAGCATGGAAATTACATGGCATAAACTGTTACAGCGCTTACATTAACAGGTTCTACTTCACCTGTATATAGTTTCAGTTATAATATTCACATCCATTCTGGGGCAAACCTATGTTTTTAAATTTGCTCTTTCCACAGGCACACAGAGGAGTAAGTTTATTTTGTGATTTTTCAGCCCTCACCTCATTTCTTCTCCAGATAAGAATGGATGGAGCGTCAACTCTTCCCAGGTAGAGAGACCACGTGGATCAACTGGGAGAGACTGTCCGTTTTGCGCTAAATCCTTCCGTTCGTCCCATCACCTTAAGGTGCATCTTCGTGTTCACACAGGTAGGACCTAGTCTGTAAACTTCTCAAATTGTTACAAGATTCCTCTTAAATGGTTATGATGCCCACCATGGACATTTATGGCATATCTATAGGATATTCCATAAATGTGTGATAGATGCAGCCCCACCTTTGGGACCCACACATGCACAGTCAGGACTCCATACATTCTCTGCCCGTATGCAGTGCCTGGCAGATTATGTGAAGATGGGATACGGGCTACATTCTCCAAATAGCTCCACTAGCTAGCAGCTATCCTGTGGATTTACCATAAATACCTTTGTTAGTAATACCCCCCTTCTCCTCCAAGCCTATTTTCTTATCAACTTAATATGTTTATTTTTTTTAGTCTCTCATATTTTGTGTTACACACAAGCATTCCGTTAAGGGCAAGTAGATAAAATCAGGTGTCATCATTTTTAAGTCAACTTTCTGCCCACAAGTCCAGTTTTGTAATCTGTTGTTTATTTTTTTTTTTGTTTTTTTTTATTTACCTTTTGTTTGCACATTTTCATTCTTATTCATGTATATCCATTTTTTTCTGTTTAATGCTAATATGTGTTCTGCTTATTACACAGGAGAGAGACCTTATAAGTGTCCTCATTGTTCATATGCTGGTACTCAATCTGGGTCTCTGAAGTACCATCTGCAGAGACATCACCGGGACTCCAAACTTGCTGCAGGTGTCCCTTTGAGGGGCAAGAACATTCAGCAAGGTGCAACCCAGCAAGATCGACTACTTCCTGTGTCTACAGCTTGGGCTAATTCCTGCACTGATTTGCCTGCAACTTGTGAAGATGGAACCTCTCTACCCCTCCGTCTTCATGTGACCGAGGGCCAAGGTCCTAGTGCATTTCCTCGCATGACTGGTAGAGGTGGACAAAGGAGAAGGAGTCCTTCACATCAACCAACTAATGGAAGACCAGAGCATGAGCCTTTGGATTTGTCTCAAGGAAACCCCTTTCATCGCTGCATGTACTGTCCATTTGTAACTTCTGTAGGGGAGCTAATGAGCTTACATCTTCAAGTGCATCATGGGAGGAGATCACGTAGAAAGGGAGGATATATAAGAGGAAGACCCCGCCCTGTGCTTTCTCCACAGTCCCAAGGCGTTAGCCTGAGAGACAGCCCAGAGCCATGTGAAAGCACTGAGTGATCTAATAATTAAAGGGCAGATGGTATGAGAAGTGCCCTGTACCTGCCCAAAATCCATTATCCACATATAAAGAGAGAAGAAACGTTTAGGCATGATGAAGTGTGAGGGTTAGATAGAGAAGATGTAAGGGCTTATGATGGATAGAGAAGGGAGACAGCTAGAAACTGGAAAGAGTGATTGAGGAACATAGAAAATGGGTGTGTGGGTGTAACAGACGGGTAGATTGTGGCAGAGACAGGAAAAATGGAGGTCGAATGTGAGAGCGTTAGGGAAGGTACTGTGGGAAGATAGCTGGGATATATTGCAGTTGACAGAGACAGTCAGTGATACCCTTTCTGGGAGAGACAGTCAGTGGCAGTAAAGACAGTAAGGTTAGCAGTGAGAAGATAAACAAAATGTCTGTTTTTCAGAGGTAATAAGAGTAAGCAATAATTGTGAGATTGAGAGACAATTCTGGAGAGTGGATGCAGGCAAAACATTGTAACCGAAACAGCGAAAGAATAAGGGAGGATGCTTTTCACTACTGTGGTAGAATGCTTGCAGCATATCTGAGTTATGAGATGAGAACCAGCTATAGAAATAGGATCAAAGAAAGTTAGTGATAGAACGAGAAACACTAGACATAGGGTTATTAAAGGATAAAATAGACATGTTAGTAATAATGATTATTTTGCCCCAGAAAATTTCCTTTCTGGTTGTTGCTGAGACTTTATTTTTGATATTATAATTTGGATTGTTCTTCAAACCCAACTGCCGGTAGTCACCCCAAAACACATGACCCTTCTTTCACATTCCCAAATGATTTAGAATTCTGCTGAAATAATACATTTCCACATTTAGAGATTTCTATATTTTTTTTTATTCTTTTCTTGTAGAAAAAAAATAAATTTGGAAAAAATTTAATAAACTCTGTTTTAAAATAATATTGAAATTTTAGCAGAAACAAAGCGCTTATGTGACCACAACATGATGATTATTATAATTGTTATTATTGTCAATCAATTTGTAGCAATTTTTAACATGAACAAATCAAGTACAGGAGAAAAAAGTGTGTCCACAGTGAAAGTTCAATATACACTGCTCAAAAAAATAAAGGGAACACTTAAACAACACAATGTAACTCCAAGTCAATCACACTTCTGTGAAATCACACTGTCCACTCAGGAAGCAACACTGATAGACAATCAATTTCACATGCTGTTGTGCAAATGGAACAGACAACAGGTGGTAATTATAGGCAATTAGCAAGACACCCCCAATAAAGGAGTTGTTCTGCAGGTGGTGACCACAGACCACTTCTCAGTTCCTATGGTTCCTGGCTGCTGTTTTGGTCACTTTTGAATGCTGGCGGTGCTTTCACTCTAGTGGTAGCATGAGACAGAGTCTACAACCCACACAAGTGGATAAGGTAGTGCTTCTCATCCAGGATGGCACATCAATGCGAGCTGTGGCAAGAAGGTTTGCTGTGTCTGTCAGCGTAGTGTCCAGAGCATGGAGGCGCTACCAGGAGACAGGCCAGTACATCAGGAGATGTGGAGGAGGCCGTAGGAGGGCAACAACCCAGCAGCAGGACTGCTACCTCCACCTTTGTTCAAGGAGGAGCACTGCCAGAGCCCTGCAAAATGACCTCCAGCAGGCCACAAATGTGCATGTGTCCACTCAAACGGTCAGAAACAGACTCCATGACGGTGGCATGAGGGCCCAATGTCCACAGGTGGGCGTTGTGCTTACAGCCCAACACCATTCAGGATGTTTGGCATTTGCCAGAGAACACCAATATTGACAAATTCGCCACTGGCACCTTGTGCTGTTCACAGATGAAAGCAGGTTCACACTAAGCACGTGACAGAGTCTGGAGACATCATGGAAAATGTTCTGCTGCCTGCAACATCCTCCAGTATGACCGGTTTGGCGGTGGGTCAGTAATGGTGGGGGTGGCATTTCTTTGGGGGGCCACACAGCCCTTCATGTGCTTTCCAGAGGTAGCCTGACTGCTATTGGGTACTTAGATGAGATCCTTAGACCCCTTGTGAGACCATATGCTGGTGCGGTTGGCCCGAGTTCCTCCTAATGCAAGACAATGCTAGACCTCATGTGGCTGGAGTGTGTCAGCAGTTCCTGCAAGAGGAAGGCATTGATGCTATGGACTGGCCCGCCCGTTACCCAGACCTGAATCTGATTGAGCACATCTAGGACATCATGTCTCGCTCCATCCACCAACGCCACGTTGCACCACAGACTGTGCAGGAGTTGGCTCCAGGAGCATGCCCAGGCGTTGTAGGGAGGTCATACGGGCACGTGGAGGCCACACTCACTACTGAGCCTCATTTTGACTTGTTTTAAGGACATTACATCAAAGTTGGATCAGCCTGAGTTGTGGTTTTCCACTTTGATTTTGAGTGTGACTCCATATCCAGACCTCCATGGGTTGCTAAATTTGATTTCCATGGATAATTTTTGTGTGATTTTGTTGTCAGCACATTCAACTATGTAAAGACAAAAGTATTTTATACGATTAGTTCATTCATTCAGATCTAGGATGTTATCTTAGTGTGTATAAGGACAATTGTGAGTTACAGATAAGATACAGGTAGCTTCACAAATAAGAAACTAAATTTGAGGGCATGAGATGCTTTAATCCACCAAATATGCCCTTCATATGCAACAAGCTTGCCTAAGAAAAACTGAGACGTTAAGACGTAAAGAAGACGTAAGCTGTCAAAAGACACTACAAGACAACAATAAGAGAAAAGAAAAATATGGGTATGAGTAGTATAGGGGAGAAGATCCCATTTCTCCTTTCGAGGGCATATCCAAGAGCCAGGATTGCATGTCTCAAAACTCACAAAAGATGTCCTAGGAGACCCTAATTGTGCAGAACTCATCTAGTTTATCTTGTTCTGTAGCAACCAATTCCTCCATCCTATAAATTTGGTTCATTGTTTCTATAAATTCAATTTTGGATATCATATGGATAGATTGCAGGGTAAAAAGTGCATTACATCTCTAAGAAAGTGACTCAAGAGGCTTTAGAGATACCTCCAGGTAGTAAAGACAATAAATCATTATTATTATTATTATTAATGACACAAACTAAAAAATAAAACTGTTGTTACATAGGAAATTATTACGGTCTGCACAGAAGTTGGAAGATGCCAGAAGATCTTTCAGTAACTACAGAAAATGAGTTGACTTTGATACCTAATTCCACTTTCAATGGTAAATGGTAGGTTTAGGGTTAATTCTTGGTGACATGTTTGTATTTGGTGGCATACAGTACAGAGGTGCAGAAGAAGGCTAAAGTTTCACCCCATACAAAATGGTTCCATACAAAATGGAGTTGTACTATGACTGCTTAAAGGGGTATTCCCTTGGAAAGCTTTTTTTTTTTTTTTAAATCAACTAGTGCCAGAAAGTTAAACAGATTTGTAAATTACTTTTATTAAAAATCTTAATCCTTCCAATACCTCTGTATACTAGAGAGGAAATGCTTTTCTTTTTGGATTTCTCTGATGTCATGACCACAGTGCTCTCTGCTGTCCATTTTAGGAACTGTCCAGAGCAGCATATGTTTGCTATGGGGATTTTCTGCTGCTCTATACAGTTCAAAAAATGCACAGCAGAGGTCAGCAGAGAGCACTGTGGTCGTGACATCCGAGAAATCCAAAAAGAAAAGCATTTCTTCTGTAGTATATAGCCCCTAAAAAGTACTGGAAGGATTAAGATTTTTTAATAGCAATAATTTACAAATCTGTTTAACTTTCTCCCACCAGTTGACTTATAAAAAAAAAAAAAAAAAAAAGGTTTCCACGGGAGTATCTCTTTAACCCCTTAACGACGCAGGACGTATATTTACGTCCTGCGCCGGCTCCCACGATATGAAGCGGGATCGCGCCGCGATCCGGCATCATATCGCGTCGGTCCCGGCGCTAATCAACGGCCGGGACCCGCGGCTAATACCACACATCGCCGATCGCGGCGATGTGCGGTATTAACCCTTTAGAAGCGGCGGTCAAAGCTGACCGCCGCTTCTAAAGTGAAACTGAAAGTATCCCGGCTGCTCAGTCGGGCTGTTCGGGACCGCCGCGGTGAAATCGTGGCATCCCGAACAGCTGATCGGACACCGGGAGGGCTCTTACCTGCCTCCTCGGTGTCCGATCGACGAATGACTGCTCCGTGCCTGAGATCCAGGCAGGAGCAGTCAAGCGCCGATAATGCTGATCACAGGCGTGTTAATACACGCCTGTGATCAGGATGAGAGATCAGTGTGTGCAGTGTTATAGGTTCCTATGGGACCTATAACACTGCAAAAAAAAAGTTAAAAAAAAGTGTTAATAAAGGTCATTTAACCCCTTCCCTAATAAAAGTTTGAATCACCCCTCTTTTCCCATAAAAAAAATAAAACAGTGTAAAAAAAAAAATAAATAAACATATGTGGTATCGCCGCGTGCGTAAATGTCCGAACTATAAAAATATATCATTAATTAAGCCGTACGGTCAATGGCGTATGCGCAAAAAAATTCCAAAGTCCAAAAAAGCGTATTTTGGTAACTTTTTATAACATTAAAAAATGAATAAAAAGTTATCAAAAAGTCAGATCAAAACAAAAATCATACCAATAAAAACTTCAGATCACGGCGCAAAAAAAGAGTCCTCATACTGCCCCGTACGTGGAAAAACAAAAAAGTTATAGGGGTCAGAAGATGACATTTTTAAACGTATAAATTTTCTTGCATGTAGTTATGATTTTTTCCAGAAGTGCGACAAAATCAAACCTATATAAGTAGGGTATCATTTTAACCGTATGGACCTACAGAATAAAGATAAGGCGTAATTTTTACTGAAATATGCACTGCGTAGAAACGGAAGCCCCCAAAAGTTACAAAATGGCGTTTTTTTTTTTATTTTGTCGCACAATGATTTTTTTTTCTGTTTCGCCATGCATTTTTGGGTAAAATGACTAATGTCACTGCAAAGTAGAATTGGCGACGCAAAAAATAAGCCATATTATGGATTTTTAGGTGGAAAATTGAAAGGGTTATGATTTTTAAAAGTAAGGAGGAAAAAACGAAAGTGCAAAAACGGAAAAATCCTGAGTCCTTAAGGGGTTAAGTAAGGTCTAAACCCCATACAACTTTGTAATTACTTTGCTTTATCTTTTGCTCACGTTTCTTAAAGTTCTCTTTATTCATTGACATAACACCTTTCTAAATTCTCCACATACATAGCAGTAGACAGTTTGCTAATACACATACATTACAAAGAATACAAATACATTTTACATTGTGATTACACAAAAAATAACCTACTTAAAGGGGTTCTCCGGTGCTTACACATCTTTTCCCCTATCAAAAGGATAGGGGATAAGATGCCTGATCGCTGGAGTCCCTCAGCTGGGGACCCCCGGGATCATGCACGCGGCACCCCGTTTGTAATCAGTCCCCGGAGCATGTTCACTCCAGGTCTGATTACAGGCGACCACCGGGCCGGTGGCGTGTGATGTCTCCGCCCCCGTGTGATGTCACGCTCAGCCCCTCAATGCAAGCCTACGAAAGGGGGTGTCACAGCTATCACGCCCCCTCCCATAGGCTTGCATTGAGGGGCGGAGCGTGACATCCCCAGAGGCGGGACTCCCGCTATCAGGCATCTTATCCCCTATCCTTTGGATAGGGGAAAAGATGTGTAAGCACCGGAGAACCACTTTAATAAAAGTACATACATAAATGGCAAAGCAAGAAAGGTAATTTCGATTGTTCAACCCTGCTGATCCTAATGCTCCAATGTGGATATTCCATTTGGCCTTGGCTAGTAGCAGCATGGTGTGCCGGCCTGTACTTGAATTAGACTTAAATATTCTCTGTAAACCACAAAAAGACAACTTAGATAAATCACCCTTGTGATATTCATTCATGTGGGAGATAAACCTTGGAGATCCCTTTTCTGTGTGTAATGTCTAATTCTATGAAACATAGGTCTAATGGTCTTGCCTATGTAAAACCTATGGCAGGAACAAACAAATGTGTAGACTACAAGGTTTTAAAATGCATTATAGTATGTTGTATGACATAAATGTATCATACAAGATTTATTAAGATATTTGCAAACCGAGCAGTGCTTGAACTTGTAGTTCTCCATTGGTAGAGTCTGCTGTAACTAGTCTGTGCATTTCTTATTCAGTTTTCTTCTAACCAGTGACAGGCTGTACAGCTTGGCTATAACCCTCTACCTGTCAGCTTTCCCTTACAATGCTGCTTTCTAGTATCAGGAAACCAGAAGAATTCTGAAACATTTTGTATGAAAGCTAAGTGATACAAAGTGTTTACAAAGTTGCTTAACATTTGAGCAGAATTAAATTTGGGAAATGCAACAAAATCACCAGACATAGGCTCAGATTTACTATTCTGGTATAATTTGCACACAAAAACTGGTTTAGGTTCCATATCAGGTTTTTAATTTAAAAAAAAAACGGATTCATCAAAACCTGACTAAAATGTATCAAAACGTGTGTACTAATTTTTCATCTGTATACGGTTGAAAACCGTATACGGTTTGAAAAATGATGTCCGGTTGCATCCGTTTTTTGAGAAAAAAAACGTATACGTTTTTAACTTTTCACTCCATTATGAATAAAGTTTCACTTGTTTGATTGAAATCCCAAGAAAAAAACTGTGCAAAGTCAAAAACCGTATGGTGAAAACCAGATGGAACCGTACGCACATATGGTTCTGTACGGTTCCCATTCTCTCCCATGAAAAAAAAACGTATACGGTTTAATACGATTTTTCCCCCGGACCAAAAACCGTTGTAGGCCACGGTTTTCTGTCCGGAAAAAAAAAAGTAAAAAACCGTGTGGTTTGAAAAACGGAGACAACCGTATGCAATATGGTACATACGGTTTTGAATGGGAAGTTTATGGGCATGGTTTTGTGTATGGTTGCACACGTTTTTTTTTTTTTTTATGAAACCGTATGCCGAAATCGTGGTGTGAACCCACCCTTATATTACATGTACTACATTTATTACCAGTTTAAGGCATGCGCAGCGACTCACACATCACTCCAGTGTGTCTGCTCATAGAGGCGTATTACTTCTCCGAGTAATACAGCGGTCCTTTAGCAGCGGATCTGCAGCGTATAATACGCTGGGTATCCGCTCATGTGAACGTACCCTTAGACACTTTTCCACGGGTCCAAAACAAGGGAACGTTGGCATGGCTTTCACTGAGCCAAAAGTGCAGCATATCTTGGCACACGGTGGATTGAAGTGAGTTCTAAAAGTTGGTCAGAACTTAAGCTTAAAGGGGTACTCCGGTGGAATTTTTTTTTTTTTAAATCAACTCATGCCAGAAAGTTAAACAGATTTGTAAATTATTTCTATTTAAAAATCTTAATCCTTCCAGTACTTATCAGCTGCTGTATACTATATACCATAGTGCTCTCTGTACATCCCCATAGCAAACCTATCCTGCTCTGGACAGTTCCTGACATATAAATAGGTGTCAGCAGAGAGCACTGTGGTCAGACAGAAAGGAAAGTGAAAAAAAAAGAACTTACACTGGAGCATACAGCAGCTCACAAGTACTGGAAGGATGTATATTTTTAAATAGAAGTAATTTACAAATCTGTTTAACTTTCTGGCACCAGTTTATAAAAAAAAAAAATTTTCCACTGGAGTACCCCTTTAAACAATCTATCACACTGTTTAAACCTGGCACATTTAAATACTGTCCATCTAAATGTATACTGTCTACGTTGCAGACAGTTCTAGTAAGTATGGGCCCCAAGGGGGAGATTTATGAAGCCTCGTGCAAAGGAACAGTGGAACAGTTTGCTACTGCACTCTGCTAACAACAACTCTTGTAGCTTTAGATTGTAGCTTTCATTTTCAAGAAGGCCTCTAAAAAATGAATGTGGTTGCTGTGGGCAACAGCTCCACGGTTCCTTTACAGAGTGAAGTGCCTTGCTTTGAAGTTTCTTTGAAATGGTACTCCGGAAAAAAAATATCATATCAATTGGAGCCGGAAAATAACATAGATTTGTTAATTACTTCTATATAAAAAATGTAATCCTTCCAGTACTTATCAGCTGCTGTATACTACAGCAGAAGTTGTATAGTTCTTTCCAGTCTGAGCACAGTGCTCTCTGCTGACACCTCTGTCTGTGTCAAAAACTCTCCAGAGCAGGAGGATTTGCTCAGATTGGAAAGAACTACGCAACTTCCTCTGGAACATACAGCAGCTGATAAATACTGGAAGGATTAAGATTTATTAATAAAAGTAATCTACAAATCTGTATAACTTTCTGGCACCAGTTGATTTAAAAAAAAAAAAAAAAATCTCCAGAGTCCTTTTTTAATATAAAAGGAAATGTATTATCAGCTAATCCCAATTTAGTATTTTTCTTAAATCCTCCAGGAGCCATTGGGTTAATAAGAGCAGCACTAGAGAAATCATCTTCTAGTGGATGTTCCCCGATTGTGGGGGGAGGGGAGTTGTTGGATGGAGGGTATTGGGACAACATACACTTACTGCTCTATTAACTAAGGGAAGACACTGTAAACTGCTTTGAGGCTGATGGCACCTCCAGAATCTTTGCTGTTCTCCTTCTTCATTTTATTTTTCAGATTACTTCCTTGACTGAGGTTCTAAAATACTCTGTGTATACATTTATTTATAATATCTAATATTATAGAGCTGCTATATTCATGTATATTGCATCATTTAATTTATCAATAATTATATTTATGCTACACCATTCACATTCTAACCACCAACTGTCATGTTACATACCACCAGGAGATGCCCTACTGCTCAGGAAATAGTGATTTTGAAACTTCTTAAAGGGGTACTCCGGTAGAAAATATATTTTTCACATCAACTGGTGCCAGAAAGTTAAACAGATTTGAGGAAGTTGTGTAGTGCCTTCCAGTCTGACCACAGTGCTCTCTGCTGACACCTCTGTCCGTGTCAGGAACTGTCCAGAGTAGAAGCAAATCCCCATAGCAAACTTATAAATAGAAGTAATTTACAAATCTGTATAACTTTTTGACACCAGTTGATTTAAAAAAATATATTTTTTCAATGGAGTACCCCTTTAAACCCTGAAGCATGCGATATAGTTTTTTTTTTTCTTAAACTAAAGGCCTTTTCTCACAGGATTGGTGAGATCAGACCGCAAAACAAGTGTGAATATATTTTAGTCTGATTCACCATCAGCAAGCTGTTGAACAAGACAAAATGAATAGTGTGAACTCTTATCCAGCCATGGCCTGCACAGAAAAGTATGGCCAGAAGAAGTCATGACCAACATGATGGCTTATGGCAATATTTACAATAACCTTTTGTAATATGGAAAATATTATTGCATAACACAGACAGGCTGATTAGTGTATTATATTATTAGATGTCTCCAAGGATTTCTTTTTTTTTTTTTCTGAACAACTCCGATGTAAACCAATGTTAGAAGTAGAGGTCCCAATAAACCAAGCGATTGGATAATCTGTGTACAATATCTACACTTGGAAATGGATGCAGAAGGTATTTTATTAAACAAAGATTTCACAAAGTGTAACGTCACACCTATTTCATCCTGTAGGATTTAGCGTCCAATTTAAGAGCATTAAAGGGGTTATCAAGGAAAAAACATTTATATATATATATATATATATATATATATATATATATATATATCTCATCTGGCTCCAGAAAGTTAAATAGATTTGTAAATTACTTCTATTAAAAAATCTTAATCCTTTCAGTACATATGAGCTGCTGAAGTTGAGTTGTTCTTTTCTGTCTAAGTGCTCTCTGATGACACGTGTCTTGGGAACCGCCCAGTTTAGAAGCAAATCCCCATAGCAAACCTCTTCTACTCTGTGCAGTTCCTGAGACAAGCAGAGATGTCAGCAGAGAGCCCTGTTGCCAGACAGAAAAGAACTACTCAACTTCAGCAGCTGATAATTATCGAAAGGATTAAGATTTTTTAATAGAAGTAATTTACAAATCTGTTTAACTTTCTGGAGCCAGTTGATATATATATATTAAAAAAAAAAGTTTTTCCTGGAATATCCCTTTAAGGAATATCTATCTTGAAAAAGACGCCTGTCCTGTCCTCGAAACGCGTTGTTCCTAATAAATCGCCTAGTGATCTATCCTGTTCCTCATCCATGCTGCGCCGATTCAAGTCCCTGTGGAGTTTGGAGGTTTTGCTACATTTAAGGAATATCTGATATTTTACAATCTTTCGGTCCAAGTTGGACTTTATCCGGTCAGATCTGATGTTGGATTAATGTGCTGCATTAGGAAGAGATGAATCCATCCTGGCTCTAAAGTAACACACTAGGGGACCTGCTTAGTTTTACAAAGACCAGACAGTCTAGGATTGTGCAAGATTTTTACAAGTGTCTCAGGCTGTTTGAAAATCTGGGGCAGTTTACACCGTGGGCTTAGTCTACACCACCTCTGAGGTGTTTAGTTAAACATCTGTTTTGTTTTTGGTTACAGACTTTTGAAAATTTGGCGCAATTTAAGGCCCTTTAATAGATACAGTGACTCCCTGACCTACGATGGCCCCCGACATACGATAATTTCAACATGCGATGGCCTCTCGCATGTTGAAGGCAGCATCAACATACAATGCTTTTGTAGGTCGGGGCCATCGCATTAACGGCTATCCGGCAGCGCAGACTGCTTCAGCTGCTGCCGGATAGCCATTTAAGGTGCCCCGTGTGGTCCAGTGATGGTCTCCTACCTGTCCTCGGGGCTCCGGAGCATCATCTTCACGATCCCCTCCATCGCCGGCGCTCTCCATCGTCGTCATCACGTTGCGCCCACGCCGTCCCGTCATCCAATAGGAGCGGCGTGCGTGCGTAGTGACGTGATGACGGAGAGCGAGGATTCTGGGGAAGCAGAGACGTTCCGGAGCGCCGGGGACATCACGGGGACGTGGCGGCAGCGATGGAGGGCGACATCCAGGGCAGCGGTGACGGGTCCGGAGCGGCGGGGACAGGTGAGTACAGCTTCCTATACTTTACATTGCACGGATCCCTCAACATACGATGGTTTCAACTAACGATGGTTCATTCGGAAAGGATTACCATCGTATGTTGAGGGACCACTGTAGATCTTTCATGGTGCAAACAAGGCAACCACTTTTTCACCAAATCTGACGCAATCTACGCAAATATATATATATATATATATATATATATATATATATATATAAAAAATGTACAAAAAAGAAAGTTGCAACAGCACTCTTGGTCAAAAAATGGAGGCTCTTAGCGCACTTTTTGATCAAAATGTGTCCCCCCCATCCACCACGCGGAGGTGGCCTCATATCGGATGGGACCCTAACATGATAACTCACCTCTGCTGTGCATATAGCCTCTGACTGTGTGACATGTTGGATCAGCCATTGACTAAACCACCTCCAGTCTGAGAGGGGTGGGGTGCACGGCTAAAGAGGGTGCCACACCCCCCAACTTACAAAGTAAAAACAAAAGGAAAAATAGCCAGAATATATATATATATATATATATATATATATATATATATATTATAGATACTAAATCAAGTACTTCAATTCATACTTTTATTAGATGAATATCGGGAAAAATGAAATACATAAAAAATTGGTATCCACATAACTGTAACAACCCACACAATGCAGAGAACATTATTTATATGGATTAGTACGTAACTTAAATCCAAATGGGGGAATTGCCTTTATCTTAGTTCATACATTGTATTTTCTGTTTTATTTGTAACCATAAAAAATACAACTTAAAAAACAAAAAGCTGTAGAAATAGCTGCAGGTTTGTTTACATTTTTACAGGCTTTTTTTTCTTTTTTATGGTCGTATTTTGTTATTCAACCTGTTATTTGTTATTTATAGGTGCAAATAACGGATATGCTCTTTATTTTAACGGCCATTCGGAATTATTGCTGTTTTTGTATACAATGGCCTCACACATTTTGATAAATCAGGGCCACAGTGTGCATTGGCAGATACTTTTCCATAGAATTTAATACAAAATACTGCAGTTTTATCTTACTCAATTTTATGGCCATGTTTTTGTAACCAGAATTTGTCTCTTTTTACTCTCTTGACAAAATATGAATAGGTGAAAGCAAGTAAGCAACTTTGTGGCATACAGCTACCTTTCACCTCTTTAGGGTATGTTCACATGTGACATTTTATTCTGGTAGAAACAAAAGAAAATATGATTTTTCAAATATACACTAGAAAAAACTGGAAAATGCTGTGATAAAAACACAATTTTCACATTTGTATAGAAAATTTGGTGGATGAAAGAAGTTTTAGCTTAAGGGGCCCACAGTATCACCCAAGGGCCCTCATATACTTGGAATTGACCCTGATTGCTAGTAACCGTGAATTTTAGCAACATGACAATGAAAAAAAATCTTTATTTTTGGGCCCTTAGGCAAAATCTGTACCTTGGTCCCTAACCATCACTTTTCATTTATAGTGCATTTATAGTGCTTTTGTTCTGTCATATGAACACTCAGGCACTAGGACCAACTGCAGCTACACTACATCCTATACACACACACACACACACACATGTCTTGTAGACAGGTGCGATTGCAGTATAGAGGCACGGAAACAGGCCTTTTCAAATCAAAGTTCAGTGCTTTATTCACACTTGTCACACAGCAAACAGTCTTAAATGCAGAACAAAGGAAAAAGTTACAAAAAGTCCACCTGCGTTCCTTACATGTTTGTTCACACCTGAGTCGATGCCATGCGGCATCAAGCAAGTCTTTTCCAGGCAGACTGTTTACCAGCTTCCAAACTCTCAGGGAAGAACTCCACACTCAGCTCTCTCTGGCAGTGTGAGCTGCAACTAGCAAATCCCCCTCAGCTGGTGAGGCAGCCTAGCTTTAAGGCCAACAAAAGGCGGCCTGGATTGTGGGGAATGGCCCCCACCCTACACTTGGTCATTCCCAGTAAGAGCCGTCCCGGATTGGCCTTCCAGCCATACTACAAGCACAGTTTCAGTCTGCATCGCAGCACAAACACTGAATAAATACCGGCTCCTAAAAACCGGCTACTGAAAAAGGACTGATTTTGGAGTGGCAATCAGTCCTTTTTCAGTTAGGCTGCACTCGCACTGTCAATCAGACAGGTGGGAGCGAGCGCATTGGCTCCCCGGCCACTGGCTGGGAGGCCACTCCTCCAGCACATCGCAGCCGCCGCCTCGTTGCCGCCACTGTCCATGCACGCCCGCTGCCGGACTCTGCAGTAACTGCAAGTGTAATGAGGGAACGGGGTATGCGGGGCATGCCGTAGCGGGGGGGAACGGACTAGCAAAAAAAATAGGATGGTGGGAGCTACCCTTTAAGATATATCTCGATCGGACTAGTTCTTTTAGAAAAGATGAAAATCTTCTAGTTTCTTTTTTGGTGTTGGCAAAGGCAAAAAGGCCTCTAAACCCACTATTTCTAGGTGGGTGTGTGACTTTATAAATATAGCTTATACCTCGGCATCCTTGACACCTTCTGAAGCTTATTCAGCTAGAGCTGTTTCTGCAACTTGGGCTGAGCGAGGCTCAGTTCCTTTAGATCAGATATCTTGTATCAAACTTTTTATTAATATCATACAGCTTCCTACAAGCTACTCCTGACTACCGTGTCATCACGCCGCCGGTGTTCGCGCTCACAGTGCCGAAGTCGGTTTTTGCTGGAAGAACAAAGGAACCCCTGCCAGGATTCCCGTCCTCCACATCTGTATCCCTGCATTATCCACCGTCCTCGACTGGACCGACAGCCGGCTGCTCCCGACGGACCTGCTAAAAGAACCTGTTCAAAGTGCTTCACAGTGTTGAGCCTGCACAGCGCAACCTGCAAAGGTGAGCAGATTCCCTACCTTCTATCCTAAACTCCCGGTAATCCCGGATAATCGGCACTATATAGTGCCGTCTCTGTCTCCCCCCTTTTTTCTTTCCTTATCCTACTTTTAGATCAGATATGTCACAGTGCTTCCTGGTCCACACCTGTGACTTTTTTCAAACATTATACATTAGAGGATCTATTAAGGCATAGATCCTCCTTTTTTAAAACTGTTTTGGATTCTGTTAATCTTTAACTACTTATATAACATTATCTTATTTTTTCCCCCACCCTGACTGGTTTACTATGCAACTCCCCGTTATTGTAATGCTGACATGTTGATAGGGAAGTTAACATTTAAGTAGTTAAGTAGAGTTTTCCCTTAGTCATGTCAGCATCACAAGCTCCCTCCCCAATTTTTTTTTGTGTGTGTATGCTTTATAAATACTCACTGGAGGAGGGGCATAGGTGAGCTTATATCCCCTTTGGGGGAGGTACTTTTTAGGGTGGTAATTGAAATTATTCCAAGGTCCTGGAAGTACACAGGGGGCATATTTACCCCGTTATTGTGATGCTGACATGACTAAGGGAAAACACATTAACTACTTAAATGTTAGCTTCTTGTTCCAACTACAACAGGACCTACACTTCTCAGTACAGATATATTAGGCCATAAAGTAGAAAAGATGTAACACAATAGCATTTTGCGTGCTTTAAATTGCTCTAGAATATTCATATTTTCATGATGTTTTTCAGTTATGTATATAGCTCAGGAAGGACATAATTGTTCTCTAGCTCCAGGGGAGGATGTGAATGAAACGTTTAAGGGTAAATGCACACAATCCAATTATGTTGTGGTGCACTTGCTATTAGCCTGCGTTTTTTTTTTTATACCTGCTAGTTTTAGCTATTTAGTCATTAGGTCGTAATTGTTAAAATAAAAAAAGCAGGTTAAAAGGGTTTTGCATCTTGTAAAATGTATCCCCTATCCAAAGGAAAGAAGATAAGCTGCTAAAGATGGGGGTCTGATCGCACTGGAGACGCACTGGTGTTGTAAAGAAGTGATGGCCCACTCAAGCAATCACTAGCTCAGAAGGGCTCTGTCTTGGCTGGTGATTGGCTGAGCGGGCCGTCACTTCTGATAAATTGGTACTCCGCCCCTAGACATCATATCCCCTATCGAAAGGATGACAGGTGTCCCACGGCTGGGGACCCCCGAGATCTTAGCTGCAAAATCCCAGACATCTGGTGCACGGGGCGAGGCAGTCACGCCCTCTCCCATAGACTTGCACTGAGGGGACGTGGCCGTGACACCACGAGTGGGGCGCAGCCCTGACGTCACAAGCCTCCAGCGCTTCACCCGGCACTCTAAACAAACGCCGGGTGCAGTAGGGAGATCGCCGGGGTCCCCAGCGGCAGGTCCCCTGCGATCAGACATCTTATCCTCTATCCTTTGGATAGGGGATAAGATGTCTAGGGGCAGAGCACCCCTTTAAGTACCAGTGTGTCTCTTAAAGGGGTACTCCGGTGAAAACCTTTCTTCTTTTAAATAAACTGGTGGCAGAAAGTTAAACAGATTTGTAAATTACTTATATTAAAAAAATCTTAATCCTTCCTGTACTTATTAGCTGCTGAATACTACAGAGGAAATTTTTTTCTTTTTGGAATGCTCTCTGATGACATCACGAGCACAGTTCTCTCTGCTGACATTATAATAAAAAAATAACGCTTTACTTATTTATTGTTGTCCTTAGTGGGATTTGAACCCAAGTCCCCAGTACTGCAAAGCAGCAGTGCTAACCACTGAGCCACCATGCTGCCCTTAGCATACATCTGCTATGCATGGTTGCTAAAATAGACAGAGATGTCAGCAGAGAGCACTGTGCTTGTGATGTCATCAGTGTTCCAAAAAGAAAGGAATTTCCTCTGTAGCATTCAGCAGCTAATAAGTACTGGAAGGATTAAGATTTTTTAATAGAAGTAATTTACAAATATGTTTAACTTTCTGCCACCAGTTGATTTAAAAGAAAAAAGGTTTTCACTGGAGTACCCCTTTAAGTTGGGGGCTGGAGCGCACTGTTCATAAGCGTCAAAGACGCTGCATTTCTGAGGTGAAAGCCGCTAGGGGGGTCCCAGCTGTCATACAGCCCTAGTCGCCTCACGTTGCCCTCCTCCACCTCCCATCCGACCAGCCCCCTAAACCACCCTTATATTCATTCACCTTGTTCACTTTGATCTTTTTCCACAAAAATCACATTGGCTTCTGTTACAGGTCTTACATTGGTCACAATTCCCAGGATTGATATAACTACCTTAAAAAGTCCAAGAGTTTATATTGGTTCTTTTCCCTATCACTCATTGATACCTGTTCTTAAAACAAATGTTGTTTTCCTGTCATCAGCTTTTATACTGATCCCATCTTTCATAGTAGTTCTAATACAGAACCCTTTAAATGGCCAAATAATATGCAATACCAGCAGTTGTCCACTGGATGTCACCACCGTACTTTATTTCTGCTTAATTTGGTATCACAGTGATACCGCTGATCATGTCATAAATTCTTCCTAGAAAAAAAAGTAAAACTATTTTAAGAGTAACAGCAAGCGAATATTATACTTTATCATATGTGCATTATTTTCCAAAAGTGTTATCAGATCAGCTGTTATGTACACTACATGTACTCTTGTCTGTTAATCTCTAGATGGCGCTGCATCATAACACTACAAATATTCATTTATTATTATTTACAATTATAATTCAAATTCAAATTTCATTGCAGCAAATCAAGGCCCATTGTAGACATTAGGAATGATTGATTACAGACTATGGCCTTGTGTTGTTTACTGAAAAGATTGTTTGAGATAGAGATATTAGTACTGATGATAATGATGATTATTATTCAGTATTAATATAACAGTAAAATGTAGAATAGGCAATACAGTGTACTGTACATTCATATTATAATGATAAAAGAATCTCAATGAAAAGGAGATCTTATATCTGTCTAAATCCTTGTACGCATGTAGAACAATACCTCACATAAGTGTGTACACCCCTGACATTTTTGCAAATAGTTTTCTATATCTTTCATGGAATAACACTTAAGAAATTACCCTTTTCCTCAATATAAAGTATTGAGTGCACACCCTGTATAACAGTGTTTAATGTTGTGTCCCCTCAATATACAGTAACTACACACAGCCATCAAAATCTAAACCTTGGCAACAGAAGTGAATTCACCCTAAGTGGCAATGTCCAAATTGGCCCCAAAGTGTCAATATTTTGTGTGGTCACCATTATTTTCCCGCACTGCCTTAAAAGGGGTTATCCACCATAAGGTGATTTTAGTACATACCTGGCAGGCAGTAATGGACATGCTTAGGAAGGATCTGCGCTTGTCTTGGGGCTAAATGGCTATGTTGTGAGATTAACATAACACTGTGGCTAGATTTTTGGGAACTGGTATTTCCTGTTTGACTTTTTTTTTTTCCCTACAAATTCCATAATTCCATTTTCCTCCCTCCCACACATCAGCCACCACACTCATTGAAACATAATGAGCTGCATCCATTCAAAAGACCTGTGGTTTTCAATCAGCGTTCCGGTTGTTGCCGGTTCACCTGGAATGTTACCACCTGTTGGGGTGTCATCTGGATGGAGAGTTTTACTATGATGTATGTTTGCCTATGGGTTGTTCAATATCGTGCCACTACTTTGAAATGTTGAGTACGTTTTTGGAGTGGGCGGTTCTTCTATTATTCACTATTTGGATGACTTTTTGTTTGTGGCCCCACTAGCCTCTGGTGCCACAGCAGTCTAGTTTTGAATGCACGATGCTTCAGGGAAATCGCGGGGAGCCCCAGCGGCGGGACCCCCATGATCAGACATTTTAACCCCTATCCTTTGGTCTAGGGGCGGAGTACCCCTTTAAAAGTGACTGTCAACAACCTTTACTGTGCTTCAACCTTATGTTGAACACAAAAGAGACCCCACATCTTTATGTATATTCTATGGAGGTGATGCTGAAAGAGAAGGTGACCGTCCTGGAGTAACAATGACATCTGTAAAAAAGATAAGATGGCTGAAAAAAATTAGTAAGTAAATTAAAGAGTCATAATTTCATTATTCAATAGATTAAACTGAACTAAATATTAAGAATAAAGGATCCACTGCCATAGTTATCACAAAGACCAAATCAGATTCGGTGGGGGACGGCAAGTATCAAATCTAGGTCAACATCAACATCAATTGGATAATTTTTTCTCCTAAAAATAGCACCACACTTGCCCATAGGTTTGATATTTCAGCTACGTTCTGTTCAATGGAAACATAAACCTCTCATTGACAGATGTGGCACTGTATTTGGAAGAAGGCATCCCTGTAAAACCCCCTTAAACCAGGCAGTCCTTCAGATTATATGCATAAGCCATGTGCGGGAGGAAACCCGAACTTTGAAACTTATAATATGTCCTCCAAATATGTTCCAGTGTTATTTTCCTTTATAGAAGATGCTTGGATAACTATACATGGGAATATTGTCAGTCATACTGGTGCACTAAATGTACTGGAGCATATCTGGAATCATTAGCACATGTAATCTACGGAAGAAGGATCAGTAGAATGGGCCAGCATCCTGTCTACAAATAGTAAGAACGTTCACAGGATTGGCAATTCTCTTTTGGAAATGTAATGTGGAATATAGGCGTGTTGTTGTTGATGAAAAACATGAATAAGCTGGAAACTGGTCAAAGTTAATATTAAACCAAAGGTGTGAAAACAATCTCCTAGAAGGAAGAAGCCTATTGACCTCAACTGTGATTGTGATTCAAAGAGTAAAATTAATGAAATAAGAAAACAAAATCTAAAGTCATTCATGTAAGAAAAACTTTAATATGACCTTTGCTAATATGGAATTTTCAATGTGTAACTTAACCCCTTAACGACAATGGACGTAAATGGACGTCATGGTGACGTGGTACTTAGCGCACCATGATGCACATTTACGTGCTGCCATGATCGCGAGCACCGCTCTGGTGCACGGCAGGTCCCGTCTGTTATCAGCAGCCAGGGACCCGCAGGTAATGGCGGACATCAGCGATCGCGCGGATGTCCGCCATTAACCCCTCAGATGCCGTCATCAATACAGATCACGGCATCTGCGGCAGTGCGGTACTTTAAATGGATGATCGGATCGCCCGCAGCGCTGCCTCGGGGATCCGATCATCCAGCATGGCGGCCGGAGGTCCCCTCACCTTGCTCCGGCCGTCTCCCGGTCTGAGATCGAGCAGACCAGAGCAGAAGATCACCCATAATACTGAGCAGTGCTATGTCCTATACATAGCACTGAACAGTATTAGCAATCAACTGATTGCAATGAATAGTCCCCTATGGGGACATAAAAAGTGTAAAAAACAAGAAAAAAGTTAAATAAAAAAGTTGAATAAAAAAGTAAAAATTAGAAAAATCCCCTCCCCCAATAAAAAGTAAAACGTCAGTTTTTCCCATTTTACCCCAAAATAAGCGTAAAAAAAATTAAAAATACACATATTTGGTAGCGCCACGTGTGTATAAGTCTGGACTATTAAAATATATTGTTAATTTTCCCCTACGGTGAACGGTGTAAACGTAAAAAAATATCAAAAAGTCCAAAATTGCTGCTTTTTTGTCACATTTTATTCCCAAAAAATTAACTAAAAGTAAAACCTAAGCAAAAGTGGTACTGATAAAAATTACAGATCATGGCGCAAAAAATGAGCCCTCATACCGCCCCATATACGGAAAAGTGAGAAACTTATAGGTGGTCAAAATAGGGCAATTTCAAACATACTTATTTTGTTAAAATGGTTTGAGATTTTTTTTAAGCAATACAATTATAGAAAAGCATATAACATGGGTATCATTTTAATCGTATTGACCCATAGAATAAAGAAAACGTCATTTTTACCAGAAAGTGTACAGCGTGGAAACAAAACCTTCCAAAATTTGCTAAATTGCGGTTTTCTTTTCAATTTTCCCACATAAATAATATTTGTTTGGTTGCATCATACATTTTATGGTAAAATAAGTGATGTAATTACAAAGTACAATTGGTGACGCAAAATACAAGCCCTCATATGGGTCTGTGGATGGAAATATAATAGAGTTATGATTTTTAGAAGGCGAGTAGGAAAAAAATGCAAAAATAAAATTGGTCTGGTCCTTAAGGCCAAAATAGGCCTGTTCCTTAAGGGTTTAAAGGGTACTCCGGCGCTAAGATATCTTATCCCCTATCCTTTGGATAAAGGATAAGATGTCTTAGCACCGGAGTACCCCTTTAAAGGAAATCTTAGCGTATAACACTTAGGGGATAAGTGTCTGATCGCAGGGGGTCCGACCGATGGGACCCCCCCGCGATCTTCCGCACGGGGACCCGGCATTGCAGTGGCTGTGCGCGGCTAATGCATGTGTTTTCGAACTCACTGAGGTCAATGGTGTGTCCCCCACCCCCACCTCATACAGCTCTATGGGAGAGGCGGGATGCACGAATGCTGCATCTCCGCCTCTCCAATAGAGATACATGGAGGGGGCTTGTTGGTCACTGCGTCATGCGGTGACAGAGCAGTGGCCCCCATACAGGAGATCACAGGGGGTCCCAGCGTTCGGATCCCCCGGGATCAGACACTTATCCCCTATCCTACGAATAGGTGATAAGTGTTATACACTGCAGATTTCCTTTAAAAGATTATAAAGTTGATTCAACCAGTCAATCCTAAAGGGCTGAAAAACAAGTCCACCCTTTTAGGCTGTGTTCACATATTCAGGTTTTAATTGCAATTATTTAAAGGGGTTATCCAGGAAAAAACTTTATATATATATATATATATATATATATATATATATATATATATATATATATATATCAACTGGCTCCAGAAAGTTAAACAGATTTGCAAATTACTTCTATTAAAAAAGCTTCATCCTTTCAGTACTTATGAGCTGCTGAAGTTTGGTTGTTCTTTTTTGTCTAAGTGCTCTCTGACACATGTCTCGGGTCCAGAGTAGAAGCAAATCCCCATAATAAACCTATTCTGCTCTGTGCAGTTTCTGAGACAAGCAGAGATGTCAGCAGAGAGCACTGTTTCCAGACAGATAAGAACAACTCAACTTCAGTAGCTGATAATTATTGGAAGGATTAAGATTTTTAATAGAAGTAATTTATAAATCTGTTTATCTTTCTGGAGCCAGTTGATCTAAAAACAAGAAAAAAATAAAAAAAAAATAAAGGTTTTTGCTGGAATACCCCTTTAATGCAAAGACAGGAATGGATGTGAAAAGAGGCGAGGTCCCAATATTTCCTTTATACGTGTCCTTCATTATTGATCTCTTTCTGGCTTTGTATTCAGTAATTGCAATTAAAAATCTAAACATGTGAACATTCCCGAATACTCCTGAATCACTTAAAACCCAGCGTACCCAGTTAAAGAACACTACCCTTTAGTGGCACGGGATAGAAGGTCGGGATAGGAGGTCAAGATAGGAGGTTGAGATAGAAGGACACGATAGGACAGGATAGGAGGTTGGAATAGTAGGTCAAGATAGGAGGACGGGATAGGGGGTCCAGATAGGGGGATGGGATAGGAAGTCGGGATAGGAGGACGAGATAGGACGAGGGAATAGGAGGTCGGGATAGGAGGACAGAATATAAGGACAGGATAGGAGGTCGGGATAGGAGGACGGGATAGGAGGTCGGGATAGGAGGTCGGGATACGAGGTCAGGGTAGGAGGTTGAGATAGGAGGACACAATAGGACAGGATAGGAGGTCGGGATAGGAGGTTGGGATAGGAGGTCGAGATAGGAGGATGGGATAGGAGGACGGGATAGGATGACGGGATAGGAGGACGGGATAGGAGGACGGGATAGGAGGAAGGGATAGGAGGTCAGGATAGGAGGTCGAGATAGGAGGTCTAGATAGGAGGAAGGGATAGGAGGAAGGGATAGGAGGACGGGATAGGAGGTCGAGAAAGGAGGTCAGGATAGGAGGTCCAGATAGGGGGACGGGATAGGAGGACGGGATAGGAGGTCGGGATAGGAGGTCAAGATTGGAGGTGGCGATAGGAGGTCGGGATAGGAGGTCGGGATAGGAGGACGGGATAGGAGGTCGGGATAGGAGGTTGGGATAGGAGGACGGGATAGGACGTCGGATAGGAGGTAGAGATAGGAGGTCAAGATAGGAGGAAGGGATAGGAGGACGGGATAGGAGGACGGAAGTGGAGGATGGGATAGGAGGACGGGATATGAGGATGGGATAGGACGTCGGATAGGAGGTAGAGATAGGAGGTCGAGATAGGAGGAAGGGATAGGAGGACGGGATAGGAGGTCGGAATAGGAGGTCAAGATTGGAGGTCGAGATAGGAGGTCGGGATAGGAGGTAGAGATAGGGGGACGGGATAGGAGGACGGGTTAGGAGGTCGAGATAGGAGGACGGGATAGGAGGATGGATATGAGGATGGGATAGGAGGTCAGGATAGGAGGTCAAGATAGGAGGTTGAGATAGGAGGACACGATAGGACAGGATAGGAGGTCGAGATAGGAGGACGGAATAGGAGGTCGGTATATGAGGTCGGGATAGGAGGTCGAGATAGGAGGACACAATAGGACAGGATAGGAGGTTGGGATAGGAGGTTGGAGGTTGGGATAGGAGGTCGGGATAGGAGCTCAAGATTGGAGGTGGAGATAGGAGGTCGGGATAGGAGGTCGGGATAGGAGGACGGGATAGGAGGTCGGGATAGGAGGTCAGGATAGGAGGTCAGGATAGGAGGACGGGATAGGACGTCGGATAGGAGGTAGAGATAGGAGGTCGAGATAGGAGGAAGGGATAGGAGGACGGGATAGGAGGACGGAATAGGAGGATGGGATAGGAGGACAGGATATGAGGATGGGATAGGACGTCGGATAGGAGGTAGAGATAGGAGGTCGAGATAGGAGGAAGGGATAGGAGGACGGGATAGGAGGTCGGAATAGGAGGTCAAGATTGGAGGTCGAGATAGGAGGTTGGAATAGTAGGTCGAGATAGGAGGACGGGATAGGGGGTCCAGATAGGGGGATGGGATAGGAAGTCGGGATAGGAGGACGAGATAGGACGAGGGAATAGGAGGTCGGGATAGGAGGACAGAATATAAGGACAGGATAGGAGGTCGGGATAGGAGGACGGGATAGGAGGTCGGGATAGGAGGTCGGGATACGAGGTCAGGGTAGGAGGTTGAGATAGGAGGACACAATAGGACAGGATAGGAGGTCGGGATAGGAGGTTGGGATAGGAGGTCGAGATAGGAGGATGGGATAGGAGGACGGGATAGGATGACGGGATAGGAGGACGGGATAGGAGGACGGGATAGGAGGAAGGGATAGGAGGTCGGGATAGGAGGTCGAGATAGGAGGTCTAGATAGGAGGAAGGGATAGGAGGAAGGGATAGGAGGACGGGATAGGAGGTCGAGAAAGGAGGTCAGGATAGGAGGTCCAGATAGGGGGACGGGATAGGAGGACGGGATAGGAGGTCGGGATAGGAGGTCAAGATTGGAGGTGGCGATAGGAGGTCGGGATAGGAGGTCGGGATAGGAGGACGGGATAGGAGGTCGGGATAGGAGGTTGGGATAGGAGGACGGGATAGGACGTCGGATAGGAGGTAGAGATAGGAGGTCAAGATAGGAGGAAGGGATAGGATGACGGGATAGGAGGACGGAAGTGGAGGATGGGATAGGAGGACGGGATATGAGGATGGGATAGGACGTCGGATAGGAGGTAGAGATAGGAGGTCGAGATAGGAGGAAGGGATAGGAGGACGGGATAGGAGGTCGGAATAGGAGGTCAAGATTGGAGGTCGAGATAGGAGGTCGGGATAGGAGGTAGAGATAGGGGGACGGGATAGGAGGACGGGTTAGGAGGTCGAGATAGGAGGACGGGATAGGAGGATGGATATGAGGATGGGATAGGAGGTCAGGATAGGAGGTCAAGATAGGAGGTTGAGATAGGAGGACACGATAGGACAGGATAGGAGGTCGAGATAGGAGGACGGAATAGGAGGTCGGTATATGAGGTCGGGATAGGAGGTCGAGATAGGAGGACACAATAGGACAGGATAGGAGGTTGGGATAGGAGGTTGGAGGTTGGGATAGGAGGTCGGGATAGGAGCTCAAGATTGGAGGTGGAGATAGGAGGTCGGGATAGGAGGTCGGGATAGGAGGACGGGATAGGAGGTCGGGATAGGAGGACGGGATAGGACGTCGGATAGGAGGTAGAGATAGGAGGTCGAGATAGGAGGAAGGGATAGGAGGACGGGATAGGAGGACGGAATAGGAGGATGGGATAGGAGGACAGGATATGAGGATGGGATAGGACGTCGGATAGGAGGTAGAGATAGGAGGTCGAGATAGGAGGAAGGGATAGGAGGACGGGATAGGAGGTCGGAATAGGAGGTCAAGATTGGAGGTCGAGATAGGAGGTCGGGATAGGAGGTCGAGATAGGGGGACGGGATAGGAGGACGGGATAGGAGGTCGAGATAGGAGGACGGGATAGGAGGATGGATATGAGGATGGGATAGGAGGTCAGGATAGGAGGTCAAGATAGGAGGTTGAGATAGGAGGACACGATAGGACAGGATAGGAGGTCGGGATAGGAGGTCTAGATAGGAGGAAGGAATAGGAGGTCGGGATAGGAGGTCGGGATATGAGGACGGGATAAGAGGTCGGGATAGGAGGTCGGTATATGAGGTCGGGATAGGAGGTCGAGATAGGAGGACACAATAGGACAGGATAGGAGGTTGGGATAGGAGGTTGGAGGTTGGGATAGGAGGTCGGGATAGGAGCTCAAGATTGGAGGTGGAGATAGGAGGTCGGGATAGGAGGTCGGGATAGGAGGACGGGATAGGAGGTCGGGATAGGAGGTCAGGATAGGAGGTCAGGATAGGAGGACGGGATAGGACGTCGGATAGGAGGTAGAGATAGGAGGTCGAGATAGGAGGAAGGGATAGGAGGACGGGATAGGAGGACGGAATAGGAGGATGGGATAGGAGGACAGGATATGAGGATGGGATAGGACGTCGGATAGGAGGTAGAGATAGGAGGTCGAGATAGGAGGAAGGGATAGGAGGACGGGATAGGAGGTCGGAATAGGAGGTCAAGATTGGAGGTCGAGATAGGAGGTTGGAATAGTAGGTCGAGATAGGAGGACGGGATAGGGGGTCCAGATAGGGGGATGGGATAGGAAGTCGGGATAGGAGGACGAGATAGGACGAGGGAATAGGAGGTCGGGATAGGAGGACAGAATATAAGGACAGGATAGGAGGTCGGGATAGGAGGACGGGATAGGAGGTCGGGATAGGAGGTCGGGATACGAGGTCAGGGTAGGAGGTTGAGATAGGAGGACACAATAGGACAGGATAGGAGGTCGGGATAGGAGGTTGGGATAGGAGGTCGAGATAGGAGGATGGGATAGGAGGACGGGATAGGATGACGGGATAGGAGGTCGGGATAGGAGGTCGAGATAGGAGGTCTAGATAGGAGGAAGGGATAGGAGGAAGGGATAGGAGGACGGGATAGGAGGTCGAGAAAGGAGGTCAGGATAGGAGGTCCAGATAGGGGGACGGGATAGGAGGACGGGATAGGAGGTCGGGATAGGAGGTCAAGATTGGAGGTGGCGATAGGAGGTCGGGATAGGAGGTCGGGATAGGAGGACGGGATAGGAGGTCGGGATAGGAGGTTGGGATAGGAGGACGGGATAGGACGTCGGATAGGAGGTAGAGATAGGAGGTCAAGATAGGAGGAAGGGATAGGAGGACGGGATAGGAGGACGGAAGTGGAGGATGGGATAGGAGGACGGGATATGAGGATGGGATAGGACGTCGGATAGGAGGTAGAGATAGGAGGTCGAGATAGGAGGAAGGGATAGGAGGACGGGATAGGAGGTCGGAATAGGAGGTCAAGATTGGAGGTCGAGATAGGAGGTCGGGATAGGAGGTAGAGATAGGGGGACGGGATAGGAGGACGGGTTAGGAGGTCGAGATAGGAGGACGGGATAGGAGGATGGATATGAGGATGGGATAGGAGGTCAGGATAGGAGGTCAAGATAGGAGGTTGAGATAGGAGGACACGATAGGACAGGATAGGAGGTCGAGATAGGAGGACGGAATAGGAGGTCGGTATATGAGGTCGGGATAGGAGGTCGAGATAGGAGGACACAATAGGACAGGATAGGAGGTTGGGATAGGAGGTTGGAGGTTGGGATAGGAGGTCGGGATAGGAGCTCAAGATTGGAGGTGGAGATAGGAGGTCGGGATAGGAGGTCGGGATAGGAGGACGGGATAGGAGGTCGGGATAGGAGGACGGGATAGGACGTCGGATAGGAGGTAGAGATAGGAGGTCGAGATAGGAGGAAGGGATAGGAGGACGGGATAGGAGGACGGAATAGGAGGATGGGATAGGAGGACAGGATATGAGGATGGGATAGGACGTCGGATAGGAGGTAGAGATAGGAGGTCGAGATAGGAGGAAGGGATAGGAGGACGGGATAGGAGGTCGGAATAGGAGGTCAAGATTGGAGGTCAAGATAGGAGGTCGGGATAGGAGGTCGAGATAGGGGGACGGGATAGGAGGACGGGATAGGAGGTCGAGATAGGAGGACGGGATAGGAGGATGGATATGAGGATGGGATAGGAGGTCAGGATAGGAGGTCAAGATAGGAGGTTGAGATAGGAGGACACGATAGGACAGGATAGGAGGTCGGGATAGGAGGTCTAGATAGGAGGACGGAATAGGAGGTCGGGATAGGAGGTCGAGATAGGAGGACGGGATAAGAGGTCGGGATAGGAGGTCGGTATATGAGGTCGGGATAGGAGGTCGAGATAGGAGGACACAATAGGACCGGATAGGAGGTTGGGATAGGAGGTTGGGGTAGGAGGTCGGGATAGGAGGTCGAGATAGGAGGATGGGATAGGAGGTCGAGATAGGAGGACAGGATAGCAGGTCGGGATATGAGGTCGGAATAGGAGGTTGGGATAGGAGGTCAAGATAGGAGGTTGAGATAGGAGGACATGATAGGACAGGATAGGAGGTCGAGATAGGAGGACGGGATAGGAGGCTGGGATAGGAGGTCGAGATAGGAGGACGGGATAGAAGGTCGGGATAGGAGGTTAGGATAGGAGGTCGAGATAGGAGGACACAATAGGACAGGATAGGAGGTCGGGATAGGAGGACAGGATAGGAGGACAGGATAGAAGGACGGAATATGAGGACGGGATAGGAGGTCGGGATAAGGAGGTCGAGATAGGAGGTCGAGATAGGAGGAAGGGATAGGAGGACGGGATAGGAGGTCGGGATGGGAGGTCGAGATAGGAGGACAGGATAGGAGGTCGGGATAGGAGGTCAGGATAGGAGCTCGAGATAGGAGGTCGGGATAGCAGGTTGGGATAGGAGGTCGAGATAGGAGGACGGGATAGGAGGACGGGATAGGAGTTCGGGATAGGAGGTCGAGATAGGAGGAAGGGATAGGAGGATGGGATAGGAGGTCGGGATAGGAGGTCGAGATAGGAGGTCAAAATTGGAGGTCGAGATAGGAGGTAGGGATAGGAGGTTGGGATAGGAGGTCCAGATAGGGGGGCGGGATAGGAGGACGGGATAGGAGGTCAAGATTGGAGGACCGGATGGGAGGATGGATATGAGGACGAGATAGGAGGTCGGGATAGAAGGTCAAGATAGGAGGTTGAGATAGGAGGACATGATAGGACAGGATAGGAGGTTGGGATAGGAGGTCTAGATAGGTCGGGATAGGAGGTCGGGATAGGAGGTCGAGATAGGAGGACGGGATAGGACGTTGGGATAGGAGGTTGGGATAGGAGGTCGGGATAGGAGGTCCAGATAGGGGGATGGGATAGGAGGTCTGGATAGGAGGTCTGGATAGGAGGACGAGATAGGAGGTCGGGATAGGAGGTCGGGCTAGGAGGACAGCATATAAGGACAGGATAGGAGGTCGGGATAGGAGGACGGGATAGGAGGTCGGGATAGGAGGTCAAGATAGGAGGACGGGATAGGAGGTCGGGATATTAGGTCAGGGTTGGAGGTCAAGATAGGAGGTCGAGATAGGAGGACACAATAAGACAGGATAGGAGGTCAAGATAGGAGGTTGGGATAGGAGGTTGGGATAGGAGGACGGGATAGGAGGATGGAATAGGAGGTCGGGATGGGAGGTCGAGATAGGAGGAAGGGATAGGAGGTCGGGATAGGAGGTCGGGATAGGAGGTCGAGATAGGAGGTCAAGATTGGAGGTTGAGATTGGAGGTCGGGATAGGAGGTTGGGATAGGAGGTCCAGATAGGGGGATGGGATAGGGGGACGGGATAGGAGGACGGGATAGGAGGCCGGGATAGGAGGTCAAGATTGGAGGACGGGATAGGAGGATGGATATGAGGATGGGATGGGAGGTCGGGATAGGAGGTCAAGATAAGAGGTTGAGATAGGAGGACACGATAGGACAGGATAGGAGGTTGGGATAGGAGGTCGAGATAGGAGGACGGGATAGGAGGTCGAGATAGGAGGACGGGATAGGAGGTTGGGATAGGAGGTCGGGATAGGAGGTCCAGATAGGGGGATGGGATAGGAGGTCGAGATAGGAGGACGGGATAGGAGGTCGAGATAGGAGGACGGGATAGGAGGTTGGGATAGGAGGTCGGGATAGGAGGTCCAGATAGGGGGATGGGATAGGAGGTCGAGATAGGAGGACGGGATAGGAGGTCGGGATAGGAGGTCAAGATTGGAGGACGGGATAGGAGGATGGATATGAGAACGGGATAGGAGGTCGGGATAGGAGGTCAAGATAAGAGGTTGAGATAGGAGGACACTATAGGACAGGATAGGAGGTTGGGATAGGAGGTCGAGATAGGAGGACGGGATAGGAGGTCGGGATAGGAGGTCGAGATAGGAGGACGGGATAGGAGGTTGGAATAGGTGGTTGGGATAGGAGGTCGGGATAGGAGGTCCAGATAGGGGGATGGGATAGGAGGTCGGGATAGGAGGACGAGATAGGAGGTCGGGAAACAAGGTCAGGCTAGGAGGACGGAATATAAGGACAGGATAAGAGGTCAGGATAGGAGGACGGGATAGGAGGTCGGGATAGGAGGTTGAGATAGGAGGAGGGGATAGGAGGTCGGGATAGGAGGTCGGGATAGGAGGTCAGGTTAGGAGGTCGAGATAGGAGGACACAATAGGACAGGATAGGAGGTCAGGATAGGAGGTTGGGATAGGAGATCGGGATAGGAGGTCAAGATAGGAGGACGGGATAGGAGGACAGGATAGGAGGAAGGAATAGGAGGTCGGGATAAGAGGTCGAGATAGGCGGTCGAAATAGGAGGAAGGGATAGGAGGACGGGATAGGAGGTCGGGATAGAAAGTCAAGATTGGAGGTGGAGATAGGAGGTCGGGATAGGAGGACGGGATAGGAGGTCCAGATAGGGGGACGAGATAGCAGGTCGGGATAGGAGGTCGGGAAAGGAGGACGGGAAAGGAGATCGGGATTGGAGGACGGGATAGGAGGTCCAGATTGGGGGACGGAATAGGAGGTCAGGATAGGAGGTTGGGATAGGAGGTCCAGATAGGGGGACAGGATAGGAGGACGGGATAGGAGGTTGGGATAGGAGGACAGCATAGGAGGACGGGATAGGAGGTCAGGATAGGAGGTCAAGATTGGAGGACGGAATAGGAGGATGGATATGAGAACGGGATAGGAGGTCGGGATAGGAGGTCAAGATAGGGGGATGGGATAGGAGGTTGGGATAGGAGGACGAGATAGGAGGTCGGGAAAGGAGGTCAGGCTAGGAGGACGGAATATAAGGACAGGATAGGAGGTCAGGATAGGAGGACGGGATAGGAGGTCGGGATAGGAGGTTGAGATAGGAGGAGGGGATAGGAGGTCGGGATAGGAGGTCGGGATAGGAGGTCAGGTTAGGAGGTCGAGATAGGAGGTCGAGATAGGAGGACACAATAGGACAGGATAGGAGGTCAGGATAGGAGGTTTGGATAGGAAGTCGGGATAGGAGGTCAAGATAGGAGGACGGGATAGGAGGACAGGATAGGAGGTCGGGATAAGAGGTCGAGCTAGGCGGTCGAAATAGGAGGAAGGGATAGGAGAAAGGGATAGGAGGACAGGATAGGAGGTCGGGATAGGAGGTCGAGATAGCAGGTTGGGATAGGAGGTCCAGATAGGGGGACGGGATAGTAGGACGGGATAGGAGGTCGGGATAGGAGGATGGGATAGGAGGACGGGATAGGAGGTCGGGATAGGAAGTCAAGATTGGAGGTGGAGATAGGAGGTCAGGATAGGAGGTCGGGATAGGAGGTCCAGATAGGGGGACGAGATAGCAGGTCGGGATAGGAGGTCGAGATAGGAGGATGGGAAAGGAGGACGGGAAAGGAGATCGGGATTGGAGGACGGGATAGGAGGTCCAGATTGGGGGACGGAATAGGAGGTCAGGATAGGAGGTTGGGATAGGAGGTCCAGATAGGGGGACGGGATAGGAGGACGGGATAGGAGGTTGGGATAGGAGGACAGCATAGGAGGACAGGATAGGAGGTCAGGATAGGAGGTCAAGATTGGAGGACGGAATAGGAGGATGGATATGAGAACGGGATAGGAGGTCGGGATAGGAGGTCAAGATAAGAGGTTGAGATAGGAGGACACGATAGGACAGGATAGGAGGTTGGGATAGGAGGTCGAGATAGGAGGACAGGATAGGAGGTCGGGATAGGAGGACGGGATAGGAGGATGGAATAGGAGGTCGGGATAGGAGATCGAGATAGGAGGAAGGGATAGGAGGTCGGGATAGGAGGTCGGGATAGGAGGTCGAGATAGGAGGTCAAGATTGGAGGTTGAGATTGGAGGTCGGGATAGGAGGTTGGGATAGGAGGTCCAGATAGGGGGACAGGATAGGGGGACGGGATAGGAGGATGGGATAGGAGGCCGGGATAGGAGGTCAAGATTGGAGGACGGGATAGGAGGATGGATATGAGGATGGGATGGGAGGTCGGGATAGGAGGTCAAGATAAGAGGTTGAGATAGGAGGACACGATAGGACAGGATAGGAGGTCGAGATAGGAGGTCGGGATAGGAGGTCGAGATAGGAGGACGGGATAGGAGGTTGGGATAGGAGGTTGGGATAGGAGGTCCAGATAGGGGGATGGGATAGGAGGTCGAGATAGGAGGACGGGAAAGGAGGTCGGGATAGGAGGTCAAGATTGGAGGACGGGATAGGAGGATGGATATGAGAACGGGATAGGAGGTCAGCATAGGAGGTCAAGATAAGAGGTTGAGATAGGAGGACACGATAGGACAGGATAGGAGGTTGGGATAGGAGGTCGAGATAGGAGGACGGGATAGGAGGTCGGGATAGGAGGTCGAGATAGGAGGACGGGATAGGAGGTCGGGATAGGAGGTCGGGATAGGAGGTCAGGTTAGGAGGTCGAGATAGGAGGTTGAGATAGGAGGACACAATAGGACAGGATAGGAGGTCGGGATAGGAGGTTGGGATAGGAGGTCGGGATAGGAGGTCGGGATAGGAGGTCAAGATAGGAGGACGGGATAGGAGGACAGGATAGGAGGACGGGATAGGAGGTCGGGATAGGAGGTCGAGATAGCAGGTTGGGATAGGAGGTCCAGATAGGGGGACGGGATAGTAGGACAGGATAGGAGGTTGGGATAGGAGGATGGGATAGGAGGACGGGATAGGAGGTCGGGATAGGAATTCAAGATTGGAGGTGGAGATAGGAGGTGGGGATAGGAGGTCGGGATAGGAGGTCCAGATAGGGGGACGAGATAGCAGGTCGGGATAGGAGGTCGGGATAGGAGGACGGGAAAGGAGGACGGGAAAGGAGATCGGGATTGGAGGACGGGATAGGAGGTCCAGATTGGGGGACGGGATAGGAGGTCAGGATAGGAGGTCCAGATAGGGGGACGAGATAGCAGGTCGGGATAGGAGGTGGGGATAGGAGGTCCGGATAGGAGGTCCAGATAGGGGGACGAGATAGCAGGTCGGGATAGGAGGTCGGGATAGGAGGACGGGAAAGGAGGACGGGAAAGGAGATCGGGATTGGAGGACGGGATAGGAGGTCCAGATTGGGGGACGGGATAGGAGGTCAGGATAGGAGGTTGGGATAGGAGGTCGGGATAGGAGGACAGGATAGGAGGACGGGATAGGAGGTCGGGATAGGAGGTCGGGATAGGAGGTCGATATAGGAGGACGGGATAGGAGGACGGGATATGAGGTCAAGATAGGAGGTTGAGATAGGAGGACATGATAGGACAGTATAGGAGGTCGGGATAGGAGGTCAAGATTGGAGGTGGAGATAGGTCGGGTTAGGAGGTCGAGATAGGAGGTCCAGATTGGGGGACGGGATAGGAGGTCGAGATAGGAGGACGGGATAGGAGGTCGGGATAGGAGGTCGGGATAGGAGGTCAGGTTAGGAGGTTGAGATAGGAGGTTGAGATAGGAGGACACAATAGGACAGGATAGGAGATTGGGATAGGAGGTTGGGATAGGAGGTCGGGATAGGAGGTCGGGATAGGAGGTCAAGATAGGAGGACGGGATAGGAGGACAGGATAGGAGGAAGGAATAGGAGGTCGGGATAAGAGGTCGAGATAGGAGGTTGAGATAGGAGGAAGGGATAGGAGGACGGGATAGGAGGTCGGGATAGGAGGTCGAGATAGCAGGTTGGGATAGGAGGTCCAGATAGGGGGACGGGATAGTAGGACAGGATAGGAGGTTGGGATAGGAGGATGGGATAGGAGGACGGGATAGGAGGTCGGGATAGGAATTCAAGATTGGAGGTGGAGATAGGAGGTGGGGATAGGAGGTCGGGATAGGAGGTCCAGATAGGGGGAAGAGATAGCAGGTCGGGATAGGAGGTCGGGATAGGAGGACGGGAAAGGAGGACGGGAAAGGAGATCGGGATTGGAGGACGGGATAGGAGGTCCAGATTGGGGGACGGGATAGGAGGTCAGGATAGGAGGTCCAGATAGGGGGACGAGATAGCAGGTCGGGATAGGAGGTGGGGATAGGAGGTCGGGATAGGAGGTCCAGATAGGGGGACGAGATAGCAGGTCGGGATAGGAGGTCGGGATAGGAGGACGGGAAAGGAGATCGGGATTGGAGGACGGGATAGGAGGTCCAGATTGGGGGACGGGATAGGAGGTCAGGATAGGAGGTTGGGATAGGAGGTCGGGATAGGAGGACAGGATAGGAGGACGGGATAGGAGGTCGGGATAGGAGGTCGGGATAGGAGGTCGATATAGGAGGACGGGATAGGAGGACGGGATATGAGGTCAAGATAGGAGGTTGAGATAGGAGGACATGATAGGACAGTATAGGAGGTCGGGATAGGAGGTCAAGATTGGAGGTGGAGATAGGTCGGGTTAGGAGGTCGAGATAGGAGGTCCAGATAGGGGGACAGGATAGGAGGTTGGGATAGGAGGACGGGATAGGAGGACGGGATAGGAGGTCGGGATAGGAGGTCGGGATAGGAGGACGGTATAGGACGTCGGATAGGAGGTAGAGATAGGAGGTCGAGATAGGAGGAAGGGATAGGAGGACGGGATAGGAGGTCGGAAAAGGAGGTCAAGATTGGAGGTCGAGATAGGAGGTCGGGATAGGAGGTCGAGATAGGGGGACGGGATAGGAGGTCGGGATAGGAGTTCGAGATAGGAGGACGGGATTGGAGGATGGATATGAGGACGGAATAGGAGGATGAGATAGGAGGACTGGATATGAGGACGGGATAGGACGTCGAGATAGGAGGTAGAGATAGGAGGTCGACATGGGAGGTCGAGATAGGAGAAAGGGATAGGAGGACGGGATAGGAGGTCGGGATAGGAGGTCAAGATTGGAGGTCGAGATAGGAGGTCGGGATAGTAGGTTGGGATAGGAGGTCCAGATAGGGGGACGGCATAGGAGGTCGGGATAGGAGGTCGAGATAGGAGGACAGGAAAGGAGGATGGATAGGAGGACAGGATAGGAGGACAGGATAGGAGGTCGAGATAGGAAGATGGGATAGGAGGATGGATAGGAGGACAGGATAGCAGGTTGAGATAGGAGGTCAAGATTGGAGGTCGAGATAGGAGGTCGGGATAGAAGGTTGGGACAGTAGGTCCAGATAGGGGAACAGGATAGGAGGACGGGATAGGAGGTCGGGATAGGAGGTCGAGATAGGAGGACAGGATAGGAAGATGGATAGGAGGACAGGATAGGAGGACAGGATAGCAGGTCGAGATAGGAGGTCAAGATTGGAGGTCGAGATAGGAGGTCGGGATAGAAGGTTGGGACAGGAGGTCCAGATAGGGGAACGGGATAGGAGGACGGGATAGGAGGTCGGGATAGGAGGTCAAGATTGGAGGACGGGATAGGAGGATGGACATGAGGACGGGATAGGAAGTCGGGATAGGAGGTCAAGATAGGAGGTTGAGATAGGAGGACAGGATAGGACGTTGGGATAGGTGATCGAGATAGGAGGACAAGATAGGAGGTCGGGATAGGAGGTCGAGATAGGAGGACGGGATAGGAGGTCGGGATAGGAGGTCGGGATAGGAGGTCAGGTTAGGAGGTCGAGATAGGAGGTTGAGATAGGAGGACACAATAGGACAGGATAGGAGGTTGGGATAGGAGGTTGGGATAGGAGGTCGGGATAGGAGGTCGGGATAGGAGGTCAAGATAGGAGGACGGGATAGGACGACAGGATAGGAGGAAGGAATAGGAGGTCGGGATAAGAGGTCGAGATAGGAGGTTGAGATAGGAGGAAGGGATAGGAGAAAGGGATAGGAGGACGGGATAGGAGGTCGGGATAGGAGGTCGGGATAGGAGGTCGAGATAGCAGGTTGGGATAGGAGGTCCAGATAGGGGGACGGGATAGTAGGACAGGATAGGAGGTTGGGATAGGAGGATGGGATAGGAGGACGGGATAGGAGGTCGGGATAGGAATTCAAGATTGGAGGTGGAGATAGGAGGTGGGGATAGGAGGTCGGGATAGGAGGTCCAGATAGGGGGAAGAGATAGCAGGTCGGGATAGGAGGTCGGGATAGGAGGACGGGAAAGGAGGACGGGAAAGGAGATCGGGATTGGAGGACGGGATAGGAGGTCCAGATTGGGGGACGGGATAGGAGGTCAGGATAGGAGGTCCAGATAGGGGGACGAGATAGCAGGTCGGGATAGGAGGTGGGGATAGGAGGTCGGGATAGGAGGTCCAGATAGGGGGACGAGATAGCAGGTCGGGATAGGAGGTCGGGATAGGAGGACGGGAAAGGAGATCGGGATTGGAGGACGGGATAGGAGGTCCAGATTGGGGGACGGGATAGGAGGTCAGGATAGGAGGTTGGGATAGGAGGTCGGGATAGGAGGACAGGATAGGAGGACGGGATAGGAGGTCGGGATAGGAGGTCGGGATAGGAGGTCGATATAGGAGGACGGGATAGGAGGACGGGATATGAGGTCAAGATAGGAGGTTGAGATAGGAGGACATGATAGGACAGTATAGGAGGTCGGGATAGGAGGTCAAGATTGGAGGTGGAGATAGGTCGGGTTAGGAGGTCGAGATAGGAGGTCCAGATAGGGGGACAGGATAGGAGGTTGGGATAGGAGGACGGGATAGGAGGACGGGATAGGAGGTCGGGATAGGAGGTCGGGATAGGAGGACGGTATAGGACGTCGGATAGGAGGTAGAGATAGGAGGTCGAGATAGGAGGAAGGGATAGGAGGACGGGATAGGAGGTCGGAAAAGGAGGTCAAGATTGGAGGTCGAGATAGGAGGTCGGGATAGGAGGTCGAGATAGGGGGACGGGATAGGAGGTCGGGATAGGAGTTCGAGATAGGAGGACGGGATTGGAGGATGGATATGAGGACGGAATAGGAGGATGAGATAGGAGGACTGGATATGAGGACGGGATAGGACGTCGAGATAGGAGGTAGAGATAGGAGGTCGACATGGGAGGTCGAGATAGGAGAAAGGGATAGGAGGACGGGATAGGAGGTCGGGATAGGAGGTCAAGATTGGAGGTCGAGATAGGAGGTCGGGATAGTAGGTTGGGATAGGAGGTCCAGATAGGGGGACGGCATAGGAGGTCGGGATAGGAGGTCGAGATAGGAGGACAGGAAAGGAGGATGGATAGGAGGACAGGATAGGAGGACGGGATAGGAAGTCGGGATAGGAGGTCAAGATAGGAGGTTGAGATAGGAGGACAGGATAGGACGTTGGGATAGGTGATCGAGATAGGAGGACAAGATAGGAGGTCGGGATAGGAGGTCGAGATAGGAGGACGGGATAGGAGGTCGGGATAGGAGGTCGGGATAGGAGGTCAGGTTAGGAGGTCGAGATAGGAGGTTGAGATAGGAGGACACAATAGGACAGGATAGGAGGTTGGGATAGGAGGTTGGGATAGGAGGTCGGGATAGGAGGTCGGGATAGGAGGTCAAGATAGGAGGACGGGATAGGACGACAGGATAGGAGGAAGGAATAGGAGGTCGGGATAAGAGGTCGAGATAGGAGGTTGAGATAGGAGGAAGGGATAGGAGAAAGGGATAGGAGGACGGGATAGGAGGTCGGGATAGGAGGTCGAGATAGCAGGTTGGGATAGGAGGTCCAGATAGGGGGACGGGATAGTAGGACAGGATAGGAGGTTGGGATAGGAGGATGGGATAGGAGGACGGGATAGGAGGTCGGGATAGGAATTCAAGATTGGAGGTGGAGATAGGAGGTGGGGATAGGAGGTCGGGATAGGAGGTCCAGATAGGGGGAAGAGATAGCAGGTCGGGATAGGAGGTCGGGATAGGAGGACGGGAAAGGAGGACGGGAAAGGAGATCGGGATTGGAGGACGGGATAGGAGGTCCAGATTGGGGGACGGGATAGGAGGTCAGGATAGGAGGTCCAGATAGGGGGACGAGATAGCAGGTCGGGATAGGAGGTGGGGATAGGAGGTCGGGATAGGAGGTCCAGATAGGGGGACGAGATAGCAGGTCGGGATAGGAGGTCGGGATAGGAGGACGGGAAAGGAGATCGGGATTGGAGGACGGGATAGGAGGTCCAGATTGGGGGACGGGATAGGAGGTCAGGATAGGAGGTTGGGATAGGAGGTCGGGATAGGAGGACAGGATAGGAGGACGGGATAGGAGGTCGGGATAGGAGGTCGGGATAGGAGGTCGATATAGGAGGACGGGATAGGAGGACGGGATATGAGGTCAAGATAGGAGGTTGAGATAGGAGGACATGATAGGACAGTATAGGAGGTCGGGATAGGAGGTCAAGATTGGAGGTGGAGATAGGTCGGGTTAGGAGGTCGAGATAGGAGGTCCAGATAGGGGGACAGGATAGGAGGTTGGGATAGGAGGACGGGATAGGAGGACGGGATAGGAGGTCGGGATAGGAGGTCGGGATAGGAGGACGGTATAGGACGTCGGATAGGAGGTAGAGATAGGAGGTCGAGATAGGAGGAAGGGATAGGAGGACGGGATAGGAGGTCGGAAAAGGAGGTCAAGATTGGAGGTCGAGATAGGAGGTCGGGATAGGAGGTCGAGATAGGGGGACGGGATAGGAGGTCGGGATAGGAGTTCGAGATAGGAGGACGGGATTGGAGGATGGATATGAGGACGGAATAGGAGGATGAGATAGGAGGACTGGATATGAGGACGGGATAGGACGTCGAGATAGGAGGTAGAGATAGGAGGTCGACATGGGAGGTCGAGATAGGAGAAAGGGATAGGAGGACGGGATAGGAGGTCGGGATAGGAGGTCAAGATTGGAGGTCGAGATAGGAGGTCGGGATAGTAGGTTGGGATAGGAGGTCCAGATAGGGGGACGGCATAGGAGGTCGGGATAGGAGGTCGAGATAGGAGGACAGGAAAGGAGGATGGATAGGAGGACAGGATAGGAGGACAGGATAGGAGGTCGAGATAGGAAGATGGGATAGGAGGATGGATAGGAGGACAGGATAGCAGGTTGAGATAGGAGGTCAAGATTGGAGGTCGAGATAGGAGGTCGGGATAGAAGGTTGGGACAGTAGGTCCAGATAGGGGAACAGGATAGGAGGACGGGATAGGAGGTCGGGATAGGAGGTCGAGATAGGAGGACAGGATAGGAAGATGGATAGGAGGACAGGATAGGAGGACAGGATAGCAGGTCGAGATAGGAGGTCAAGATTCGAGGTCGAGATAGGAGGTCGGGATAGAAGGTTGGGACAGGAGGTCCAGATAGGGGAACGGGATAGGAGGACGGGATAGGAGGTCGGGATAGGAGGTCAAGATTGGAGGACGGGATAGGAGGATGGACATGAGGACGGGATAGGAAGTCGGGATAGGAGGTCAAGATAGGAGGTTGAGATAGGAGGACAGGATAGGACGTTGGGATAGGTGATCGAGATAGGAGGACAAGATAGGAGGTCGGGATAGGAGGTCGAGATAGGAGGACGGGATAGGAGGTCGGGATAGGAGGTTGGGATAGGAGGTCGGCATAGGAGGTCCAGATAAGGGGGATGGGATAGGAGGTCGGGATAGGAGGTCGGGATAGGAGGACGAGATAGGAGGTCGGGATAGGAGGTCGGGCTAGGAGGATGGAATATAAGGACAGGATAGGAGGTCGGGATAGGAGGACGGGATAGGAGGTCGAGATAGGAGGTCGGGATAGGAGGTCGGGCTAGGAGGATGGAATATAAGGACAGGATAGGAGGTCGGGATAGGAGGTCGGGATAGGAGGACGAGATAGGAGGTCGGGATAGGAGGTCGGGCTAGGAGGATGGAATATAAGGACAGGATAGGAGGTCGGGATAGGAGGACGGGATAGGAGGTCGAGATAGGAGGACGGGATAGGAGGTCGGGATAGGAGGTCGGGATAGGAGGTCAGGTTAGGAGGTCAAGATAGGAGGTCGAGATAGGAGGACACAATAGGACAAGATAGGAGGACGGGATAGGAGGTTGGGATAGGAGGTTGGGATAGGAGGACGGGATAGGAGGACGGGATAGGAGGTCGAGATAGAAGGTCGAGATAGGAGGAAGGGATAGGAGGTCGGGATAGGAGGTCGGGATAGGAGGTCGAGATAGGAGGTCAAGATTGGAGGTCGAGATAGGAGGTTGGGATAGGAGGTCCAGATAGGGGGACGGGATAGGAGGACGGGATATGAGGTCGGGATAGGAGGACGGGATAGGAGGACGGGATAGGAGGTCAAGATAGGAGGACAGGATAGGAGGATGGATATGAGGATGGGATAGGAGGTTGAGATAGGAGGTCAAGATAGGAGGTTGAGATAGGAGGACACGATAGGACAGGATAGGAGGTTGGGATAGGAGGTCGAGAAAGGAGGATGGGATAGGAAGTTGGGATAGGAGTTCGAGATAGGAGGTCGGGATAGGAGGTTGGCATAGGAGGACGAGATAGGAGGTCGGGATAGGAGGTCGGGATAGGAGGTCCAGATAGTGGGATGGGATAGGAGGTCGGGATAGGAGGACGAGATTGGAGGTCGGGATAGGAGGTCGGGCTAGGAGGACAGAATATAAGGACAGGATAGGAGGTCGGGATAGGAGGACGGGATAGGAGGTCGGGATAGGAGGTCGAGATAGGAGGACGGGATAGAAGGTCGGGATAGGAGGTCGGGATAGGAGGTCAGGGTAGGAGGTCGAGATAGGAGGTCGAGATAGGAGGACACAATAGGACAGGATAGGAGGTCGGGGTAGGAGGTTGGGATAGGAGGTCGGGATAGGAGGTCGAGATAGGAGGACGGGATAGGAGGACGGGATATGAGGAAGGGATAGGAGGTCGGGATAGGAGGTCGAGATAGGAGGTCGAGATAGGAGGAAGGGATAGGAGGACGGGATAGGAGGTCGGGATAGGAGGTCGAGATAGGAGGTCGGGATAGGAGGACGGGATAGATGGACGGGATAGATGGACGGGATAGGAGGTCGGGATAGGAGGACGAGATAGGAGGACGGAATAGGAGGATGGGATATGAGGACGGGATAAGATGCCGGATAGGAGGTAGAGATAGGAGGTTGAGATAGGAGGACATGATAGGACAGGATAGGAGGTCGAGATAGGAGGTCAAGATTGGAGGTGGAGATAGGAGGTCGGGACAGGAGGTCGGGATAGGAGGTCCAGATAGGGGGACGGGATAGCAGGTCGGGATAGGAGGACGGGATAGATGGACGGGATAGGAGGTCGGGATAGGAGGACGAGATAGGAGGACGGAATAGGAGGATGGGATATGAGGACGGGATAAGATGCCGGATAGGAGGTAGAGATAGGAGGTCGAGATAGGAGGACGGGATAGGAGGATGGATATGAGGACGGAATAGGAGGACGGGATAGGAGGATGGATATGAGGACGGAATAGGAGGATGAGATAGGAGGACGGGATATGAGGATGGGATAGGACGTCGGGATAGGAGGTAGAGATAGGAGGTCGACATAGGAGGTCGAGATAGGAGAAAGGGATAGGAGGACGGGATAGGAGGTCAAGATTGGAGGTCGAGATAGGAGGTCGGGATAGAAGGTCAGGATAGGAGGTCCAGATAGGGGGACGGGATAGGAGGACGGGATAGGAGGTCGAGATAGGAGGACAGGATAGGAGGATGGATATGAGGACGGGATAGGAGGTCAGGATAGGAGGTCAAGATAGGAGGTTGAGATAGGAGGACACGATAGGACAGGATAGGAGGTCGAGATAGGAGGACGGGATAGGAGGTCGGGATAGGAGGTCGAGATAGGAGGACGGGATAGGAGGTTGGGATCGGAGGTCGAGATAGGAGGTCGAGATAGGAGGACACAATAGGACACGATAGGAGGTCGGGATAGGAGGTTGGGATAGGAGGGTGGGATAGGAGGTCGGGATAGGAGGTCGAGATAGGAGGACGGGATAGGAGGTCGAGATAGGAGGTCGAGATAGGAGGACAGGATAGGAGGTCGGGATAGGAGGTCAGGATAGGAGGACTAGATAGGTGGTCGAGATAGGAGGACACAATAGGACAGGATAGGAGGTCAGGATAGGAGGTCGGGATAGGAGGTCGAGATAGGAGGACAGGATGGGAGGACGGGATAGGAGGACGGGATATGAGGACGGGATAGGAGGTTGGGATAGGAGGTCGAGATAGGAGGTCGAGATAGGAGGTCGAGATAGGAGGAAGGGATAGGAGGACGGGATAGGAGGTCGGGATAGGAGGTCGGGATAGGAGGTCAATGTTGGAGGTGGAGATAGGAGGTTGGGATAGGAGGTCCAGATAGGGGGGTGGGATAGGAGGTCGGGATAGGGGGACGGGATAGGAGGTTGGAATAGGAGGTCGGGATAGGAGGTCGAGATAGGATGATGGGATAGGAGGACGGAATATGAGGACGGGATAGGAGGACGGGATATGAGGACTGGATAGGAGGTAGATATAGGAGGTCGAGATAGGAGGTCGAGATAGGAGGAAGGGATAGGAGGACGGGATAGGAGGTCGAGATAGGAGGTCAGGATAGGAGGTCAAGATTGCAGGTCGAGATAGGAGGTCGTCATAGGAGGTCGGGATAGGAGGTCCAGATAGGGGGACGGGATAGGAGGACGGGATAGGAGGTAGGGATAGGAGGTCGAGATAGGAGGACGGGATAGGAGGATGGATATGAGGACGGGATAGGAGGTCAGGATGGGAGGTCAAGATAGGAGGTTGAGATAGGAGGACACGATAGGACAGGATAGGAGGTCGATATAGGAGGACGGGATAGGAGGTCGGGATAGGAGGTCGGGATAGGAGGTCGAGATAGGAGGACAGGATAAGAGGTCGAGATAGGAGGACACAATAGGACAGGATAGGAGGTCGGGATAGGAGGTCAGGATAGGAGGTCGAGATAGGACACAATAGGACAGGATAGGAGGTCAGGATATGAGGTTGGGATAGGAGGTCGGGATAGGAGGTCAAGATAGGAGGACGGGATAGGAGGTGGAGATAGGAGGACAGGATTGGAGATCGGGATAGGAGGTCGGGATAGGAGGTTGGCATAGGAGGTCGAGATAGGAGGTGGAGATAGGAGAACGGGATAGGAGGATGGGATAGGAGGTCGGGATAGGAGGTCGAGATAGGATGATGGGATAGGAGGACGGGATATGAGGACGGGATAGGAGGACGGGATATGAGGACTGGATAGGAGGTAGATATAGGAGGTCGGGATAGGAGGTCCAGATAGGGGGGTGGGATAGGAGGTCGTGATAGGGGGACGGGATAGGAGGTTGGAATAGGAGGTCGGGATAGGAGGTCGAGATAGGATGATGGGATAGGAGGACGGGATATGAGGACGGGATAGGAGGACGGGATATGAGGACTGGATAGGAGGTAGATATAGGAGGTCGAGATAGGAGGTCGAGATAGGAGGAAGGGATAGGAGGACGGGATAGGAGGTCGAGATAGGAGGTCAGGATAGGAGGTCAAGATTGCAGGTCGAGATAGGAGGTCGTCATAGGAGGTCGGGATAGGAGGTCCAGATAGGGGGACGGGATAGGAGGTAGGGATAGGAGGTCGAGATAGGAGGATGGGATAGGAGGATGGATATGAGGACGGGATAGGAGGTCAGGATAGGAGGTCAAGATAGGAGGTTGAGATAGGAGGACACGATAGGACAGGATAGGAGGTCGATATAGGAGGACGGGATAGGAGGTCGGGATAGGAGGTTGGGATAGGAGGTCGAGATAGGAGGACAGGATAAGAGGTCGAGATAGGAGGACACAATAGGACAGGATAGGAGGTCGGGATAGGAGGTCAGGATAGGAGGTCGAGATAGGACACAATAGGACAGGATAGGAGGTCAGGATATGAGGTTGGGATAGGAGGTCGGGATAGGAGGTCAAGATAGGAGGACGGGATAGGAGGTGGAGATAGGAGGACAGGATTGGAGATCGGGATAGGAGGTCGGGATAGGAGGTTGGCATAGGAGGTCGAGATAGGAGGTGGAGATAGGAGAACGGGATAGGAGGATGGGATAGGAGGTCGGGATAGGAGGTCGAGATAGGAGGATGGGATAGGAGGACGGAATAGGAGGTCGAGATATGAGGTAGGGATAGGAGGTCGGGGTATGAGGACGGGATAGGAGGACGGAATAGGAGGTCGAGATATGAGGTAGGGATAGGAGGTCGGGGTATGAGGACGGGATATGGGGTTGGGATATGATAACAATATATGAGGACAGGATATGAAGTCAAAAGCTTCCTCGTGTGTGTGTGTACGTTTGTGTGTATGTGTGTATGTTCCAGCATCACGTCTAAACGGCTAAAGATATTAACATGAAACTTGGCACACATGTTACTTATATGTCAACAACAAACATAGGATAGGTAATTTAACCCTTACTCACCCCATTTGCCAGGGTCAGGGTTTTTGTTTAAAGTCCCATACATGTCTATGGCAAATATATATTACTGCATAACTTCCAAATGGCTGGAGATATTTTGATAATACTTGGTCATATGTTACTTATATGTCCACTTAAAATATAGAATAGTTAATTTAACCCTTAACTACCCCTTAACTACCCCCATTTTGTGAGGGTTGGGGTTTTTGTTTGAAGTCCCATGCAAATCAATGGGAAATGTATGTTCTCACATAACTTATGTACGGTTGGAGATATTTCAATACCTGGTACACATATTACTTATATGTCAAATAAAAATATATGATACTTAAATTAACCCTTACCTACACCCTAATATAAAAGATGGGTTTTTGTTTCAAGTCCCATGCAAGTATATGGGACTTCCAGTACCTTACTCCATATGCTCCGCTCTGCATCTCCTGGTGTGTCAATCCGACTTGCAAGCCACACCCCATCTCACAAAGACACGAACAACATTTTATGCCCCACCCCTTTTATTATCTACTTTTTTTGTGCATCAGTCTGGCTTGCAAATCGCGCCCAGTCCCACAAAGCCACGTCCCCTTCTATTTTCAGCTTACAATATCTTCATCACAAATCAGTCCCACCTGAGGACAGGATATGAGGATGGGAGATCTAGATGAAAGTAAGGGGCATAATAGAATCTCTAAAGTGGACAATGTGTTTAATAATTTTTATTTGCTGTGCTGAAGACTGGATAAATATGTATACAAGCACTAAGGTTTAACCGATACAGCAAGGAACCCTCCAGAAGGAAGGGAGGAGTTGCTCTGGCCCAGCCTGTTTACTGGAAGGAGGAGAAAGTTGAGTGCATGCTGGTGTTGTCAGAGGTGAGTGTGGGATGACATCAACAACTGCTAAGAATTCAGTCTAACAACAGCTTAATGCAATGATTGTTCCTGCAAAGAATTCCATCCAAGGCCCTTTTTTTTTTTTTTTTACCTTAGTCTTAATACATGAGTAAGTAGGAGGAAAGTGAGGAGTGTTCAGATCTGCAATCTGCCAATACGAATTTCAGTACTGGTGAGACAAGTGGATATTTTATCCCACCTTTGAGCTCTACCATGATTCAGTTATAGCCTTCTTCAGTGACTTGGGACCCTAGAAAGACAACTTGGTTCTCCTTGCTGTAGCCTAATGCCCAGTCTGATCCATACATGTATAAGAATTTTGCCTCCATTTTGGCTCCTTTCTGCTGAACTTCAGTAGACTTTACTTTGAATTGTTATAAGTTATACCTGTGCCTGGCTCTTTTATTACGCACAACCACCAGGGGCACCCTAACAGACAATCAGCCAGGACACTTACGCAGGGGGTGCCCCAGGATATTATAACTGATTGGGGACATAGGAGGCATTATTATTGAGAGGTGGCAGAGGGGGAGGGGGGGGGTAATATTTTTGAGAGAGGGGCACGGAAGGCATTATTGCTGATTTGGGGGCACAGAAGGCATTTTCAATGAGCGGGTGGCATGGGAGCATTATAGGAGCAAATGGGGTGGCACAGAAGGCATTATTATTAAGTGCTGGCAATGGCATAGGAGGCATTATTACTAAATGGGGGCATTATTACTGAGGCAGGGGTTATTAATATTAAGAGGGGGGCACATGGGGTTTATTATAAAGAGGGGAAAGGGGGATATTATCTTTTAACAGGAACACATGAGACATTATTACTGATTGGGGGACACAGGAGGTATTACTTTTAAGTGGAGGCACAGTGAGGGCATTAATACTAAATAGGGACACAGTGGGGTATTATTAATGAGTGGGGCATAAATATTGAGTGAGGGTACAGTAAGGGCATCAATACTGAGTGGATGCACAATGGGGGTAGTAATACTGAGTGAGGTCACAGTAATGGCACTGTTGTTGAGTGGGGTTGCTCTACGGGGCCTTAATACTGAGTAAGAGCCTTAAGGGGTATTATTACTATTAGCTATCACTGAACAGAGAGCACTTTAAGTGTGTGACCAGGCTCACTATTACTGTGAGGGGAGGAAGCAATATATCTAGGACACAAAAGGCAGTGAGGCCTAGTAGTATCTCTGAGGAAGGAGCAAAAGCACGCTCGGGGTCTAGTAAACAGCATCTGCAGCACGCATGGGGGAGAACCAACAAAGTTTTTACTTATATGTCAGTTAGAACATGGTGACGAAGTGTTATAATTTGTGGCAAATGGTTGATGATAACTCCTATTTGTGCCATATTTGTGCCATATTTTGCCCATCATTGTTCATACTATTTGTGCATACCTGATTTATGTGACCCATGTTTGAGAAAGAACCATTACTATTGCATTTTTTCTTTGCAATTTCTATGAGACATTTGGGAATGTGATGCTGTATTGGCAACTTTGGACTGTAATTGTATGAACATTTGTTATTTATGAAATATGATTTTAATAGTATATGAATATTGATTAAATTTTAGTATTTAAAATCAACTTGGTTTGTGGTAGTGTACAATGGTTTTATACATCAAGTTGTTTTATAATGTTGGATGATAGTAATAATAGTCTGATGATATTGCCGCAGCACTATGCATATTACTAATAGAGGCAATAGTTGGCATAGCCGGTTGGAACTATATAGTGTAATGTAGGCAATAAGGAGCCACTATCTTTGTGCAGGGAACTTAAAGTGTACAAATATATTTTTATTTTTTTCAATTTTATGAAATATTACATTCATTCTAAATTTGCAACCTAAATGCCTGAATGGAGGAGCTGTAAATATATGTGGTCATGGTTTGGAGGGATTATTTGGCCCCTAAATAGTACTGTATTATTCAGAGATATGCTGTTATATCTAATCATTTGCTTTTATTACGAGGTAGATTATTTGGGGGCAGGGCTAATGCATCTATGGAAACAGGTAACAGGTTTCACTATGAAGCAATAACCAGAAAGTTGTACTGATGAAGTTTGCATCTAAGCCATGTCATGTACTAAAATGCTGTTCTTTAGCTATTTGTATTGAATGGTCAGTTGTCAAAGTTGAAGCCCTCCGCCCACTGTGACCACTGATATCCAAACTCTGACCAGCATAAGGACTACATGCCTCAGATATCCAGCCGGTCTTCCTCCATATGCTGCCATGCCTCAAATACCAATGAGATCGATCCCCATACAGAAATGAAATGAGATTAGAACATGTCTGTTTTCTTCTAAAACCAATACCACCTTTGTCTATGAGCTGATACTACACCTAGGCTATTGACAAGAGTAGTCCTGTTATTAGAAGGTGCACCACTCTAAGGCTGCATTTCCACTTGAGAAGTATACGTCCTTCTTTTATATGTCCTATTCCATTTGACTCCACTTCTGGCTTTGGCTCATAAACTGCAGTGGCAGATATCCAATAAAACTACCAAGTGAAAATACAGCCTAAAGGAGACCTCTGATAAATGTAATAAAAACAGAAGACAAGAATTTAATATAGGGGATTTAGAGAAACTTGGAGGTTGAGCCTATCTTAATGTAGATAAATATAAAGTAATATGATTAAGCATACATGGAAAATTATGTGCATTACGGATAAACCTAACTACAGCAAATAGCTAGTGCCAAGCAAATAAGATAAAGCCTGGTTACACAAAAATGAAAGTTTTTTTTTTCATAAAACCCTAGGCCACGGATGGAATTTGGAGTTATTTTGTTCATTTTAAAGTGGATGTAAACATGAGATAGATCGACAGTTTTTTCCAGTAGCTGCAGATTAAGTAGTCACATTATTTGAATGTTCAATCCAATTTGCAGGGTTTCGGAAACCACAAGAAATATATGTATTAGTGATTATTCCCCTTTTTTCCTTACCCAAATCCAGCCTTCATGCTAAAATATAAATTTTATGTACTACAACTAAATATATTTTCGGAGTTCTTTATGCTAATGAATGAAGTCAACCGTGGGTTTAGCTTCTATCATAAGCTGCTATCATCTGGGGACGTTGCATCCAGCCATACATTTCCCTTGTAGTGGTCACTCAGTAAAATGAAGAGTCATCTGTCTGTCAAAACAGGAGCCTTTGACACTTAACAAACCTCTATTCTGGCTCACAGAGGGAGCAGTGTATTTTCTTAAAGGGGTTGTCCCATAAAAAATATCTTAACCCCTGTTAATAGGAGATAAGATATTTTTCACCAGACAACCCCTTTAAGGACACCATCAAACTGGTGAATGGAGTCCTACAAGCTGTGGGAAAAGAATATGCTAAAAGCTCTCCAGGAATGCTGGGAGTTATTTTTGCTTTGCTTCATTTTTTAAGAGACGAAAAACATGCTTTGTCACCAAGCACAAAAAAAAGTGCAAACGTGTCACACAAAAAGGGCATGAGGATGCGGTCTATTGCTAGCCTTTTTATGAAACGAGTAAGGCCCCCCCAACAAACTATTTCCTTCCTATCCGGGCCATAAGGCACCTGCAAGGGTCTGGGATTAAAGTTCCAATCACCGAAGCTCAGGGAGGATGAACAATGCATCCACCTGAGCGCCAACCCAGTATTAACCAGGAAGCCAACAAAGTGACATCCCTACCAAAGGGTTTGAGGGAGTTCAGGGACCTATTGGCCACACACATCACTCCTAGACCAACTGGAGGGAAACCCAAAAGGGCATCACACCCTAATCAATCTGAGTGAACAAACATGCATACAGTGACACAGTGAAAAAACAAAATAATCAGTGAAAAAACAAAATAATCAGTGAAAAAACAAAACAATCAGTGAAAAAACAAAATAATCAGTAGATGAGTGCTGTGATATACAGCCTGGTCATCTGGCTGGGTCTATAAACAATCCTATGAATCCAGCAGCCATAAGGCTGAGAATCAAGAAGTGAGTGCCAAAAAGGTGAGAGTTGTAGTGCTTGTGCCTCTACTCAGTGATCAGCCACCACCACGTAAGTTTTGTAACCTCAAGGTCATCATTCCCCGACCTCTTACCCAACCTATTGACCAAGCCTGGTGCTGAGTTCTGTCTGTCCAACCATCTGAGTTCTGTCTGTCCAACCATCTTCATCTTCTGTTGTTTCATAAAGCCATCTACTTAGTACCAAATCAATCTAGACTTTTTTAGAGCAGAAAAGCTACAAAGCTGTTGCCTTTTCTTAAACTGGATTTTGTTTTCAGATTTATTACACTGCAGAGAGATGTATTTCACTTTTCTATATTTAGTAATAGACCGTGATGTTTTGCACTGAATATACTTCTTTGTATAGAATGTATTGAGCAAGATATTTGACAAGTAAAATAATTCAGTATTTCAATGAGGTACATAGAAATAATCACTCCCTTTTAAAAGCTGGCGTTATAGTTTCAAAGGAGGGTTTTTATTTCTAAAAAATACATATTATTATCTCATTGTATATGCAGCATATCGCATTAACCATTCAATGTCTGAGCACAGTTGGGTAGTAAAACATTCACGTATCAATGAGGATTGTACAAGATTAAAAATATGCGGGTGAGTTTGTTCAGAAACAACATCACACATGTCCATGAATTTGCTATTATTCTGGTATTGCAGCTCCCTGACAGGGAAATCAGGCAGAGCTGCAATACCACATACAGCCTGAAGACTAGTATGGCACTGTTTTGGAAGAAAGTAGGATGGCTTCTATAAGGCAAGTTAAACAGCTTGCTTTATCCACAATACACAACAATCCCTAGGCACAGATGCAGTAGCTGATGAAGGACCTGCACAGAGGAGATCACCTGGCAAGATGTGTGCAGGTCCGCAAGCCAAATGGTGGAGTGGTAAAGTTAAAAACAGGTTCCCTACTTGATGTAGCGTACACCCACAGTGTAACACCCCGCAGAAAACTGTTTCCACTCTAATAATCAGATATACCAACAATCAAATCCGGTTAGTGCGTGCTATAGTTTTTATCATGCAAAATCTAAAACTCTCAATTTGACCAAAGTAATGATAAGAATATGTTGTGAGTTGTTGTTGAATCCAGTACACACAGTACTGATAGGACAAAATCAGGCAGTATACATAATGATTTTAGTGACTCACAGGAGACGTCTTCTCTATAGTTGTTCCTTTTCCTCTCCATCTGATCAGGACTGCAGTTACTTCTTTTGTGGTGTCCCAGCACCAAAAGGCTTTCCTGTGGACTAAAGATTGCCTCGGGCATCCCTGCTGTCTATATGTTGGGCCCACTGTTCCACTGTCTAACATGTAATATTGTAAAATATTGTTGTGTTATGTCATGTATTAATTTTTGCACTGTACCTTTAACCCCTTAAGGACCATGCCCATTTTGGCCTTAAGGATCAGACCAATTTTATTTTTGCATTTTCTTTTTTTACCTCCTCGCCTTCGAAAAATCATAACTCTCTTATATTTCCATCCACAGACTATATGAGGGCTTGTTTTTTGCCTCACCAATTGTACTTTGTAATGACATCACTTATTTTACCATAAAATGTACGGCGCAACCAAACAAATATTATTTATGTGGGAAAATTGAAAACAAAACTGCAATTTAGCAAGTTTTGGAAGGTTTTGTTTTCCCGCTGCACACTTTCCAGTAAAAATGACATGTTTTCTTTATTCTGTGAGTCAATACGATTAAAATGATACCCATGATTATATTCTTTTCTATAATTGTACCGCTTAACGCTTAAAAAAATCTCAAACCATTTTAACAAAATTAGTATGTTTGAAATTGCCCTATTTTTACCACCTATAACTTTCTAATTTTTCCGTATATGGGGCGATATGAGGGCAAATTTTTTGCGCCATGATCTGTAGTTTTTATTAGTACCACTTTTGCTTAGGTTTTACTTTTTCCTAATTTTTTATTATTTTTTTTTAAAATAAAATGTGACAAAAAAGCAGCAATTTTGAACTTTAAAAATTTTTTTTTACGTTTACGCCGTTCACCGTACGGGATAATCAACAATATATTTTAATAGTTCATACTTTTACGCATGCGGCGATACCAAATATGTGTATTAATTATTTTTTTACGCTTTTTTGGGGGTAAAATGGGGAAAAAAGGACGTTTTACTTTTTATTGGGGGAGGGGATTTTTCACATTTTTTTACTTTTTATTTAACATTTTTTTACTCTTTTTTTTCTTTCACACTTTTTATGTCCCCATAGGGGACTATTCATTGCAATCAGTTGATTGCTAATACTGTGCAGTGCTATGTATAGGACACAGCACTGCTCAGTATTATCAGTGATCTTCTGCTCTGGTCTGCTCGATCTCAGACTAGAGCAGAAGACCCCGGGAGATGGCAGGAGCTAGGTGAGGGGACCTCCGGCTGTCATGCTGGATGATCGGATCCCCGCGGCAGCGCTGCGGGCGATCCGATCGTCCATTCAAACTACCGCAATGCCGCAGATGCCGTGATCTGTATTGATCACGGCATTGGAAGGGTTAATGGCGGACATCCGCGCAATCGCGGATGTCCGCCATTACCGGCGGGTCCCTGGCTGCTGATATCAGCCAGGACCTGCCGGGCATGACGCGAGCACCGCTCCGGTGCTCGCGATCATGTCGGCGCGTAGATGTACGTCATGGTGCGCTAAGTACCACGTCACCATGACGTACATTTACGTCCATTGTCGTTAAGGGGTTAAAGGATTGTGGCAGAATGACCAGGTGACCTTGACGCCTCAATGGGATACCTCCATGTGTATATATAAAGTATCTTTATTCATATAAGCACGATAGTTTTTTCAGACACTCACAAGGAATTCACACAACACATTATGTTTTGGGGTCGTTATATTGACGACATATTATTGTTTTGGGGGAGCACCATCACCTCCTTTAATGAATTTGTTAAGGCACTGAACACTAATCAAATTGGGATGCACTTCACATCAGAGATAAGTACACAAAGACTCAATTTTTTAGACTTGGAGATCTCCTTTGGCCTTGGGGGCAGCGTCCAGACCAAGATTTATAGGAAACCTACTTCCACGAATAGCTTTCTCCAATGGGAAAGCTATCACCCTAGACCCCTTAGAAATGGAATCCCTGTTGGCCAATACCTCAGGGCCAAAAGGAATTGCTCAAGTGAACAGGCTTTCTTGGAAGAATCAAATGTATTATATCAAAGGTTTACAGCTAGAGGCTACCCCAAGAAGGTCTTGCACAGGGCTTTCGCTAGGGCCCGAGCAACACCTAGGTCAGAACTTTTAAGTGATAAATCACCAATACAGGAAGGAAAACAGGTGAGATGTATAGGTACATATGACCAAAATAACAAACAAGTTGTTGCGATATTGAAGAGGTACTGGCCAATTCTAGTAGCAGACAGTGACATCAGGGAAGTACTTACCCCTTACCCCAGCATCACGTATCGGCGAGGACGGAACATCAGGGAGCATGTGGTGAGAAGTCACTATCAAGAGAAACGGAGAGAGGCATCATGGTTAGAATCTGGTACCAAGGGATCATACCCTTGTGGTACGTGTACTTTTTGTAAATTCATACCAAAGAAAAAGAATTTTACAAACCCAGTTGACGGGCGAGTATTGGAAATCAGAGACTTCATAAATTGCCAAACGACAGGGGTTGCATACATTGCGGAATGTGGATGTCCCAAGCTGTATGTCGGTAAAACGATTCAGCAATTACGGAGGCGAGTGTCACAACATTTAAGCACAATTAGGACGGGTGCAGATACCCCATTAGCAAGACATATGAGGGACATCCACAAAGGAGACGTAACATGCTTAAAATTCTGGGGCTTTATTAAACCCAGAATGGGTCCCAGAGGTGGTAACCTAGATAAAAAATTGCTAAAGGAAGAAGCAATTTGGATATACAGGCTCAAATAATTGAGCCCTCAAGGCTTGAACGAGGGATTCACCTTTTCAGCCTTTCTGTAAACCTGCCTTAAATTAAAAACGATTCAAATAAAACTATAACATGACATCGAATAATAGAGTGGAAACTGGATTAGAGGAAGAACTAACACTGAAAAACAAATAATTAGATAGACTACTTCGGAATGCAGATAACAAGCGGTTAGATCTACAGTGGAATAATTAATCAATCGAGATAGAACATACAATAAGATATACCAATAAGACACTTACCTTGAGAGAGATTCATCCGGGCCATGAGTGGGAGTGGATGTGTATGAATTCTAAAAAAAACAAAAATCAAAACAAATAAATAATGGGATCCATTGTACATGGTTGCTATGAATAAATAACCAAATATAATAATATACGATTGTACATATAGTGGAATCTAAGTTAACATAGGCACATCCATCACTGAACAACACACACAAAAAAGTTTAAGTCCTGGAGTCTGCGCAGTAAAGTATGACACGGGAATCTTAAGTCCCGGAAAAAAGACGCAGCAGAATATAAGTCCCGGAGTGTGCGCAGTGAGAAACAGAAAATCAATACCTAAGTTCCAGCGCATACGAGACTGCGCAGACGATGATATGCTGCCCAGGTTCTAAGTCCGTGCGCAGACGGGAATGCGCAGATGACGTGCCTCTGACACTACCAATGAAGGGCTTGGGATTAAGCCTAAGATCCTATTGGCCCAGATGGCATTTAGATCCGATTGGTTAGGGCAAACATCAATCATGGCATAACCAATCGTAAAAGCATTCGTGTAGAGGAAAACCACTGATAGGTGATAAACTCAAAGAAGCAATCACGCCGATACCAGAGCAAGTCTATAAATAAAGCAAAGATGGCGCCCGCGCTCATATGCCCGCTACCTCTTGATAAAGCTACTTAGTAGCGAAACATGTCGAGGGGGGCAGAGTAGGGATTTTTTTAATCGCACCAGCGGAGGCCAGCAAATGGAATAGCATGTAACTGCAGGCATGCTTTCCTAAAAATTATCAGCAAGAGAGGGGTATAACTCCCCAAAATCATAGATCTTATAAAAGCTATGTAACTGGCCCGAGCTGAGTGTAATTTTAAAGTGTGTGCAAATTCTTCCTTTTTGTTATAATTTAGTTAATTTCTAATAAAGCTTGTGGGAACACTGATTATAATAATATATGGGAACATAGGGATTTTTGGGTTCCGAACAGGAATCTATGGGAAATATTGATTGACCCCTCCATATATATTGGTCTGTTTGGGGAATGGATATTCATATATCTGAACACACAAAAAGAGAGTACACAGACATTAAAATCCTTTAAAATACAATAAACACCGGGCGGAGGAATGTAATCCTGTATTGTTTCAAGCTGCTATTTTTAGCCACAGTAAAGGTAGTTAACCGTAACCTTGCATCAATGTATTTATTACCCCGCGCCTGGCCCAGGAGAAGCTATCAAAACCTCGGACCATTTCTGCAAGACATACTGAGGAGGCCCCTAAGCTCCTCCCCCACAAGGTATTCCATACCCATGCCAATGTACCCCACCCATACCAAATTGCTCCACCCATACTGATATGTACCACCCATAGACATTTTCTATGGACATATGAAGAGCATTTGTAAGTAATACTTACATTGGTTTTTTAAATGTCACTGTAGTGTACAATATATATAGCATAGATAAAATAAGACAATTATCTATGTTTTACATCCTAAGTAAATAAATAAGTGAGGACTGTCACACACTGCATCTGGATAAAATAATGCAGCCACACACTGCATCCTCTGAATATAATACCGCCACACACTGCACCCTCTGAATATAATACAGCCACACACTGCACCCTCTGAATATAATACTGCCACACGCTGCACCCTCTGAATATAATACTGCCATACACTGCACCCTCTTAATATAATACCGCCACACACTGCACCCTCTGAATATAATACTGCCACACACTGCACCCTCTGAATATAAAACTGCCACACACTGCACCCTCATAATATAATACTACCACACGCTGCACCCTCTGAATATAATACTGCCACACACTGCACCCTCTGTATATAATACTACCACCCACAGTGCCCTCTGAATATAATACAGCCACACACTGCACCCTCTGAATATAATACTGCCACACATTGCACCCTCTGTATATAATACTGCCACACACTGCACCCTCTGAATATAATACAGCCACACACTGCACCCTCTGAATATAATACTGCCACACACTGCACCCTCTGAATATAATACTATCATACACTGCACCCTCTGAATATAATACAGCCACACACTGCACCCTCTGAATATAATACTGCCACACATTGCACCCTCTGTATATAATACTGCCACACACTGCACCCTCTGAATATAATACAGCCACACACTGCACCCTCTGAATATAATACTGCCACACACTGCACCCTCTGAATATAATACTATCATACACTGCACCCTCTGAATATAATACTGCCACACGCTGCACCCCCTGAATATAATACTGCAAGATACTGCATCCTCTGACTATAATACTGCAAGATACTGCATCCTCTGAATATAATACTGCCACACACTGTACCCTCTGAATATAATACAGCCACACACTGTGCCCTCAGAATATAATACTACTATACACTGTGCACTTTAAATCTACCCTACCTAGACAGGGCACCCCCCTCCCCTGCACCATGGGGGCTATGGGGGCCTCCGCTACGCCACTGACCACAGTACTCTCTGCTAGCACCTCTGTCAATGTTAGGAACTGTCCAGATTAGGAGTAAATCCCCATAGCAAACCTATCCTGCTCTGGACAGTTTCTGACATGGACAGAGGTGTCAGCAGAGAGCACTGTGGTCAGACAGAAAAGAAATTAAAAAAGAAAATAACTTCCTGTGGAGAATACAGCAGCTGATAAGTACTGGAAGGATTAAGATTTTTAAATAGAATTAATTTACAAATCTGTTTAACTTTCTGACACCAGTTGTTTTTCCCCGGAGTACCCCTTTAAGTGTTTGCAAGAACAAAATATAATAGTAATTTACTCATATGTAACTCACAATAGTGAGACTGACAAAGGTTAACTCCTTAGCCACCAGATAGCTTCACTTTGCAGGAGTTGGGGGATGGTACTGGGACACTGTAATTGTACCATTTGCATTTCCAAGTATAAAATTAGTGTCCAGATCTGCACAGATTTCTGCAATATATAGAGATTTTTTCTCCAAAATACGTGAATGGAATTTATGTGAATCATAATCCATGGATTGTATTTCACTTTTTGCAAAGAAGACATATTTTGAATCCTTGTAAACCCCAAAATATCTCTGTAATGTATAACAGTAAAACTAGAAATGGGACATAATAACATCAATAACTTCAGATGGAACAACCCTTTTAAGGTGACTATTTTCTATTGTTTCTTTTCAATTTCATCTTCCCATCTCCTCTCTCCACTACCATCTTTATGTCATAAGCATAATCTACCATATTTTACTGATATACCAGTAACATCACTTTACCAGATGCAGACTTAACCCTGTAAAGGATTCTCACCATGTGATATATTTAGCATATTCTTATAAAAATCCTTCTTTACATGGGAAGAGTATTTTGTGCTGTTCATGTGGGAACATTTTTGTACTATTTATACAACACATTTTTGGTGTGTGTTTTTTAGTCTAAAGACAATATTTACTCAGCACTTGGTAGATATTTGGTGGAAAGTCTACTGGATTCACAGGGTCCATATTTGTCTGATTTTATTCTGTTTATGCTTGCCAGGGGCGAGTCTGAAAAGTAACTGGCAAAGTGCCAATAAAGTGGTAAACAGCAGTAAATTGTAAGCAGATATACACTGGAGATCAAAATTAGAGAACAACACCCAATTTCCTAAATGTCAAGGTCATAGTGTGGTCCTATGTGAATATATCCTAACATGAGTAAAATAGCAGTATTTTAAGCTTATTTCATAAATTGTATTTATTCTAAAGTGCAGAATAAAAATGTAAATGAGATGATTGAAAAAGAACACTGATCAAAATTAGAGAACACTTTCAGATACCTGCAAGTTATTGGTGTTAATCTGGCAACTGGTGCTATTTTCCTTAATGATCTGACAAACCCTATTTAATTGGCAGCCTAACTTTTCAGTTTTCACTGACTTTTCCAAAATGGAGTGCTGATCCAAAGTGTCTGAAACCCTCCGGTAGCAGGTTGTCCAGATGAAGGCCAAAGGGGTGACCCTATCGGCCATAGCAAAGGAAATTGGTCGTTCCAAATCTGTAATTTCTAGAATATTGCATCTTTACAGCATCACAAACTCATTCAAGTCCCCCAAGAAGGCTGGTCGCCCTCGAAAGACAAATGCAAGAGAGGACAGGATAATGCGGAGAATCTCCATGTGTAATCGTTTCAACACTGCAGCTGGAATTGTTCACCAGTTCAGCACTAAACAGGGTATGGATCTGTCTCGTCATACAGTGTCTCGAGGTTTAAGAGAATTTGGACTTAAAGCCCTTTCTGCAGTGACCAAACCTCTCATTAGCAGAAAGAATCACAAGGCTAGACTCTGAAAACATTGATACAATGAATGAATCAGAGTCCTGATCTAAACCCAATAGAAAACCTTGGAAAAATCCTTGGTGACAAAGGTTTGGCCAAGAAATCCACGACAGTCATAGAACTGTGGAAGAGACTGGAAGAATAGTTGTTGACTGGTGATTGGTGACTGCTGTAACCTTCAGAAAACTTACAATATTTTTCTGTGCTACAGTCATGGCTGTTCTCGAATTATGATCATCAGTTTTTTTTTGAAAAATAAAATGTTATGTTGATATACTTTGGTTACTTTGTAAAACACTGTTCTCATGGTGTACCCCTTACAAAAAATCCTTCAAATGTTTATCAATATAGATAAAAAATTTTCTTCAAAAAATCAAATGTTCATAAATTGTTCTTTCATTTTGATCTCCAGTGTATAACAGAACTCTTGCATAGGCCAACCAAAAATATGAGGACCTTGGATCAGATCAGCACCTAATGTGGGGGAAGTGTACTGCACCTAATGTGGGGGAACTGTACTGCAACTAATGTGGGGGAACTGCACTGCACCCAATGTGCGGTGACTTGTACTGCCAACCTAATGTGCAGGGACTTTTACTGCACCTATTGTGCAAGGACTTGTACTGCCAAACTAATGTGCGGGGACTTGTACAACTATACTGCCAACCTAATGTGCGGGGACTTATACTGCACCTAATGTGGGGAACTATACTGCACCTAATGTGGGGGAACAATACTGCACCTAATAGGGGGAACTATACTGCACCTAATGTGGGGGAACTACAACCTAATGCGGGGGAACTATACTACCAAACTAATGTGGGGGAACAACTATACTCCCAACCTAATGTGGGGGAACTGGGGGTGGGGTTGGTGAAGAAAAGTGTAGTGGAGAAGGACCAGGAGGGCATGGGGGGCTGAAGTGAGGTTGTTTGGCGGGGGGGGGGGGGGGGGGGTTGAGGTAAGGTCGGTGTGAGTTTTGTAAAGGGGGTAGAGGAGTGTGAAGGGGACTGAGGGGGGTCAAGGGGGTGCAGAAAAGTGGAATAGTGAAGAAGGACCACGAGTGTTGAAAGGGGGGGACTTAAGGACCAGGGGAGGAATAAGGCTAAGTTTCCAGTTAAGGCCAAAGAATTACCATAACACAGGAAAAAGCAGTAACAGTTTTTCTGTGTTTTTGCAGGTAAAAAAAAAAGGGGGAAACCTAGCCTTAGGGGTCTCTGGGAGCAGGAGTCTGGAGGAAGACTTAGGGGTCTGGGGGAATTAGGGCTCGTCCACACTACGAACTTCCGCCAGCAGAATTTCACTTGTTTTCAATGGGATGCTGCTGCTCTGTGCACACTACAGAAGACACAGTGTGTGGTAGTATTATTTTTAGAGGGCATGATGTTTGGCAGTATAATATACAGGGTACACAGGGTTTGGCAGTATAATATACAGGGTACACAGGTTTTGGCAGTATTATATACAGGGTACACAGGGTTTGGCAGTATAATATTTAGGAACCACAGTCTCTTGTAGGGTTATAATGATTGTTGTCTTTATACAGAGGATGAGGATCGGCTGGCAAAGTGAGGAACCAATGATGTCCAGGCGTCGAACTTTACAGAGGAAGATGGAGCTGGAAGAAGACCTGGCGTCTGGACCAGATGAAGAAGAAAAGGAAAGACAACAGAGAAGACGTCTCCTGTGAGTCATTTTATGTTTGTGTATTCTCCTGACTGTCCCATTAGGTCTCTCGTCACTTCTAAGTTTTGCACTAATAATGGATTTTTACCCTGTATCCCCATTTGAGGCTCCAGCTGTTACAAAACTACAACTCCTATAATGCCTGAAGCTCTCCAGACATAATCGGAGTTGTAGCTTTGCAACAGCTGGAAAGAGTGACTTGAACTGAAGTGATTTTAGACCATGCAGCACATTTTATTTTAACGGGGGCCTGACTTCTGTGGCACCCACCAAAAAAAAAGGCGACAGTCTAATATAATAACAACCACATCAATGTAAAACTTGGGTATAAATATAGTCAACAGTCTTTGGACTTCTTGGATGTACAGTTAAGGAAAAATGACAGCGGATTTCTCTCCACAGATGTTTTCAGAAAAAGTACAGCCACTAATTCCTTGCTACATGCGAGCTCAGCACATGTTCAGTCCACGATTAGAGCAATCCCTACCAGCCAATTTTTAAGAATCCGCAGAATTTGCTCATCAGAACAAGATTTTCAAAAACAAATGAATTCTTGAAAGAGAGATTTTTACAGAGAGGATACAGTCATCGCTGTGTGAAAAAAGCCTATCAGAGAGCACGCCGTACCCGAAGGGAGGATCTCCTTAAAGGTACGAAAACAACAAACAAATTTATCCCTGATAAAGTTAGATTTATATCTACATTCAATTGTGAATGGGAATCAATCAGGAAATGCCTACAGGATAATTGGGGAATTCTACAAACTGACCCACAAATTACAACTGTGATTACATCAAAAGTGCAGATGACAGCGAGGCGAAATAGAAATCTACGCGACACCTTAGTAAAAAGTCATTACGTGGCTAAGGTCATGAATCCATTCAGTTCTAGAGGCCCAAGAGTTGGGTGTTTTCCCTGTGGGGATTGCCGGGCATGTGCAAACATTGAAAGGGCAACGGATTTTACAACAGCAGATGGGTCACGCACTTTCTCCATCCGCCAGTACATCTCATGCAGCAGCTCCTATGTAATCTATTATGCCACGTGCACATGTAATAAAATTTATATTGGTTTAACCTCAAGGGAGTTGAGGGTGAGAACGAGAAAACATGTACGGGATATACTAGTGGCTGGAGAGATTGCATACCCCACTACCCTAAAAATCCTACCAAAACATTTTAAAATGTACCATCAAGGTGACCCCACAAAATTAAAAATAAGGGGGATAGAAAAATTACATCTAGGCATTAGGGGCGGGGACTATAAGAAGATTCTCGCCTAGAAAGAGAGTAGATGGATAGTGACACTGGGTACAATAGCACCTGCAGGCCTCAATGAACAATTGAGTTTCACGGCCTTCCTATAACTATAGGGTGATGATCTTTGCATTGCATCCATTTTTTTATTTTAATGCTATCTTTTCTTTTGTTTTTAGCAGCGTGTATCATATACTTTGAAATGTACCCCTTGTCTGTTCCATGATGGCAATAGAAGATACTTGGAATTGACTTCAAGAATTGGTGCCATATAAGTGAACTTGATTATTATTTATGGATTTATTGTTAATATGAATTATTTGTAGGATTTCACGACACCCCAATGTAATCTTTGGTCAGATAGTCATTGCATGTATTTAGAAACTCTAGAATGATGAATATTGAAAAACTTCCCTGATGGCATGAAATATATATATATTAATTATCGGTTTATCATGTATTTTGCCCCCTTTCCACCTTCGTTAATATTTATCTATATACACTATTTACATGTAAGGTTAATATACCCAGGCCCATTTTTGGTCTCAGTCTGTTCCTTACTTGACAGGCCCGCAACAAGTCCCAGTGGAATGGAAGGGGGACTGTCGGGGGGGGGGGGGTTAGCATCATAATGAAGTGCTCCGTCTTCCAGGCAGCCTTAATTTGGCCCTGAAGATCTGCAAAGGATAAAAATTTTAAGCACCTATTTTTAATCTGTGGCATGTGGGAGGGGCTTCAATGGTATAGTCTAATATGCTCAGGCCCATTTTTGGTCTCAGTCTGTTCCTAACTTGACAGGCCCGCAACAAGTCCCAGTGGAAGGGAAGGGGGACTGTCAGGGGGGGGAGCATGATAATGAAGTGCTCCGTCTTCCTGGCAGCCTTAATTTGGCCCTGAAGATCTGCAAAGGATAAAAAATGTAAGCACCTATTTTTAATCTGTGGCATGTGGGAGAGGCTTCAATGGTATAAAATCCAGATCAAAAGGAAAGGTTTTCAGCCACTTAAGATCTCATAAATCAGATCAAGTCAATACATTATGATTGTGTGATGCCTTGTTCTTCAGTGTACCAGTGACCGCCAAATGTCATGAGAGAGACAGAAACCTTGAATTTATAAACCTTGGGATGTCAGCACTGTTAAAGTTGTGTATCCCAGTGGTTGGGAGACCAACAACAAACTGGAATAATAGAAAGAAGTGCACAAAGGCGAACCTCTGCATGGGTGAATTGTCAGAGTAGAAGAACGGCGTGTAGTGATTCCTTCTGTACTACCAGAAAAACTGAATGTCACATACAGGCATAAATCATTGAACAGTGTCTTCACAAACCAGCAGAAAGCACTTGCACAACACTGGACTACAAGCCAGGCATTCAGATACATGTGTTCCATTGACCTCATGCCACCACTCTTAAAGGCTATCATATTGCAGAGCAAGATGGTAATAGAGGCTGGAATGGAGTGAGTCCTGGTTTTGTCTTGGATCATGTTGGCAATGCCATAAATATGCCTTTATGAAGGAAGGAACGTTACACTGGTAATACTCTGGGTATTAGGTCGTGAGGTGGCATAATGTACATTATCTGGACCACGCTAGTCTTTATTCCAGGCACACTAACAGCTCAGTGTCACAGTGAGAATTCAAATACAGAAAAAAACAGACATGGTCGCACATCTACAACATGCACAGTGATGTAAGGCTTCTCAGTAAAATTTATTAAACTAACAAGTCGTTATTACAGTATATTTAATGATCATGAAGTGCAAGCCCGCTAGCCACGTTACAGCCACATGTAAGTAGCGTGTCCCTAACATCCCTAGCATAAAATGGTGCCGCATCGGATGCTGTGGGCACTGGTGTCTCTGAGGTAGTGGTCGCCACTCAGTGCAGAGCCATTTAATGCTAAGGATGTTAGGGACCCGCTACTTACAGGTGGCCGTAACGTGGCTAGCGGGCTTGCACTTCATGATCATTAAATATAATAATGACCTGTTAGTTTACTAAATTAATAAAGTCTAAAATCACTGTGCATGTTGTAGATGTGCGGCCATGTCTGTTTTTTTAATTCATCAGTGTTACAGTGATCTGATCAAGGAACCAGTGGTCTGGCGCCATTTTTCAATATGACAAAATTTCTCATGCTATTGTAAGCAACCTACATGGCCTAAATGTTACAATGCTACAATGGCCTGCAGCGTCTCCGGATTTGGAAACATGATTGGCAGTTGCAAAGTGAATCGCTAGTAGTGGCTCTTGATGATTTGTGTGCCCAAGTGCATTCAGCGTGGCAGAACATGTGAGTTATGTCAGTATAGTCCAGTTTTCCCCCTCCCATAAATGACATCCATGCCCCCTTTCCTACTGTATCCATAGCCTGTATAGAAATTTAAGTGTTGATAGATTAGAGAAAGGAGAGAGAGATGATAAATGCCCTGATGCTGACTGCTGGAGGAGATGCCAAAAACCCACTTTACTTTAACCAAGGTATTAAGATACAAGCAATAAATTAAGCCATTGCTCTGGATAGATAGATAGTTTAGATATGGATAGACCGACAGATAGACCGACAGTAAGATCAATATCTTTAGATGTAGCAGACATATCCCTGCCATTAACTCAGAACTGTAAGGCTGCTTTCACACTATAAAAATTCATCCGTAATGAACATCCGTCATAAAAATCTTGAAAATCATTATAGTCTATGGGATTTTTCTAATAGCTGTTTTAACCTGTTATCGCCCGTTATTAATAACGGCCATTATTTTGTGACAGGCGAATGAACAGAAGAAATAGTGCATGCACTTTTTCTCCCATTACTATCGCCTGTCACATAATAACGGCCGTTATTAATAATGGGCGATAACAGGTTAAAATGGCTATTAGAAAAATCCCATAGACTATAATGGGATTTTCTAACGGCCGTTTAACGGCCGATTTTCAAGATTTTTATGACGGTCATTCATTACAGATGAATTTATATAGTGTGAAAGCAGCCTAAGACAATCATTTAAAATCTACTGAATGTTCCTGGTTCCTTTTACTTGCATTGTACTAAGGTTTTCTCCAAGGCCATGTTCACACCAAGGAATTTCCAAGTGGAATCTGGAATTCAGCTTGGAAAATCCGTTGCTTCCAATGAGGTTCTGCTAAACCGTGCACATGGCAGAATTTCCGTGGAATCCCAATTCTTTTTGCAAAATTTGCATAGATATTCTTTGCCCTCTATGGAGATGTCACATATCCATGCGGTTCTAGCTTGAGCTTGTTCTGCTGGCATCTGTAATTTGCAGAATGGACATTCCGACCGGACATTCTGCAAAAATTCCGCTATGTGAACATAACCTTACTAGTACCTTTCCAAAAGTGAACATAAACATCAGGCACGACCTGTTGATGTCTTTTCCATTTGATATGCTGGATATGACAATTACATAAGGAGATCACTGACTTTGTTCTTTATAACCCAACCATGGGCTGCTGCATTCCATTAATAACCATATAACTTGCCTGTATATAATTGTATGGTATCCCGCTTCCTTTCACCTGTTGTTTCGAGGCCACAGGCTAAAAACTGCTTATTGCAAAGCTCTTGTAGACCATTTTATTCATGGTGGCTCATTCTCTGGGTAAATAGATAGCATTTAGTGAGGATCCACTGTAATTAAGGATGAATAGGACTCCTACATAATAGCAGCATACTGATCTAAAGTCTAGTGTGACAACAACCTGTGTGCTGCGGCATCAATAGTGACATGGAATGCTTTTAAAGCGAATAGACTGGGTTTTATGGTTACAGAAGTCTTAGTCTACTGAGGTTCAATCGGTGCCCTGCACAGGCTTGGGTCTGCTCGTAGATAGATGAATGTGTGTGGCTGTCTTTAGTATCACATGCTATGTTATTTTTCTTGCATACACTTAAATGCATTGAATATTGTTGATATTTTGTGCGGCTTCATTGTGTAGTGGCGGCAGCTTCTGGAGCTCAAGGCTGGCCAACAACAAAAAGCTGCACTGTACAAACAGAGATTTATCCTCTGTACCCGGAGTGACAGAGAAGTCATCAGCCTGGTGTGTCTGAGCCTTGTTCTTTGCACTGTCTCTGATAAGAGCCCACTATTCCCCCAGCTGAGCTTTTCCCTTTCCTGCCAGAGAATCCCTGCAGCTGTCCCAGAATAACATTCATTTCCTTCCTGAATATAGGTCTGGAGTGGCTGGACACCCCAATGTAAAACTGAGAAGGAAGACAGAAGCAGACAGCACATAAGTCAAGAGCTGGCACTGCCCCAACCACTAATGAACTGGCACTGATTTAGTGATGAAAGAGATGGAGAAACAGGACATATGCACGCACAATGTCACAGTGTCACGGCCCGTGGACTAAAGACAATAATGTGCAAAGTTGTCAAGGACAAGAAGACAGTTAGACTCAAGTAAGATACGGCAATACTTACACAGAAGAATTATTGAGCACAGTTTAGGCTACACACTGAACTATAAGGGCTTATTTCTCAACGCAAAGAAAATATATTTATTTAAACCCAATCTGCAGGCATCAAAGTGCCACTTTTCTCAATAGACTGTGTCTAGTCTCAAAGGGGTACTCCAGTGGAATACATTTTTTTTTTTTTTTAAATCAACTGGTGCCAGAAAGTTAAAAAATATTAAAATATCTTTACCCTTCCAGTACTTTTAAGCAGCTGTATGCTACAGAGGGAATTCTTTTTTATTTTTTTTATTTATTTATTTATTTTGTCTTGTCCACAGTGCTCTCTGCTGACACCTGATGCCCATATCAGGAACTGTCCAGAGCAGCATAGGTTTGCTATGGGGATTTTCTCCTGCTCTGGACAGTGCTCTGTGGGAGAACATTCTTCAGACAACCATTAAAGGGGTACTCCACTGGAAAACATTTTTTTTTTTATCAACTGGTGCCAGAAAGTTAAACAGATTTGTAAATTACTTTGATTTAAAAATCTTAATCCTTCCAGTACTTATCAGCTGCTGTATACTAAAGAGGAAGTTCTTTTCTTTTCGATTTTCCTTTCCAGTCTGACCACAGTGCTCTCTGTTGATACCTCTGTCCATGTCAGGAACTGTCCAGAGCAGGAGAAAATCCCCATAGGAAACCTATTCTGCTCTGGACAGTTCTTAAAATGGACAGAGGTGTCAGCAGAGAGCACTGTGGTCAGACAGAAAGAAAATTCAAAAAGAAAAGAACTTCCTCTGTATTATACAGCAGCTGATAAATACTGGGAGGATTAAGATTTTTAAATAGAAGTAATTTACAAATCTGTTTAACTTTCTGGCACCAGATGATTTAAAAAAAAATGTTTTGCAGTGGAGTACCCATTTAACCCCTTAACGACCAAGGACGTATATTTACGTTTTTGGCCGTCTCCCGCGATATAACGCGGGGTCACGCGGTGACCCCGCATCATGTCGGGTCGGTCCTGGCATGTATCTGAAGCCGGGACCCGGGGCTAATTAATCCTTCAACTTTGAGCGCCGCGTCTAAAACGAAAGTGAAAGCTGCCCGGCTGCTCAGTGGGGCTGATCGGGACCACCGCAGTGAAAATGCGGTGTCCCAATCAGCTGGGACACGAGCGGAGGTCCTCTTACCTTCCTCCTGCGTGTCCCCTTGGCGATTGATTGCTCCAAGCCTGAGATGCAGGCTTGAGCAATCGACCGCCGATAACACTGATCACTGCCAAGCTATGGCTTTGCAGTGAACAGTGCTGGCAATCAGTGTATGCTGGCAATCAGTGATTTAACCCTTTCCTTAATAAAAGTTCAAATCATCCCCCTTTTCCCATAAAAAAAAAAAAAAAAACACCATGGAAATAAAAATAAATATAAACATACTTGGTATCGCCGTGTGTGTAAATGTCCAAACTATAAAAATATATCATTAATTAAACCACACGGTCAATGGCGTACGCACAAAAAATTTCCAAAGTCCAAAATAATGTATTTTTGGTCGCTTTTTATATCATGAAAAAAATGAATAAAAACGCGATAAAAAATTCCGATCAATACAAAAATGGTACCACTAAAAATGTCAGATCACGGCGCAAAAAATGAGCCATAATACCACCCCATACACAGAAAAATATAAAAGTTATAGGGGTCAGAATATGACAGTTTTAAACGTATAAATTTCTGTGCATGTAGTTATGATTTTTTCCAGAAGTACGAAAAAAATCAAACCTATATAAGTAGGGTATCATTTTAACCATATGGACCTACAGAATAATGATAAGGTGTCATTTTTACTGAAAAATGTACTGCATAGAAACGGAAGCCCCAAAAAGTTACAAAATGGCATTTTTTTCTTCAATTTCGTCGCACAATGATTTTTTTTTCCATTTTGCTGTAGATTTTTGGGTAAAATGACTGATGTCACTGCAAAGTAGAATTTTTAGTTGCAAAATTGAAAGGGTTATGATTTTTAAAAGGTGAGGAGGAAAAAACAAAAGTGCAAAAACCGAAAAACCCTGCGTCCTTAAGGGGTTAATGACCTCATTGATAGCTTGCCAAGGCATATAAGTGTGTATATTTCTGTGCATGGCGCTCATATTTGATACTGAATAAATTGAGATTTTAACATTTTGATTCAATTTTTTATTAATCATTTGCATTTCATTAACATGTCTATCAATCCTGTGATTTCCATAATTTCAAAATCTTTCCTCCTTTGGTTTTGCAATTTAAATGAGAAGTTTATGTGATGTAACTGGATACTGTTATAGCTCTGTGCTTCCTGTATTTAATGTTACTCTATGGTTAGATACTTTTCTGTACACAGGTGATGTGCAGGTACAGACAGTCTTTAGCATCAAAGCACCTAGAATGGTTTATAAATGGTTTATAAATAACCTACATAAAGATAAAAGACAGAATTTATATCTATTTTACCCTCTCTTGTAGCTGTTACTCTTAGCAGTCTGGGTTTCTCTACTATTGCCTGCATCAGACATCTTATCCCCTATTCTTTGGATAAGGGATAAGATGTCTTGGGGCCGGAGTACCCCTTTAATTTGTGTTACTTAATACATGTGTCGTTACACTGGTATACCACTGTTTGTGATCCTTACCTCTTGCACTCTCTCCAGTGATGTCCATTGTGCCTATACTAGAGATAAGTGACTCAAAGCTGACCGACCCCAATTCGTTACGAATTACAGGAAAAATTTGATTTGCAATGAATGTAAATATCGCCGTGATTCTATCGCGCAAAACACTTAATTAAACTCCATTTACTGCAGTCCAGGCTCCAGGGCATCAAAAATAGTGGATCCACATGTCAGTACATGGGGCATGGAATGCTGGGAAGGCAAGGCGGTAAGGGAAGTAGGCAGGATGACCCTGAATCACATACAGGATACAGCCTATCAGCAGCCAGTCAGCAGCGCTATATATTCGGCAGCCATTTTCTGGCTTGTCATTTAATTCATTACACTGCAGAGACATAGGACGGACATCGCAGTGTGTGTTACACAGGAAAGCTTTTTGCAGCAACGTTTCCCTCCTAGTCCCCTCAGCTTTCTGTTGGACACAGAGCACAGCGTTTTTGCACAGAAATTAATTCTTACTGCAGCGATTAACCCGCAGTCACTGTTAACAGCATTGTATTACATAGAGGGGCAGAGAGCTGTGTGTTGCCTCAGCTGCAGAAACGTTTTCAGAGGAGGGAGAAATAATTTTTTAGGGCAAATCTGTATCTTTGTTCCACAACAACTGGTCTGCTGGTTATACTAGTCTGTAGACAGTATAATCCATACCCAGCAGTCCATTCCTAATAGTATTTGAAAGAGAGTCTTTTTGCAATTTTGGGTTTAGTACACAGTGACTGTGTATGCAGCATTGTTATGTACTGCTGGTGTTGTTGGCAATTTTTTTTTCTTTTTTACATACTGTAGTGCATTTTTCTGCCCTCATAAGTGCATACCACATACGTAGTGTACTATTTTGTACCTGTTAATATGTCAATGGCCTACAAGCTGTGAAAGCCCAGGCAAAAGTACTCACCGGCTGGTGTTGTACTCAGATACTTTTTTAAGTGTACTGTAGCACATTTTTCTGCCCTCATAAGTGCATACCACATACCTACATCTAAGTAGTGTACTATTTTGTACCTGTTAATCTGTCAAGGGCCTATATACTGTGAAAGAACAGCCAATAGTACACACCTGCTGCTGTTCTAGACAAATACTGTTTTAAGCATAGTGAAGCGTATTGAACTCCCCTCATATACGCAATAAATATGTCAGGCAGGGTAGTGCCAGGACGTGCACAATGGAGTGGCAGAGGCCTAAATTCATTAGGCGCAGGCAGAGGTTGAAGCAGAGTAGGGGCGTGTGGCAGCCGGAGTCGAGAGAGGTCTGAGCTCCCGGTGTCAACTACCAGTCGTGCCTCGACCAGCAACCCAGCAGCCGTGATTGGTTCACTCGGTCATCCACTTCATTCGAAGTGACATCCGACACCCCCAGTCAACAGTCGGCGGGTTCCTCAGACTCAACCCTCAGTTGGCATGGTCCTCATGCTGCTGCTGCCACCTCAAGGCTCTGTCATTGTGCTGCTCTATGGTCTCCTCATGCTAATGCACTGCCTCCAGGTTCTGTCATTGTGCCGCCATGTGACATGTGACTTCTTGTTAGACTTGGTCCTTTATACCCACACGGCGATGCCCGGGACACTAAAACTTGGGAGTGTTAGCTAAAAATGTAATTTCTAAATCTTAAATTTCAATTTCTAAATCTTAAATTTCAATGGTCTCCTCATGCTTCTGCCAACCCCAATCTGTGCCATTAAGCCACTATATGGTATCCTCATGCTTCAGCCAACTCCAGGCTGTGCCATTCAGACACTATATGGTCTCTTCTCATGCTTCAGCCAAATCAAGGTTGTGCCATTCAGACACTATATGGTCTCTTCTCATGCTCCAGCCAACTCAAGGCTGTGCCATTCAGACACTATATGGTCTCCTCATGCTGCCACAAACTCCAGGCAGTCATTCAGCCACTATATGGTCTCCTAATACTGATTCCACCTCAAGGTTCTATCATTGTGCTGCCATGTGACATGTGACTCCTTGTTAAATTTGGTCCATTGTACCACACACCAGGGCCCAGGACACTATATGGTCTCCTCATGCTGCCACAAACTCCAGGCTGTGCCATTCAGCCACTATATGGTCTCCTCATGCTTCAGCCACCTCCAGGCTGTGCCATTCTGCCACTATATGGTCTCCTCATGCTTCAGCCACCTCCAGGCTGTGCCATTCAGCCACTATATGGTCTCCTCATGCTTCCAACATCTCCACGCTGTGTCATTCAGCCACTATATCATTGTGCCGCTCTGCAGTAGTGATTCTAATAGCGATGCCTGTAATCTGCATGTCATACTGAATAACAGTATTATTTCACTACCCCAGCACACTCCATATGCGTTCTAGAACAAAGCAAAGTGTTCTACACCCCTATTGAGGCTTTCTGTAGGCCAGAAATAGCCATTTTTAATATAGATTTGCTGCAATAAAATTCGAAAAATATCGTAAAATTCGGCTGAATCGAATTTTTCTAAAGTTCGCTCATCTCTAGCCTATATGTGTTTAATCATGTTTTAATGATATCTGTGTCTAATAAAGATTTATATTGTTTTGTATCTGTGCTGTTGTATGGCATATTTTTGGAGTTGTGACTTTGTAGAATACCACATCTCAGACTCTTCTTTGAATTCTTCTCTTGGTTTTTTTTTTTTTTTTTTTTGCAAAAACACTGCGGCCAAAGTTGGAATTTTTCTGCATTTTTGGGCTCAGTGGCAGTTTTTCAAAATCACAACATGTTGAGACTATGACGTTTTTTTCACTGAAAAAACTACCAAAGGAGAAAAATTGCAATTTCCACACAAAGGTAAAAACGCCAGAAAAAAACACATAATTCAGAATAATGCAGAGGCAGTTTTTTAAGGCGAAAAAACAAGTCAAAACCAAGTCTAAAGGCCTTTTCATTTTACTTTGTATTGAATTGACAACAATCTTCTAATAAAGGAGACTTTGCAGAATACAACAGTTCAGAATCTTCTTTGAGGCTTTTTATTTTTATTTTGTAATGAAAGGACAATTATCTTGTGATAAAAGTGACATTTCGCAATTCCTCGCTGCAGATACAGTATGTGCTTAGATTCTTCTATGAGGCTGTTTATGTTTCTTTTATAATGAATTTACAATATCTTGGAAGGTATCGTGGCCACTTATCAGGGTGTTTTCTTCCTCTGCATGTGGACTGGATGTGAATGACGTTGTTTCTGGCACTGACAAGTCAATTACCTTGTAAGTTTTTTTTAGCTGTTTATTCTTTATTCCCAGGGTTACTATCCAAGTAACCTATGTAAACATCAAGGCTTATTTCAATCTGCAAATGGCTGTGTCTTATCTGGCTTTGTGTTTTATGCAGTGATGAGGATAAAATGTAAAATGTTAAAAAATGGACACATAGGGACTCATGTACTATGATTCCCCCTTTTTTCCCATTTTTCATAGTAATTTTAATTCATTTTTCAATTACATACACAAATGGGCTTTCACATGTCTCTAAACTTTGGTGCATTGGAAATGAGCCAATGTGCGCCAAAGTTTTTCACCTCTACGTTAAAAATTGCAGAATCACAGAAAAGGTGCAAAAGAGAGGGTAAAACATTTCAGAAATGAATGGAATTATAATGTAAAGACTACAACATGCCTAAATTGGAGAAAGTGACTGATTAGTCAGAAAAATAGCAAAACTTTGGCATATGTTTGGTACATGACGTTAATAATAGAGTGAAATGCATTTCCCCATGCTTTTTTTTTTACCAAGATTTAAACAGAAACACAATAGTGCATGAGACTAGTATTGCAGCTAAAGAGATATTCTGCTGTCTAGGTTGTTCCCGTTGCTTCCCCTGCTAACAAGTGGGGCTTGTCTTAAATGGCAGGAAAACAAGTAAGGAAAAGATTGTGGCCAGTTTCAGGGTGTGGCAAGCTGTACAACTGCCTAGGGCCAGTCACCATTTTAATAGGGGGCTCTGGGAATAGGAACTTCAAAAGCTAACTGTAACTGCCAAGTATTATTTAGCAATGTATAATGGTACTATTTGGGAACTGAACTGCCGTATCGTGTTAAGTTATAAATATTAATTTTAAATTTCCTGCCTTAAGTTCTATTTTAGTTGGCAATAAAAGCTGTAATTTTGTATCCAGTATCTAGTAATTGGTGTGATGTTATAATTTGTATGGCCGTAGTCATCAGGACTTTAAAGTATGTTTAAGGCAGGGTTCATACTGGGGAATTTTCGTCCCGAAGAATTCCATCCAGAGATTTTGAGAGCAAAGCTAGGACATTCAACGCTTGGACATTGTCACCCCATAGACTTATTGAATTCTGCCAAAAGTATGAGCCAAATTATTCTTTCAGCAGCGGAGCGTCCACCACTGGAATTCCGTACTTTGCACTTTGCAGCGGAATCTCATTGACAGCAATGGTATTCTGCTGCAGCGGAATTTCCAAGCATAATTTTTAATCATAATAACGCCCTGAAATTCAGTAGCGAGAACCTATCCTTAGAGTTAGCACCTAGACTCGATCTCTACCTATTATGAACTAACATTGCAGTGAAAGCTTTTGAGATGGTAAGTTAGAGGAACTGAATAGCAGAATGTCATTCAGTCTTAGTTCTGTTCTAATAACCAATAAGATTATGTCCATAATGTCACTGCATTTCATGATGATAAGAGTCCATTTGATCCTCTATAATGCAATGTACCACCGTGTGATGCTCCCATACATCATGACATTAAGGAATAAAGTCATCAGGACATTAAGCATTGCTGCTAAGAGAGAATATCACTGTAATATGGAGCATTACAGTCGCCAAAATGTGCCATCAGAGAAAAATGAGAATCTCCAGGGCAATAGATCCTGCAGAACAAGAAGTAGAGAGAAACACAAAGGGGAGACAGATAGGACTCACATAAAGTAATAATGGGTGAGGAGGAAAAAGAGAAATGGAACCCTACAAATTGGTCCAATCTGTATATATCAAACTTATTTAAGGAGAGTAACTCAAAAATAGAGACACAGAGCTTGGCTGCACATCCACAACTCATTGATTTAATTGCTTTTTGCTAAATTTCAAAACAGGTTGTTAGTATACCCTTAGATCAAACCGTGCAAGCCCACTCGCCATGTGAAGTCCACCTGATAAGAGTGGGTCCCTAAGCTAACACTGACATAGCACTGGGCAGTGACCACCGCTACTGCAACACCAAGCCCACACCAAACCTGATCAAACCACCAGCTCTGGTCCACCCCACCCCACAGACAAAGCACCACAGTAATAAAGGCCACTGCAAAGCACCACACCTGTGTGAACACCTACCATGTGCTCCCTGGCAAAACCCGACAGCTCAGAGAAAAATGAAGGGAAAAGCTCCAAATGTGTAAATACGGTGGAAAAATACCTGTTGGGAAACTCCGCCAAAGAAAAAGACACTCAACTCCCAGTAAATCAAGACCAATGTTGTATGTGGAATTTTCATGTCGCTTCTACAGAACTACAGTAAGAGAAACAGCCAGCAACTGCCAGAAATAAGCTAACTATATTTTGGACACAAAACTTGGAATACAATATGGCATGTAGGAAAACACCACTGTGTCTGTCACCGCCTGTCAGATATTTGCTTTGTGATTAAAGCCCGATTCAGCACCTGTGGTTATCAGTTTCTTCCTGCATTGCTCGGTAGTGGGGAGACCAAGATGCATGCAAGAGGCTAAGGGTTAGTAATAGGGTCAGTGTCTATGACAGCTCATGACCTACTGTCAGGAAACCAAACAGATAAATGTGACTGGTCCACCACACAATGCCTATGACTTTTGTTATTGACTTCTTTGCATCAGTGGAGTTTAAAGGGATACTCTGCCCCTAGACATCTTATCCCCTAACCAAAGCATAGGGGATAAGATGTCGGATCGCGGGGGTCCCACTGCTGGGGACCCCCGTGATCTCCCTGCTGCACCCAGCATTCGTTTAGGGCGTCGGGTGCAGCGCCAGAGGCTCGTGACATCATGGCCCCGCCCCCTCAATGCAAGTCTATGGGAGAGGGCATGACGGACGTCGGACCCCCAGCTGGACCCCCGGATCAGACATCTTATCCCCTATCATTTGGTTGACTAGGGGCGGAGTACCCCTTTATCAGATAGTGAAATCTCTGAATTCAAATTCATCCAAGCACTGAAAGTCTTTGTTTTAATGTTTGGATAGGGGTCCCAGTTATGTGTCCAAAAAAGTTAAAATGTTCAGTTGGGGCCTCATTTGTCAAAAGTGTTTAAAAGAAAAACTAGTTCAGCTGTGGAAAGGAAAAGAGCAGAGTGCATCATAGGAAACTTAACTTGAGTATGATATACACTTTAAGAAAGATAAAACTGCAACATCAAGAAGGACAATCTGTACGGTTATCCAAATTTGCAAAAAGGTCAAATTTCTAAATACCTGGCTCCAATGTGTGGTATTTAGGAGGGGCATCAATAGTATAATAGCCAGATCAAAAGCAAATGTTTTCAGACACATAAAACCTCAGAAATTTAATCAACCCAATACAATACGATAATGCGAAGACTCATACTACGGTCTATTTACATTGGCCAATTATCACAATTATCATTGGGTACTATTATTTTGGTCACACAATGTAAATGAAAGAGAAGAACAACAATAAATAACGAAAGTATTGTTTACCATTGACCTTCATCAATTGTACTGCCATAAAATGGGCCCACAGGCAACAGTTCCACTTTCTGCAGTATATGTGTCCAAATAAATAGTACATTTAAAATACTCACCTGTGCCTGTTCCAACATGAAGTGTGACATGGCTTTTTCATCCACAGATCAGGTTAACCTGAAGCTATGTTCACACAGCAGAATTTCTGCAGCAGATGTTTTTGCTGCTGAAATCCTGATTTTGGCGGAACCTGTTCAATGTTTCTGCAGTCTGCTCGGAAATGCATTGCCTATGGAGACGGTGCAATTCCGAGTGGCCCTAGTGCCGCAGAAATAAACAGATGAGCGGACATATTTTTGGCCGTGTAAACATAGCCAAACACTGACTGACTAGTGTGTGAAGACAAAGGGTGGTGCAGACTTCTGGCCAAAGAGGTTACAGTATAAGTAGTACAGTAAATCGCAAAGCAGGTCGCAAAAAGCTTCCTTTTGCCCACCATCTACTAGGAGAGAGTGATTAAAGCAGACAGCCCACTGGGGCATCAAGGAAATAAATATTTAGTTTTTCTCAGAAGACTTAACTGCACCTCAAGTGCCTAGGGCCAACACAGGCCCCCTGATAGTAGATGTTGGGGGGAAAAAGGATTTATCGTGTTTAAATTCAGCACGCTGATGCTTCTGTTATTCTTCTTCTTATATTTTTACATTTGCTCTAGTGTTTTAGCTAAGGTTAATCCCTTATGTTATAGGCACATGGGATGGCAATAGGGGTCCATTCTTCAATGTGGCCCAGATAACAGACCATACAAAGGAAGCCATATGCAAGAATGCAGAAATGTAAAATGAAGAGTTAATGTTATTGCTCCTTAAGTATCGGCAGGTATCCAAGGCTATAGACTTTTAGAATAGGCGTGCTCGCATCGCTTCCTGTTTTTCCTCTCCCTTTCCCCTGTTGGATTAATGAATTGACCCGACATACAGCAAAGGAACCCAGAATCACTGATTAGTGTTTTTTCAGAAGGACTCTTCTGACCCTCTTAAGACAATGGCAGGAAGACGTTTAGAGACAGGCTGATGTTTTCCCCAAATGTATATATATTTCTTTTCAATCAGGTCTTTTTTTATCTCAAGTCCTCTTTCCTGGTCTCTTCACCAATGATTCACCGCTGCCTTTCAGTCCAAGATTTAAATTAAGACTCTTGTTTTGTCTTGATTTCTCTGGAGAATAAGTGTGATTAAGGAAAGGAGCCATTTATTTAATTCATTGAATATAATTGACTCACTCCCTTTCCCACAACCATTACAATACTATTGGAACACATATTTATGGGTATTTTACTGCTGGGACATCATTACATGGGTATTTCTAGAATTGGGACATTGCTTCATTGGGTATTTTACTACTGCATTTGTTGGGACATTGCTGCCTGGTCATTTTACTATAGGAACATTGCTGTGTGAGTTCATTATTGGTATATACATAATTAACACCATTGATATGAATTACCTAAATTGGGACTTAGGCCCTCTTTTAGCTCTGCGTTGTTTAAGCGGTTGTTCCTAGAAGACTACCCCATCAACATACTCTATACAACATACTCAACATACACAATGGAAGGGGGTCTCCTGCCCAAAGAACCTGATCCCTTAATTTATCACTATACCCTACACTCCCTGCACCTTAATATATGTCTCATTTGGGCATACACAGATACTGGCTACCCTATTTACTAACTAATTAGTACTAGCTAATACTAGCTAGTACTAGCTAATTGTTTGGACAATTGAGCAAAACATTGAGCATCATACCTATTCCCTCATAGATTGTAAGCTTCTGCAAAAAGGGCTCTTGGTCATAGGCTCTATTGTCACAGGCCTCTGTTAAACAGCTACCACAAGAAGCTGCAGTGATATAAGTGTCCACATACTGACAGTTACTATATAAGGACAGTTTTATCACCAAATTGTCAGGTTTCAGAGTCCATGATAGCGAGAACATCCAGTAGAGGCTGTAAACACTGCTGCAGGATAAATCCTCTTAGAGGTTCGGTTTCTGTGTTTCAGCTATGACCCATAATCAGTGTTAAACCCCAACCCTCTCTTGGCCACCCTTTTTTGGCATCAGTCCAAAGCCAGAGTTCTCGGCATCCTCTCTAGGAAGAAGTCCTCAAACAGAAGGCTAAAAACATGTAGACACAGCATTATTGTGATTCTATTTGTCATCACTTTACAAGCACTTTACAGTTGCTAGTCATTGGTATCTGAATTATCACGTATATTACTTATTATCTTTTTTATTTTAATGTACTTTTTAGGGTATGAAATTCAGTACCACAATTTAAAAGGAGTGTCTCATGATAATATGCATTAATGTATATGCATGCTGTTTCATATTAAAGAGGCACTGTCGTAAAAAAAAAAAGTTTTATATTGTGCTTACTAAATGATAACATGACTTTTTAAATATATAGTTATTTAAAAAAAAAAAAAAAAGTCAATTTTACCTTATCTTTTTTTTTTTTTTTATTCCCACCACCAGGGTAATCTATTTTCCTCCACACCACTGACTCTTACAGCACGTTGGTTATCAGCCGTAAGGAAGGCAAGCTGGTACCCTGTATAGGAGATCTGTGCTGTGCAGGCTTGCTCCTGACAGACTGCTCTTCAGTGTATGATTGTCCCTGATTGGCTGAAGCCGTACACCCCCCCCCCCCCCTCATCTATATTCACTGCTTCTCTAACCATGTAACCTGCTCAGCTCTCCCAGCAACTTAGAGCAGCAGTTAAAGGAGCATGAAAACACAGTTCTCAGCGTATCTAAACATAATATTTATGATATTCCCTGTAGCTAAGTATGTGTGATACTGCAAGTTCTCAGCTGAGTATCTAAGCATATATATATATATATATATATGTGTGTGACACTGTATGCAGTCTTATATGTGTGATACTGATTTTACAGCAGTGTATCTAAGCATATTATGTGTGATACTGCCTGACAGCCTATTATGTGTGATACTGCAAGCTCTGTGTTTCTGTTTGGAAATCACTGTGTTAGAACAGCAGCTCTGCTATTTAGGAGTCTGAGAAAGCTGGAAGACATACACAAATAGAACAGACAGAAAATGTATCCATAAAAAATTACTGTACTTTTAGCGCTAAACCTTTTCACTAAGATCTAGATTTATTTTTACACGTTTTACCCTATTATAACCTCACCATTAGTGTCTTAGATATACTGCAGACAAACTCCAATAATCCTCTCTTTGTAACATGTACAGCATGAAAACAAAGAGGAAGGGGTTTCAGAGCAGCCTGCAGTGATTGGATGACTGTCCAGACTGGCTCCCCAGTGACTCAGAGCAGACTGAGAGGAGTCATGTAGAGGGAGGGCAAGATATGGACACACCCCCTCCACAAGAGAAGATGAAATGCAAGTGAGCAAGAGAAAAAGGGTTTTTGTGAGAGAAAAATAGGTGCTGGACATATGTATATGACCAGGATTAGGTACTGAGTAACATATAACAATTTTTTTTGTGGGATATAACAAGAAAGCTTTAAGTATGTGTGGGTTTGTGGGAAGGTGAGGGAGACAATAGTCTGTGTAACTAACATTTATTTCATAGCTATCTTATATGTATCAGTCCATAAAATAAGTTACCCGCACTGCTGCTTCACATATGGAAATGTTAACTGAACTCCTCTAGCGGCACGACCATTCAGGTGCTCACATATAAGATAAGAGATGTGTCCAATGCAGAAATGTAGAAGAATAGAGCACTCACCCGGTCTTGACGTAAGAAACTTCTTTATAGTGTCAAAACATTCTTAGCGTTCCATGGAGTGTGGGAGAGCAGACAGGAACAGGGAAGTGGGGAAGTGGGATGGGTTCCTGTCATCCCACTTCCCTGTTCCTGTCTGCTCTCCTGCACTCCATGGAACGCTAAGAATGTTTTGACACAATAAAGAAGTTTCTTACGTCAAGACCGGGTGAGTGCTCCATTCTTCTACATTTCTGCATTGGATACATATCTTATATGTATAGTCAGTTTTTGTGTTTCACTAGGCAAAGGTTCTAAAACATAGCTGTAAAGTTTCCAATTAAGTAATTGGTATTTGAATTAAGTAAATCTGGTCTATATGATATAGACCTAAAATAGATGTCAGCTTTTTGACAGTGCTTTCAGACCTGTCAGTTGATTAAAAAAAAACGATATTTAATTTACCAAGACACGAGTACTTTCATAAAAGATCAATTGAATATTTTTAGAAAAATATGAACTGAGGGCTAAGAACAAAAGTTCAAAGACAAGGTAAGGAAATTGTGGTCAGAAACAGAAAGGACAAAGAAATATCTTAGGGCCCTTTTAGATAACTTAACCGGAGACAGCATTGTGGTGTACAGTCATTTTCCCTACCTACACAATTCTGTTTTTGACCACATTAAGATTTCCAATAATAAATCTTTAGAGTTTTCAGAAAAAAATGTGAACATGCCCACTTTATCAAGTTAAAAATGCTATTTAAGGGGTTGTTTGGGTTTATTCTTGTAAAGTGTGTCCTTTTGCAAAAAAATTGTCGCAAAAAATGTGCTCCAAACTTGTGTTGCAAAAGCCGACAACTGTCAAAATGAGAATGATAAATCTGGGCCTATGTGACAGTAACAGTAGAGTACATTTCTATACATGTTACATTGCTAATCTTATTCTACATTCCAAATGACAGGTACAAGGCTGATGGAGGCAAGCCTGGGTTTGTGGTCCGGTCCCTCCTTCCTCCTGTCGTCAGGATTTTCTGCCTTCGGCTGACTCCAGTTCTTGTGTGACTCCAATGGTGACTCTCACTTCAGCGTCTGTGATGTCCCGTGTCTTCCAGGCCGATGAGTATGAGCCACATGGCTGTTGTCGACCTCTTGCCTGCAGTGGGACAGGAGCCGTGGAGTGAGCAACGTCTTTCATTTTTACAGGAGATATCTGGCCTCCTCTTCATATGGGTAGTGTCATGCAGGGGCTTCAAGGAGGTGGCAGTGGCTCCCGTCTGAGCAGTGGATGAGTTAAGGTCCATTCTGGGGTTGTCAGGTGTTACACTGGGCATGAGAAGGAGGGCAGGGGGCTGGAGGGGGGAGGGTATATAGGTTGCAAAGGGCATATCTGTACTAGTTATGGTGGTTTGGGGGAGGGTAGGGGTTGATAGGACTGCTAGGGGTAATTCTCATGTGGGATATTTTGCTATAATGTTCACAAAGGTCATGCAACTGAGCTTGGTATATCAGAGTACATGTATTTATTCTGTTCAGATGTACTTCTCACGTCTGAGGGGTTGTTATGTTTTATCAATTTTTCTTATAGGTTCAACTGTACAACTGCTTGTGGCTGGGAAAACGTTGGTTTGTGTAGCTTGTAAGCTGCATGTAAGATTTGGTCTTAGGTTTGGGGAGGGATCGGGGTCAGGGTTGGTTAGTGGCTTTCTTTCACCTGACCTGGTGGGTCAGGCAGGCAGCCTGCTGCCATTTCTTCATCACATTGTTTTCTATTCAGTCTTCTGTGTGCTCCCGGTGCGGGTTCTTACTCTAGCTTCTTTAGCCCAATGTGTGGGCTTAAACGTCTTCTTCTATGTTCCTCTTTACTCGCATCACCTGCAGGGTTAGATTGTTTTACTTGTGTTTCCTCAGTATGTTATGTACATCAGTAGGCCATGCAGGCTTCTGTTAATCAGGGTCTTTTTGTGGTTCTGTGCATCAGGCCTTGGTTTGCTCTAGTTTCACATAAAGAGAATTTCAGTCACTTTTAGGCATGTAAAATTTTGCGATGACAATCATTCCTCTTGGCAGGTCATTCATATCTCGACTCCTGGCTCAACTGTCAGTGATACCCTATTTAGTGATACCCTATTTAGCATGAGCAGACCTAGTTATGTGAGGAGAGTTTTTGCATACATTAAATGGTATATCTATGTTCATACTGGCTTTCTCTGGTCTGGAGTGTGGCTGCTGGAAGAGAGGCTGCTGAAAGAGAGTTTTAAAATCCAGGATATACCTACTGTGCGGAGTGATTCTGGGGATTATACATATTTGTGTGAGTACATTTGCACATAGTGGGATCACTGATTTTTAAACAGCCTTTTTACTATTTTTTTTCTCTACTGTGCCTTTAGGGGAAGGGGTAAATTGGTCACAGGTGCATAAATCTTAGTTTGTGACTCAGTTCTGAGCTTTCTCGGGTCTGAGTGTGGCTGCTGAAAGAGAGTTTTAAAATTCAGGAGTTTGAAAGCAGGAGTTTGAGATCCCTGTAAGTGTAACTTTCCTTGCACTGTAGGGACTTTAAACTCACAAAGTCTACAGAGAATTTAATTTTAAAATTTACTTTCTGTTTTTTGGCTGTTAATCTGTGAAATCCCCATAACTAGATGGCCTTCATGTTGAAAAATGCAGTCCGGTGTACATCTTGCGCAATGTATGCAATTCTTGAACAGCAGTTTGAGGGTGCATATTGTTGTGTGAGATGTGTGTGAGTTGTTCATTTGGAAGCCCAGATCCTGGATCTAGAAGAGCAACTGGCAACACTGAGACGCATTGACAACTTGGAGAGGAGTCTCCTGCTCGCTGAGCAAGCACTCTCAGGGGTAGAGGTGGGAGAGGATAGCGGGGCAGAGGTGCAGGACAGTTAGGCAGCTAGCTGGGTTACAGTTAGAAAACGGGGTAGAGGAAAAAGTGTCAGGGAGGCTAGTCCTGAACTGGCACACCCCAACAAGTTTGCCCGGTTGGCAGATGAGGGAGATGCCATTTCAGAGCTATCAGTACTGCAGCAGGATACTGCCTCTGACCGCCAGGGGGTTGTCTGCTAAAGTAAGGAGGGGGAGGAGGAGTGCAGGGCAGGCCAGACAGGTACTGGTAGTGGGGACTCTATTATTAGGGGGACAGACAGGGCAGTCTGGAAAAAACTAATAAATTAAACAACTTCTTCTCCACTGTATACAGTGAAAATGAAATGCAAGGTGAAATACAGCGAGATAAGGTAAACTCCCCAGTTCAGGTCACCTGTCTAACCCAGGAATTATAGGCCTGTTAGTTTAACCTCCGTTGTATGTAATTTGTTTGAGGGTTTTCTAAGAGATGCTATTTTGGAGTATATTGATAAAAATAAATGTATGACCCCATATCAGCATGGCTTTATGAGGGATCGGTCCTGTCAAACTAACATGATCAGCTTTTATGAGGAGGTGAGCTCCAGACTTGACCAGGAGCAATCGCTGGATGTCGTATATCTGGTTTTTCTAAAGCATTTGATACGGTGCCACATGAAAGGTTGGTGCATAAAATGAGAATGCTTGGACTGGGGGAAAATGTGTGCAAGTGGGTAAGTAACTGGCTCAGATATAGGAAACAGAGGGTGGTTATTAATGGTACTTATTCTGATTGGGTGACTGTTACTAGTGGGGTACCATAGGGGTAGTCTTGGGTCCTATTCTATTTAATATATTCATTAATGACCTTGTAGAGGGGTTGAATAGTAAAGTAGCAATCTTTGCAGATGATACAAAACTCTGTAAAGTGGTAAACACAATAGAGGACAGTGCACTGTTACAAATGGATCTGGATAGGTTGGAGGTTTGGGCTGGGAAGTGGCAGATGAGGTTCAACACTGATAAATTTAAGGTAATGCACATGGGGAAGATAGAATGCATATGGGGAAGAAATCCCGGGATTACATATTAAATGGGAGAACACTTTGGACAACTGACATGGAAAAGGACTTAGGAGTCTTAGTTAACAGTAAATTTAGCTGTAGTGACCAGTGTCGGGCAGCTGCTGCCAAGGCAAATAAAATCATGGTGTGCATCGATAGAGGCGTAGATGCCCACAACAAGGAAATAATTATACCGCTGTATAAATCACTAGTCAGACCACACATAGAATACTGTATACAGTACTGGGCATCAGTGTTCAAAAAAGATATAGTGGAGCTGGAGAGGGTTCAAAGACGGGCAACCAGAGTAATACGGGGAATGGGAGGACTACAGTACCCAAAAAGATTATCAGAATTAGGGTTATTTAACATTGTTAACAAGGGAAGGTCTCCCCTGTCTCCCGGCGAGCGCGGACCCGCTCCTTAGGGCGCGCGCGCCGACTTCATGAAATTTAAAGGGCCAGCGCACCATTGATTGGTGCCTGGCCCTCACTGCCCATATAAATGTCTCCTGCCCCTTCCTGCCCTCGCCGGACCTTTAGTGCCTTGTGCCTAGTGAAAGCGTTCCTATTGTTCTGTGTTGCCCTTACCTGTTGCCGACCCGTTGCCCGTGACTACCGCTAGTGAACCCGTTCTGCCTGCCCTGACCTGTTGCCTGACTGTCGCCTGTGAACCTGAGCCACCTGCCCTGACCTCTGCTACGTCTGACTACGCTTCTGCCTGCTCCTACTGTACCGCGCCATTCTCAGCTACCAGAGGGGTCGAGTCGCTATCGGGTGGAACGACCTGGGGGCTACCTGCCGCAGCAAGACCATCCCGCTTTGCTGCGGGCCCTGGTGAAGACCAGTAGTCCCTTAGACTCCGTTCCCCTGGTTCGCCCCTCTGGTTCAGTGGATCCACCTCCTGTCACCTGACCGGTACGTTACATAGGTTATTACTGGGGAATTTGAATTTGGATGGTAGCCAATATTTGGGGTATTTTTTCCATATTAAAGCAGCTTTTGCTACTTCCAGAGGGTTCCAACACACGTTATCCAGCTTCTGGATAGGTGGAACTCTTTATACTTCTCTCAAAATCCGCAGATAGAAATGGGCCAGGCATTTGCCAGGCTTGTTTAATGTGTTATATGTCTGTGTGTTTATTAATAAACTCTTAAATTCCTACTTATGTTTCTTGCCCCCTTTTTTGGCGTATTCGCCTCTGATCGCGGCACACCTCAGGCAGAGGCGGCTCTACCATTAGGCAAGTTAGGCGGACGAATAAGGCCTCGTATTAGCAGGGGCCTTGCGGCTGCCTTACTCTCCCTCCTAAAAAAGTAAAATGAGTGACAATGCGTTTAATGTATGCATCCCCACTCAGTATTGTACAGGAGCAGGGAACAGGAATTCCTGCTCCTGTACTCACAACTCCATAGCTCTTACCATGCTGGCCAGTCACGAGGACGTCATCACAACGTGCGCAGCCTGCACCAGAAGTCCTGTGCCGGAAAAGACTTAGGCCCAGGAGGAGAACGGGAGGAGGCTGAGGAGCTGAGACTGGGCGCTGTTGGGCCGACTGAGCGCGGACATCGGACATCAGGTGAGGGGACAATAACAGCTGGGGAACAGAAATATAGGAAAGTAAAAGACAGGGGGAATATTAAAGGGAGCAGGACCTCTATTAAGGGGGAAGTCTGTAAGGGGGAAAAGGAGGGGGTAGAGGAAGATAAGGGTGGGGGTGGGCAGAAGGAGAAGATTGCTCTATATAAGGGGGTACTGGAGGAGAAGAGGGTTTTATATAAGGGGGTACAGGAGGAGAGGAAGATAGCTCTATAAAAGGGTATACAGGAGGAGCTGAAGAGGGCTCTATATAAGTGGGTACTGGAGGAGAAGAGGGCTCTATATTAGGGGGTGCAGGAGGAGAGGAAGAGGGCTCTATATAAGGGGGTACAGGAGGAGTGGAAGAGTGCTGTACATAGCGGAGTACATGAGGAAAGGAAGATGGGCTTATATAAGGAGCACAGGAGGAGAAGAGGGCTCTATATAAGGGAATACAAGAGTAGAGGATGAGGGCTGTATATGAGGGGGCACAGGAGGAGAGGGGCTTTATATAAGGAGGTACAGGAGGAGAAGATGGCTCTAAATAAAGGGGCACAGGAGGAGAGGAAGAGGGCTCTTAATAAGGGGTACAGGAGGAGAAGAGGCCTCCATATAAGTGGGTACAGGAGGAGAAGAGGGCTCTATATAAAGGGGTACAGAAGGAGAGGAAGAGGGCTCTATATAAGGGGGTACAGGAGGTGGAGAGGCCTCCATATAAGTGGGTACAGGAGGAGAGGAGGTGTATGTAGGAGGGGACATGAGGAGAAGATGGGTCTTTAGGGGGGAACAGGAGGAGTGGAGGGGTCTATTAGCGGGCGCAGAAGGGGAGGAGGTTGTCTATAAGGTAGGACAGCAGAACCTTAGGGAGCACCCCTGTCTGTCACTATGAGGTCCCTTTAGGTCCTGTTTCTGCTGCTTCCATTCTGCACCTTTCAGCACCCTGCAGGCCAGACACACAGTAGTGAGTACTTATGTTACACTTCCACCCACCAGAGTTTCATCTCAGTCGTCTGTAATTAGTAAAGGAGATTAATGTAGATTTTATAGATTCTGAGGATTTCCCTTTTGTTTCGCTGAAGGCACTAAAGTCTACTAGAGAGTTTTTTTATTGAATGCAAAAAGGGTTTAAAAACAATGCAGAACCGTAAATCTGGAGCCGCTGTAGTGACCCTCTCTATTATTTGGCACCAATCATACTTGTATCAGGTAGCTGCCCAGTATTTTACACAATAATATCCCTCATACAATACTGTACTGCCAACCAACACTACTTATTGACATCTTGTCAGTGAGGGCCTCATGTTCAAGTTTCGCCTAAGGCCTCACAAAGTCTAGAGCAGCCTACAATGGCCAGGTAACTCCAAACACAAGTACAAGGCTGGTAGAGGCAATTCTGGGTTTTTTGTGTGAGTAGACACAGGCCATTCTTGAGGCAGTCTGGTCCCTCCTTCCTCATGTCGCCAGGAGTCGCTGCCTCAGGGGTGGAAAAATGCTGCAGAGTAAGAACTCTTTAACATAGTAACATAGTTCATAAGGTTGAAAAAAGACCAGAGTCCACCAAGTTCAACCTATATCCCTAATGAGTCCCTACTAAGTTGATCCAGAGGAAGGCAAAAAAACCTCATACTAGAGGTAAAAATTCCTTCCCGACTCCAAATATAGCAGTCAGAATAAATCCCTGGATCAACGTTCTGTCCCTATAAATCTAGTATACATAACCAGCGATGTTATTACTCTCCAAAAATGCATCCAGACCCCTTTTGAACTCTTTTACAGAGTTTACCATGACCACCTCCTCTGGCAGAGAGTTCCATTGTCTCACTGCTCTTACAGTAAAGAACCCCTGTCTGCTGGTGTAGAAACCTTCTTTCCTCAAGACGTAAAGGATGCCCACTTGTTATAGAGACAGTTCTGGGTATAAATAGATCATGGGAGAGATCTCTGTATGGTTCCCTGATATATTTATACATAGTTTTTAGGTCGCCTCTAAGCCTTCTTTTTTCTAAACTAAATAACCCTAATTCTGATAATCTTTCTGGGTACTGTAGTCCTCCCATTCCCCGTATTTCTCTGGTTGCAAGTCTTTGAACCCTCTCCAGCTCCACTATATCTTTCTTGTACACTGGTGCCCAGTACTGTACACAGTATTCTATGTGTGGTTTGACTAGTGATTTGTACAGCGGTAGAATTATTTCCTTGTTGTGGGCATCTATGCCCCTATTGATGCACCCCATGATTTTATTAGCCTTGGCAGCAGCTGCCCGACACTGGTCACTACAGCTAAATTTACTGTTAACTAAGACCCCCAAGTCCTTTTCCTCGTCAGTCGTTCCCAAAACAGAAGTGTGATTAGTTTATTTTTGTCAATTAAAAAATGTCAAAGTGACTGAACACATACTCTACATATGGAGCGGTGCTGTTTTTGCAAAAAAAGAAGCAGCGTTTTTCTAAGGCCATGTTCATAAGGCCGAAAATGGGTGAAATGTCCGTCCGAAAAATACTGGTGCACATTCTGCATATCGTACCAGAATCCGTATTTCCACCATGTGCCTAGTGCAGCAGAAACACTGCAGGGACAACCCCTTTAACGACAAAGCCCATTTTGACCTTAAAGGAGAACTCCAGAACATAAAAATTGTCCCCCATGGTGCTGGTAGTAAAACAATAAAGATGTACATACCTTCCTCCGCTCCCCTGGGGCCTCCGGTAACCGGCTCTGGTCTCCGCCGCGATCCACTTCCTGGTTGCTGGTGGTCGGATGAATCATACTACGCTCAGCCAATCACCAACCGCAGCGAAGTCAGACTCGACTCGGCCGGCGATAGGCTGAGCGGCAGTGTGACGTTTTCGGCCCCGGCCGCAGGTGCCGGTGTAGTGAAGAATTTTGTGTCCTGAAGCGTTTTCACACTGCCGCTCAATCTATCGCCGGCCGAGTCTGACTTCGCTGCGGCTGGTGATTGGCTGAGCGCAGTATGATTCATCCGACCACCGGCAACCAGGAAGTGGATCGCGGCGGAGACCGGAGCCGGTTACCGGAGGCCCCAGGGGAGCGGAGGAAGGTATGTACAGCTTTATTTTTTTACTGCCGGCAGAATGGGTGACAATTTTTATATTCCGGAGTTCTCTTTTAACCCCTTAAGGACCAAGCCCGTTTTCATCTTAAGGCCCAGAGCATTTTTTGCACATCTGACCACTGTCACTTTAAACATTAATAACTCTGGGATGCTTTTACTTATGAATTTGATTCCAAGATTGTTTTTTCGTGACATATTCTACTTTAAAATAGTGGTAAATTTTCGTCAATACTTGCATCATTTCTTGGGAAAAAATTAAAAAATTTCATGAAAATGTAAAAAATGTAGCATTTTTATAATTTTGAAGCTCTCTGCTTGTAAGGAAGATAGACATGCCAAATATATGTTATATTGATTCACATATACAATATATCTAATTTATGTTTACATCATAAAGTTGACCTGTTTTTACTTTTGGAAGACATCAGAGGGCTTCAAAATTCAGCATCAATTTTCAAATTTTTCATTAAATTTTCAAAATCGGAATTTTTCAAGGACCAGTTCAGTTTTGAAGTGGGTTTGAAGGGCCTTCATATTAGAAATACCCCACAAATTACCCCATTATAAAAACTGCACCCCTCAAAGTATTTAAAAATGACATTCATAAAGTTTGATAAGCCTTTAGGTGTTTCACAGGAATAGCAGCAAAGTGAAGGAAAAAATTCAAAATCTAAATTTTTTACACTCGCATGTTCTTGTATACCCAGTTTTTGAATTTTTACAAGGGGTAATAGGAGAAAAAGCCCACCAAAATTTGTAACCCAATTTCTCTTGAGTAAGGAAATATCTCATATGTGACTTCTTCTCTTCTGAGCATTGTAGTTTGCCGCAGAGCATTTTACATCCTAACATGGGGTATTTCCATACTCAGAAGAGATGGGGTTACAAATTTTTGGGGGGCATTTTCTCCCATTACCCTTTGTAAAAAATGGTAAATTTGGGGGAAAAACTGCACTTTAGTGAAAAACTTTACACATCCGACTTTGAAGAGGCACTGTCATTGTTAAAAACGTTTCATATATTGCAGGACTCATTATAATATGACATTTCACAATATACACCTGTTAAAAAAGCTAAAAATAGCCACCACTAGGGGTCGCATGTCTTTTAGCCAGACAGACTAGTCTAGATTTTACAGCATACTGGATACCGGCCGTAAAGCATACCGGTATCCAGTATAAGAGATTTCTATTGTGTATTCAAAACTACAGATAAAGGATGTGTGGACATGCTGGGAGCTGTAGTTTTAAAACAGCTGGAGGCAACACTGCTCTAACACAGTTATTTACAAACATTGCAGCTTCAGTTGTTACTAAACTACAACTCCCAGCATGCTGAAATAGTCAAAGCTTTCTCGGACTCCTGAATGACAAAGAAGTTGATCAGACATTCAGGAGTCTGTGAAAAATGAATGACACACATAGTGACAGCTATGCTGATTAGCATCCAGCTTTACTAGGAGAAGATAAACATGTATTCAGATAGAACATGTATTCATAAAAATGCTGTATTTTTATCTAAAAAATCCTTGCACTAATTTTATAAAGATCTATTCTTATATTTATACATTTTATCCTGTTATGAACTCACCATAATGTCTTCTGATTACTGCAGGCAAGCTCCAAGTATCTTCCGCTGACACATGACACATCATAAAACCAGAGAGGAAAGGGTTACAGAGTAGAGAGTACTGATTGGCTGACTGCCCAGGCTTTCTCCTGTGAGGGAGACAGACTGACACGCCCCTCCAGCCTGCACAATGAAAAAGTAACTCACCAGCAGATAAATGATTATATCTCTTGATATATAGGTCAGAGACACATAAAAATTATATGCACATGATCAGGATTGGGTCCTGAGTAACATATAACTTTTTTCTTTTTTTTTGCACTATGACAGGTAAGCTTTAACGAAAAGGGGTGTTAAGGCTCACCCTTGTTACGTGCTTTGAGGGGTGTAGTTTCCAAAATAGTATACATGTGTTTTGTTTTTGTTTTTTTGCTGTTTTGGCACCATAGGAGCTTCCCAAATGTGACATGCCCCCCAAAAAACATTTCAGCAAAATTCACTCTCCAAAATCACATTGTTGCTCCTTCCCTTCTGAGCCCTCTACTGCGTCCGCCGAACACTATACATACACATTTGGCTTTAGGAAAGCAAATTTTGCTAAAATGGTTTTTGGGGGAGCATATCACATTTAAGAAGCCCCTATGGTGCCAGAACAGCAAGACAAAAAAAAAAAAACAACATGGCATACTATTTTGGAAACTACACCCCCCCAAGGAAAGTAACAATGGGTTCAGTGAGCCTTAACACCCCACAGGTATTTGACGACGTTTTGTTAAAGTCGGATGTGTAAATGAAAAAAAAAATGTATTTCACTAAAATGCTGGTTTTTCACACAGGTGGGGGTTTACGGTGAGTTTCCCGCTAGAAGTTTGCGCTGCAGCGGAAAATTTGCCGCAGCTCAAATTTGAAGCAGGAAACTCACTGTAAACCCGCCGGTGTGAATGTACCCTGTACATTCACATGGGAGGGTAAACCTCCATCTGTTTCAAAACTACAACTCCTAGCATACACTGACAGACCGTGCATGCAGGGAATTGTACTTTTGCAACAGCTTGAGGCACACTGGTTGGAAAACCTTCAGTCAGGTTCTGTTACCTAACTCAGTATTTTCCAACCAGTGTGCCTCCAGCTGTTGCCAAACTACAACTCCCAGCATGTACTGATTGCTGAAGGGCATGTAGTTATGCAACAGCTGGAGGTACGCAACTACAACTCCCTGCATGCCAAGACAGCTGTTTGCTGCTCGGGCATGCTGGGAGTTGTAGTTTTGCAAGATCTGAAGGGCCACCATTTAGAGACCACTGCACAGTGAACTCCAAACTGTGGCGTTCCAGATGTTGCAAAACTATAAATCCCAGCATGTCAAGACAGCAAACAACCCCGATCCCACTTATTTTCCGGGTCACCGGAATCGCCACAGATCGACGGTCTGAATTGACATGGGGGGGGGGGGGTGTCTCAGAACCCCCCAGGGGTTTGCACGGGGTGCCTACTGAATGATTTCAGCAGGCATCCCGGTCCCTGCCCGGTGAGCGTCAGGGACCGGAATTCCCACGTGCATACAGGTACGTCTTTGGTCCTTAACCCCTTAACCCCTTGGGGACGGAGCCCATTATGACCCTAAGGACGGGAGCATTTTTTTTTTTCAAATCTGACCTTGATCAATTTATGCATTAATAACTCTGGGATGCTTTTACTTATAAATTTGATTCCAAGAATGTTTTTTCATGACATATTCTACTTTATGTTAGTGGCAAATTTTCGTCGATACTTGCATCATTTCTTCAAATTCAAATTCCAAAATTTGATGAAAAAATTGAAAATATTGCATTTTTCTGACTTTGAAGCTCTCTGCTTGTAAGGAAAATAGACATCCCAAATAAATTATATATTGATTCACATACACATACAATATGTCTACTTTATGTTTGCATCATAAAGTTGACATGTTGGGGCAGAGCCTGGCCGCTGAGCTGGATGGCCGCTTAACTGCGCTGCTCTCCACGACCGAGACCTGAACCGACCTTATACAGCTCCTCATCTTACACCAAAATGGGCAGAACGGATCGAGAAGGTGCTGGTGCCACCCCTGGTCCAACGAAATCTAACAAGAACCAGGCGGACATGGCGAAATACCTGAGGGCAAAGTCCCAGCAGAGCCCGGCGCGGTCTTCCAAGATGGCGCTGGCTCCCGCTGCTGCTGACGGAGACGAGGCATCAGAAGACTAGAGTTACTGCGGTAGCCAGGTGGACTCAGGTGGGGAAGACCCGAAACTTCACCTAACCAAAGCCTTTCTGAGAAAGACTGTGCAACAAGCGGTTGCTAAAGCGATCCAAGCGGCCTTCGTACCGGTGCTACAGGAGCTGGCGGATATTAAGTCAGAAGTCCGCCATGCGGCCTCCCGCACCGAGCACTTAGAAACGGCATTGACTGACACAGTGTCCTTCTGCGACTCAACTGGGCACCAGCTCCAGCACCACGAGAACCAACTCAATAAAGCCTTCTTGATGTTAGAAGACCAGGAAAACCGGAGTCGGAGGAAAAACGTGAGGATTAAAGGCGTACCCGAGACATACGCTTCGGAAGCCCTCCATGGCGTCACCACGCAGATTTTCGCCTCCTTGCTAGGAGATGAAAGAGCGGCAGCCATTGTTATAGAACGGGTCCATAGGGCGCTTAAGCCTAAGCCTCAACCGAACGAACCTCCCAGAGACTTGGTCTGCGGGCTGCTCAGCTATCTGGACACCGCTGCGGTCCTCAGGGCTAATAGAGAAACCGAGGACCTGAGATTTGAAGGTACGCAGATTCAGATCTACCAAGATATCGCTCCATCCACGCTGGCTAAGCGACGTCTCCTTAACCCCCTGCTGCAGAAACTCAGAGAGCACCACTTACCTTACATGTGGTTGTTCCCTTTCGGCATCTCCATACTGAAAGGTGGGAAAAGGATCTCCATCAGGTCTCCGGATGAGCTTGATAAAGCCTGGGCGCTGCTGGAAATTGACCCAATTGCCATCCCCTCCTGGCTGCCAGTGAATATGTGCCACACACTGCCATCGCTCCCGAAGCAGATTGGAGGCCCGCGAGCAGAAAAGCCTAAACCTTCTAAAGCCCGCAGACATGCAGCTAAGCTACAGAAGGACTATGACACCACCTGATCTCCACCGGTCTCCTGTCCGATAAGTATATTGCCTTCATTTAAGTTTCCTAGTTACTGTACTTCCCGCCTTGGCCGTTATAGCCCGTTTGCAGAGCGCCTGGCTTATTGTTGCTTGCCTGGAACTATTCAGCACTTGCGGAATGACCCTGCTGTGTTCTAACTGTTGGTGGACTCCCATTGTTCCACAGCCTGACGGCCTCTGTGTTACTCTACAGCATGACCTGTCAGTGCTTAATGTTGTGGGGCTGCGATGCAATGTTTCCCCTGTAGCGCTGCATATTGCATTTACCTGGCCTTTCCCCCCCATCTCCTGGCCCTATACCGTAGATCACGGCATCTCTCGCTGCCGCCCCCCCCCTCCTTTCCCTGCATAGTACCTGCTCGTGACTGCTACCACCCACAACCTGCTAGCCGAGAGATGCCCCATTGCCACCCGCATGCTTTGGGTCCTGGACTTCCCTGCTCCCACGGACCCTTCCCTAACCCTTCCTTGGCCCCCCACGGACACTTGGAGGCATGAGACTCACCGGTCAAGCGGGCCACTGCTGTATGCCCCACTCGGTCATCTGAGGTGTGGCTGGACTGTTGGCATTCCATGGACTGGCACGAGGGGCACGCCTTGATACCTACCAAGTAGATGTGATGAGCCGCTGCTGAGCCTCCTCGGCCTTGCTTTGATACCTTATTTTTCTAAGGGGTCCGTGTGTGGTCTAAACGACTGGCAGGGGGGGTGGGGGTGGCTGGCTGGCTGGCTGAGTGGCTGGGGAGGGGGGGTCATGTCATGTCATACCGTGTCATGTCGTTTCATTTAATTTAATTTTATCTACTTTAACCTAATTTGCTTATGCATACTAGTCTGGGATTCTTACAGCTAGCTACCTATTACAGTGGGTTCGTACTTAGCCCGCTATTTGTTCCATGCGGGATGTTCTGCACATATGTTACTCTGAGGGCTGTATTTCTTCACATTCACCTATTTTAGAGTTTTAAGGTTCTAACAATGGTCGATTTGGTCGTCGGTTCAGGAATTTATCCGTAACCCTACTTTCTACACCCACCTTTTTCTTTCTCTCTTTGTAGAAAGGCTATCCCCTCTTCATTTCCCCCTCACCTGTACACCTTAGTACTTCACCCTCCCATTGGCTGCTTTATCACCTATAGTGAACTGTTTCTCCCTTTTCACTATCTGACCCTCCCATTCTCTCCCCTTTCTGCTTCTACTCTTCCCCTCCGTCTCCCCCCCCCCCCCCTCCCGCTTGGTGTCTTGTTCGGTCTACCCCCAGGCCCTGGTACGTCTGCCACCAGTCTCGTCTTGTTTGTCGTGTCTCCCCTGTCTTGTCAACCCCTTGATCGCACCTGCTACATCCAGCTGCTACCCTGTGTGCCATGGCCACTATCCAGTTTATGACATACAATGTACATGGCTTTAATTCTCCATGTAAGAGACATAATGTATTGTCTTTATTGCAGAAAGAGAAAGTGTCTGTATTGTTCTTACAGGAAACACATTTTAAGAAGCATAGGATTCCCAAACTGCCTTCTAACTACTTTTCTCTTTGGTTTCATAGTGGGAGCTCGAACTCCTCCTCCAGAGGGGTATCTATTGCATTGCAGAAAGAGGTCCCCTTCCAACTCCTTGACACTTACGACTCAGCTGACGGGAGGGCGCTGTTCATAAAAGGTAGGATCGGAGCCGTGACATACACCTTAGCCTCCTTATATGCCCCAAACAAGAAACAGATTCCCTGGCTGTTGGGTACATTGGAGAGATTGAGGGCCTTCGCGGAGGGTCCTATTATCATAGGGGCTGACTTGAACGTCACTCTAGAACCCCTGCTGGACTCCTCTACGCGGAGGTCGGCGGTCCGACCGGTTGACCTACGCACCTTGAGGAACAAACTACAGGAGTTGGGTCTTGCTGACATCTGGCGTCTGCACAACCCAGGTGACCACTCCTACACTTTCTTCTCCACCCCCCATCAGTCTGCTCAGCGCCTGGATTACCTCCTCTGCCACGAAAGCCTCCTACCATCGTTCCACCACTCCACAATAGCACCTAGGACTTTGTCAGACCACTCACCCGTCACTGCCACGTCCACTCTCACGCACCTCCCCAGGCGGGACTGGACGTGGCGCCTAAATGACTCCTTACTGTCACATCCAGAAACGGTTTCTAACCTCTCATGTCAAATTCAAGCCTTCTTTGATATAAATCTCACTCCAGACGTTTCCTGGCCAACGGTATGGGAGACGCATAAAGCATACATGCGAGGCATCTTAATTGCCTTAGGCTCTAAAGTCAAGAAAGAGAGGGCACGGGAGGTCTCTTCCCTATTGGAGCGACTTACCGAGCTTGAGAGACGATTCAGAGCTCCGGTCTCCCCATCCGTTGCCCGGGAACTCACTTCTGTTCGGGAACAGCTGCGAGACATACTCACTCAGAAACATGCGGACTCTGTAATCCGCTTCCGTCAAAAGAAACGGTTTCTAACCTCTCATGTCAAATTCAAGCCTTCTTTGATATAAATCTCACTCCAGACGTTTCCTGGCCAACGGTATGGGAGACGCATAAAGCATACATGCGAGGCATCTTAATTGCCTTAGGCTCTAAAGTCAAGAAAGAGAGGGCACGGGAGGTCTCTTCCCTATTGGAGCGACTTACCGAGCTTGAGAGACGATTCAGAGCTCCGGTCTCCCCATCCGTTGCCCGGGAACTCACTTCTGTTCGGGAACAGCTGCGAGACATACTCACTCAGAAACATGCGGACTCTGTAATCCGCTTCCGTCAAAAGTTATTCCAACACGGGGACAAAGGGGGGCGATTGATGTCGGCTATGATTAAAAAGCGGAAGGAGAAAACATTTATCCCTGCCATTAAAACAGACGCACACCAACTAACCACAGACACTAAGAAAATCGCCTCGGCTTTCACGGATTATTATACTACCTTATACAATATCTTTCCCCATATCCCTGATCACACACAACGATCTCAAGCTATAACATCCTTTCTGCGCTCGCTGGCACTACCCACCTTGACTGCAGAGGAGGGTGCATCCCTCTTAGAGCCTTGCACCATTGAGGAGGTACAGAAAGTACTACAATCCTTCCCTAACGGCAAAAGCCCGGGCCCAGATGGACTTAGCCTGACTTACTATAAGACATTTCAGGAGGTCCTGGCCCCCAAGTTGATGCACTGGTGCAACGCTCTATTGATGGGGGGTAGCCTGCCTGCTCAAGCGCTCGAAGCACATATTACTATCCTTCCTAAAGAAGGCAAGGATCATCTCCTATGTTCCAGCTACAGGCCCATATCCTTACTCAATCTTGACGTGAAGGTGTGGGCCAAGGTGCTAACGCTTAGACTGGAGCGATATCTCCCACACCTCATACATCCGGATCAAACGGGTTTCGTGCGCGGCAGGGAGGGCAGACACAATGCCCTTAGGGTGATGCACGCAATGCATTATGCTAGGTCCACACACGCACCACTTATCCTCCTCGGCACAGACGCCGAGAAGGCATTCGACAGAGTCTCCTGGCAGTACTTACAACACACATTGGCCTCATTTGGAGTGCCCCAAGCATTCACAGCAGCTGTCATGTCGCTTTACTCGAGCCCGAGCGCGCGCGTTAGGGTCAATGGCACTTTGTCCCCCTGATTCCAGATCAGAAATGGTACTCGGCAGAGGTGCCCCCTCTCCCGGTCATTGTACATTATAGTCATGGAGACGTTATTGCAGGCTTTACGGAGGGAGAAGACGATTGAAGGCTTGGTGGTGGGTGAGCATGAGCATAAAGCCGCTGTTTTCGCGGACGATCTGCTCCTTCTCATCACGAACCCGGAGACCGCCTTACCAAGAGTACAAGAATTGCTAGACCATTTCGGCTCGCTTTCCAACTTTAAGGTCAATTACACTAAGTCGGAAATATTGAATGTTTCCTTGCCCAACACTAGAGCCGTACTCTTACAAAACTCCTCCCCTTACCGATGGCCGTCAGACCACATTACTTACCTAGGCATTGCCTTGCCCCCATCGCTGTCCGACCTGTTTACAGCCAACTACGTGCCTATGTTTGCAAAACTGAAACGACAGTTAGAGTCTTACCAGCTGCCCTTCTTGTCTTGGATGGGTAGGCGGAATCTACTACAGACGTACATTATGCCCTCCATCCTGTACTTGCTCAGAATGGTGCCTATTGCCTTACCGACCAAGCATTTGCTTCAATGGAAGCGATTGTTCTCCTCCTTTCTCTGGTCAGGCAAGAAGCCACGCTTGCCGTACAAACTCCTGCTCAGGCGTAAATCACATGGGGGCATAGCTCTCCCGGATGTTGAGCAATGGTACCGGGTGGTGCATTTGCAGAGATGGACGGAGATTCTCTCTCGCACTAGCCTTCTGCAGGGCACTTCTTTAGAATCACTACAACTAGCGGTACCTGATACCTCACACGAAAGAACACTCTGGCTCCCCTCGATAGACATACTCACCCAGATAGCTAAACCATTGCTGCGGGGCACACTCCTGCTTAAAAAGGCTTTTAATAGGTCGGGCGGACGTATGGTGGGAGGCAGACCTACCCTGTCCCCAGCTTTACCGAGCTCACTGATTCCACACATCCTGACGCCCCACGCCTCGGAGGTGGATGGTGTTTGGAGACATTTTAGATCCGTACCGCTGAAGCTTTTGTGTAGGGATGGCCACCCAATGTCTCAGGAGGTAATCCAGGAGCTGATCCCGACTACGACTCTAAATTTCATGCAAAGCTACATTATACGGCGCACATGTGCCTCCTTACTGAGGCAATATGTCATCGGCTCCGACCTATCCTGGGTAGACAGACTAGCTTTCGCTACCACGGACATTGACACTAAGCCGCGGCTCTCTGTCTTCCGCTCACATTATATGGACGAGGACGGTGCTACTCCTCCGCTTTTCCTTACCTCCTGGGAAAAGGAATTGAATGTTATCCTCACTGACGCTGACAAGAAGAAGATTCTAGATAGCTCTCATGGGTTCTCTAAGTGCGTTAGGTTACAGGAGGGACATTACAAACTGCTAGTTAGGTGGTATAGGACACCCGAGCTGCTCAGACATTGGGGCCTCACACAGACATCGGAGTGCTGGAGATGTGGGGGTGACATTGGCTCCCTATCACACATATGGTGGCACTGCCCCCTCCTAACAGACTTCTGGAAGGGTGTGGGGGAGACTATGACTGAGGTGACTGGCACTAGGGTTGACCTTACACCACTCCAGATCTTCCTAGGGCTCCCGGGCTCGGGGTGCCCCCTACATCCCAAATCCCTGACAGCGCATTTACTCACGGCGGCTAAGGCCCTTATCCCGTTACACTGGCGTCAGACCACTCCGCCAACTGTTGATGAATGGAAGGGCAGAGTCTCACAGATATGCCGCTTGGAGGAGTTGTCGAGCTGGGGGACTCACACACATGACCGTTTTCTGCGGACGTGGACCCCGTGGAGGAGGTACCTAGCCTCCCCTGGAACTCCCTAATTACCGCTCACTGTTTCCTTTGTTTCTTCTGACCTTCCCCCACATACCACACACTCTGGTTTGGACGTACCGATTGAACTCCATCAGTACTGCACTTTACCCACCTTCGCGTCTTCCCTTGTCCTCGTGTTCTCCCACATCCCTCACCTCTTTTACCTCTCCCTATTGTGTCCTTCCTCGCCCCCATCTCATCCATTATCCTCCTATTGTGGTCACCCTCCTTCCTCCAACTTCTCACCCCACCTCTCTCTTCCATCACTTTCTAATTCCCGACCACTTGCTCTATGTTCTTCACCCCCTACTCTTTCTCTCCATCTCAATTTCCTTCCATGCTACCATGTAAGTTGAATCATCTTGCCTGAGACAGACTATCCATGGTACACGGGTGCAGCCGGCCTCGCTCGTGGACAGTGGGTCCTCTCTCACATCCTTGCATATGTGTCATGACCCCGGCCCACAATGTCTCTTTTGTGGGTTTTTCAGGGGTCTTGTACATACTCAGGACTCATTGTGCAGACACCTACCATTTATTAGTCTGTCGAATGTCTTAGGCGCTATGTACTTGTGAACTTACATAATTATTGTTGAATTCCTTGGCTGACTCAACTGTTGTGTCTTGAAAATTCATAAATAAAGAATTGATAAAAAAAAAAAATAAAGTTGACATGTTTTTACTTTTGGAAGACATCAGATGGCTTCAAAATTCAGCAGCAATTTTCAAAATTTTTCACAACATTTTCAAAATCGACATTTTTCAGGGACCAGTTCAGTTTTGAAATGGATTTGAAGGGCCTTCATACTAGAAATACCCCTTAAATGACCCCATTATAAAAACTGCACCCCTCAAAGTATTCAAAATGATATTCAGAAAGTTTGATAACCCTTTAGGTGTTTCACAGGAAATGGGAGAAAATGCCCCCAACATTTGTAACCCCATCTCTTCTGAGTATTGAAATACTCCATCTTAGGACGTAAAATGCTCTGCGGGCGAACTACAATGCTCAGAAGAGAAGGAGTCACATTTGGCTTTTGGAAAGCAAATTTAGCTGAAATGGTTTTTGGGAGGCATGTCGCATTTAGGAAGCCCCTATGGTGCCTGAACAGCAAAAAAATAAAAAACACATGGCCTACTATTTTGGAAACTACACCCCTCAAGGAATGTAACAAGGGGTACAGTGAGCCTTAACACCCCACAGGTATTTGATGACTTTTTGTTAAAGTTGGACGTGTAAATGAAAAAGAAAATTTTTGTTCACAAAAATGCTGGTTTTTCCCCAAATTTTAAATTTTTACAAGGAGTAATAGGAGAAAATGCCCCCCAAAATTTGTAACCCCATTTCTTCTGAGTATGGAAATACCCCATGTGTGGACATCAAGCGCCATTTTGCTATTGGAGAGAGAATTTGTTTGGTATGGAAGTCAGGGGCCATATACGTTTACAAAGCCCCCTGTGGTGCCAGAACAGTGGACCCCCCCCACACACACACACACATGTGACCCCATTTTGGAAACTACACCCCTCACAGAATTTAATAAGGGGTGCAGTGAGCATTTACACCCCACTGGCGTTTGACAGATCTTTGGAACAGTGGGCTGTGCAAATAAAAAATTACATTTTTCATTTTCACGGACCATTGTTCCAAAAATCTGTCAGACACCTGTGGGACGTAAATGCTCACTCTACCCCTTATTACATTCCGTGAGGGGTGTTGTTTCCAAAATGGGGTCACATGTGGCTCCATTGTTCTGGCACTATGGGGGCTTTGTAAACAGACGTGCCTTTCAATTCCGGACATATTTTCTCTCTAAAAGCCCAATGGTACTCCTTCTGAGCATTGTAGTGCACCCACAGAACACTTTACAACCACATATGGGGTATGTTCTTACTAAGAAGTAACGGGGTTACACATTTTGGGGGGCTTTTTTCCTATTTTCCCTTGTGAAAATGAAAAATTTAGGGTAACACCAGCATTTTAATGAAAAAAAAATGTTTTCTTCATTTTCCCATCCAACTTTAACGAAAATTCGTCAAACACCTGTGGGGTGTTAAGGCTCCCTATACCCCTTGTTACATTCTGTGAGGGTGTAGTTTCCAAAATAGTATGTGGGTACTACGTGGGAATTTATTTTTTTGCGTTTATGTCAGAACCGCTGTAAAATCAGCTACCCCTGTGCAAATCACCAATTTAACTGTACATAATGAGCTCTCACTCCTGAACCTTGTAGTACAATTGCTCCTGAGTACGAAAATACCCCATATGTAACCCTAAACTGTTTCTTTGAAACACGACAGTGCTCTGAAGTGAGAGAGCGCCATGCGCATTTGAGGACTAGATTAGGGATTGCTTAGGGGTGGACATAGGGGTATTCTACTCCAGTGATTCCCAAACAGGGTGCCTCCAGCTGTTGCTAAACTCCCAGCATGCCTGGACAGTCAGTGGCTGTCTGGAAATGCTGGGAGTTCTTGTTTTACAACAGCTGGAGGCTCCATTTTGGAAACACTGCCGTACGGGGGGGGGGGGGGACAGTGTAAGGAGTGTACATGTAATGTTTTACCCTTTATTTTGGCAGTGGTTTACGGTGAGTTTCCCGCTAGGAGTCTTTGTTGTGGCGGAAAATTTGCCGCAGCTCAATTTTGAAGCAGGAAACTCACTGTAAACCCGCCCGTGTGAATGTACCCTGTACATTCACATGGGGGGGGGACAAACCTCCAGCTGTTGCAAAACTACAACTCCCAGCATGCACTGCCCGCCGAAGGGTATGCTGGGAGATGTAGTTATGCAACAGCTGGAGGTATGCAACTACAACTCCCAGCATGCCGAGACAGCTGTTTGGGCATGCTGGTAGTTGTAATTTTGCAAGATCTGAAGGGCCACAGTGTAGAAACCACTGCACAGTGATCTCCAAACTGTGGCCCTCCAGATGTTGCAAAACTACAAATCCCAGCATGCCCAAACAGAAAAAAGCTGTCTGGGCATGCTGGGAGTTGGAGTTTTGCAACATCTGGAGGCCTACAGTTTAGAGAGCACTGTATAGTGGTCTTAGACTGTAGCCCTCCAGATGTTGCTAGGCAACTCACTGGCTTCGGTAGGATCCAGGGAGCCGCATCGCCGTCCTCTGCTGCCGCTGATCATCGCGCCCGCTGCCATCGCTGATCGTCACCTGCTGCCGCTGCCGATGGTTAGCTGGACCTTCGGCGCCGGTCCCTGTCTGTTTCCCCGCCCCCATCGTCTATTGGTCGTCGCTTCTGAACAACCAATAGCAGGGATAGGAGGGGTGGCACCCCTGCCACCTCACTCCTATCCTTTCAGAGGGATCGTGGGTGTCTTGGACAACCCCGATCCCCCTTATTTTCCGTATGACCCATAATCGCCGCAAATCGCCGGTGCGATTGCCGACATGGGGGGGGGGGGGGTTTCAGGACCCCCCTGGGCATTGCACGGGATGCCTGCTGAATGATTTCCGCAGGCATCCCGTTTCGATCACCGCCCAGTCCTTAAGTGACGGGACGCGAGGGCGTATCCATACGCCCTCCGTCCCCAACAAGTTAAAGGGGTTCTCCGGTGCTTAAACATCTTATCCCCTATCCAAAGGAGTCCCCCTGCTGAGGACCCCAGGGATCATGCACGCGGCACCCCGTTTGTAATCAGTCCCTGGAGTGTGTTTGCTCCGGGACTGATTACCGGCGACTACAGGGCGGGCGGCGTGTGACATCACGCCTGCGCCGGCGTGTGACGTCACGCTCCGCCCCTCAATGCAAGCCTACGGGAGGGAGCGTGATAGCTGTCTGACCACAGTGCTCTCTGCTGACACCTCTGTCCGTATCAGGAACTGTCCAGATGAGGATAGGTTTGCTATTGTTAAGTTATGCGCTCAGACTGCACACACTGGCCGTGAGAACATGGTCCCATTACCTGCTGCTGCCGGCAGGGCTGGGACTCGCATCGCGGGACGCGCCCGCATGCGAGCCCCAGTCCGTCGCTCATCTGGTGCTTCTCCTGCCCCAGGCTCTGGTGAAAACCAGCAGCACCTTAGACGCTCCCTGGTACGGTGTGAGTCATCTGCCACACAGGTCCAGCGGATCCACATCCACCGGGGTTCCTGTCTTCTGAAAGGTGAGTGTTACAGTAAGATCCGGCCATGGATCCCACTGAGGTGATCCTGCATGAAGTCGCGGATCTTCCTTCCGTTGTGGTACGTCAGTCACAGGAGTTGTCCCGACAGGCGCAGCAACTTTCTCAACTTTCAGCAATGATGCAACAGCTTTTGGCCGTGCAATTGCAGCAGGTACCGCAACCTGGCCCACTCCCACCGCCAGCTCCTGCAGTGTCTTCTGGCTCCCAGCTGCGCCTGCCTTTACCTTCCAAGTATAATTGGGATTCCAAGTCATGCAGAGGCTTCGTTACTCAGTGCTTTATGCACTTGGAGCTCATGTCTGAACTGTTTCCGACAGAACGTGCGAAGGTGGCCTTTGTCATTAGCCTACTGTCCGGCAAAGCCCTGGCCTCGGCTACACCCCTTTGGGACCGGGGTGATTCTTCTGCTAAGTCGGCTTTGCTGAACCTATGTCATGGGAATTCTTCCGTTGTTGACTATGCGGTTCAATTCCGCACTCTAGCCTCAGAACTGGCATGGAATTATGAGGCCTTGTGTGCCACATTCCAAAAAGAACTAGCCCAGCAGGATTAAAGAGAATTGCGCTTAGAGATGGCACCTGCCCGAACACAGAGATATCTTCGCTTGGCACCCGTATTTCAACGTTCACCTCTACAGTTTCCTGCGCCTCATGCCGAAGAGGTTAGGCAAGTGGGTCGTTCCCGTCTTACGCAACAGGAGAGATCACAACGACGCAGTGAGAATTTGTGCTTGTATTGTGCTAGCCCCGAACACTTCCTCAAAGACTATTCTGTTTGTCCACAGTATCCGGGAAAATGCTTGCACCTAGGGCACGTAGGAGTGGCCTCCCTAGGTGTGAATACCACCTCTCCTCGCTTAACTATTTCAATACAAGTCTTCGCTTCTGCCAAGTTTGCCTTCAGAGCTACAGCATTTTTGGATTCAGGATCAGCAGGTGACTTTATTGATGCTTCTTTGGTCCACAAGTATCATCTTCCTCTTATTCGGCTTGCCAAGCCCTTGTTCATCTCCTCTGTTAATGGACAAAATCTGGACTGTAAGGTTCACTTCCGTACTGAATCTCTTGTCATGCAAGTGGGTGTATTGCATTAAGAAAAGATTGAATTCTATGTTCTGCCACACTGTACTTCAGAGATTCTTCTTGGCCTTCTTTGGCTGCAACGCCATTCTCCGGAACTGGATTGGAGAACTGGAGAGATTATTCATTGGGGACAATCCTGTCAAAATCTTTACCTCCAAGCAGTTCTGCGTAAAGTTGTTTCTCGCCTTCCTCCTTTACCTGGCCTGCCACCACCTTACCAAGATTTCTCTGACATTTTCTGCAAGAAACAGTCTCTGCCTCCACATCGTCCTTACGATTGCCCTATTGATCTTCTGCCTGGTACCACTCCTCCTCGTGGAAGGATATACCCTCTATCAGTTCCTGAGACCAAAGCCATGCCTGAGTATATCCAGGAGAATCTCCAAAAGGAATTCATCCGTAAGTCCCCTTCTCCTACTGGAGCTGGTTTCTTCTTTGTAGGGAAGAAGGATGGCTCACTCCGTCCATGCATTGATTACAGGGGACTTAACAAAATCACGGTCAAGAACCGTTACCCTCTACCTCTTATTTCAAAACTTTTGGACCATCTACATGGTGCCAAGGTCTTCTCCAAATTGGACTTACGTGGAGCGTATAACATCATTTGTATCCACAAGGAAGATGAGTGGAAAATGGACTTCAATACTCGTGACGGACATTTTGAGTATCTTGTAATGCCTTTTGGTCTCTGCAATGCTCCAGCCATTTTTCAAGAATTTGTCAATGATATCTTCCGTGATCTTCTCTACACCTGTGTTGTCGTATACCTATATGACATCCTAATCTTCTCTTTCAACTTAGAGGAGCATCGTACTCATGTTCGTCTGGTTCTTCAGCGATTACGGAAGAATCATCTCTACGCCAAACTGGAGAAATGCCTGTTCGAGAAATCTAGCCTTCCGTTTCTTGGCTACATTGTCTCTCACCAGGGCCTGCAGATGGATCCAGATAAATTGTCTGCAGTATTGGATTGGCCTCGTCCTTCGGGCCCATGTGCTATTTAACTCTTTCTAGGCTTCGCAAACTATTATCGTCAATTTATCCCACATTTTTCATCCTTGGTTGCTCCAATTGTGGCTCTCACTAAGAAGGCATCTAATCCTAAGTCTTGGCCTCAAGAGGCTGAAGAGGCCTTCTCCTGTTTAAAGTGTTTGCCTCTGCTCCCATCCTGATCCGGAGAGGCCCTTTGCTTTGGAGGTTGATGCCTCATCTATTGGAGCGGGTGCCGTTCTTACTCAGAAAAATGCCAATGCAAGACTGTTACTTGTGGGTTCTTCTCCAAGACCTTCTCTCCTGCTGAGAGGAATTACTCCATTGGAGATCGTGAATTCTATCAAGCTAGCTTTGGATGAATGGCGATATTTATTGGAAGGTTCTTCTCATCCTGTCAGCATCTACTCCGACCATAAAAATCTTCTATACCTTCAGTCTGCTCAGCGTTTGAACCCCCCGCCAGGCAAGGTGGTCACTATTCTTTTCTAGGTTCAACTTCTTCATTCACTTCCGTCCAGCAGACAAGAACATCAGGGCTGATGCTCTCTCCAGGTCCTCTGACGTTGTTGGTTTGGACCAGGAGGAATAATATGCCTAGGTGTGGAGCCTAGGCATATTATTCCTCCTGACCGTTTGATTCCTGCAGCTCCTGCCAAGATTCAGCGAGTTCATCCGGGAAAATCCTTTGTGCCCGCCAGATTGAGAAGCAAGGTCCTGAAATGGGGTCATTCTTCCTTGACAGCAGGACATCCTGGAATACGCAAGACTCTACTTTTTATCTCCCGGCATTACTGGTGGCCCCATCTTGAACGTGATGTTTCTGATTTTGTTAATTCCTGTGAAACTTGTGCCCGCGACAAAACTCCTCAACAGAGACCTGCAGGACTCTTACAGCCTTTACCTAATTCTAGAGACTCCCTAATGTCCCCAAGATCCATGAAGAGTCCCATTTAAGAGCCTCAATAATTTGAATAATTTGAGTTGTGTCCCTCAAATAAGATTTTGTCTCTTTGACATAGGGCTGAAGAAATCTGTCAATGTACTGTGACAGGTTTGACATGATTGAACCTATGCCTGATGCTGTCGGGCAGCCTGGAGGTTTAACGGGGTCTTTATGGATCTTTGGGATAGTGTAGAAGATAGGTAAACGTTTTGGTGTGCCTGTAATGTATTCAAATTCTTGTTTAGATAAAATGCCTTCGTCTCTTGCTGTTGAACATAATGTTAACAGTTCCTCGAAAAATTCGGTTGTAGGGTCGCCTTTCAATTGCCTATTAATAATTTTAATAATTTCAATAATTTATATCTTATATAGTATTATTGCTTTTATTGATATGTTATTTATTGGGATTTTACATGGATTTAATACATTCTTTATCTAATTTTTGATATAGATTATATGGATTTTTATATATATATTTATTTTTATATGTGTATATTTTATGCATTTATAGATATATATTACATTGGTTTTATTTTATATTTATATATATTATATAGAGATATTTTATATATACTATATGATGATATACTATTATCCATGTACTTTTACCCAAAATTTATCAATATGTGCAACATTTATATTCATTTTATACCATAAATTTTATACCATTATCTATCAGTTAGTATGCACTATATATGTTGCACAGCATACGCTATTTTATATATCTGGAAGGTCCTCCGTACTCTCTGTTTCATTAATTCATTTTTCATATCAATATGTACATTATACAGATACTCACATACACATTACACTACACCTCATGTATACATATATGTCCCTATCTATTCCCATGTATTTATTTATTGATCTTATTTATTATTTATTTATTTATTTATGCAAAGAGAAGCTATAGAAGAATAATATGTAAAATCTATGCATATAGCCCCAGTGTCCTTTTTAGCCTTAACTTTTATATTTATAGCTTTTTATTTTTATTGTCTTCCAGTTTAAATAAAACTACAAAATATTTATTATCCATGATTGTAGTACGGCATCTATTGTTTATTAGTACTTATTAGCTATATAGGTGCCTTTTGTACACAGCTATAAGTTCTTTCTATAATCCTATTCATGTTTTTCCATTTGTTACAAACGTTTATTTACACTGGAAGTGACGTGACTTAGTAAAGGAGGAGTTAATTGTATATGAGGCCATGTAGGTGCCTATATCGGACTTATACTTATTTGCTGCTGAGGAAAATACTGAGAAAGTATTGAAACGCGTCCAGCTAGAAGTATTGACCACCCCGACCACCACTTTACATATCCTGCTAATCATAGACTTTATCTCCTACCGATACGCTAGTCCCTTGCGCGCCACGAGGACCGGACCAGCATCTTCAGTGAAAGCGCTGGAGCGTCCGCATTTGGGACCCACCGCCACCTAGATGCCACCAGCTTAGGAGACAGCTGAATCTCCAGGGTCCTTCTCTCCTGCCGAGAAAGGTACCGACGAGCCTAACACTTCAAAGTGAAAGTAAAAAGAGGGGGGGATCGCAGTATCTCATACAGATCCCGACACCTGCCTCACACAGACTGATGTCAGAGTGGTGATCCTGTCCCTGCCGTAACCAGCGGAGCGGTGAGCATAAAAGTATCTCCTGCCATACAAGTATCTCTTGCTACAAGTATCTCTTGCTGCATAACTGGCTACAATTAGTAGCAACTATTAACTGTTGAAAGACACACTGTTTATGCATGCCGGCTACATCTTGTGTCTTTTACCATCCTGTATCACCCATTTGGAAACAAAGCGGCTGATTATTTTCATTTAAAATCTATTATAGGAGACCACACAGAACGCTGTGAGCGGTTCATCATACTGTTGCTATAGGAGACAACAGCACAGTTGCTATTGACTACATCAATGACTGTTGGATAATTTTTTGAATGTTTTCATTGCAGGATTAACCAATTATTGAAACTTTCAAACTGCCATTGCTGCTATAGACTATTATCATTTATATCCATATCTACATTTATATTTTAGGTGGTCTTATTATTATTATTAATATTATTTTAATTTTATAATTATTTTAATATATATTGTTTGCTTAATTATTTCAGTTATTACCATAATTACACAAGGGCCCTTTGTGTTATTGGTGGTACTGTTCAGCATTTTATTTTATTATATTAGAATAAATCAAATAATTATTGTATATACACCTGTGTCCTCAAATCCTTGACCTTGAGCCCCAATATTCCGCTGTTCAATCATTTAGAAATCTGTTTAACTTTCTGGCATCAGTTGATTTAAAAAAAATAGTTTTCGACCGGAGTACCCCTTTAAGGACCAGGCTATTTTCGTTTCTGCACTTTCATTTTTTCCTCCTCCCCTTCTAAAAATAATCTACAACTCCAATCAATCTACAAATCAATCTACAGACATATAAGGGATTGTTTTTTCTGTTACCAATTGTACTTTGTAATGATATTACTTCCTTTATACCAAAATCTGCAGCAAAGTCCAAAAAACATATTTGTGCGGTGAAATAAAATTAAAAAACGCCATTTAGAAACTTTTGGGGGATTCCATTTCTATGCAGCGCAATTTTCTGTGAAAATGACACCTCTTTATTGTGTAGGTCCATACAGTTACAGGGATACCCAATTTATGTAGGTATTTTTTCACGTGTATGCCATGGACAGTGCGGTTTAACTAACCATATATTTTAGTTTGGACATTTAGGTACGCAGTGGTACCAGATATGATTATTTTTAATTTTTATTACATTATTTTATTTGAAAAATGGGAAAGGGGGTGGAGGCATTCACACTTTTATTAGGAAGGGGTTAATTCACTTTTATTAACTTTTTTTTTTTTTTTTTTACACTTTATTTATTTATTTTTTGTCCCCATAGGAGGCTATACCATGCCATTCTTTCGATTGAAAATGCAACAGGAATTATTAAAGGGGTTCTCCACTACCCTGCCTTCCAGAGCTCCAGTCGCAGCATCCGGAAGTTTATTACTCTGAACGCTGTGTGCGGGCTTCCGTGTTCGAGGCCGCCCCCTTGTGGCGTCACGCCGCCCCCTCATGACGTCACGCCCGCCCCCTCAACAACAATCTATAGGAAGGGGACGCGACCGCTGTGACGTAATGAGGGGGCGGCCTCGAACACAGAAGCTCGCACGCAGCGTTCGGAGTAATAAACTTCCGGACGCTGCGAGCGGAGCTCCGGAAGGCAGGGCAGTGGAGAACCCCTTTAACTCCCAAACCTATAAAGAAAGAAGACACTGAACAGAGGTTTATGTTTTCGTTTAAAAATTCTCCTGTGTATCACATAATCAGCAATATCATTAAAAAGAATTGATTTATTTTGCAGGAAGACATTGATCTTAAATCTCTTACGGCTTCAAAACCAATAGTTACACAGAAACATAATCAGACTCTGAATTCCCTTTTAAAAACTTTTAAAAATCAAAGGAAAGCTAATTAAACTAAACAGAATTGGCTAACCGATAGTATCCCGAAAGGGAATTTCAAATGCCACAATTGTTCTACTTGTAACCAAAACTTAGCTAAAAATTGGTTTAGATTAGGGGACTATTCAGCAACAGTGAAAGAATGAATTAATTGCCAAACTTCTTTTGTGGTTTATTGCTTAATTTGTCCGTGTGGACATTATGACATTGGCAAAACTAAAAGAAAACTCCTGATGCGAGTTAAGGAACATTTTTTGCTCCGTTCGCACAGGCATTGGGGCTTCATGGTTTATAGCCAATGTCCGAGATTCACACAATAGTGATGTATCCTGTATAAAATTTGCTGGTATTGAGAAATATGATGCTCCCCCCCCCCCCTAGAGGCGAAGACAGGCACCGGTTACTCATGGAGAAGGAAGCCCGCTGGATTATTCGAGCTAATGTGCTTGGTCCATTGGGATTAAATGATAAAAATGAGTTTGGTGCCTTTCTCCACTAAGCCTCCCTAGCTCTCATTTTATATTGGTGATGTTTTTATGGTTTTATATTTGTTGCACTTGTGTTTGTGTGTTTGTTGCTATTATTTACTGTTTCTATAGTAACGCCCCTGTCAGGTTACTCCATATAAACTATACCTTGATGTGTTACGTCAGTATGGGCCAGAGGAAGCGCCACAGTGCCCGAAACTTGTTTACGCCCATGTTTATGCTCCCTGTGTGTCCGTCTATCCGTCTTACTGAAGTTGTTTGTGTTTTATACTGAATAAAGCCTGGATCTGCTATTGAGAATGTAAGTGTTGAGTGCATTATGTTTATACTCCTCTTTGCATTAGAATCATTCTAATGCATACACTGTTCAATGCTGAGCTTTGGCTCAGCATTGATCAGTGTTATCAATCATCTGCTGCTCCAGCCTGATGAGGCTTCCTGGAGCAGCAGAGGACAGATTGGATGGCAAGGAGGCAGGTAAGGGCCCTCCCGCCATCCACTTAGCTGATGGAGACATCTGGATTTCACCGCAATGGTCCCGATCAGCTCAGCTGAGCTACCAGGATCTAAAGGGTTAATGTCGGGCATCGACCAATTTGATGATGCCCGGCATTAACCTTGTGTCCTGGCTGCTCATAGAAACTGGGATGCACTGGGTATGAAGCATGCTCAGCTCGTGAGCATGCTTCAAACACCGGTAACAGAACCAGGGCATAGAGGTATGCCCTCTGTCCTTAAAGGGTTATTCTGGCCAAATACATCTTATTCCCTATCCAAAGAATAGGGCATAAGATGTCTGATCGCGGGGGCCTGCTGCTGGGACCCCAGCGATCTCCATGCAGCACCCACATTCTATGTGGGGCTGCATCTCCAGCCTCGGAAACCTCTTTGTTTCTGGGACTGGAGACGTCACGCCACTACCCCTCCATTCATGTCTATTGGAGGGGGCATGATGGCTGTCATGCCCTCTCCCATAGACATGAATGGAGGGGTCGTGGGGTGATCTCACGAGGGGGGCATGGCATGATGTCACAAGGGTCATAGAATGCGGGTGCTGTACGGAGATCGGGGGGGTCCCTGCGCCCTAGTTGTAGGGCCTTTTTTCCCCAAAGGGGGGCTAGTCCTCCCAAAGGGTTATTGAGATTATTAATTAGTGCCCTGGGATCCACACAGAATATTTGTTTCAGGCCCTCCCGTGATCAGACATCCTTTGGATAGGGGATAAGATGTATTTGTCCGGAATACCCCTTTAAGCACCAAAGACCAAAAGCGTACCGGTACGCCCTTGGTCATTAAGGTGTTAATGTTGCTCATAGAAACATTTAATTTATCATGCACTTGCCTGCCTAGCACACGGCCCACAGAGGAGGGAGAACTCCTCCAAGTTTACTTAACTGATGGAAAATGTCCATCAGATTAATTCATTTTGAAACCAATTTTTTGAAAGGAGTGATGATCACTATGATATGTCATCATATCCTGATCAGTAACACAGTTCACTTCACAAGCTTTTGTCTCTTTGTTTATGTCCTAGACAGAGGGCCCAGGGGTGGGACCCATAGAAAACATGAAATGGCAGCATATTATAGATGGCATAGCATATGCTAACACTTCTTATAATAGGAATACCGCTTAATACAGTCATGGCCATAAATGTTGGCACCCCTGAAATTTTTCAAGAAAATGAAGTATTTCTCACAGAAAAGAATTGCAGTAACACATGTTTTGCTAAACACATGTTTATTTCCTTTGTGTGTATTGGAACTAAACCAAAAAAGGGAGGGAAAAAAGCAAATTGGACATAATGTCACATCAAACTCCAAAAATAGGCTGGACAAAATTATTGGCACCCTTTCAAAATTGTGGAAAAATAATATTGTTTCAAGCATGTGTTGCTCCTTTAAACTCGCCTGGGGCAAGTAACAGGTGTGGGCAATGAAAAAAATCACACCTGAAAGCAGATAAAAAGGAGAGAAGTTCGATTAGTCTTTGCATTGTGTGTCTGTGTTACGCCTAGTGCTCCGGGTCCCCGCTCCTCCCCGGAGCGCGTACGGCGTCTCTCTCTCCGCAGCGCCCCGGTCGGTCCCGCTGACCGGGAGCGCTGCCCTGTCATGGCCGTTGGGGATGCGATTCGCACAGCGGGACGCGCCCGCTCGCGAATCGCATCCCAGGTCACTTACCCGTTCCCGTCTCCTGCTGTCATGTGCTGGCGCGCGCGGCTCCGCTCTCTAGGGCGCGCGCGCGCCAGCTCCCTGAGATTTAAAGGGCCAGTGCACCAATGATTGGTGCCTGGCCCAATTAGCTTAATTGGCTCCCACCTGTTCCCTGGCTATATCTAGTCTCCTCCCTTGCACTCCCTTGCCGGATCTTGTTGCCCTTGTGCCTAGTGAAAGCGTTTTGTGTGTTTATAGCCAGTGTACCAGAACTCCTGCTATCTCCCCTGACTACGAATCTTGCCGCCTGCCCCCGACCTTCTGCTACGTCCGACTTTGCTTCTGCCTACTCCCTTGTACCTCGCCTATCTTCAGCAGCCAGAGAGGTGAGCCGTTGCTAGTGGATACGACCTGGTCACTACCGCCGCAGCAAGACCATCCCGCTTTGCGGCGGGCTCTGGTGAAAACCAGTAGTGGCTTAGAACCGGTCCACTAGCACGGTCCACGCCAATCCCTCTCTGGCACAGAGGATCCACTACCTGCCAGCCGGCATCGTGACAGTAGATCCGGCCATGGATCCCGCTGAGGTTCCCCTGCCAGTTGCCTCTGATATCTCCACGGTGGTCGCCCAGCAAGCCCGACAGATCGCCCATCTAACCCACCAGCTGTCGGAAGTGTCCACCATTGTGCACCAACTTCAGTCACAACTTCTTCAGCAATCATCTCCTCCGCCAGCTCCTGCACCTCCTCCGCAGCGAGTGGCCACTCCTAGCCTCCGCCTGTCCTTGCCGGACAAATTTAATGGGGACTCTAAGTTTTGCCGTGGCTTTCTTTCGCAATGTTCATTGCACTTGGAGATGATGTCGGACCAGTTTCCCACTGAAAGGTCTAAGGTGGCTTTCGTAGTCAGCCTTCTGTCTGGAAAAGCCCTGTCATGGGCCACACCGCTCTGGGACCGCAATGACCCCGTCACCGCCTCTGTACACTCCTTCTTCTCGGAAATTCGAAGTGTCTTTGAGGAACCTGCCCGAGCCTCTTCTGCTGAGACTGCCCTGCTGAACCTCGTCCAGGGTAATTCTTCCGTTGGCGAGTACGCCATACAATTCCGTACCCTTGCTTCTGAACTTTCCTGGAATAATGAGGCTCTCTGCGCGACCTTTAAAAAAGGCCTATCCAGCAACATTTAAGATGTTCTGGCCGCACGAGAGACTCCTGCTAACCTGCATGAACTCATTCATCTAGCCACTCGCATTGACATGCGTTTTTCTGAGAGGCATCAAGAGCTCCGCCAGGAAAAAGACTTAGATCTCTGGACACCTCTCCCACAGTCTCCACTGCAATCTGCGCCTAGGCCTCCCGCCGAGGAGGCCATGCAAGTGGATCGGTCTCGCCTGACCCTGGAAGAGAGGAATCGCCGTAAGGAAGAGAATCTTTGTCTGTACTGTGCCAGTACTGAACATTTTTTGGTGGAGTGCCCAATCCGTCCTCCACGTCTGGGAAACGCACGCTTGCACCCAGCTCTCGTGGGTGTGGCGTCTCTTGATGCTAAGTCGACTTCTCCACGTCTCACGGTTCCTGTTCGGATTTCTACGTCAGCCAGCTCTCCCCTCTCAGCCGTGGCCTGCCTGGACTCTGGAGCTTCTGGGAATTTTATTCGGGAGTCCTTAGTGAATAAATTCCGCATTCCGGTGACCCGTCTTGTCAAGCCACTCCACATTTCCGCGGTCAACGGAGCCAGATTGGACTGCACCGTGCGTTATCGCACGGAGCCCCTCCTAATGTGCATCGGACCTCATCACGAGGAAATTGTATTTTTTGTCCTTCCTAATTGCACTTCTGAAGTTCTCCTTGGACTACCCTGGCTTCAACACCATTCCCCAACCCTGGATTGGTCCACTGGGGAGATCAAGAGTTGGGGTCCCTCTTGTTCCAAGGACTGCCTTCAACCGGTCCCCAGTACTCCCTGCCGTGACCCTGTGGTTCCTCCTGTATCCGGTCCCCCTAAGGTCATTAAGGACTCTGCCTGCCACAAGAAATACCTCTCCCCCCCTCCCAGTCCCATCAGGCAAACCTCTGTGTCCCCTCTTGGCCCTCGTCCTGGTGTCACACTGCCCCGTGCCAAGTCTCGCCCTCTGCCCTCCCTCCCCATCCCTACTCCTGCTGTTCCGCCTGCTGTTGAGGAATCCCTCCATCCTTTCCCGGTGTCCTCATCCCAGGGGAGGCAGTTACCAGACAAAGAGAAGGGGAGACCTAAGGGGGGGGGTACTGTTACGCCTAGCGCTCCGGGTCCCCGCTCCTCCCCGGAGCGCGTACGGCGTCTCTCTCTCCGCAGCGCCCCGGTCGGTCCCGCTGACCGGGAGCGCTGCCCTGTCATGGCCGTTGGGGATGCGATTCGCACAGCGGGACGCGCCCGCTCGCGAATCGCATCCCAGGTCACTTACCCGTTCCCGTCTCCTGCTGTCATGTGCTGGCGCGCGCGGCTCCGCTCTCTAGGGCGCGCGCGCGCCAGCTCCCTGAGATTTAAAGGGCCAGTGCACCAATGATTGGTGCCTGGCCCAATTAGCTTAATTGGCTCCCACCTGTTCCCTGGCTATATCTAGTCTCCTCCCTTGCACTCCCTTGCCGGATCTTGTTGCCCTTGTGCCTAGTGAAAGCGTTTTGTGTGTTTATAGCCAGTGTACCAGAACTCCTGCTATCTCCCCTGACTACGAATCTTGCCGCCTGCCCCCGACCTTCTGCTACGTCCGACTTTGCTTCTGCCTACTCCCTTGTACCTCGCCTATCTTCAGCAGCCAGAGAGGTGAGCCGTTGCTAGTGGATACGACCTGGTCACTACCGCCGCAGCAAGACCATCCCGCTTTGCGGCGGGCTCTGGTGAAAACCAGTAGTGGCTTAGAACCGGTCCACTAGCACGGTCCACGCCAATCCCTCTCTGGCACAGAGGATCCACTACCTGCCAGCCGGCATCGTGACAGTCTGTGTGTGTGCCACACTAAACATGGACAACAGAAAGAGGAGAAGAGAACTGTCTGAAAACCAAAATTGTGGAACAATATCAACAATATCAAGGTTACAAGTCCATCTCCAGAGATCTAGATTTGCCTTTGTCCACAGTGCACAACATTATGAAGAAGTTTGCAACCCATGGCACTGTAGCTAATCTCCCTGGGCGTGGACGGAAGAGAAAAATGAATGAAAGGTGTCAACGCAGGATAGTCCGGATGGTGGATAAGCAGCCTCAAACAAGTTCCAAAGATATTCAAGCTGTCCTGCAGGCTCTGGGAGCATCAGTGTCAGCACGAACTATCCGTCAAAATTTAAATGAAATGAAACGCTATGGCAGGAGACGCAGGAGGACCCCACTGCTGACACAGAGATATAAAAAAGCAAGACTAAATTATGCCAAAATGAACTTAAGTAAGCCAAAATCCTTCTGGGAAAACGTCATGTGGGCAGATGAGACCAAGATGGAGCTTTTTGGTAAAGCACATCAGTCTACTGTTTACCGAAAAAGGAATGAGGCCTACAAAGAAAAGAACAAAGTACCTACAGTAAATTATGGTGGAGGTTCAATGATGTTTTGGGGTTGTTTTGCTGTCTCTGGCACGGGGTGCCTTGACTGTGTACAAGGCATCATGAAATCTGAGGATTGCCAACGAATTTTGGGTCGCACTGTACAGCTCAGTATCAGAAAGCTGGGTTTTTCTTGGGTCTTCCAGCAGGACAATGACACCAAACATACATCAAAAAGCACCCAGAAATGGATGGCAACAAAGCGCTGGAGAGTTCTGATGTGGCCAGCAATGAGTCCAGATCTAAATCCCATTGAACGCCTGTGGAGAGATCTTAAAATTGCTGTTGGGAAAAGGTGCCCTCCAATAAGTGAGACCTGGAGCATTTTGTAAAGGAAGAGTGGTCCAACATTCCGGCTGAGAGGTGTAAGAAGCTTATTGATGGTTATAGGAAGTGACTGATTTCAGTTATTTTTTCCAAAGGGTGTGCAACCAAATATTAAGTTAAGGGTGCCAATCATTTTGTCCAGCCCACTTTTGGAGTTTGGTGTGACATTATGTCCAATTTGCAGTTTTTCCTCTATTTTTTTGTTTAGTTCCAATACACACAAAGGGAATAAACATGTATATAGCAAAACATGTGTTACTGCAATCCTTTTCTGTGAGAAATACATAATTTTCTTGGACAATTTCAGGGGTGCCAACATTTACAGCCATGACTGTATATGAGATATTGTGATTCCGAAGCACATATTTCTCTGGACTTCCTGCAGGTTGTCCCAGTTAGGTCTTAACCTAGACGGGAATGGCTGATTAGAGAGAACACCAGATTGTATTTAATGGTTTAGCTGAGATAAGATACATATGTCTGGCTGGGACTTATCGCTCTCTTCCTATTGAAATATGCTTCACTAATCTAAGCAGTCAATGGAATATAAAATTTAAGGCAGACATACAAAATGCATCATTATTAATCTATTTATCCCATTAAGTAGACACCCAATAAATGTTAATTCTAGAATAATGCCATCACCTAGGCTCAGAAGAGGCAATGCCCAAATTAATTGTCACAGCTTTAATTTACTTTATAGACACAACAGAAACAGGAGTCTAGATACTAAAAGCAATACCTCTGAGCTGAAGAGGTTAAGTGCGAGCAGGCACTCGGCCATCTGCTTATGGATTTTTAAGTAACCCCACACAAGGAGCACATCCCAGAAATGTTTTATTTATTTGTTTTACAACTTGTTAAGAGAGAGAAGCCAGCAGATGGTTTCCTGGCCAGTCCAGTTAACTGAATTCCGACTTTAGTCACTGTCCATGTCTTTTACCTCTAACACACCCCAAGCTCAACTCTTGAAATGTTCACCTAAGGCCGTGTGTTAGACAATAAATATACCTTCTAACACAACCATCTGTTAATGCATAATACCTTCTGCTTGGGGTCATATGCTATAGGCAATATCTGATGATGTAATCATATAGATGGACATTTATCAACGGGTTTAGTCAGGTTTTCTTTACTATAATTGTAGCAAAATTGTCGCAACTGCGACTACGTGTGTTTTCGTGCGACAATTTGCATGAAGAACAAAAAAAGCAAGAAAATTCAAACTTGCTTATGTAGTAAATTTTTCAAAAAGGATTTGCTTTCGTCGGGTATTTATCAACTGCGACAGTCGCAACTGCGCAAAAAAAAGTCGCAACAAGGTTAAAAATTGACTAAATTTACTCCAGCTCAAACATGGAGCAGAAAAAACTACTACCAAAGTAAAAAAAGGAAAAATTGCTTACGTGAAAGAAAATTATCAACAGGCTGAAACCAGTTGATGAATAAGACGCACATGAGCAAAAAAAAAAGGAAGGAAAAAATTACTAAAAAAAGAATACATAAGCAAACATTGATAAATGTCCCTCATAGGGAGTATATCCTAGATTAAATCTTCTGTTACAAATTATATCATGTTTGTATTTTTCTTATTAAACATTAATATCTCATTCATGTGTAATTATTATTTATCATATACTATTGGTATCAGGAATATCAATCATTTCTATTTAGTATACATTTATTTTAGAGAATTTTGGGTGCACGGATTTTTCTCAATCTTAATAAATACCTAAAAACAATTGCATAGTTTATAGGCAGAAGAAGGTCAACATTCCCCAGGAGAACACTTCCTCAGGAGCAAGAGTAGGAGTAGACCCTACTCCTGAGGAAGTTGTCTGAGGACGACGGAACGCGTGGAGGTTTCGGCTGGGCGCTCACCTACCGGCGCACTTTTTGAACTACCCCTACCGATTTGATGTCTACTATTTTGTGACCCCCCTGAAATTTAGAGGTTGTATATCATTAGAATGATTCTGTAATTATTCAACTATGATTGAGTTCTACTAGGCAGGAGTTGGGTTTACATAGGACTGCATTCTAAACATCCAGTTTATTGGGGACAGTTGAACACACAGTATTGGGGTTTGAGCACCCTGGTGGTGGGATCCATGGCTCCCACCCCATGTGGAGTTTTTTGCCTTTACATGGGCATAATTTAATTGATTTTAGAGGGTTTCCATGTCTTGTGCATCATGTGTAATTAATAAAGTATTATATTTTTCATTATTTGGTGTGCGCCATTTTTGGAGTGTTTTTTCTTTTCTTTCTTTTTTTTAAATTGTGATTTTTAAACACTAGAGCTGCAACCATTGGTTATTCATTTGGCTGAGCCCCCCAATTCTTTTATAGTTCAGACACTTCTAAACCATGTGTCATTCTGCAAGACTAAACAGTGATGCTTTCCCACAAGCCTTTGTGATATTTCTGTATCATTGTAATTCATTCTGTTTAACCGATCATGTCAAGCTCTGAGATTCAAGGCGTAACTTGACCCTCCTGGGTCCCAGTACACAATCTATAGAAGGGCTCCATATACTATGTGTCATTACTAATACTGATGCCTTCTTATTATGTTACAGAAGGTTCTCTGGGCCCCCTCAGACACCATGGCCTGGGTGTGACTTCTACCTTGTTCCCTCTATAGCTATGTCTATGCCTCACATCACCTCTTGTTCATCTGAGTTAGCTGAAAAACAACTAGATCTGCTCCTTGCATGACAGGGAAAGCTGAAATAACATGGCATCCTATGGAGAAAGCGTTTCTACTTTCTCTAGATGGTGTCATGGTTGAAATATCTGTTCTAACACTTGTGCTGTTCATGTTCCATTCAATAAGAGACACCAATGAATCTCACCAGAAAAGCAAATTCTCCCCCAAAAAGCAAATTCTCTCCAAAAAATGCATCAGTAAAATACTGTATTTAGCTTCATGTTAAACACAAATTTATAGTTACTGCAGCTCAACCATTGTGATCTATCAAAGGCAGGTAACACTTTCCAAGCTCATTTTATCATGTGTCACCCATGTGTTGTCAAGAAACTGGACCCAAATTCTCATATAGCATGACTAATTGTGAATGTGTTTCATCAGGGAGATATATGTCAGTAAGGAGTCAAAGCATACAAACTATTCCATTCTATTGTAATATTCTCTCCTGATCATATCCAATATCAATAGATATTGTATGAGTCTCCTATCATGTGCACTGAGTTTATTTAATCAGAAATAGTAGTTGGATGTGACAAAGCTCAAAACAGTCATTTAAGCCTAAAGTACCTGGAAAATATATCATTATATTACAGCTTTTATTAATACACAAGCCTGGGGATAAAAAAGACTCTACTATATTACATTCACCAATGTCAATCTTCAAAAAAAAACACTTATGTGGGTATAAAATGTCGGGTGTCAGAGCACTCCAGAAGTTATACTTGGCCCATTCCTTCCTTATGATTAATAGTGACTGATGAGCCCCAGAGAAACTAATTACTGGCTCGTCCCAAAGTTTTGTGATGTTTCCAGGAGCGGTGCAGGACTCTGCCTGTGAGAGATGCATAGCAGCTGGAATACGACAAGGGGCCAAGACTACTGATGAGAGGTGAGGAGCAGCAGGTCAATAACTTACAATGAATTGCAAGTATGTGAACTTCTTAAATTTAAGGGGTTGTTCAGGCAAAACACATTTAAAAAAAAAACTGGTCAGGGAGAGGGTAAGTAAAATAGAGAACACTTTTCAAATAAAATAAAGAACACCTTTCTCAGTCCTTTGTTCTGATCGGATGAGCAAGCGTGTAACGTCACTTTTCCAAACTCGGACACTTGCCCTCGATTCCCAAGCAAGCTAGTGTAGGCTGCAGAAAGTGTGACCTCTGCCTCAACGCAGTCCAAGCACAATGATATTGGTGCCTGCACTGTGGACGTGGAAACACACAGCCCTGCTGTACTGCGTGAGAATGGAGGTGAGACAGAAGTTTTTGGTTTTTTTTCATGCTGGCACAAAGGGGTGACATATTTGACTATTGGGGGAGGGTTTTCTACCTAGGAATATACATACGTACCCTACAGTGGATTGGCTGGCTAGCTACCGACCTGTCTATTTACCTAGCGACCTGCTTACCTAGTTACCTGCAGGGCCGGTTTTAGGCTTAGCGTGGCCCTGGGCAAAATCAAAAGTGGGGCCCCAAAAGTCATAGTAGTGCACTAACCAGATGTGCACATTTTTGGTCACTTCAAATACCATAAAAAATAAATCTAGAAAGCAATTGAAAAGTCCCATCAACACAAAAATCGTACCGATAAAAACTTCAAATCACAGCACAAAAAATTACCCCCATACATCCCCATATACAGACAAATAAAAGTTATAGGATAGTTATCAGAATAGTACAATTTTATATTTTTGTATAGTTCCCCCCATTAGGTTGGCAGCATAGTCCCCCCCCAGATTATGTTGGCAGCATAGTTCCCCCACATTAGGTTGGCAGCATAGTTCCCCCACATTAGGTTGGCAGCATAGTTCCCCCACATTAGGTTGGCAGCATAGTTCCCCTACATTAGGTTGGCAGTATAGTTCCCCCACATTAGGTTGGCAGTATAGTTCCCCACATTAGGTTGTAGTTTCCCCACATTAGGTTAGCAGTATAGTTCCCCCACATTAGGTTGTAGTTACCCCACATTAGGTAGGCAGTATAGTCCCCCCCCCCATTAGGTTGTAGTTCCCCTACATTAGGTTGGCAGTATAGTTCCTCCCCATTAGGTTGTAGTTTCCCCACATTAGGTTGGCAGTATATTTCCCCCACATTAGGTTGTAGTTCTCCAACATTAGGTTGGAAGTATAGTTTACCCACATTAGGCTGTAGTTCCTCCACATTAGGTTGGCAGTATAGTTCGCCCACATTAGGTTATAGTTCCCCCACATTAGGTTGGCAGTATAGGTACCCCACATTAGGTTTTAGTTCCCCCACATTAGGTTGGCAGTATAGTTTCCCCACATTAGGTTGTAGTTCCCCCACATTAGGTTGGTAGTATAGTTCCCCAACGTTAGGTTGTAGTTCTCCAACATTAGATTGGCAGTATAGTTCCCCCACATTAAGCTGTAGTTCCCCCACATTAGGTTGGCAGTATAGTTACCCCACATTAGGTTGTAGTTCCCCCACATTAGGTTTTAGTTCCCCCACATTAGGTTGGCAGAATAGTTTCCCCACATTAGGTTGTAGTCCTCCCACATTAGGTTGGAAGTATAGTTCCCCCACATTAGGTTGGCAGTATGGGTCCCCCCACATTAGGCTGGCAGTATAGTTCCCCCACATTAGGTTATAGTTCCCCCACATTAGATTGGCAGCACAGTTCCCCCACATTAGGCTGGCAGTATAGGTCCACCCACATCAGATTGGCAGTATAGTTTTCCCACATTAGGTTGGCAGTATAGTTCCCCCTAATTAGGTTGGCAGTATAGCTCCCCCACATTAGGCTGTAGTTCCCCCACATTAGGTTGGTAGTATAGTCCCCCCACATTAGGTAGGCAGTGGGTCCCACAGGCACACAGTCTTCAGCCATATACAGTGTATGGCTGGAGGCTGTATATCTGTGTACTACCCCACATCAGTGCTCCAAACACTGCTCTCTGGTCAAGGGTCATGATCTACTGCTATGGCTTATAGGCCATAGCAGTAGGTCCCGGGACCGAAGGAGCGGTGGTCGGAGTACCGAAGATGGCGTGCCTCTGGTAACTTACCATGATTGCCAGCGCGTCCTTCTCCTCGATGCTCCAATGCTCCGCTTCTCCGTTCCTATAGGTGCACGCATGGGATGTAAGTGATGTCCCTGCATGCGCTACCTCCCGGCGGCCCCTGCATTTTTAAAGTTAATGCGGGGCCGCACAAAGGTAACTGGGACATCCTTGTGTCCTGAAAAGATCTTTCGGGACACAGGGGCCCCTGCGGGGATGGGGGCCCTGGGCAATTGCCCCCTGGGGGATGGGGGCCCTTGGCAATTGCCCGGTTTGCCCCACCTTAATGCCGGCCCTGGCTACCTGGCAACCTACCTAGCTACTTTGCATCTACCTAATTAATGGAAAGAGAGACATACCTACCTACTTACTGAGGGGATTCCTTATCTACCTACCCACTTCCTGGGGGGATTCCTTACCTATCTACTTTCTGGGGTATCTACCTAATGGGGGGATACCTACCTACTGGGGGGGATCCTACCTACCTGCCTACACGGGGATTCACTGTCTATCAACCTACCAACTGGGAGCATCTACCTAATGGGGAATTTACCTACCAAAAACCCCTAACCCCCCAACACACTTACCTACTGCCTCATAATATGCAAGGCACCAGGGGAAGCTTTATTTGAGGCACTGAGGGTAAGGAAAAGGTTGTAAATATTCTGGAAAAATATGGAGCACAATATGTTTTTCTGGCAATTTCTGCAGAGACATTTCATGACCGGAAGAAGTCTGAGCCAGATAAAAAAAAAATAAAAGGAACGAGAACAACTCCAAGAAGACTCCCCTTCTGAGTAACTGGATGAAACTGCACTGTAATCACTTATTTGATCTGCCTAGCATTTTGGGAAGCTGGGATAACCACTATATGGGCACTGTATCAGGCTATATTGGTCTGCATATAGTGATTTGTATTCTGTATCTGTATGGTGGTACTACCCAGACACTATGTGGCGGTAATATTATTGGTCATGGTGTGGCCATGACATCCCTTGTATAGTGTTGTTATTGGTTTATGTATTGTGTTTTTTATTTTTTCAAAAAGTATGATGGTGTGGTGATATTATTTTATACTTCTAAACCCCAACCTATAATAAAATCGAGCATGCAGACCTGGTGAGCGGTAATGCTGTGGACAGGCTCTTTATAAAACTCTATCCACATCATTCATGATATGGAAGGCTGACTGGATCCTGTAGAGGTGTGTATGCGTGCCAGGACTCATTTTCTTACAAAAACTACCTTTTAAACCATCAACAAACAATAGATTGTTTTATTAGATCACTCTGAGACTCTAATGGACGTTTTCATCATAATAATAATTTTTTACTATGTGAGGAGCATTGTTGTTGCCTATTAACAGCTCTAGAGAAAACTGTGTGCTAGGTAGGCAGCAATGTCTTGTGTATACATTGTTAAGAGAGGCACTTACACTTACCCATCGTCTGCTGCTAATAATGATGATTTTTTTTTATAAAAGTGTGAACTACGAAAACCAACAAAAACAGTCTTTTATCACTGGTCTTGTTTGTGCACTTAGTCTGGTAAATAATCTTTGAAATTACTCAGGAATAAGTGACTAAAAAGAGCTAGATCTGTTACTCAACACGCCAATGGACGGCATTGATCTATAAAAGGGTCAACAGTTTGATTAAAGGGGTATTCCAGGCCAAAACTTTTTTTAATATATCAACTGGCTCCGGAAAGTTAAACAGATTTGTAAATTACTTCTATTAAAAAATTTGAATCCCTCCAATAGTTATTAGCTTCTGAAGTTAAGTTGTTGTTTCCTGTCTAACTGCTCTCTGATGACTCACGTCCCAGGACGTGACATCATCATTGAGCAGTTAGACAGAAAACTTCAGAAGCTAATAACTATTGGAAGTAATTTACAAATCTGTTTAACTTTCCGGAGCCAGTTGATATATATATAGTTAGTACGGTCGAAAAAAAGGTTTTGCCTGGAATACTCCTTTAACCCCTTAAGGACGCAGGACGTAAATGTACGTCCTGGTGCGGTGGTACTTAACGCACCAGGACGTACATTTACGTCCTGTGCATAACCGCGGGCATCGGAGCGATGCCCATGTCATGCGCGGCTGATCCCGGCTGCTGATCGCAGCCAGGGACCCGCCGGCAATGGCCTGCTGCGGGGATCCGATCATTCAGAACGCCGCACGGAGGTCCCCTCACCTTCCTCCTTCCGGCTCCCGGCGTCTCCTGCTCTGGTCTGAGATTGAGCAGACCAGAGCAGAAGATGACCGATAACACTGATCTGTTCTATGTCCTATACATAGAACAGATCAGTATTAGCAATCATGGTATTGCTATGAATAGTCCCCTATGTGTACTATTCAAGTGTAAAAAAAAATGTAAAAAAATGTAAAAGTAAAAGTAAAAAAAAAGTGAAAAATCCCCTCCCCCAATAAAAAAGTAAAACGTCCGTTTTTTCCTATTTTACCCCCAAAAAGCGTAAAAAATTAATTTAATAGACATATTTGGTATCACCGCGTGCGTAAATGTCCGAACTATTAAAATAAAATGTTAAATATCCCGTACGGTTAACGGCGTGAACGTAAAAAAAAGTCCAAAATTGCTACTTTTTTAATACATTTTATTTAAAAAAAAATTATAAAAAATGTATTAAAAGTTTTTTATATGCAAATGTGGTATCAAAAAAAAGTACAGATCATGGCACAAAAAATGAGCCCTCATACCGCCGCTTATACGTAAAAATAAAAAAGTTAGAGGTCATAAAAATAAAGGGATTATAAACGTACTAATTTGGTTAAAAAGTTTGTGATTTTTCTAAAGCACAACAATAATATAAAAGTATGTAATAATGGGTATCATTTTAATCGTATTGATCCTCAGAATAAAGAACACACATCATTTTTACCGTAAATTGTACGGCCTGAAAACGAAACCTTCCAAAATTAGCAAAATTGCGTTTTTCTTTTTAATTTCCTCACAAAAATAGTGTTTTTTGGTTGCACCATACATTTTATGATATAATGAGATATGTCATTACAAAGGACAACTGGTCGCGCAAAAAACAATCCCTCATACTAGTCTGTGGATGAAAATATAAAAGAGTTATGATTTTTAGAAGGCGAGGAGGAAAAAATGAAAACGTAAAAATTTAATTGTCCTTAAGGCCAAAATGGGCTGAGTCCTTAAGGGGTTATAGAATAGCATTTTAGCTAAAATAATAAGTAGTAAAAGCATGAGAGAGGCAAAGAAAAAACACCACCCAAAAACTACAAGGTGTTTAAATATAAACCCTAATGGTTTGAGTATGGAAACATCTCAAATGAATGTTTATTGCTTTGCTGGGCAGCAATGGAGCTAGATATAGATACCACAGTGACCTATATGTGATTTTTGACTGAAGGACTAGAGATAGGGAGTGTTATTTTACATGCTCTGTTTTGCACATTTGTCCTAGGGGTGACCATTCCTTGGCCCCCTCTTGTTGTAGTATTGCTCTGTATAGGCTTTTTTTGTGTTTTTATCTGTGTCTTTTTGTGTGTTGTTCTCCAACTAATAAAGATTTTTTTCTTACATTACTAGCTTATTGGGTGTGCATCGCCTTAGTGCTCTGTCTACATTCTTAGTGTATAACATCTCAAATCTGTCCTGCACAGAAACAATATATGCCCTGGAAATAGGCCGAATATAGTCTCAATTAGACTATGTTTGATCCATTAAAGTCTATGGGCCTGCCAGAAACGTATCAGGTTATACTGTAGGTCCGAATCCCTCTTTTGACAGATGCGGACACAAAGATGAATAGATGAACATTGTCAATGAGTCATACTTTTTAAAGATACTTCTGGGAGCGCTGCACTGACACTGCCGACGGGGATGCGATTTGCATAGCGGGACGCGCCCGCTCGCGGATCGCATCCCAATCCACTTACCTGTCCCGGTCCCCGGCTCTCACGTCCTGGCGCGCATGGCTCCGCTCTCTAGGGTGCGCGCGCCAGCTCTCTAAGATTTAAAGGGCCAGTGCACCACTAATTGGTGCCTGGCCCAATCAGTGTAATTAGCTTCCACCTGCTCCACACCTTTATAACCTCACTTCCCCTTCCCTGCATTGCCGGATCTTGTTGCCCTTGTGCCTAGTGAAAGCGTTTCCTGTGATTGCCATACCAGTGTTTCCAGACCTTCTGCCGTTACCATTGACTACGAACCTTGCCGCCTGCCCTGACCTTCTGCTACGTCTGATCTCGCCTCTGTCTAGTCCTTCTGTCCCACGACTTCTCAGCAGTCAGCGAGGTAGAGCCGTTACCGGTGGATATGACCTGGTTGCTACCGCCGCAGCAAGACCATCCCGCTTTGCGGCGGGCTCTGGTGAATACCAGTAGCAGCTTAGAACCGGTCCACCGGTACGGTCCACGCCAATCCCTCGCTGACACAGAGGATCCACATCCAGCCTGCTGAATCCTAACACATATATCTTATATATATATATATATATATATCATATATAATGTTACTTCATTTTCCTGTCTTTATTGTCAGGTAGAGATTACTATTTAGCAGAACAACTCATACTTAGAAGCCAGAAATGAACCAAAAACAAGATTATTTGACCCTTTACTTCCTGACCATCTGTAATCTTGAGTACAGCATTCCTGGAAATTCATCCTTGGAGTAAATCTGTTCCTGACATTACTTCTTAATGTATCTCCAAAGATTGGCAGCTACACAATTGATTTCATTTTAATGTCAGCGCTCGGTGGTGAGTACACAGGAAGTCACTTACTACAATTAGAGCATCTGCCACTGTATTGTGTCTGAATGTCACTGGTGCAGTCACAACTTTTTAGAGTTGCTTTACTAGTAAATAGGTGTTGCTGACTGTCTACATGATTGTGAACTTGGAGAGGAGGGAGCACAAAAGAAAAATGGTCTACGGAGCAAAAGAGGGTGACACCCTGAGAACACAAAACTGTTTTCCATTGGGATATACACCTTCTAAGCTGATACTCCAGGTAAATCCACAAGGGACATCAAAGCTTTGTCTGGAACAGTGCATCTCCCACCTAAAGAGAGGCTTTCAGAGTCAATAAAGCCATTTCACACCTTTTAATCCTACAACTGGAGCAGGATCCCTTAAGCATGAATGGATTTTCAGACTGCAGGCCATCTCTGCACATGGCTCTGTGAAAGGTGTATTAAAGAGCGGAAGGTGTGAAAAGTGACACGTTGAGGCTTGCCATAGACTCATGCCCTAACTGCATTATATTGGGCTTAACTGGGCCACAATAATCCTCTTGTGTTTGCAAAGGTTTGGTTAGGTGAGCCCATTGGTGCAGAGATGCCTTAATAATAGGCCTAGAGAATGTGGAAGACATACTGTGATACAAATGGATTTGTATGCCTTATTTTTAAAATAGACAATCTAAAACTCTTATTATGTAGGAATATAAGCCTATTGGTAGTATAATATAGTCTGACTGTGTGAAAACCTATCAAAGGGATAGAGAAGTCCTTTCAATTTACGTGATTGCTGCTCCTATTTGTCATACAATAATGATCCCGGCCACTGAAATTTCACTGTAGGATTCTACATTCTAGTTTTAGTTTACTATACTAGTACTGCAGCTGAACATGTTAGTTAAGGGACCCTGCTACAAATGTTACATCAAGTGGTTCAGTTTATGTCTGTGGGCTAATGTCGTTTTTATCCCCTTGGAAGAAACTAGAAGTTTGAATATGGCACTCACTAAACCACATGGGCCAGTCACATCCATTAGTCAGTTCAGCCCTGTGAGAACTTTTATACGCAGATCTTCTGGCTGTCCATTAGGGTGATTTGCCATAGGCAGGTAGAACATGACCCACGACTAATCACCCTAATTGCCACAAAAGGTTACAAATTAGGCACATCGAAGAGGTAAAGACAAAGGTAAAGAATATCACTAAAAAGTATGCTATGTGCTCAGCAAGGGTCTGTGTATCGCTTTGTGCATGGCAATACATGGAGGTAGAGACACAGGCAAATAGCCCATGTGAGAACACAAAATGTGTGTGAAACTTCAACAACCTCCATGTTATATAAAGTGTTTGAAAAACATTCAGTTACAGGGATAGCAGAGCCTCTACCGCTGAGTTAGTGCGGACAATGTTGGCAATCAAAGGATACGTCAGAAAGGTCAGTCTGCCACGCATGCTGCCATACGTTGAGGTGCTGCAAGAAACACCCAAGGGTGTAAAGCGGTTATCATCAGACCAAATGCTGCCCCCGTTCTAAAAATCAAAGATGTGTCTGGAACACACCGGACTGCTAAATACTGTGCTGTGCTAGCAGATGCTGCTCTGCATATATACCTCTCCATGATACAAACCACAAGCTGTATACTGAGCCCACTGAGAGGGTCTCCGAAAGCCTTAGTCACACCATTAGAAATATGATCCCAGAGTTAGTAGTGTGAAAGTGGATCAGAGAAAGTGGGTTGAGTGATACGGCTCTGATTACTATATACTAGATATATAAGACATGTCAGTATTTGCACCTGTAAATGTCAAAAAGTGATTTGTGCTCCCAGCTGTTTTCTAGTTAAAATGATTGACTTGAAACCAGACTATAATGCAAGTTAAGTGATAGGATTATTTGCTTTATTTATCGGCTGCCTTTCTAAACAGCATCTGTGTAGATCTTATACAACTTGTGCAGTGTTGGCGGAGCTCTCCAGACAGAAATGGTTTAAAAGAGAATCAAGCTAGCACGGGAGACAAGCTAAAAGCTTCTTCAAGGAACGTGCCAATGAACTCAAGTCCATGAGACTTCAGTAACTGGCCATCCCCTCTGCTGCCTTTTTGTGTGAAGTACAGACGATTGTTTGTCTGCCTGCTGCAAGTGTGCTAGATGTTTACTGGAAATAGGGACCGAAAACATCCACCAGGTGGCTGTCATATATAAAAACGTATTCATATAACTTGGCTCACATGATGCCTACATTATATGGATAGAGAACCTCTATAAGGCAGCCATGGATGTGAGCCGGACTGAGTTAGTGTTGTAGCTATATGAGGCTGCTTTCAGAGAGTTTAGATTGGGTTTTAGCAACATTTTTTATGGTCTTTGATGTTTTTGGATGCTAAAAGTGCCAGAGCATTTTCTGTTAATAACTACAATGTAAAGATCTCAACACAAAATAGGGCAGATTAGTCAATGTATTAACACCAGTGTAATGACATAAATACATATGTGGTCCTGTCCACTTTTTCAGGTACGTTTAGATGTTTTTCCAGCTTTTGAACAGAAAACTGTCAGAAAACAACATATTGCAAACCATATGTATAGACATTTCATAGAAAACTGTATGCCAACCGTAGCATCCGGTTGTGTACGTTTTGCATCATTTACGGTTTAATCTGTTTTTTCCCGTACATAAAACCGTCTACTACCCTTATACGTTTTTTTTTTGTTTTTTTTTTAAATGATGGTCTCCGGTTTGCACAATACGGTTTTGCAGTTTGCACATGTGCAGTGCATGCCGAAAGTTCTTCCCACAAATAGAACAAGAAGAACTTTATTTAATTAAGGACAAACATAAAACCGTATCCGTGTTTTTTTTTCCAAAAAACGTATTAAACTGTATGCAACTGGACATCCGTTTTCAAACCATATATGGTTTAAAACCGTACAGAGGTATAAACAGTTGTACACAGTTGTATACAGTTCGGTCCAATTTTGAGACATATCTTTTTTTCACAAAAAAACTGATACGGGAACCATATTGCAAAAACGAGATGTGAATGCAGCCTTAAGCAGTTTCTTATGCAGAGACATACGCCAGAATGCTCCTTTTGCGACAAGTCTACATTATAGCCTGGGTCTCGATCAAAATATTTTTTGGCTTAGAAACCTGTTTAATTCTACTTTAAATGCCCTACCTAGACTGCATTGCCCACCTCCTTTAACAGCTTTAAGTTAGCAATTATTTGAGGGCATAAGCCGGACTGTCATTTTCAGTGTGAAGACGCACAGGCTTATTTCATGATGCAAAGGAAAGGCAAAATGTAAACATGTCCATCCTTGCTCTTTACAGGCAGCACAATTCTAGTCTGGTATGCCTACTAGCTGTATACATTTGCTAAATATCCCGTGTGCTTGTATCCTGTTTGCGAATAACTTTATTCTCCATGCCTAATGGGATTTTTAGTATGCTGAAACCGGAATTCCATTTCTAACCTTTTTTGAAGCATTTTATTAGTTTAAAGCCACTTTCATTTTTCCAAAATCTAATTTTTATTTATCATATAATAATAAAACAACACACGGGAACCCAGCACACAGTCTGCTCTACAGCAATATTATTTAGTAAAGTCTAAAAATGTATATTTTGGACAGTCACCTTGCCACTGTTTATTTTTCTATACATAAGGAGATGAATTTCATTATTTCAGGATTATTTTCATCAGCTCTGGCTTAATAATATTTGGTTATAATAACACTACATGTTTCCTGGGGCAGACTGCATAGCTGATGGTGCACTGTGCAGAAAGAAGAGGGGGGTAAAGACAGTGAGGGAGGGTCAGAGCCCAGGGAATAGTAGGGGAGGAGCTGCAATATTGTGGATAGACTCCTGATTGATGTCAGTGGGTGGCCTTTGCCTTTAATTTGTCTTTCTGGGGGTGGGGAGTTCAGGGGATTCTTTAAAGAACTTGAGTGAAGGCAGCTTTCATATCTCAGGTCAGAGCAGAGACAGAGGACACAACCAGGAGCCCACTGCCTCCAGAAGTCAACAACACTTCATAGCACTGAACTGAACTCGACAATGCAGAACCATACAGAAATGGATTATGATGAATACAACTATAACTATGATTACACAAATGATTCAGATATTCCATGTACTGAGTCAGACTGGGACTTGTCCTACTCCTTGCTGCCAGTATTTTACATGCTGGTGTTTGTCTTGGGACTATCTGGAAATGGAGTTGTAATCTTCACGGTGTGGAAAGCTAAACCCAAAAGAAGATCTGCTGACACCTACATAGGTAACCTTGCCCTTGCTGACTTGGCTTTTGTTGTTACCTTGCCTCTGTGGGCTACCTACACTGCTCTTGGCTTCCATTGGCCTTTTGGTTCTGCCCTGTGCAAGCTTAGCAGTTACCTTGTATTGCTCAATATGTTTTCCAGTGTCTTCTGTCTTACCTGCCTCAGTTTCGACAGATACTTGGCCATTGTTCACTCTCTGTCCAGTGCCAACCTGCGCTCCCGTTCAACTATTATAATATCCCTGACAGTTATATGGCTGCTGTCAGGACTGTTGGCACTTCCGAGTCTGATTCTTCGGGATACACGTGTTGAAAGCAACCATACCCTCTGCGACCTGGACTTCAGTGGTGTCTCCAGCAAAGAAAATGAAAAACTTTGGATAGGAGGTCTCAGCATTATGACCACAGTACCAGGCTTTCTGCTTCCACTGCTCCTCATGACAGTTTTCTACTGTTTCATTGGATGCAAAGTTACCATGCATTTCCAAAACCTGAAGAAGGAAGAACAGAAGAAGAAGAGGCTCCTAAAGATCATAACCACACTTGTTGTTGTGTTTGCCTTATGCTGGCTGCCATTTCATATTGTCAAAACCATCCACTTCCTGGACATGATGGGCTACCTGGACCTGTCCTGCACGGCACAGAACCTGATAGTCAGCCTGCACCCATATGCCACATGTCTGGCCTACATTAACAGCTGTCTTAACCCTTTTCTTTATGCCTTTTTTGATCTCCGATTCCGTTCCCAGTGTCTTTTTTTTTTTGGACTAAGCAAAACCCTGCATGGACAAATCAGTAACACCTCCTCCAGCCTGAGTGCCCAAACACAGAAATCTGAAATTCACTCTTTAGCAACTAAGGTTTAATGGGGAAATGGACGTGTGATAGACAAGGAGGGAAAGACGCTGCGCTTCAGTCTGTGAGCCTAATTGAACTTTATCTCTCAGTACTGGGAGCACTGCTGATAATAGAGAAAACCACTGTATCTTACACTGGAGCCTGAAAGACTTTATTGGTGACTGTCTGCTTGGAAAATAGCAGTACTGTCTCCAGGTCATCAAAGACTTGCTCAATCTCTCTCTGTGTTACAGGCGAGCTGGCTGGATGGAGCAAGATATGTTATCTTGTTAGGACAGTTATATATGTAAATAACACTTCTTTGGTGACAGAAGCAGTATCCGACTGGTCATCACATACTACAATATTTAGTGACTTTATTTCAAAGACTGTATATATGTGACATGTTATAGCACTTCCATATAGAGCTTTTATCTAACACACTTATTAAGAGCAATTGTTTTCCAAGAGTTTTACTGATAATATTCTGCAATGTCTTCCAATGTTGCACCCACTCAAAATGTGAATATGGGGGTCTGTGATGGGTTCATTTACAACTCTAACCCTTTAGTGCAAATGAAAGCAGCAATTCCTTGCAGCGCAATGCATTGCTGTTCTCATCACTCATGTGAAGTGTGTTGGTCTTGGATATGTATGTATGTAAATAAGTAATTATAACATATCCCCTTGGAGAGGGGCATCCTTTGATATGTTTGGTATACTTTTGTAAAATGTTGCAATAAAGTTCCTGAATTTACAAAGTAAACAGCGCGTCCGAGTTATTTATAAATGAAGGGTTCAAATATCTACAGTGTTTCTAGGTCTTTATTAAAGATATGCTGTAAATAATCTCTTATAAACCACAAAGGGCAGAATTTGCAAAAAGAGACTAACAATAGAGTCGAAGACTTAATGTGGTTTAATGTACTTTCCATTTATAGCCAACTGTGAAAAACCTATCCGCAGGCATTTAGGAAGTTATCAAGATTTCCTGATAACCCTGGATTGCAGAATTGTTTTAAATCCTTGCTCTTTTTTCATATTACAATAATGGCAATGGCATTTGCTGACTAGACATATTTACATAGATTTTCTGAAATTCCATCGCACATTACATATATTAAAACGTCAGCATCCCCTAGTGCAGTGGTCTCCAACCTGTGGACCTCCAGATGTTGCAAAACTACAACTCCCAGCATGCCAGGACAGCCAACGGCTGTCTGGGCATGCTGGTAGTTGTAGTTTTGCAACATCTGGAGGTCTGCAGGTTGAAGACCACTGCCCTAGTGGTTTTTATTTTTCTCAGGGTTTTGTCTCAGGATTAAAAGCAGAATGTATAACTGTGACAGAAGTTGTAAACACAAACATTTGTGCGGCTGCATTGGTTTCCAACTTGAATTGGAGTGTAACTAAACAATATCCCAAAAAACGAAAGTGCACATTAAAATATAACACTTAATCAATGCAATTATAAATGACATCCAATATTAGTGTATAAACCCTAAAATTAGCCCAATATTGTATAATTTAAAGGGAACCTGCTTAAAGGGGTACTCCGCACCCCTAGACATCTTATCCCCTACCCAAAGGATAGGGGATAAGATGTCAGATCGCCAGGGTCCCGCTGCTGGGAACCCCCGGGATCTCGGCTACAGCACCCACCTGTACGGCTTCCACCTCACACTGGCAACGCTGGAGGCTTCGGATCCCGACCACAATGGCGGACCACAATCACGACTCCGCCCCATGTGATGTCACGCCCCGCCCCCTCAATGCAAGTCTATGGGAAGGGGCGTGACGGACCTCCCATAGACTTGCATTGAGGGGGCGGGGCGTGACGTCACACGGGACAGAGTCGTGACGTCATGCTCGTCCGCCATTGTGGTCGGGATCCAAAGCCTCCAGCGCTCCCGGTGTGAGGTGGAAGCCGTACAGGTGAGGTCAGCAGCCGAGATCCCGGGTGCCCCCAGCAGCGGGACCCTGGCGATCTGACATCTTATTCCCTATCCTTTGGATAGGGGATAAGATGTTTAGGGGTGCGGAGTACCCCTTTAACCCTAACTAGCAGCAACAGGTTATACTTCTGAAGATTAGCTTCTCTACTATTCCTGGATGACCCTTCCCCGTCAGAGACAGCAGATAAAACAACTCCTCCTCCATATGTACATGAGTCACAATAAGTCATTGGGGCGTGCGATTCTCCAAACTAGTCACTGCACACCGTGCTGTACTCGCGCCTTCTTATTCTCTAATCACGCCTACTTAGGCATGATTGACAGCCCTGGCACAGCCAGTTTCACCACACAGTCATTGCCATGCCCAGAGATATAGATGCATTTGAGCCTGCAAGAAAATTTAGTGAGAAGAGCCATGACAAGGCTGTCAATCACACCTGAGTAGGCATGATAAGAGGATGAATAGGCACCATTACAGCCCAGGGGGGAGGGGGTGATGTGGGGGGCATCTGGTTTAGTGACTAGTTCGGAAAGCTGCATGCTCCGATGACTAGTTGTGGTTATGTACATATGGAGTAAGATTTATGAAAACCTGTGCAGAGGAAAGTTGCTGAGTTGCGCATAGCAACCAATCCGATCGCTTCTTTCATTTCTCAGAGGCCTTTTCAAAAATGAAAGTAGTGATCTGATTGGTTGCTATGGGCAACTGGGCAACTTTTCCTCTGCAAAGGTTTTGTTAAATCTCCCCCATGGTGTAGGAGAATTTTAAGAGTTGTTTTGCCCACTTTCTCAAGAGGACATCCAGGCATGGATGGTAGAAGCTAAGTTGTGCCCCCAGTAACACAGTTAGTGTATAATGACAGGGTTCGACTAGTGGTCAATTATCTGTACTGCTGTTCCATTCATTGTTCATTGGACAGATACGAGCTTTAGGACAACCTGTTCCAGTTTGTAGACTGCTAGCATATCCTATGGTTAGGGGATAAGTGTAAATGGTGGCACAACCCCTTTAAGCACATGGCAGAGCAGTGTGCCCTGAGCCTATACAGATGCCCAAGGAGCCTCAAATTCTTCATCATACAGGAGCCATACAGCTAATATGAACTACAACACAGTCTTTAACCCCTTAAAGACGCAGGACGTAAATGTACGTCCTGGTGCGGTGGTACTTAACGCACCAGGACGTACATTTACGTCCTGTGCATAACCGCGGGCATCGGAGCGATGCCCGTGTCATGCGCGGCTGATCCCGGCTGCTGATCGCAGCCAGGGACCCGCCGTCAATGGCCGACGCCCGCGATCTCGCGGGCGTCCGCCATTAACCCCTCAGGTGCCGGGATCAATACAGATCCTGGCATCTACGGCAGTGCGCGATTTGAATGAATGATCGGATCGCCCGCAGCGCTGCTGTGGGGATCCGATCATTCAGAACGCCGCACGGAGGTCCCCTCTCCTTCCTCCGTCCGGCTCCCGGCGTCTCCTGCTCTGGTCTGAGATCGAGCAGACCAGAGCAGAAGATAGCCGATAACACTGATCTGTTCTATGTCCTATACATAGAACAGATCAGTATTAGCAATCATGGTATTGCTATGAATAGTCCCCTATGGGGACTATTCAAGTGTAAAAAAAAATGTAAAAGTAAAAGTAAAAAAAAAGTGAAAAATCCCCTCCCCCCAATAAAAAAGTAAGACGTCCGTTTTTTCCTATTTTACCCCCAAAAAGCGTAAAAAATAAATTTTATAGACATATTTGGTATCGCCGCGTGCGTAAATGTCTGAACTATTAAAATAAAATGTTAATGATCCCGTACGGTGAACGGCGTGAACGAAAAAAAAAAAGTCCAAAATTGCTACTTTTTTAATACATTTTATAAAAAAATAAATTATAAAAAATGTATTAAAAGTTTTTTATATGCAAATGTGGTATCAAAAAAAGTACAGATCATGGCGCAAAAAATTAGCCCCCATACCGCCGCTTATACGGAAAAATAAAAAAGTTAGAGGTCATCAAAATAAAGGGATTATAAACGTACTAATTTGGTTAAAAAGTTTGTGATAACAATAATAGAAAAGTATGTAATAATGGGTATCATTTTAATCGTATTGACCCTCAGAATAAAGAACACATGTCATTTTTACCGTAAATTGTACAGCGTGAAAACAAAACCTTCCAAAATTAGCAAAATTGCGTTTTTCTTTTTAATTTCCCCACAAAAATAGTGTTTTTTGGTTGCGCCATACATTTTATGATATGATGAGTTATGTCATTACAAAGGACAACTGGTCGCGCAAAAAACAAGCCCTCATACTAGTCTGTGGATGAAAATATAAAAGAGTTATGATTTTTAGAAGGCGAGGAGGAAAAAATGAAAACGTAAAAATTAAATTGTCTGAGTCCTTAAGGCCAAAATGGGCTGAGTCCTTAAGGGGTTAATCATTGTTGGACTGGGGTGGCTAGGGCCTACATAGAAATTTAATTCTAGGGGCCTATCCTACAGCTACATTCAAAGATCACTCGTTTGGTTTTTGCCCCCAAATGTGTATTTATTATGTATATGGAGTTTTATGGTATGTGTTTTTCTTTTATTATTATTGTGGTTAATGGAATCTATAGCTCCTCAACTATATGAAAAACTGCAAATCCCAGCAAGTTCTGAAGTTATGCTGCTGTCAGTGCATGTTGGGAGTTGTAGTTCCCCAATAGAAGGAAAGGAAGAGAGTTAGAGCCAGAAACATAAAAAAGAATATGCATAAACTGTATATTATCTTTGTTAGCCTATGAGACAACATCACTTCTTCTTACTGCCTTGGCCCTTTTATTTTTGTAGAGCTCTGCTGTGAGCTGACTGTACTATACTTATCCTGCCACCACACAATGTATCTCTAGTCCGGCATGTGGGCAGGCAATGGTGAAACACTATCTGTCACCAGAACATCATAAAGTGCTCACTGAGCAGCAGGCAGGAAGATCCAGCTATAGGTAGCAGGGTCCTGGGGTTGTGATCAAGGCTGCACCTTGCCTTTTTGCTACCTGAGGCTGAAAGTGTAATGTGTCCCAGCCACACAAAAAAAAAAAAAAGAAAAGGAAAATACCACTTGGGAATCTGTCAGCTCTATATCATGCTCAGAGCTCAATTGTTAATATGCAGGTTGCATGCCTCCTTTCTCCCTGCATTGACCAATTTACAAACAGGGCTAAGTGGTGGAAGCCGAACCCTGTACATCAATCAGAGTCAGAACAGGGAGGGGTGGGGAAGGGAAGATGGGTGTATACTTCAGCTTGGCACCACCTACTTGACACTTGAGCTCTGATATCAGGAAGGCAGAATCCCTTTAAAGTGTTACTAAAAGTTAAGATGTCATGAAGAGATTGCTCTGGGTCTGACCCCCGTCGATCACTAAAATAAACCAGGAGAAGTGATTTTCTAAGCACTCATTTTCCCTGTCTTTCTGCCTACTGGTGACAGGATTTATAAGCTTACCATAGAATCCGTCACCTGCAGTGAGCAGCAAGACAGGCAGAACGAGTGCTTGGCAAACCGCTTCTTTCTGGCCCATTTTAGAGATCGGTAAGAGTGATACCCCAATTTTTTTTTATAAATGACAGTTACACCTTATCCCCTCTCAGAATTTCAATACTGTGCTGACTTTTCATAAAACCACAGGCTGGTGCAGATTGCAACTGTTGTGTGCCTGTATTACAAATAAAAAATATGACATAATTCCTAACATTAAATAAATTTGGTTTTAACCCCTTAATGCAAGAAGACAGCAATAATTGTACAGCCAGCTATTTAACTGTTTAAATGCTGCAACTAAAGCGGCCAACTGTAAACAGTGTTGCTGGTGTGTTGTTGGTGGTATAGGGGTTAGATACTACCAACTCATACTCATACGGCCTAATAGATCTCTGTTAGAATGGATCATCTGAATCTTGTCTGAGCTCCAGCTCCATGACTTGAGTTATGTAATCACCTCTGATCAGCCCCCACAGCCTACTTCACCTATTTCATCATCTCCTTGTCATATACACACACTGCAATGTATTCTGGGAATTATAGTCCTAAGCAACTGGTTAATTTTTTTTTAAATAAATAGATTTTTAGCAGCGCAACAATTGTGCTATAATTTACACCTGATAACAGGGGTGTTCCTAAAGAGAGCTGGTTGTGTGTAATAATTCCAATATATCAGCAGTTTCTGACACATCTGGCACCAACAACTATGCTACAGTCAAAGTCACCTAAATTCCCTTTCTTCCCCATTCTGATGCTCAGTTTAAACTTGGCAAGTTGTCTTGACCATGTCTATATGCCTAAATGCATTGAGCTACTGCCATGTGATTGGCTGATTAGCTATTTGTACCAACAAGCAATTGAACAGGTATACCTAATTAAATGAGAAGTAAGGCTATGTTCACACAGGCATAAAATGTGCGGAACGTCCACCTAAAAATACCAGCGGACATTCCGTACATTTGAAAAATCCGGTATGTGCTAGGAGGAAATGCGTAGTCTCATAGACGCCAATGCATTTCCTTGTGGACTCCGCAGAAAGAATAGAGCTATCTATTATTTCTGCGGATGGTGGAATCAGATTTTCCGTACATCTGACACGGAAATTCTGCCGTGTGAGTAGTGAAGCAAAATCCCATTGAAATCAATAGAACTCTGCTGCAGCACAATGTCCGTGCGGAATATTTCGTGCGGACATTCTGCACAAGTTCCGCCTGTGTGAAGGTACCCTATGAGAGGAGCGTGTGAATGAAAGATCACAAGAACAATCTAAGTTACAAGCAACTTTTGATATTTCACACGTGTTCATGAAAGAAGACAAGAATCGATTGACGTCCTATATCATAGATCATCGATTGTTATGTGCAATTTATCTGGCCCTGTAAAAGGACCCTTAAAAAGTACCTATCATGAAAAAAAATGTGATATGTTTTACATTAATGCATTTGGGACACTTTACTAAATGCATATCATTAAAAAAAATTATATTTTATTGAGAAATTTATGTAAAATCCACCACTAGGGGCATCCCTAGATAGTCTTTTAGGTGGAAGAACACTGCAGCACTCCGAGATGTGGTGAAAAATCTTGTAAAAAGTATTCATTCCATCATAAATGCAGAAGGCAACGTTTCAGCTGCAAACATGCTTGGCTTGAGAAAGGCTGCATGTTAGCAGCTGAAATGTGTGCTTCAGTATTTAGGATGGAATGAATACTTTTTACAAGATTTTTCACCACATCTCAGAGTGCTGCAGTGTTCTTCCACCTACTTGATGTTTGGAGTTCCATGACCGGGGCCTCCCACTGATGGTGTGCGGCTTTTTTTTCATCTGTCTAGATAGTCTTTTATACATTTCGGACTCATGCCTGGCCTGGCATTAGTCGGGAATCTCAGACTGCAGCCAGGCCACGTGACGCGCACAGCGCTTCTCCCTGACGGTCAATCAGACAGGCGGGAGCTCGTGTTGTGCGCGCAGCAGAGCAGAGAGCACTCCTGACATGGCCGGCCGCTTCTTCAGGCTCCTACTGCCTGAGAAGGAGAGCCGATGTGTCCTGGCCATATGTCAGTGCAGCGCTGCTCTGAATGAGGATCGGGTCTGCCTTCCTTTTTTCTGATCTGAGGTCTTCTTAATCCAAGTAAGTGATGGGCATACGTTTGAACATTAGTGTTTCACAAATAGGGTGCCTCCAGCTGCTAGTAGTAGTTTTGCAACAGCTAGAGGCACCATGGTTGTGAAACACTAATATATACATATAGAAAGAGAAAGAGAGGAAGAAGGGCGGAATTAGCTCGGCCAGAGTTCAGATGACGTTTTGCCTGTAGGGCCACTCCTCCTTCCTCCCTTGCTCACAGCAGAAGAAATGAGCAGCCTTAGGTTAAGTTTCTACTTGTTTTTTTGTCCTGCATTTTTTGGTTTGAAAAAGACGCAAGAGAAAACGCCTGAAAAAACGCCAGTGCAATTTACTGCGTCTGGCATTTTTTCTGGCGTTTTTTCATTTTTGTGGAAATTGCATTTTTGGCCCCTTTGGCGTTTTTTTTTTTGGTACCCAAAATTTGTTGGGTAACCAAAAAAAAAGGATGCAGTAGTGATGGAAAAAAATGTATTTAACAAAATTTATATTTTTTTATAACGACATTTTTATTAATTTTTAATAAAGTGTGTGTGTGTTTCACTTTTTTTCTCTCTCTTTTTGACATTTTTTAGGTAGTACTACTACTCCCAGCATGGAACACACTATTTCATGATGGGTACCTGTACTAATACACCATAATGCATCCATAATATAGCAGAGATGCGGAGCGGCTCTATACAGCGCTCGCATCTCTGCACTATACTCCGGCCAGTGATGTGAATAGAACATCACTCATTAATATTTTCCGCCCAGAGTGGTGATTGGCCGGATGGTGGCAGCCAATCACATCTCTCTGCGGGAAATATGAATAGGTGTATATATACGGCAGTGCAGGGGACCATAGAAGAGTGGCCACCCGCATCTATACATTATACAGGAGGATCGCAACGGAACCCGGGGCGATCTGTCAATTAGTACAGGTACTACTACTCCCATCATGGAACAGTGTGTGTTCCATGCTGGGAGTAGAAGTACCACCTAAAAAATAAAGGGAAAAAAGTGAAAAACACACACACACTACATTTTTATTATTGTTATATTATTGCTATTATTGCTATTTTTAGCGCCCTGCCCGCCCACATAAATTGATCCCTGTGTAAAAATTAATAAAAATGTTGTTATAAAAAAGATAAATTTTGTTAAATACAATTTTTCCATCACTACTGTATCTTTTTTTTTTTTTTTTTTAATGGTACCCTACAAAATTTTATTATAAGGTATCTCCATCACTTTTTTGGATCCAAAAGAGAATAAAAACCGCCTGAAAAAATGCAAAAATTAAATGGGCACTGTCATCAACTTTTTTTTTTTGATATGTTGTAGTACATATGTACTACAACATATCTCTAATATATTTTCATTATTTTTTTTTTTAAATTAAAATATTTAAATTAACGTTTGAAAACCAACCACTAGGGGTCTCCCTCCTAGTGGCCGGCTGCAGGCTGGCGTGACGTCACGCATGAATTCGGACTGATGCGGCCGGGCATCGGTCGCAATTCATTCAGCCTGCGCTCGCTCCCTGCCTGTCAATCAGATAGGAAGGGAGTGAGCGCATTGACTCCCTGGCCTCAGACGCCGGCCACTCCTCCTGCACCATGCCGCTGATGCTGCCCCTGCACGCCGCTGATGCTGCTGGACTCTGCAGTTTGCATGTATGGGGATCGAGGTTTGTAATACGGGGGTTGCGGGAATCGGGGTTTGTAACACGGGGGTTGCGGGGATCGGAGTTTGAACACGGGGGTTGCGGGGAGAGCGGGGTTTGAACACGGAGGTTGCAGGGATCGGGGTTTGAATATGGGGGTTGAGGGGAGAGCAGGGTTTGAACACGGGGGTTGCGGGGAGAGCGGGGTTTCAACATGGGGGGGGGGGTTTAGCGCCGGAGGGAACAGGGTAGCGCCGCGCAGCGCTGCGCCCATGGCCCTAACTTATTGTTTTCAACACAGGGTGCCTCCAGCTGTTTTCCCACTACAACTCCCAGCATGCCCTGACAGCCAATAGATGTCAGGGCAAGCTGGGAGTTGTAGTGGCGAAACAGCTGGAGGCACCCTGTATAGATGAACTAAGGGCAGAAGTGCCGGCCCCAGCAGGCATCAGTGACGTCTGCCTGCTGGGGAAGTTTACCTGGTAGTGAGCACACTACCAGGCAGACAAAAATACCTTTTTAATATAGTAAAAAAAAATTAAAAGCAGGGAGGGGGTTAGGGATAGATGGGCAATAGGCAGGGACAGAAAAAAGAAATATATAGGATGGTGGGAGCTACCCTTTAAAACCCACATGGTGTTTTTCCTGGCATTTTTTTATACTCCCATAGGCTTCTATGGGAGAAAAACGCCACGATTTCATGGGAAAAAATGCCAGTGGCTCAACATGCTGCGATTTTGCAAAACCGCCAAAGAGCTGAAAAATTCCAAAAAAGAGTGAAAAAACGCCAAAAGGATTTAAAAAACCCCAAACTGAAAAACACCAAGTGGAAAAAGTATTTAGTGATTTCTCAATGATTTACACCTAACATCTGGCCACTGCATTCTTTGGCCGAATAAAACGTCATGCGGCCTAATTGGCGTTTTTCTTGGCGTTTCCCCCCCCCCCCCCCCCCAAACAAAAAAAAACCAAGTAGAAACTTAGCCTTAGGCTAAGTTTCCACTTGGGTTTTTTTCTGCTGGATTTTGGAAAGCTGCCACTGCAGTTTTTGAGCCAAAAGTCAGAAGTGGATCCATAAGGGAGGGGAAGTATAAGTCCTTCCTTTATATGTCCTATTCCTTTTGAATACACTTCTGGCTTTGGCTCAAAAACTGCAGTGGCAGATATCCAAAACCAAGAGGTATTTATGAGCATTTGTAAGTAGAAATAGTGTTAGTGAGTGGGGGGTTTAGGGAGAGTTTAGTTGATGATAGGTACTCTTTAACAAGGGCATGGCAATAGGTTTAATAGCATGATCTTCAACCATTATCAAGCAGATCAGAGAAATATCATAGATCCCGATAATTATAATAATAATCACCTTTATTTATATAGTAGCATCTACAAATTCTGCACATAACTGCCTGATCATATCAACCTATAATGTTGATAGGAATATAAGCATGCCTTAAAAAACCTGTATATCATACTTCTATAGTATTCATCCCAAAAATGGCAAATACCACATAATACCTGGCTTCCCCATAACTATGTTCACATGTTTTAATTGCAGTAAAAAGTGACAAAACCGTTTTTGTACAACTTTCCTAATTCCTCCTATTCTAACTATATTATTAGTAGGTACATGAATTACACACACATATGTATTTATACACATATATACTGTTTCCGTGCCACAATTGTAAGCACATTTCACTACGTCTGTGATGCTGTCTTGGCAGTAGATAACCTTTCGTGTGATGAGGGTGTACTGAGAATGTCTGCAGCCTATGACTTTATCTGTCAGCCCCATCTTTCTGCCCCTACTCTAGGGCTCTGGATTTTGTCAGATATGTAAAGTTTGGATGTCTGGGGGAGGTAGCCCTTCCTTGCCATTTGCTAACATGTTTACTTCTTACTCCACCCTGTGATAAACCATCTGCTGGTTCTTAGGCTCCCACCCCCATGTGCAAAACAAGCATCACCTTAAACCATCACTAATGCCCTAATAACAGAGCCTTTCACATCCACAAGATCCCTTTGCCTGCGGGTGTATATGTTTATTTATCTGGGAGGCTAGGTTTACACACAAGTCACTGACCAATCAGATGAATTTCTGTGACATTGGTCTGATTTTGCCCTTTAGGATCTATTGATACATGGAGGATTTGTTGCAGAAGTATATGTCCTATTCATTTCTATGGGGTTTACAGAAAAGCATGCCTGAATATGTTGCAGAAACAACCCCACTGACATGTATGGAACTGATTTTCAGCCGCAGATTATTCTGTAACAAATATGCCGTGCATGAAGACAATATATAAGGGTACATTCACAAGTGCAGATTTTGCTGCAGATTTTGCTACTCACTGAAGTCAATGGGCTGCTGAAGAAAATCTGCAGCAAAATATGTACATGTGAAAGTACCCTACGGGCCTATACACTTGGCAGAATTTACTAACTGAATTTCCTCCACTTCTACATGCAAAAACCATGACACACCGGGGATGATTTATAAAAACCTGTCCAGAGGATAAGTTGCCAAGTTGCCCATAGCAACCAATCAGCTCGCTTCTTTCATATTTAACAAGGCCTCTGCAGAATGAAAGAAGCGATCTGATTGGTTACTATGGGCAACTGGGAAACTTTTCCTCTGCACAGGTTTTGATAAATCTCCCCCTCCATGACAAGTAATTTGAAGCAAATTCAAGCAGAATTTCCATATAGAAATGATGCCTGAAATCCTTGTGGAATCAAATCCCCATTGATGAGGATTATTTTCTGCTTCATTAAGTGACATGTGGATTCCGCATGCAGCAGCCTCCCGTAGATCTCAATGGGAGGCTTCTGCTACATGTCAGAAGTTCCATAGCGGAACTTTCGACAAGGAATTTAAACATGTTCATTCTTTCAGCAGAATCCCCCTGGAAAAGCCTGTAAATTTTAATTTCAGGGGCATAATCCACACAAAATTATTGCCTATTCTGAGCGACACAGAAATTCAGTGGATTGTGGATTTTCTTCAATATGTAACTATCTTCACACAACAGCTCACATATACTATTGTTTTAGCAGAACTGTAGTACTATTTCCCCCCTATTTGGATTTTATACACTTTTCAGTCTGAGATAGTTTGGATACATCCAAAAATTACCTAAATGTATTCACTAGCTGACTATGCTTGGGCCATTGAAATGTCTGGGGCTCGTGTCTGTCCAAGTACGGATATATCAACATGTAATTTTGACAGTTTCCCGTATCTGTGACTCAAAGGCACAAATTATGATGTGAACAAAGCCTAAAATTTGTGAAAAAAAATCACTAAATTGTTACGTTTTGAGAAAAATCTATAGACACGCCTACTTTATCAGGTTAGAAATGCAGTATGAGAGGTTGTTCAGGTTTCTTCTTGTAAAGTGTTGCAATATGGTACATTTTTAGAACACAAAAATGTACGCCAAAATTGTGTTGCATAAGCCGACACTAAACTATTGGGATGACATATCCCTATAAATCTGGGCCAATATTTTTTAGGACACAATTTTTTAGGTCACAATTCTCATTTAATTTAAAGATGCTACTGTAGTTTTTGATTATAAACCTTTTTGAGTATTAGTCTTACTTTATATTTCCCATTCCTTTTGAATCCACTCTAGTTTTGGCTAATAAAGCTACATCAAAAACTGCAGTGGCATGTTTTCAAAAAAATGTTGTGCATGAACCCAGCCTAAAAGAGGACAACAACCATAAGTTCCAATAGGGCATATGGATGTCTTAGTATGGGTTCACATATGTCCGGCATCTGGCATAGGTGAACTCAGCCTAAATCTCGACACAACTGATGCCACAAATGATGACAACTTTTGTTTCTGGGCAATGGACAGGGGAATGCAGCTCTGTTGCCCTGTCCAGTGCCCTCTGGTGTGTCCAACCATCCGGCGTTAAAATTGAGACGCTGGATGATTGCGAACTGTCCCATTCAAATGAATGGGATCAGTTCTAGCATCAGTTTCCCTCCGGTACACACCAGAATACTGTGCCGGACACTGGACATATGTGGACCCAGCCTTAGAGGGGCACTCACTAGACACATCCCTCTATGTGCAGGAACAGAGAGCAATTTGTGGTTCAGCAACCAGTGTTTTAGCAAATGGCTGGTCGCAGTGATGTCCTGGCTTAGCCAGTGATTGGCTAAGCGGCAATGTGATGTTTTGAGCACCAAGAAGAAGATTGAGGGCGGGGCTTAATAAGTCCCATTTCTACTAAGCCAATCACTGGCTGAGGCGGGACATCACTTTTGCCAGTAATTTGCTGACTGCAGCACAATATATTGACCACAGGGAACCAGGAAGAGGAGCGCATCAAGGTCCACAACGGGACAACAGAGGCATTGGGGGAGAGCACTGCAGCCATTCATTGAAATGTATACAGTAGCTAGACATTGTTTCTGTAATAAGAGTTGATCGCTATGATTTAATGAAGCTAAACCTGGGCACTTCATGAGACCCCCTATTTAAAGGGAAACTTACAACTTGGTTCACCCACACTAAACCCACTGCACAGTGTTATAGTGAGAGTGAGCTGGATTACAACTAGGTGTGACTTACCTGAATCAGCAGTACCGTTCCGGAGATATCTGTTGTATCTGCATGCCAGGTCCTCCCCCCCCCCCCCCCCTTCATTGCGCAAAGCCAACTATTAGCATGAAGGCTGATGCAGAATCGGACCGCTGTGATACCTCATTGTAATCTGGTTCACCCTCACTGTAACCCTGTGTATTTGGTTTAATGCAGGGGAACCATCTGTCAGTTTCCCTTTAAACTAGTGGTATTACCTGATACAGACATCAGTCAGATCAATAGATAATGTACATACCAGTTTAGATTGTAGATTGATAAAAGTCTACTTCAGATTGGTTAGGCCCCTTTACATCGAAAGTTTTTAAACTACAGATAAACAATCCATGCTGACCAAAGTATCCTGTAAACTTTAGAAGCTTATACTCTAGTCCATTACTCTAGTATGGAAAAGAGCACATAGATCTAAATGCAAGTAAAACCTGGGTAAAACCTGTGTGATTTTTTAACACAAAAACCATGTCAATTTCTTCCTTAAAAAACTAAATTGATTCAAAGGGAGATGTGGAAAAACACTTCTATTGACAAAAACCCCATCATGTATTTCCAAACTTTGCTGGTAGATTCTGTGCTTTTTTGATTTGCATTTGTGCAGGTTTGACCATGTCAACAACGCCAACCACAGACTTATTTATATGTAGAACGGCCCACGGGCCACATGCGGCCCATTGAGGACATTTATCTGGCCTGCCGGGTGTTTTTGCCGCCGCTGGCTAAGAACATCCCTGTGTCCCGAAAGATGTTTTCGGGACACAGGGATGCCCCTGTTAACTCTCTGCAGCCCCGCGTTTACTTTAAATAAACAAGGACCGCCGGGAGGTAGCGCACGCAGGGACGTCACTGACATCCCGTGCGTGCGCCCATAGCAACGGAGCACGGAGGAGCTGGACGTGTGCTGGCCAGCTTGGTAAGTGTTACCAGCGGCACGTCAGCTTCGGTGCTCCGACCACCGCTCCTCCAGTCCCGGGACCTACTGCTATGGCCGGACCGGAGGAGCGGTGGTCGGAGCACTGAAGTGGGGCAGTACACAGGCATACAGCCTCCAGCCATACACTGTATGTCTGTGGAGGAACATACTGCCAGCCTAATGTGGGGGGAACTATACAGCCAACTAAATGTGGGGGAACTATACTGCCAAACTAATGTGGAGGAACTACAACCTAATGTGGGGGGAACTATACTGCCAACCTAATGTGGGGGAACTACAACCTAATGTGAAGGGAACTATATTGCCAGCCTAATGTGGGGGAACTATACTGCCAACCTAATGTGGGGGAACTATACTGCCAACCTAATGTGGGGGTAACTATACTGCCAACCTAATGTGGGGGAACAACAACCTAATGTGGGGGGAACTATACTGCCAGCCTAATGTGGGGGAACTATACTGCCTACCTAATGTGGGGGAACTATACTGCGAGCCTAATGTTGGGGAACTATACTGCCAGCCTAATGTGGGGGAACTTTACTGCCAACCTAATGTGGGGGGACTATACTGCCAGCCTAATGTGGGGAAACTATACTGCCAGCCTAATGTGGGGGAACTATACTGCCAACCTAATGTGGGAGAACTACAACCTAATGTGGGGGGAACTATACTGCCAGCCTAATGTGGGGGAACTATACTGCCAAGCTAATGTAGGGGAACTACAACCTAATGTGGGGGGAACTATACTGCCAACTAAATGTGGAGGAACTATACTGTCAACCTAATGTGGGGGAACTACAACTTAATGTGGGGGAACTATACTGCCAACCCTAATGTGGGCGAACTATACTGTCAACCCTTATGTGGGGGGACTACAACCTAATGTGGGGGATCTATACTTCCGACCTAATGTGGGGGGAACTATGCTGCCTACCTAATGTGGGGGGAACTATGCTGTGTACTTAAAGGGGTAGTCCACTAATAAGATATATAAGTGTGCATAGGAATTTGTTCATAGTTTTTTTTTTTTTTTAAACTATAGTCTGGCCCTCCAACAGTCTGAGGGACAGTGAACTGGCCCCCTGTTTAAAACGTTTGAGGACCCCTGATGTAGAATCTATATGTGAAAATCATCAGATATGTGGTTATATGTATAGAAGCAGGTTAGTAAAAAGAAGTGAATCTATGTAGTACATGTACAGTATATATGTCCACAAAAGGAAACAGATGTGTATGTATTATTGAACACATGCATTATGTATGGATTCAGTATGACTAGGAACAAATGGTCCATGCTTTAGATCTCGATTACAACAAAGTATAATGAATCCCTTGTTGTCAATTATGATGGCATCAGAAGTCCCTGTTCCATTATCATATTAAGGCAGAAGGTCTCGGGCTGAGTGATAGCTAAGGTCACATCACTCCAAGGTTATAGCTAATACCTTCTAATACTATTTGATATATCTTCCAATCTTTAAAAAAAAAAATAGCACATTATAAATGAAATCTATGAATGCACATTTTATTTGGCTCATTCAGTATTTATTAATATTTTCAGATCAATATAATGGCTACTTGGAAAATGTCACTGTGTTATTTATTTTATGCTGATACAGATCTTTTATAGGAACTGTCTATGTGAGATGACTCTAACTACTTATTTTTATTTTACCCCACCCCTAAAGATAAATGACTAAGCCAATGCCAGAGGACTATTTTTAAGGTCACAGCTACACAGGTCACAAGTACTTCTCCAGCATTATGAACTTTCATACATAAATAAAGAATATAATTTCACATTGGTAACAATGATGCACAACTAGACCAGGGATGTCTCTGACAATATATAGGCCTTAGCTATGGATCACTGTTGGCTTAAATGGGCACTGTTATGAAAAAAAAAAAACTTTTGAGATGTTGTGGAGACATGATCAGTCCGAGTCTGAGTTCCAACCGAGAACAAGCTGGGAAAAGTGTGCGCTTAGTATGTTCTCTCCTGGCTCTGTGTCACGTGACCAAGACAGACTCATAATATATGTCCATGGGACCATCCTGGTCTTATAGAGACAGAGCAGGGGGTGGAAAGCATGTGACGGCGTGCTTCTCTCCCTGCTCATTCTCGTCATCGGTTGGGGTCTGATCATTTGATATGTTCTTAGGACATGTCAAAAGTTTTTTTTCTATGAACAGGCACACTTTTTAAATGTGTAGCTACGGTACAAGGCTTACATTTACTGTATAGACATGAAGAAGTGAGGAGGTTTCTTAGAAATAATAGCCAGCAATTATAGTCATTTACAACAGTGTACATTAATGTCTACAAGGTTGTGGAATCCTATCCAGATGTCATCCAGAGTCTTTTTTAATTTATCTAACATCACTTGCATGTGATATATGTATGTGTTATATATTATGCAAGTTTTTACTTAGACTTTATGCCATGACTAAGGGTCACCAAGGCCCAAAAGGCGTAGGAGTTTATTTGCTCTGTATGACAGGATACATTGTTTTTTTCTGCACTCCTTGCTGCTGGACAATACATTGGTTCTGCAATAGATGGATGCCATTCCATCCTGCAGCATGTACATGGCTATGATCAAAATAGTGTTAAAATATGTACACTTCTATATTCTACTGTAATCAATAGGCATTACAGATATATATAGGGGGAGATTTATCATAACCTGTGCCGAGGAAAAGTTGACCAGTTGCCTATAGCAACCAATCACATTGCTTCTTTCACTTTTAAGAGAAATTTTCAAAAATGAAAGAAGCGCTCTGATTGGTTGCTATGGGCAACTGGTCAACTTTTCCTCGGCACAAGTTTTGATAAATCTCCCTGTGCATTAGTGTCTTCTGTTCTCTATAAGACCCTTCCTTGCTAAAATACTGTCTATCCCTCCCTGCATAATAAACTATTTCCTCTATAGAGGATGAAGGACATGGCTACTGCACAAAATATATAAGTTCTGCCAAAACATGGTGAATGCAGCCTAATAGCTGTAGAGTGGCTCTTCCACACATCTCTTACACCACAGCAATCCTCCATCCCCCATCTCTCTCTCTTCTTATCTATCATTCACTCAGATAAATCCCAGATGTTTTGTGCCTTATACTGACAGACAGGGAAAAAGAAACAAAAACAAACACATAAAAAAGAAACATTTAGCACCTGAAATCATATTGACAACCTTAAGACACTACTATCAGTCATACATAGAAGACAAGTTGTAACTGCTGAGCTGCCAGAGTACAAAATGCTGTCAGCAAAGTGTTAATAAATACTTTAATGGGCTGGAAATAAGTCGCGTATTCACCCAGGGGTTGTGTGTCGGAATTTTTTTACTTTGGTTTGTACCTGGAGGAGAGCACAGTTCACACTACTAGTAGATGGAGAGAAGAGGGATAGCCTTTCACTGACATTTCTATAACTATAGGTGTCAAAAGTCAAAAGTTCACAGACTTCAAAATATGTATTGTCAAATTCTGCCCTGCAGATCTGTCCAACTAACCAAGGTGCTGTAGGCTAGGTTACACAAGTCTGTGCTATTACACTGCATAACTACAAAGAAAACAGCTTTTCGCACGGTCATACACATACAGTAGAATATAAACAGTTAAGGTGGCTATACAGTTTCAAAAACTGTCAGACAGTTTGGTTGACATTTATTTTTCCAAACTTCCCCATTCAGCATAGCGGAACGTTCATGAGTTCTCTCCGGGGAGTGGAGGGGTAAGCCACAGACAGACAGCTCCCTCTAGGGAAGACTATCATTGTAATACAGGGACAAGTAGAGACATTGGGGGGCATTTATCATTGGCTTTACACCACTTCAATGTTCTAAATGTCCCTGCAAATTTTGCGCAATTGCATTTTTTGCGCAATTTTTTAGCACCATTTTTGGTAGAACATCTTTCAAAGTTGTCTACTATTTGGTGCACCGTACCCCACTTTTTGCAGTGGAGCTGTATTTATTATTTGCGCAAATTAAATTTAGAAGTGTTTTTTTTTAAGGTGCAAAGCCTACTTTTTTTGAGCAAACCTACACCACCTAATAGGACACGTACAAAAGTGTCTATGCTAGAGCACAAAGCTTAAATCAATCTCTGCTGCACACTGGTTTCTATAATTGTGCAAAATTTATCAAGCCCTGTGCACCTTTTTGGTAAATTTTGAGCAAACAATACACCAAGCAAACAGGGGTAAAATCTATTCTACCTTACACCAACATTGATAAATGTCCCCCATTGTGTTGCACATGGAGTAACATAGTAAACATAGTTAATAAGGTTGAAAAAAAGACCAGAGTACTTCAAGTTTAACCTATATCCCTAATTGGGGGGCACCCCTAAAAGTTGTTGTGAATATATCCCTAATGAGTCCCTACTGAGTTGAGCCAGAGGAAGGCAAAAAAACCTCACCCTAGAGGTAAAAATTCCTTCCCGACTCCAAATATGGCAGTCAGAATATATCCCTGGATCAACGTTCTGTCCATATAAATCTAGTATACATAACATGTAATGTTATTATTCTCCAAAAATGCATCCAGACCCCTTTTGAACTCTTTTACAGAGTTCCCCATTAACACATCCTCTGGCAGAGAGTTCCACAGTCTCACTGCTCTTACAGTAAAGAACCCCCGTCTGTGCTGGTGTAGAAACCTTCATTCCTCTAAACGTAGAGGATGCCCCCTTGTTATAGATACAGTCCTGGGTATAAATAGATCATGGGAGAGATCTCTGTAAGGTCCCCTGATATATTTATACATAGTTATTAGGTCTCCCCTAAGCCTTCTTTTTTCTAAACTAAATAATTTAGTTAATCTGATCATCTTTCTGGGTACTGTAGTCCTCCCATTCCCGTATTACCCTGGTTGCCCGTCTTTGAACCCTCTCCAGTTCCACTATATCTTTCTTGTACACTGGTGCCCAGTACTGTACACAATATTATATGTGTGGTCTGACTAAGGATTTGTACCGGGGTAAAATAATTTCCTTGTTGTGGGCATCTATGCCCCTATTGATGCACCCCATGATTTTATTTGCCTTGGCAGCAGTTGCCCAACACTGGCCACTACAGCTAAATTTGCTGTTAACTAAGACTCCTAAGTCCTTTTCCACGTCAGTCGTCCCAAGTATTCTCCCATTTAATACATAATCCCAGCCCGGATTTTTCTTCCCCATGTGCATTACCTTATATTTATCAGTGTTAAACCTCATCTGCCACTTCTCAGCCCAAACCTCCAACTTATCCAGATCCATTTGTAACAGTGCACTGTCCTCTATAGTGTTTACCGCTTTACAGAGTTTAGTATAATCTGCAAAGATTGCCTTTGGTTCGATAGTACAGGCTTTAAGATGGGCATACATGTTAGATAGAAGTTGGTTAACAGTTGAACGAACAATCATCTGATGAACAATTGTTTCATAGACTCCATTGACACCATTCAAATACTAGTCCATATTGGTCAGTACAATTGTTCAAACTGGTCACATAAGATCAATGACACTTGGTGAAGGACATATAGAGGCCTTATCAAAAATGAAAGAAACAATCTGATTGGTTGCTATGGACAGGTTTTGATAAATCTCCCAAATGATCTTTTTAGCGACTGTTACCTGTTTTTGGCTGACTTCAGAGAATATCAGTCTGCATTGGTCAGCTACAAACCATTGTACATTGTACAATTTCACCTGACAAACTAATGTTTGGGTTGAAATCTTCCACTTTCATCAGCTTCAATCTAATGTATAAAGTGATCTTTAGACTATATTTGCCCTTTGTTTTTGTCCTACATCAAACTTATACATCTGTATGCAAAAAAAAAAGGCTGACACAAATAATATGATGTAATGTGTCAAAGGTAAGTCCTTTTGGCATATGCTTGTCAGGTTGATACCATTTATGAACCCAAGGAAATTTATGGCAGATAAATCCAAATGTTCAGATCTGTCTGAGGAGAAATAGGCAAAAACGTGACTTCCTTGTACTTTATACAACTGTATACGTTGTTTTTATGGATCTATATCATGGACTGGGTAATAGGTGTAAAGGGGTACTCCGGTGAAAACCTTTTTTTCTTTTTTTTAAATCAACTGTTGCCAGAAAGTTAAACAGATTTGTAAATTACTACTATTAAAAAAATCTTAATCCTTCCTGTACTTATTAGCTGCTGAATACTACAGCGGAAATTCTTTTCTTTTTGAAACACAGAACTGTCTGCTGACGACCACAGTGCTCTCTGCTGACATCTATGTCCATTTTATGAACTGTCCAGAACAGCATATGTTTGCTATGGGGATTTCCTTTTACCCTGGACAGTTCCTAAAGTGGACAGAGATGTCAGCAGAGAGCTGTAACTCTCCTGCTCTGTGTCCCTCGGCGGGGATGCAATCCCCATGGCGGGACGTGCCTGCCCGCGGGTCGCATCCCATGTCACTCATCGGCCCCGTCCTTCTGCTCAGTCCCGGCGCGTGCGGCCCCGCTCTCTAGGGCGTGCGTGCGCCGGGTCTCTCAGATTTAAAGGGCCAGTGCACCATTAATTGGTGCCTGGCCCAATTAGTTCCAAGCACTCCCCACACCATAAAAACCCACTTCCCCTTCCTGTCCCTGCCGGATCTTGTTGCCTTGTGCCCTGAGAAAGTGTTTCTGTGTGTTCCATTGCCTGTGTATCCAGACCCTTGCCGCTGCCCCTGACTACGAACCGTTGATGCCTGCCAAGACCTTCTGCTACGTCCAACCTTGCTCTTGCTTTGTCCTTGTATACCGCGCCTGTCTCAGCTGTCAGTGAGGTTGAGTCGCTATCGGGTGGAACGACCTGGGGGTTACCTGCCGCTGCAAGTCCATCCCGCTTTGCGGCGGGCTCTGGTGAAAACCAGTAACCCCTTAGATTCCGTTCCCCTGGTACGGCCCACGCCATCACCTCACTGACACAGAGGATCCACCACCCGTGTCCTCCCCGCTTACCAGTCCGGATCCTGACAAGAGCACTGTGCTCATGATATTAGCAGAGAGCTCTGTGTTTCAAACGGAAAATAATTTCCACTGTAGTATTCAGCAGCTAATAAGTACAGGAAGGATTAAGATTTTTTAATGGAAGTAATTTACAAATCTGTTTAACTTTCTGGCACCAGTTGATTTAAAAAAAAAAGTTTTTCACTGGAGTACCCCTTTAACGACGCAGGACGTATATTTACGTCCTGCGCCGGCTCCCGCGATATGAAGCGGGGTCGCGCTGCGACCCCGCATCACATCGCGTCAGTCCCGGCGCTCATCAACGGCCGGGACCCGCGGCTAATACCACACATCGCCGATCGCGGCGATGTGCAGTATTAACCCTTTAGAAGCGGCGGTCAAAGCTGACCGCCGCTTCTAAAGCGAAAGTGAAAGTATCCCGGCTAGTCAGTCGGGCTGTTCGGGACCGCCGCGGGGAAATCGTGGTGTCCCGAACAGCTTGCAGGACACCGGGAGGGCCCTTACCTGCCTCCTCGGTGTCCGATCGACGAATGACTGCTCCGTGCCTGACATCCAGGCAGGAGCAGTCAAGCGCCGATAACACTGATCACAGGCGCGTTAATACACGCCAGTGATCTGTGCAAGAGATCAGTGTGTGCAGTGTTATAGGTCCCTATGGGACCTATAACACTGCAAAAAGAAAGTAAAAAAAGGTGTTAATAAAGGTCATTTAACCCTTTCCCTAATAAAAGTTTGAATCACCCCCCTTTTCCCATAAAAAAAATAAAACAGTGTAAATAAAAATAAAAATAAACATATGTGGTATCGCCGCGTGCGTAAATGTCCGAACTATAAAAATATATTGTTAATTAAACCGCACAGTCAATGGCGTACGCGCAAAGAAATTCCAAAGTCCAAAAAAGCGTATTTTGGTCACTTTTTATACCATTAAAAAGTGATCAAAAAGTCCAATCAAAACAAAAATCGTACCGATAAAAACTTCAGATCACGGTGCAAAAAATGAGCCCTCATATTGTGGAAAAATAAAAAAGTTATAGGGGTCAGAAGAGGACATTTTTAAACGTATACATTTTCCTGCATGTAGTTATGATTTTTTCCAAAAGTACGACAAAATCAAACCTATATAAGTAGGGTATCATTTTAACCGTATGGACCTACAGAATAAAGATAGGGTATCTTTTATCATTTTTACTGAAATATGCACTGCGTAGAAACGGAAGCCCTCAAAAGTTACAAAATGGCGTTTTTTCTTCGATTTTGTCGCACAATGATTTTTTTTCCGTTTCGTCGTGATTTTTTGGGTAAAATGACTGATGTCACTGCAAAGTAGAATTGGTGACGCAAAAAATAAGCCATAATATGGATTTTTAGGTGGAAAATTTAAAGGGTTATGATTTTTAAAAGGTAAGGAGGAAAAAACGAAAGTGCAAAAACGGAAAAACCCTGAGTCCTTAAGGGGTTAAAGCTTTTAAAGAAGGGACATTCAGCTCATGTTTAACTCTCCCATTAGTTTATAGGATGGGAAAGAAAATACTCCAACTCTTAACTCCTCTAACAACAGGCAAACTTCTTTGGATCAATAATTGAAATTTTTTTGTGTCAAAACAACTATACTATTAGTATAAAATATTCTTTACTTTTTAGAATATTTAAAATAGTTAGCTACATTCCTGAGCTAGTGTAAATATTCCTTACAATGTATTATTTGGTTGCTAACCCAGTTGAATAACCATAAATCAATGTACAAATCATATACCTACAAATGTAACATTTGCCAGCATGCTTTACAGAGAATATACTACTACATTCAGTGCCTGCTTTTACCTTCACGCCTTTAATGGTGTTCACTAATATAAATCTATGGGGGAAGATTTAACAAAACCTGTCCTGAGGAAAAGTTGCTGAGTTGCCCATAGCAACTAGGGTTGCCACCTTTCCCTTAGAAAAATACCGGTCATGGGTGTGGCTATGTGGGGGTGGAGCTACAAAAGGGGAGGGGCCCGATTGCACAGGGGCTGAGGGATCAGGGGTTTAAGAAATGGCACAGCGGATAGGAGGGGGGTTTAAGAAATGGCATAGGGGATTGGAGGGATACAATATATATGCGGGGGTAATTTTCCTATATCGCACAAAAAATTTACATTTAGAGAATACCTACCAAAACCCTATGTATGCCAGCGGCGGCGGTAGTGGTGGTGCGCGACAGCAACGCTGGCTCTCTGTGATGACGAGTGACGTCCCCCTGCGCAACGTCAGATAAACAGGCTAATCAGACAGTATCACACATGACAGATTTAGATGCACAGGCTCAGCAGATAGTATCCCACATGACAGGATTAGATACACAGGCTCATATCCCACATGACAGATTTGGATATACAGGCTCAGCAGACAGTATCACACATGACAGGATTAGATACAGAGCGCAGCAGATAGTTTCACACATTAAAACATTAAATCAGTGTTTCCCAACCAGGGTGCCTCCAGCTATTGAAAAACTACAACTCCCAGCATGCCCGGACAGCCAAAGGCTGTCTGGGCATGCTGGGAGTAATAGTTTTGCAACAGCAGGAGGCACCCTGGTTGGGAAACACTGCATTAAATACACAATTTTGCAGAGAGGTCTCACCAGTCTCTTGTCTTCATTTTCTCCTTTCCCCGGGGCGGCTCCAGGTTAAGAAATGTCCGGGGTTGAGGAGGAATGGGATGGGCAATTATTTATCCCATGGGGCCACATGAGAAACTAAAAATATTGTGGAGGGCCGGGCAGCATAGTTGTCCCCCAGATTAGGAGCATAGTTTTCCCCCAGATCAGGCAGCATAGTTGTCCCCCAGATTAGGAGCATAGTTTTCCCCCAGATCAGGCAGCATAGTTGTCCCCCAGATTCGGCAGCATAGTTGTCCCCCAGATTAGGCAGCATAGTTGTCCCCCAGATTAGGAGCATAGTTGTCCCCCAGATTAGGCAGCATAGTTGTCCCCCAGATTAGGAGCATAGTTGTCCCCCAGATTAGGCAGCATAGTTGTCCCCCAGATCAGGCAGCATAGTTGTCCCCCAGATTAGGCAGCATAGTTTTTCCCCAGATTAGGAGCATAGTTGTCCCCCAGATTAGGCAGCATAGAGGTCCCCCAGATCAGGCAGCATAGTTGTCCCCCAGATTAGGCAGCATAGTTGTCCCCCAGATTAGGCAGCATAGTTTTCCCCAGATTAGGCAGCATAGTTGTCCCCCAGATTAGGAGCATAGTTGTCCCCCAGACCAGGCAGCATAGTTGTCCCTCAGATCAGGCAGCATAGTTGTCCCTCAGATCAGGCAGCATAGTTGTCCCTCAGATCAGGCAACATAGTTGTCACCCAGATTAGGCAGCATAGTTGTCCCCCAGATTAGGAGCATAGTTGTCCCCCAGATTAGGCAGCATAGTTGTCCCCAGATTAGGCAGCATAATTGTCCCCCAGATTAGGCAGCATAGTTGTCCCCCAGATTAGGCAGCATAGATGTCCCCCAGATTAGGCAGCATAGATGTCCCCCAGATTAGGCAGCATAGATGTCCCCCAGATTAGGCAGCATAGATGTCCCCCAGATTAGGCAGCATAGTTGTCCCCCAGATTAGGAGCATAGTTGTCCCCCAGATTAGTATAGTTGCCCCCAGATAAGGCAGCATAGTTGTACCCCAGATTAGTTGTCCCCCACATTAGGCAGCTCCCCCCCCCTCCCCCCCCCCCCCCACACACACACTGACACAGACACATATAAACACAGACACATGAATACACAGACACATATATACACATATATACACAGACACATATATACACATATACACAGACACACATATACACAGACACATATATACACATATAAACACAGACACATATATACACAGACACATATATACACATATATACACAGACACATATATACACACACACACACATATATACACAGACACACATATACACAGACACACAGAGACACATGCACAGACACATGTAAACACAGACACTCACCCGCCCTGCGCAGCAGAGGGAGACAGGATACACGGCCTCTCCTCCTCTCCCCTCCCTGCTCTGCCTATGGAGGGTTGTAAGACTGCACAACAGAGAGAAGGCGGGGGAGGGGGAGAGAGGAGACAGGAGGTGCACGCCCCCTCCCCAGCACTGTACAATCTCTTCCTGTCATCGCACGGAGCTCTCCCTGTCACAGGCTGGTGGTGTCAGACCTGGGCATTGTACGGCCCGACAGTCAGTGGGCTTTGTGTCGGGGGCTGAAACTGTAGTGCGGCAGCCTGCAGGTCACAGGCAAAATTTAGTTGCCGGTCATGAAAGAAGTGCTCTTCTGGGGATGCTGCTCAGTTCGCCGCTGTCAGTGAATGAAAAATACCGGCCATTGCATGGCCGGTATTTTTCATACAAACTTACCGGCACAGCCCGGAATGTAGATGAAAATACCGGCTGAGCCGGTAAAATACCGGCAGGGTGGCAACCCTAATAGCAACCAATCAGATCGCTCCTTTCATTTTTGAAAAGGCCTCTGCAAAATGAAAGAAGCGATCTGATTGGTTGCTATGGGCAACTCAGCAACTATTCCTCTAGACAGGTTTTGATAAATCATCCTCTATGTGTTTGTTTTTTGTCCACAGATTATTTTAGGCCTCTGTTCATTACTTACTTTACCTCCTCCAGTGTGTCACTCAGTAGTTTGAGTCCTGTGCTGTCAGGTTTTGAAAAGAAGCTTGTAAGCTAATACTTTTCTTGTCACACAATAGAAAATAAAGTATTTGACTAGTACTGATGCTGTACGCACTAACTTAGCTTTTTATAGGAAATTTTACATAAGGCACGGATGTTTAACAACTGTTAGTAAAAGTCCACTTATGTGGGTCTGCTGTCAGGTGAAGGTCACAACCAGACACCATTACCTAGGCTGGAATGTGGCTTGGCTCTGAAGGCAATGTTTGGCCTTAGGCCTGATCACATCACAGACATATATGTAGGGAGCATTGTCCGACCTATACCACTGAATGGCATACAGAGACATACATTGCCCATAAACTCCCATGCCTTAAAAATCATATACAATGGCACAAAAGTGCAGTCAACTATGTACATCCTGTACAGTAAAACAAAAAGGTATATAAACGTATATTAGCCTGATGAAGCCCATGCCGAAGTTACACTCTGTGCTCCGGCCGCAAGCTCTGGCCGTGAGCGCAGTGTCCCTGTGTCCCCCGTCTGCCCGCATGCGCCCGCATGCGAATCCCAGCACGTCACTCATCACGCTCCACTGCCACCTCCTCCTCTGTGTCTCAGCTCCGGCGTGCGCGTCCCCATCTCCTGGGGCGCGTGCCCCGGAGCTCTGAAACTTAAAGGGCCAGTGCGCCCATAAATTAGTTGTTGCACCTGACACTACATTATAAAGTCCTTGCACCTCCCATACTTCCCTGCCAGATCTTCAGTGCCCCTAGCCTGAGAAGAAGCGTTCCATATTGCCTGTTTGCCTTACCCGTGTATCCAGACCTTCCCGCTACGTAATTTGACTTCGCACCTTTGCCGCCTGCCTTGACCTTCTGCTAGGTTTGACTACGCTACTGCCTTATCCTCCAGTACCTCCCCTTGCCCAGCTACCTGTGTGGTCGAGCCATGTCGGGAGTAGCGACCTGTGTGTCGACTGCTACAGAAAGCCCATCCTGCCTTGCAGCAGGCTCTGGTGAAGACCAGCGGCACATTATACTCCCCGATACGGTCCGAGTCCTCAGCCACACAGGTTAGAGGATCCACATCCAGCTCCGTAACAACCGATATGCTTAGTGTTTTCCCAATATACACACTGATGTGAACAGACCCTAATTGTAAGAGGCGGCCTTTTAATTTGGCAAGCTAGGTGTTACGCCGAGCGCTCCGGGTCCCTGCTCCTCTCCGAAGCGCTCGCGGCGTTTCTCTCCCTGCAGCGCCCCGGTCAGACCCGCTGACCGGGAGCGCTGCACTGACATGGCCGGCGGGGATGCGATTCGCATAGCGGGACGCGCCCGCCCGCGAATCGCACCCCAGGTCACTTACCTGTCCCGGTCCCCGGCTGTCATGCTCTGGCGCGCGCGGCTCCGCTCTCTAGGGCGCGCGTGCGCCAGCACTCTGAGATTTAGAGGGCCAGTGCACCAATGATGGTGCCTGGCCCAATCACCCTAATTAGTTTCCACCTGCTCCCTGGCTATATGACCTCACTTCCCCTGCACTTCCTTGCCGGATCTTGTTGCCTTGTGCCTTGAGAAAGCTTTACTGTGTTACCCATACTGTGTTCCAGACCTCCTGCTATTCCACCATTGACTACGAACCTTGCCGCCTGTCCCGACCTTCTGCTACGTCTGACCTTGCTCTTGTCTACTCCCTTGTACCGCGCTTATCTCAGCAGTCAGAGAGATTGAGCCGTTGCCAGTGGATACGACCTGGATGCTACCGCCGCTGCAAGACCATCCCGCTTTGCGGCGGGCTCTGGTGAATACCAGTAGCAACTTAGAACCGGTCCACTGACACGGTCCACGCCAATCCCTCTCTGGCACAGAGGATCCACCTCCAGCCTGCCGAATCGTGACAGTAGATCCGGCCATGGATCCCGTTGAGGTTCCCCTGCCAGCTGTCTCTGACCTCACCACGGTGGTCGCCCAGCAATCCCGACAGATCGCCCATCTAAGTCACCAGCTGTCGGAAGTGTCCACCATGGCACAGCAACTACAGTCGCAGCTACAGCATCTGCAACAGCAGCTACCATCTCCTCCACCAGCTCCTGCACCTCCTCCGCAGCGAGTGGCCGCTCCTAACCTCCGCTTGTCCCTGCCGGACAAATTTGATGGGGACTCTAGACTCTGCCGTGGTTTTCTGTCACAATGTTCCCTTCATTTGGAGATGTTGTCGGACCAATTTCCTACAGAACGGTCGAAGGTGGCTTTCGTGGTCAGTCTCCTGTCTGGGAAGGCTTTGTCTTGGGCCACACCGCTCTGGGACTGCGATGACCCTGTCACCGCCTCTGTACACTCCTTCTTCTCTGAGGTTCGCAGTGTCTTCGAGGAACCAGCCCGAGCTTCTTCTGCCGAGACTGTCCTGCTGAACCTGGTCCAGGGTAATTCTTCAGTAGGCGAGTACGCCATCCGATTTCGTACTCTCGCTTCCGAATTATCTTGGAACAACGAGGCTCTCTGCGCGACCTTTAAAAAAGGCCTATCCAGTAACATCAAAGATGTGCTGGCCGCACGAGAGATTCCTGCCAACCTGCATGAACTTATCCATTTGGCCACCCGCATTGACATGCGTTTTTCGGAAAGACACCAGGAACTCCGCCAGGAAAAAGACCTTAATCCCTGGGCACCTCTCTCTCGGTATCCCTTGCAATCTACCCCTGTGCCTCCCGCCGAGGAGCCTATGCAAGTAGATCGGTCTCGCCTGACTATTGAAGAGAGGTCTCGCCGTAGGGATAAAAATCTATGTCTGTACTGCGCTAGTACCGAACATTTCTTGGTGAATTGCCCTATTCGTCCTCCACGTCTGGAAAATGCACGCACGCAACCTGCTCATGTGGGCCTGGCGTCTCTGGGTACGGAGTCTGCTTCTCCATGTCTCTCTGTGCCCGTACGGATTTCTCCTTCTGCCAACTCCTCCTTCTCTGCTGTGGCCGTCTTGGACTCTGGTTCTTCTGGAAATTTTATTCTGGCCTCTTTGCTTGATACGTACTGCATCCCGGTGACCCGTCTCATCAAGCCGCTCTATATTTCTTCGGTCAACGGAGTCAAGCTGCACTGCACTGTGCGTTATCGCACAGTGCCCCTGCTTATGAACATTGGACCGCATCTCGAGGAAATTGAATTTTTGGTTTTGCCCGGCTGTACCTCTGAAATCCTCCTCTGCAAACAGCAACATCGAAGATACCGAAGAGGATAGCCAGAGAATTACAGCACAGAACAGGACCAGGTAAGTATCATTGTCATCATTGTCACCTGCACTACCTTTCTGTACTGGCAGGTTAGTGCAGATGACACTGATGACAGATTTCCTTTAAAGACTATCAAGCTTTTAAAAAATAATACAGAGTGCCAAGTATATGTTATTATTGTATTTACAGGGTGGGACCCTAGCCGTGCACCCACAAGATCTTGTGCAGTACCATAGTATTTTCTGTACATTATCACTAAGTGGACCAATAAAAGTGCATTATCTCTAAGTGGGGGCAATAAGGAGGCATTAACACTTTGTGTGGGCAATAAGGGGACATTAACACTACATGGGGCAATAAGGGGGCATTATCCTTAAGTGAAGGCAATAAGGGGGCATTATCATTAAAGGGGTATTTTAGGGGGAAAAAATATTTGACTATGCTACAAGGGCTGTAAAGTTAGTGTAGTTCATAATATAGGCCCTTATTTACTAAGAGTGGAGTGTAGGTTTCTTTGTGGGTTTTAATTCCCTACAATTTTTTTTCCATGGTATTTACTAAGGTTTCCCTACATTTTGCATTTTTTTTTTTTTTTACACCTGCTCTGATCTGTAGGGTTTTCCTCAGCTGAAATCCACCACATTTTCTGTGGAAACCTTAGTAAATATGTTGGGTTTTTGTGAAAATGTCAGGGACACGCCCCTTTTGTGACCACGCCCCCTTTTCTTGATGGCCACAGATTTTCTTAGCAAAATGGAGAGTTAGTCGGGTTTTTTTTCAATTCTGGCGCACAATCTGGCGCAAAAATTTCTGGCGCACAACCTGACAAAACATGTCGGGTTTGCAAAAGTAAATGAGGGCCATAGTGCCTGTACCTGTGTGTGACGGTGGTCTCACAATTCTTCTGTGATTTTCGCACCAATATTTATTTTTAACAGCATACAAAATTACTCATGTTTCGGGTTTTCCAGGTTGCAGTGCGTCAAGACCTGACATCACTAGTCAGGTGATCAGAGGGAGCCTGTCCTGCTTCAATTTTGCAACAGCTGTAGGCCTACTGGTTAGAAAACACTGTGTTTCAATGGGTGGGGTGGCTGATGTGTGGGAGGAAGGAAAGTGATGTGGTGTCCCGGTACAGGACATGTCCTGTCCCTTTTGTCTGGAGTCCCCTCAACCAGAGTCCCTCCATGATAATGGGCTCTCCTGAAGGGCTAATCCCTAGTCGCCTCTTAATATGTCGATATTTAATGTGTATATTTATAAATTTAATTCATATAGGATACCTATGTATAGGACCTTAGAGGTCACGTGCCTTTGATTTATGTTATGCTATGGTTTAAGGACCTTTGGGTCATGTGATATACCCAGAGTTCCAGAGGTCAAGACTGACAGGTTCTGCTGACCAATGAGCTTTGTCCGACCCCCTTAATATATAAGGAGTTGCTGCCACTAAATTCTCTCTCTTAGTTCCGGATTATCAGAGAAAGCACATCTCAGCACAAATCATCAATTCAAGCTATGCCTGAAGCCTTATCTTCCGCAGCCACTAAACCGTGAGTTATCCAGCTCAAAACTACTAAAATCCTGTGTGACTACTGCAACTCTTGTGTGACTATCTTCAAACCAGTAGCACAGTGGCTGGCAAATCAAAGCAAACCTGTGAGGAACCTGAACTTCGGTCCTCTATACTAAAGACTGTTTTGTTACCTGCAGTTGCATAAAATATGCAGTAAAGTTTATTTCTGTTTTCATCAAATATCTGCTGTGGACATTCAATTATTTCTCCCTACCGTTTCTGGGACGGTTGGCGGTAGGACCATTACTCTAAGGAAACTGCATCCTGGCGTCACGACAACATAGGGTTAATACCAGCATACCCTACACTATTACCTGCACCACCTAGACACTACAGTGATCTTAAATTTTCAAGCATGGATCTATGGGATGTGTATTTTAGAGATCGAAATCCAACAGGAAATACCCAGTTTGGCAGGTAAGTACTAAAATCCCCTCATGGTGGATAACCCCTTTAAGTAAAGACAATAAGGGGGCATTATTACTGAGCCAGTGGTGCAATTACTGTTTGTAAGGTACTAACTTTGTGTGTATGTGGGACAAGAGGCCAGCTGTGGACACGAAGAGTATCATCTTTTTAGGTGTTGATGTTGAATAGTCTATGTGTTTACGGAACCCTGAGGAGTCTATAGTTTTCTTGCTGCCCTGCTAGACCATAGAGGGGTTTTAACATAAAACACTTTCCACAACAAACTTAATATTTTGTTGGGTTGAATGAAATTAAATGTCCACCTCTGAAAAATAATGCGCATATGACCTTATTTTCTTGTCTTGGCCTTCTTATTTTTCTTCTATTCAACTCCTCACACAGTGTACAGTGTTATTATAGTGAATAATATCCTTCCTCCTCCAAGTAAATTTGGTGTTACAGATTGTACTATAGACAGCTATAGCAGTATACAGGGTGGACCATTTATATGGATACACCTTAATAAAATGGGAATGGTTGGTGATATTAACTTCCTGTTTGTGGCACATTAGTATATGTGAGGGGGGAAACTTTTCAAGATGGGTGGTGACCATGGCGGCCATTTTGAACTCGGCCATTTTGAATCCAACTTTAGTTTTTTCAATAGGAAGAGGGTCATGTGACACATCAAACTCATTGGTAATTTCACAAGAAAAACAATGATATGCTTGGTTTTAACATAACTTTATTCTTTCATGAGTTATTTACAAGTTTCTGACCACTTATAAAATGTGTTCAATGTGCTGCCCATTGTGTTGGATTGTCAATGCAACCCTCTTCTCCCACCCTTCACACACTGATAGCAACACCGCAGGAGAAATGCTAGCATAGGCTTCCAGTATCCGTAGTTTCAGGTGCTGCAGAATGGGCAAAACAAAAATTGGAACAGGACCCTCAGTTTACGCAGAAGATTTTGTTCAGTGATGAGGCAAACTTTTATGTGAATGGTGAAGTTAACAAACAAAACCGCCGCTATTGGTCTGACACTAACCCACATTGGATAGATCCCTCCAAGACTGTTGGAACACAAAAATTGATGGTATGGTGTGGTATATGGGGTACAAAGATAGTGGGGCCATTCTTCATCAATGGAAACCTCAAGGCCACTGGATATGTGAAATTGCTACATGATGATGTGTTTCCCTCTTTTTGCACTGAAGCTGGCATATTCCCTGAGTTTTTCCAGCAAGATGGTGCACCACCAAATTATGGGTGTCAGGTCCGAGCATTCCTAGATGAACAGTTTCCTGGAAAGTGGATTGGTGGTCGTGGGCCAGTTGAATGGCCCCCAAGGTCTCCCGATCTGACCCCCTTAGACTTTTATCTTTGGGGTCATCTCAAGGCAATTATCTATGCTGTGAAGATACGAGATGTGCAGCACCTGAAACTACGGATACTGGAAGCCTGTGCTAGCATTTCTCCTGCGGTGTTGTTATCAGTGTGTGAAGAGTGGGAGAAGAGGGTTGCATTGACAATCCAACACAATGGGCAGCACATTGAACACATTTTATAAGTGGTCAGAAACTTGTAAATAACTCGTGAAAGAATAAAGGTATATTAAAACCAAGCACATCATTGTTTTTCTTGTGGAATTCCCAATAAGTTTGATGTGTTACATGACCCTCTTCCTATTGGAAAAAAAAAAAGTTGGATTCAAAATGGCCGACTTCAAAATGGCCACCATGGTCACCACCCATCTTGAAAAGTTTCCCCCCTCACATATACTAATGTGCCACAAACATGAAGTTAATATCACCAACCATTCCCATTTTATTAAGATGTATCCATATAAATGGCCCACCCTGTATAATGGCCAGTGAATATTCAGCCAGAATTCCTCATACATAAGTATGCAAGTAAACCTCATGCATTGTATCAGATGTATATGCTACAGTCTATTTGGCTGTATATTCACAGTGTGTGAAGAGAACTGAGCAACAGAGCATACCTGACCAGAACAGGAAACTGCCTACAGGACGTATCCCATGGCAACAAGGAAAAGACAAGAGGGCATCCAGCATATATTAGTACGGCCGCCTTTCAAAAAAATTGATTTCTGATAATTACTTGTGTTTACTAATATTTTTTATTTCACATAAAGGTTTAGATGTGTTTATCTTCGTGGGAAAAGTGGCTTGTCTGCTTCTTGATTGACACTACTGGTTGCCGTAGAGCGCCTTCTTTTGTGCACCATGTTACTTGTACTAGTTCTGTACACTTTTTGATATTGCTTTATTATTGTACTGCTTTAAAACTGTTTATAGCTGTTAAGTTACTCTACTAAAAACTAGCTTGAAAGCATACATCCCATTGACTTGCCTGGGACTTCCAACAAATACGTATCCAGATTGCGATAGTCTGAGGGCAAGTCCCAGGCTCTGAAGTTGCCCAGGAGTTTAAAAAATATACCCTGCCGCCGACGCATCACTGGATGTATTCTTTGCTACAATACAGGTGACCTGTTGAAAAATATGAATCTTTATTAACATATAAATTATATATTTATTTCTAAATGATTACTATGAAGAGTACTTAAAAATAAAATAATTATGAGCCAAATAAAATTCTAGGACCTGTGAATATCTAATTTCAGGAATTAAAGGCTTGTCTTAAAATATGCATTATATACAATAAAATTTTATTATTATTTGCAAATCTTTTTGCATTTAATATTTTTTTTTATTATGATGGTCTCCTCTGCTAACTGGGAAATGATGTACCTGCTGCAATTTGCAATGAGGGTCTCTACACTTCACATGCCTGAAATTCCCGTTGCTTTTTTCCCCTACTCTCCAGAGTCACTGTACTTCAGGTCTCCTCCAACTTATTTCCTTTCACCATATTCCAAACCTGGACATTAGCGATCCGATAGCCCCCTGTGAGCCCAGCTTCTGTTTTGTTTTTATGCCATTAGGAGTCATATAACAAAATATCATTGTAGCCCAGGACTTTTTTAACCCCTTAAGGACCACGGACGTACGAGTACGTCCAAGCTCCCTGGTACTTAAGGACCAAGGACGTATGCATACGTCCGTGGGAATTTCGGTCCCCACCGTGCAAATGCCCAGGGGGGTCCTGAGACACCCCCCATTCCGGCGATCGCTGCAATTTGCTGGTGCATTCACACCAGCGATTTGCAGCGATTCCGGGTCATACGGGTCTCCGGTTGCCCGGAAAATAAGGGGGATCGGGGTTGTCCAAGAAACCAACGATCCCCTGAAGGGATAGGAGTGAGGTGGCAGGGGTGCCACCCCTCCGATCCCAGCTATTGGTTGTTCGATCGGCGGGGGTGATCGGCGACAGAAGAGGACGGCGATGCGGCTCCTTGGATCCTACGGATGTCGGTGAGTTGCCTAGCAACATCTGGAGGGCTACAGTTTGAGACCACTATACAGTGGTCTCTAAACTGTAGCCCTCCAGATGTTGCAAAACTGCAAATCCCAGCATGCCCAAACAGAAAACAGCTGTCTCGGCATGCTGGGAGTTGTAGTTGTGTACCTCCAGCTGTTGCATTACTACATCTCCCAGCATGCCCTTCGGCAATCAGTACATGCTGGGAGTTGTAGTTTTGCAACAGCTGGAGGCACACTGCTTGGAAAATACTGATTTAGGTAAAAGAACCTAACTGAAGGTTTTCCAACCAGTGTGCCTCCAGCTGTTGCAAAAGTACAACTCCCAGCATGCATGGTCTGTCAGTACATGCTGGGAGCTGTAGTTTTGAAACAGCTGGAGGTTTGCCCCCCCCCCTCCCCCATGTGAATGTACAGGGTACATTCACACGGGCAGGTTTACAGTGAGTTTACTGCTTCAAGTTTGAGCTGTGGCAAATTTTTCGCCGCAGCGCAAACGGCTAGCGAGAAACTCACTGTAAACCTGCGCCTGTGTGAATGTACCCTAAAAACACTACACTAACACATAATAAAGGATAAAACACTACATATACACCCCTTACACTGCCCCCCCCCCCCCCCAATAAAAATGAAAAACGCATTGTACGGCAGTGTTTCCAAAACGGAGCCTCCAGCTGTTGCAAAACAACAACTGCCATCATTTCCGGACAGCCACTGACTGTCCAGGCATGCTGGGAGTTTAGCAACAGCTGGAGGCACCCTGTTTGGGAATCACTGGCATAGAATACCCCTATGTCCACCCTTATGCAATCCCTAATTTAGTCCTTAAATGCGCATGGTGCCTTCTCACTGTCGTATTTCAAGGGAACAGTTTAGGACCACATATGGGTTATTTCCGTACTCGGGAGAAATTGCACAACACATTTTGGGGGGCTTTTTCTCCTTTTACCCCTTATGAAAAGGAAAAGTTGGGGGCTACACCAGCCTGTTAGTGTAAAAAAAAATGTACGCCAACATGCTGGTGTTGCCCCCTACTTTTTATTTTCATAAGCGGTAAAAGGAAAAAAATACCCCATAAATTTGTAATGCAATTTCTCCTGAGTACGGAAATATCGCATATGTGGGCGTAAAATGCTCTGCGGGGGCACAACAAGACTCTATGTACATTAGAGTCTATGTACATTTGAGGCCTAAATCAGTGATTTGCACAGGGGTGGCTGATTTTATAGCGGTTCTGATATGGACGCAAAAAAAATAAATACCCATATGTGACCCCATTTTGGAAACTACACCCCTCATGGAACATAACAAGGGGTATAGTGAGCCTTAACACCCCACAGGTGTTTGAAGAATTTTCATTAACCCCTTAAGGACGAAGGACGTATATTCACATCCTCCGCCGGCTCCCGCGATATGCCGTGGGGTCACGCAGTGACCCCGGGTCATATCGGGTCGGTCCCGGCGGCCATCAACTACCGGGACCCGCGGCTAATACAGGACATCACCGATTGCGGTGATGCCCTGTATTAACCCTTCAGACGCGGCGATCAAAGCTGACCGCCACGTCTGAAGCGAAAGTGAAAGTATCCCGGCTGCTCAGTCGAACTGTTCGGAACAGCCGCGGTGAAATCGCGGCGTCCCGAACAACTTACAGGACACCGGGAAGGCCCTTACCTGCCTCCTCGGTGTCCGATCGGCGAATGACTGCTCCGTGCCTGAGATCCAGGCAGGAGCAGTCAAGCGCCGATAACACTGATCACAGGCGTGTTAATACACGCCAGTGATCTGTGCAAGAGATCAGTGTGTGCAGTGTTATAGGCCCCTATGGGAGCTATAACATTTTTTAAAAAAAAGTTTAAAAAAGTGTTAATAAAGATCATTTAGCCCTTTCCCTAATAAAAGTTTGAATCACCCCCCTTTCCCATAAAAAAATAAAACAGTTTAAATAAAAATAAAGATAAACATATGTGGTATCGCTGCGTGTGTAAATGCCCAAACTATAAAAATATATAGTTAATTAAACCGCACGGTCAATGGTGTACACGTAAAACAATTCCGTCACTTTTTATACCATTAAAAAAGAATAAAAAGTGATCAAAAAGTCCGATCAAAACAAAAATGGTACCGACAAAAACTTCAGATCACGGTGCAAAAAATAGCCCTCATACCGCCCTTTATGTGAAAAAATAAAAAAGTTATAGGGGTCAGAAGAGGACGTCTTTAAACATATAATGCATGTAGTTATGATTTTTTCCAGAAGTACGACAAAATGAAACCTATATAAGTAGGGTAACATTTTAACCATATGGACCTACAGAATAATGATTTTACCGAAATATGCACTGCATAGAAACGGAAGCCCGCAAAAGTTACAAAATGGCGTTTTTTCTTAAGTTTCGCCGTGGATTTTTGGCTAAAATGACTAATGTCACTGCAAAGTTGAATTGGTGACACAAAAAATAAGCCATAATATGGATTTTTAGGTGGAAAATTGAAAGGGTTATGATTTTTGAAAGGTAAGGAGGAAAAAACGAAAATGCAAAAACTGAAAAACCCTGCGTCCTTAAGGGGTTAAAGTTGGATGGAAAAATGAAAAAAAAAAAAAAACATTCTCACTAAAGTGCTGGTGTTACCCTAAATTTTTCATTTTCACAAGGGAAAATAGGAAAAAAGCCCCCAAAAATTTGTTACCCTATTTCTTCTGAGTAAGAACATACCCCATATGTGGATGTACAGTGCTCTGCTAGCGCACTACAATGCTCAGAAGAGAAGGAGCGCCATTGGGCTTTTGGATAGAAAATTTGTCCGGAAATGAAGGCCACGTGTGTTTAAAAAGCCCCCATAGTACCAGAACAATGGACCCCCACCACATGTGACCCCTTTTTGCAAACTACACCCCTCATGTAATGTAATAAGGGGTACGGTGAGCATTTACGCCCCACAGATGTCTGACAGATTTTTGGAACAGTGGTCCGTGAAAATGAAAAATGTAATTTTTGATTTGCACAGCCCACTGTACCAAAGGTCTGTCACACGCCAGTGGGGTGTAAATACTCACTGCACCCCTTATTAAATTCTGTGTGGGGTGTAGTTTCCAAAATGGGGTCACATATGGTGGGATCCATTGTTCTGGCACCAAGGGGGGCTGTGTAAATGCACATGGCCCCTGACTTCCATTCCAAACAAATTCTCATTCCAAAAGCCCAATGGCACTCCTTCTCTTCTGAACATTGTAGTGCGCCAGCAGAGCACTTGACGTCCACACATGGGGTATTTCCAAATGGGGTTACAAATTTTGGGGGTCATTTTCTCCTATTACCCTTTGTAAAAATGTTAAATATGGGGAATAACCAGCAAAAATGTTTTCACTTACACATCCAACTTTAACAAAAAGTCGTCAAACACCTGTAAGGTGTTAAGGCTCCCTGTACCCCATGTTACGTTCCTTGAGGGGTGTAGTTTCCAAAGTAGTATGCCATGTGTTTTTTTTCTGTTATGGCACTATAGGGGCTCCCCAAATGCGACATGCCCCCCAAAAACCATTTCAGCAAAATTTGCTTTCTAAAAGCCAAATGTAACTCCTGCTCTTCTGAGCATTGTAGTTCACCCGCAGAGCATTTTACGTCCTAACTTTGGGTATTTCCATACTCAAAAGAGATGGGATTACAAATTTTGGAGGGCATTTTCTCCCATTACCCTTTGTAAAAATGGTAAATTTGGGAAAAAAACTGCACTTTAGTGAAAAATAAATGTTTTTCATTTACACATCCAACTTTATCGAAAAGTCGTCAAACACCTGTGGGGTGTTGAGGCTCACTGGACCCCTTGTTACGTGCCTTGAGGGGTGTAGTTTCCAAAATGGTATGCCATGTGGGGGGGTTTCTGCTGTTCTGGCACCATAGGGGCTTCCTAAATGCGACATGCCCCACAAAAACCATTTCAGCAAAATTCACTCTCCAAAATCCCATTGTTGCTCCTTCCCTTCTGAGCCCTCTACTGCACCCGCCGAACACTTGACATATACATATGAGGTATTTCCTTACTGGAGAGAAATTGGGTTACACATTTTACCAATTGTAAAAATTCTAAATCTGGGTCTACAAGAACATGCGAGAGTAAAAAATGAAGATTTTAAATTTTCTCCTTCGCTTTGCTGCTATTCATGTGAAACACCTAAAGGGTTAACACACTTACTGAATGTCATTTTGAATATTTTGAGGGGTGTAGTTTTTATAATGGGGTCATTTGTGGGGTATTTCTAATATGAAGGCCCTTCAAATCCACTTCAAAACTGAACTGGTCCCTGAAAATTTCCAATTTAGAAAATTTTGTGAAAAATTGGAAAATTGCTGATGAACTTTGAAGCCCTCTGATGTCTTCCAAAAGTAAAAACATGTCAACTTTATGATGCCAACATAAAGTAGACATATTGTATATGTGAATCTATATATAATTTATTTGGAATGTCTATTTTCCTTACAAAGAGAAAAGCAAAGGTGCTTCCTGTGGAGTAACGTAGATGGTAGGGGTATAGGATATAGGGGGATTCAATACCGCTTACAGAAAAGAGTTGTGCACCAACATACACAACAATGGTAAAGGTGTGTAGTTAGACAGAGCTCCGACTGCAGCCTTCCTGGATTTGTGTATAATAGTATAGAGACAAAGCTTCGCTTTGCCAGGATCCATGGCGCTGAACAGGACACAAGACTCACAGAAGGAAGGTAACGTCCAACAGGTTTAATTAACAATAATGCAACGCATTTCGGAGGAGCATGCAGCAATTTCAGCACTGGGGACCGGCCAGCGAACGAGGTCCCCAGCGCTGAAATTGCTGCATGCTCCTCCGCTATCAGAGCTCACGGTACGCAACATCCATTTGCTCCCCCCTGCCAACGGGGCTGCTAAGGGAGACATACCAACTTGTGCCCCCCTCCATCTATTGGGGCACACGAGGAACACAAGGCTGCGACTCATCCATCACAATACATCAAGTCAGAAGCAGTGGTGAGAGATACTCTGTATCATCCATTCATTAACTTTTTTTAATTTTTTTTTTATGGACTTTATGTTACAATTATTTTGCCATAAACCCAAAAATCTATCCACACCTTTTGCGGATTTATTTTATTTTTGTTTTTTATCTGCAGATTTATGGACTTATTAGAATATTAATTTATTCACATATCTTTTTTATATTTTGGATATCTCACTAGGGCCCAGTGAGATTTTCATCAGATAGTGCCAGTGTAAGGTGATATTTTGTTACTGTTTTACTTATTTATATATATTTTAAATTCTGAATTAAAAAACTATTTCTGAGCAAACGCTGTTATATCTATCTTTGCCCACACCATTATGCACCATTGGTGAGGTCCTAGAGGCATAAGCTATAGGTTTCCAAGATTTGTAAATTACTTCTATTAAAAAATCTTAATCCTTCCAATAGTTATTAGCTTCTGAAGTTTTCTGTCTAATTGCTCAATGATGATGTCACGTCCCGGGAGCTGTGCATGATGGGAAAATATCCCCATAGGAACTGCACAGCTCCCGGGACGTGAGTCATCAGAGAGCAGTTAGACAGAAAACAACAACTCATCTTCAGAAGCTAATAACTATTGGAAGGATTAAAAAATTTTAATAGAAGTAATTTACAAAACTGTTTAACTTTCCGGAGCCAGTTGATAAATATTAAAAAAAGTTTTGGCCTGGAATACCCCTTTAAATTAACTGGGTACTGCTACAATTTTCAACTAAACATAATGCAGGCACATGTTTGGGACTATATCACAGTTGCAAATCCCACCCCAACTGTGAATCTAATGACCTGAACTAATGACAACATAGGGATCTTTCAAGCTGTTAGCTCAGGTCATGCACATGACTGTATTATTGCTCTATGCAACCTCTGCATTTTAATTACATGGGACTGACATCAAAATAATACACAGCCTAAACAAGTGTATTGGCCTAACTGTACATCCATAAGCTTTTGGTTCCATATGGAGGTTTTTCTGTTGGACTCTATTTAAATTTGTCCAAAAAAAAAAGTAGCATGTTCTGTTGACAATTTTTTTTTAGAAAAGAGTATCTCTGTTTGTATATAACCCAATGGCTCTTTTTTTTATTATCATGCGGCATCATACAGGAGCCACACAGCCCCATACACTGCAGGACACAGCTCTGCTTTGTGCCTGAGCCCTATGTCTAAGGCCAGGTTCACATTACGGAATTTCTGAGTGGAATAACATTTTTAAAGATTCCTCTCGATAATTCGGGTGCAGCAGAATCCCATTGCTGGCAATAGGATTCCACTGCAGAGTGAACACTGCAGCGTTTTTGAGGTAGACTTTCTTCCAATAAAATCTGCTCTAAAAATTCTGCCAGAATATTGAACTTCTGGCGGATTTCTGCTCCACAGAGATTGCCGTCTATGGTGATGGCAATATCCATGCGGTCCTAGAGGTACTAGCTGCTCTCAGTATCTTTGGCCGGATTTTGTCCAGCTGAAATTCCGGAGTGTGAACCTGGCCTAAATATATGTTAGGGTATGTTCACACTGCGGAATTCCGTGAGCGGAATTTTGCAAGTGAATTCACACTGCGGAATTTCAGCGGCAGACAATTCTGTCGCTGAAATTGTTCCACGCAAAGAAAGAACCTGTTCATTCCTTGCGTGGAAGTCCGCGAGCACTGCATAGCTGTCAATGGTGATGGCGCAGTACCGCGCGGTCCTACCGTCGCCGCTGGCTGCCAGACTGAATCTCCGCTCGCTGAATTCCACGAGCGGAGATTCAGCTACAAATCCGGAGTCGGAACATACCCTATAGGTAGGAGCTGGTAAAGAAAGTTGTTGATGATCAGAAGTGTTTGAAAGGTATAGTTTTACTTTTAATAGGTGTCTAATGGGATTCTAGTACAGGCATATGTGTCATCTTCTACACATATGTGGTGGGGCATCTTCCAGACAATGCCACCATATAAGTGCATTTAGGCTTCATACACATGCCTTTGTAGCATTTTTATCTCGTAGAAAATACCATAAAGCACACCCACTGTGGTAAATAACATATCAGCGAATAGATTTACAAGATGACCAGAGTGAGAGCTACCGGTATATTAGCCTTGCCTGCATAGATGTAATGGTCATTGTTTGAATGTATATAGATTAGGTAGCAAGATTAGAGAAGTTCAAGGCAAGAGACCACATCTGTATGTATCTAAAGCAGGTCTAATTCTTCACCACTTTTGAACATGAGCTGATTTTCAAGCATAGATTTAGTAAAGGGATCAAAATACTGTAAAAACAGTGTCAGATCCCAGGATGGGGGAGGAATTCACACCTCAGATGAAGAGAGTGTTCCTGGGAGCAATTGGTGTCTATTTAACAACCTGTTTTAACTTCATTAGCAATGGGAGCCCAGGGGAGATAAAACTGTGACAGACAGCAGCTGGAGGAAAGAGAGGAGACAAAGCTGTGTACCACATCAATGCCAAGCAACACCAAAAATGTACTCACAGCCTAAAGCAGTATTAAGTGTCATGGCTTATGTGTAATGCCAGACAGCAATATTAGCAAAACTTGACAGAAACTAAAGTGGTAGTATCGTATTAGCAGTTGTCAGGTAAGGAATAGTCTGGCAGACGCAGTCGGCCATAATACATGAAAAGTAATATAATAACATAGCAAACGACTTTTCTGGGCATTAATTTAAGATGGAGCCAGGATAATGTGCTACTATCCTAGCAAAGTAAATCTTTTTCCTTCGATGCTTGTATATTTTTGGACTTACATATTGCTAGTGCACCACGCGCCTCTGCAGCTTTCAATGGGAGCATCAGAGTGGGACCCTATAGAAAAAGTGACATGACATTTGAAATCAATGAGAGATTTTTAATAAAAAAAAAAAAAAGTAATTAAAATGGATTTTTATACAGAAACCGGCACTGTTTCCAAGCAAAAACGTATGGGCCCTACAGATAAGCGTTAAAGGGGTACTCCAGTGGAAAACATTTATTTATTTTCAAATCAACTGGGTCCAGAAATTTAAACAGATTTGTAAATTACCGTATTTTTTGCCGTATAAGACGCACTTTTTCTTCCCCAAAACTGGGGGGAAAAGTTGGAGCGTCTTATACAGCGAATACACCCCTATCGCGGCGGTCCCTGCGGCCATCAACCATGGCCAGGACCCGCGGCTAATACAGGACATCACCGATCGCGGTGATGCCCTGTATTAACCCTTCAGACACGGCGATCAAAGCTGACCACCGCTTCTGAAGGGAAAGTGACACTAACCCGGCTGTTCAGTCGGGCTGTTCGGGACCGCCGCGAACAGCCCGACTGAATAGCCGGGTTAGTGCTTACAGGACACCGGGAGGGACCTTACCTGCCTCCTCAGTGTCTTCTCCGTTCAGGGATCCCCTGTATGGCCGGCGCTCTCCTTCCTCGTCATCACGTCGTCGTGTACGTGCGCCGGCGTGCGTAACGACGTGATGGCGGCGACGGAGAGCGAGGATACCCGGCCGGCAGCAGAGACGCTCCGGAGCGACGGGGACACGGCGACAGCGATGGAGCGACATCCAGGGCAGCAGTGACGGGTCCGGATCGGCGGGGACACGTGAGCATTACCTCCTATGCAGTGGTCTTCAATCTGCGGACCTCCAGATGTTGCAAAACTACAACTCTCAGCATGCCCGGACAGCCAACGGCTGTCCGGGCATACTGGGAGTTGTAGTTTTGCAACATCTGGAGGTCCGCAGGTTGTAGACCACTATTGGGTTCAAAATCTTTATTTTTTTAGATTTTGCACCTATATATTGGGTGTGTCTTATACACCGGTGCGTCATATAGGGCGAATAATACAGTACTTCTATTAAAAAAAATCTTAATCCTTCAAGTACTTATCAAATCCCTCCACACCAGGATGAAATATTAATACTGCAGTAACTAAAGAACACCATTATATTGTTATGAAATAAAAACAACTACACACAGTAGGTAGGTAATTCCCCCCAGATAGGTAGATTACTCTGCTAGGTAACTCTCTCTTCCCCCCATCAGCTAGATGCCACCAGTAGGTAGGTAATTTTCCCCGTATTAGGTGAATGCCCCAGTAGGTGGGTAATCTCCCATATTAGGTAGAATCGCCCACATAGGGAGGTAATTCCCCCCCCCCCCATTAAGTAGATACCTATACCGTAGTAGGCAGGTATATAAGTAGGGAATCTCCCTAATAGGTAATTAATTTCCCCCAAAAGGTAGGTGACCCCAGTAGATAGGTAGATATGTAGGGAATCCTCTCTATTAGAAATAAGCCTCAAGTAGGTAGGTAATTCTCTCCTCACCCCAGGTAGGTCAGTAGATCATTTCTAATCACCCACCCCCATTAGGTAGAAGCCCCAATACATCCGCTTTAAATAAAAAAAAATACGACTCTCACTCACCTTCCCTCTGCACATGATGTCAACATGTGGGTCTTGCAGTATAAGCCTGCACCTCTACGGTTAAATCGGTCTGGCTTCAAGGAGAACGCCGGATCCATGTGGCGCAGGATACAAAAGGAATGGAGATCAGATAAAATCAAGGTAGTTTATTTCCCAAGATGCAACACATTTCGCTGCGGGAAAGCAGCTTCATCAGGCATAACAGGGAGTAAGTGTTTTATAGGAGTGGTATTTTGTTACATCGGTATAAGGAGGGGAGAGGGAACATTTGGAATAAGGAATGTAATATAACAATTACAGGAGAAACATCAAAAACGTATCAAAAACATATATGGACAAATTTAAAAAAGTTATGAATTGTATTTACTCAAGAGTGAAATGCATACATGCATGCACACGTGCGGAAATAGGTGTGCATGCATATATGCAAAAACATGCAAATCTATAACAATATAGTCACTATAACATACACGAGAAGTGCATCCATAGCGTAGGAAAAATCAAATACAATGGGATGAATATGATATAGAGACTATACACATAAACAGAAAAGAAACAAATTACATATACACCCCATGCGGTCCCCTTTAGACCTCTACGGTTAAGGCTGATTAATACTGGCACATCAGTGGAGAAAAAAAGACATGGTCGCAAATCTACATCTTTCAAGATCCTGAGCTTCTCAGTATATATATAAAACTAACAGGTTATTGGTGTACATTATGATCATAAGGTGCAAGCCCGCAAGCCATGTTACGGCCACCTGTACATAGCGGGTCCCTAACATCCCTAGCAAAATTGGCACTGGGCGACCAATACTGCCGCAACATCAGTGCTCATAAGGGAAAAGGCCCAGTGGCAGAGCAGTCCCAATGCCCCAGGCTCTGGGCCACACCACCCCACAGACAATAGCCGCCGCACAGCACAAGTGTAAACAGATGACAAAACTAACTTACCATGTGCTCCCAGTCAAAAGACTGGGAGACTTCCAGAAAAAGTTAGGTGATAATAATGGGGGACTTTAACTATCCTGATATAAACTGGGAGACTGAGACCTGTGAATCTCATAAAGAAAACAAGTTTCTGACTATAGCTAAAGGCAATTATTTGTCGCAAATGGTGCAGGGCCCGACCAGAGGGGGCGCCCTACTAGACTTAATATTAACCAACAGACCTAACAGAGTAACTAATGTGCAAGTAGACGGACACCTAGGAAATAGTGATCATAATATAATACATTATAACTTGTTCTTCAATAAGGGAATCTCTCGAGGGGCCACAAAAACAACTCAGAGAAGCTCTTAACAATATAAAATGGGATAATGTCCTCAAAAACAAAAATAATGACACTAAATGGGAGACTTTTAAGAATATTTTAAATTCATATATACCTTATGGGAATAAAGGGGTCAGAAATAAAAGAAAACCAATATGAATGAATAAAAATGTTCGGGGGCAATAAATGACAAAAATAAAGCATTTAAACTACTAAAACAGGACAGCAGTGAAGAAGCATTAAAAAGCTATAGATAAAAATGTAAAATATGTAAAAAAAAACTAAAACATACAAGCCGCAAAAATAGAAACAGAAAGACTCATTGCCAAAAAGAGTAAAACTAACCCCAACATGTTCTTTAACTATATAAATAGCAAAAAGGTCAAAAATGAAAGTGTAGGCCCTTTAAAAAATGATGGAGGAAATTATAAACGGGGATCAGGAAAAAGCTAATAAATTAAACAAATTCTTCTCCACTGTATTCACAGAGGAAAATGAAATGGCAGGTGAAATACAGTGAGATAAGGTAAACACCCCAGTACAGGACCCCTGTCTAACCCAGGAAGAAGTACAGTGCCGCCTACAAAAAATCTAAATAGACAAATCACCAGGTCCAGATGGCATTCACCCCCGTGTTCTAAAGGAATTAATGTAATAGACAGACCCCTATTTTTTATATTCAGGGACTCTATAGTGACAGGGACTGTTCCCCAGGACTGGCGCATGGCAAATGTGGGGCCAATATTTAAAAAGGGGTCAAAAGGTGACCACGGGAATTAAAGACCTGTTAGTTTAACCTTCGTTGTATGTAAATTGTCTGAGGGTTTTCTAAGAGATGCTATTTTGGAGTATCTTGATAAAAATATATGTATGACTCCATATCAGCATGGCTTTATGAATGATCGGTCCTGTTAAACTAACCTGATCAGCTTTTATGAGGAGGTGAGCTCCAGATTGGACCAGGAGGAATCACTGGATGTCGTAAATCTGGATTTTTCCAAAGCATTTCATACGGTTCCACATAAAAGATTGGTGCATAAAATGAGAAGGATCGGGCTGGGGGAGAATGTGTGTAAGTAACTGGCTCAGTGATAGGAAACAGAGGTTGTTATAAATTGTACTTATTCTAATTGGGTGACTGTTACAAGTGGGGTACCACAAGGGTCAGTCTTGGGTCCTGTTCTATTTAATATATTCATTAACCCCTTAAGGACCCAGGGTTTTTCCGTTTTTGCTTTCTCATTTTTTCCTCCTTACATTTAAAAAATCATAACTCTTAAAATGTTGCACCTAAAAATCCATATGATGGCTTATTTTTTGCGCCATCAATTCTACCTTGTAATGACGTCAGTCATTTTACCAAAAAATCTACGACGAAACGGAAAAAAAAATTACTGTGAGACAAAATTGAAAAAAAATGCCATTTTGTAACTTTTGGGGGCTTCTGTTTCTACATAGTAAATTTTTCGGTAAAAATTACACCTTTTTTTTTATTCTGTAGGTCCATACGATTAAAATGATACCCTAGTTATGTAGGTTTGATTTTGTTGTACTTCTGGAAAAAATCATAACTACATGCAAGAAAATGTATACGTTTAAAATTGTCATCTTCTGACCCCTATAACCTTTTTATTTTTCTGCGTATGGGGCGGCATGAGGGCTCATTTTTTGAGCCCTGATCTGAAGTTCTAGCGGTACAATTTTTTTATTGATCTGACTTTTTGATAGCTCTTTATTCATTTTTTCATGATATAAAAAGTGACCAAAAATACACTATTTTGGACTTTGGAATTTTTTTGCGCGTACGCCATTGACCGTGCGGTTTAATTAATTATATATTTTTATCATTCAGACATTTCCGCACACGGCAATACCACATATGTTTATTTTTATTTACACAGTTTTTAGTTTTTTTTAAATGGGAATGGGAAAAGGGGGGTGATTAAAATTTTTATTAGGGAAGGGGTTAAATGATCTTTTTTTTTGGCACTTAGGGAGATATAACACTGAACACACGGATCTTTTACATCGTTCAATGGTTTCTCGTAGGAAACCATTGATCGATGATTCTGCCACTTGACTGCTCATGCCTGGATCTCAGGCACTGAGCAGTCATTCGGCGAACGGACAGCAAGGAGGCAGGTAGGGACCCTCCGGCTGTCCTGTAAGCTGTTATGGATGCCACGTCTAAAGGGTTATGGATGCAACTTTGGACGCCACGTCTAAAGGGTTAATAGCGCGTGGCACCACGATCAGTGCTGCGCGCTATTAGCCACAGGTCCCGGCTTAAAGAACCCCCGCGTTATAGAACGGGAGCGGACTCATGATGTACCGGTATGTCATGGGTCCTTAACAGGTTAATGACCTTGTAGAGGGGTTGAATAGTAAAGTAGCAATCTTTGCAGATGATACTAAACTCTGTAAAGCGGTAAACTCTATAGAGGACAGTGCACTGTTACAAATAGATCTGGATAGGTTGGAGGTTTGGGCTGAGAAGTAGCAGATGAAGTTCAACACTGATAAATGTAAGGTAATGCACATGGGGAGGAAAAATGCGGGCTGGGATTATGTATTAAATGGGAGAACACTTGGGACAACTGACGTGGAAAGGGACTTAGGAGTCTTAGTTAACAGTAAATTTAGCTGTAGTGACCAGTGTCGGGCAGCTGCTGCCAAGGCAAATAAAATCATGGGGTGCATCAATAGGGGCATAGATGCCCACGACAAGGAAATTATTCAACCCCTGTACAAATCACTAGTCAGACAACACATAGAATACTGTGTACCGTATTAGGCACCAGTGTACAAGAAAGATATAGTGGAGGTGGAGAGGGTTCAAAGACGGGAAACCAGGAAAATATGGGGAATGGGAGGACTACAGTACCCAGAAAGATTATCAGAATTAGGGTTATTTAGTTTAGAAAAAAGAAGGCTTAGGGGCGACCTAATAACTATGTATAAATATATCAGGGGACCGTACAGAGATCTCTCCCATGATCTATTTATACCCAGGACTGTGTCCATAACAAGGAGGCATCCTCTACGTCTGGAGGAAAGAAGGTTTCTACACCAGCAGACAGGGGTTCTTCACTGTAAGAGCAGTGAGACTGTGGAACTCTCTGCCAGAGGGGGTTATCATGGTGAACTCTGTAAAAGAGCTCAAAAGGGGTCTGGATGCATTTCTGGAGAATAATAACATTGCTGGTTATGAATACTAGATTTATAGGGACAGAACGTTGATCCAGGGATATATTCTGACTGCCATATTTGGAGTCGAGAAGGAATTTTTTACCTCTAGTATGAGGGTTTTTTGCCTTCCTCTGGATTAACTCAGTAGGGACTCATTAGGGTTATAGGTTGAACTTGATAGACTCTGGTCTTTTTTCAACCTTATGAACTATGTTACTATGTATCCACTGCACTGAGAGGCTTTGTGGAACCTCTGATGAGAGTTGGAAACCTGAGGTGGACAGACTCAAAAAGGGGACATCTTCTTTGTATGAAAAACACATTTTTGTTGACTGTTTTGTTGGGTGGCTGGTAGTAAACCATCTGTACAGAAAGAGAAGATTTTGTGTAGTTTCGCACTGAACAAGGGATTATTTTGTATTTGTTTGTGCCTGAAATTAAAGGGGTATTCCAGGCCAAAACTTTTTTTATATATATCAACTGGCTCCGGAAAGTTAAACAGATTTGTAAATTACTTCTATTAAAAAATCTTAATCCTTCCAATAGTTATTAGCTTCTGAAGTTGAGTTGTTATTTTCTGTCTAACTGCTCTCTGATGACTCACGTCCCGGGAGCTGTGCAGTTCCTATGGGGATATTCTCCCATCATGCACAGCTCCCTGGACGTGACATCATCATTGAGCAGTTAGACAGAAAACTTCAGAAGCTAATAACTATTGGAAGGATTAAGATTTTTTTATAGAAGTAATTTACAAATCTGTTTAACTTTCCGGAGCCAGTTGATATATATAAAAAAAGGTTTTGCCTGGAATACCCCTTTAAGGGCTATATTTGTTTTGGTTACTGAAAAAACAGAAAGAAGCTCTGTATAAATGTAATTTCTGTGTCCCTGGTTGCTATTTTCCCACTATCTGACTGGTTCTACAGAGCTAATCTCCCACTATCTATCTATCTATCTATCTATCTATCTATCCTCTAGATAAATTTTTTTTTTTTTTTGCACAAAAATTATCTATCCTAACTGAACACACTTGAGCACAACCGCCTTCATGTTTCCTTCCTGTTTTCAGATGGCAACAGAAAACAAAGCAAAAAGTATAACACTAGAGCTGCGATCTTACACACATGAGCTTTAAGAAGCAATAAAAGCCATAATGGCATGCTTATTCATTCACAGCTGAACATGTTTTCAGGGGTAAAGAACCCTTTTTCAGACTTGTAAATGCATTCTGAGGTCTGAAGAATGTCTCTTTACCCTAAAAACATGTTCAAGCTTCATTTTTTCTAGGAAAGCATTTGTGTAAGAGTGCAGCTCTATTGGTAAATAATTTTTGTGTTTTTTTCTGTTGATATTTGTTATGCTCGACTATCTATAAACCTCACCAAAAAAGAAATCAATACCAAACAAATGGTATGAAACTGAGCATGAATATAAACTACACCAATTTAAATGAAAAGTGCACACAACCAACTCAAATAAATTACATCAAAAGAATCTTAATTGACATATACCATGTATGAAAACATATTAAAAATACATAGACTGTCCGGTATGTGTTCGGGTGTCTATATACTTGTGATGTGTTTTGTATTATACAATGATGTCATAAACAATGATATGCCAATAAAGGTTCTTCTGATCTAATTTATTTGAGCTGGTTGTGTGCACTTTTCACTTGAATTGTTATATCTATACCTGCTGCAGCAGAGTGGTCCCCTATGTTCTTTCTCCGGAGTAGGATATCCCGTGATATTGGGTGTTGTGGCTGCCCTACAACCTCCTTAGGTGATTTTCTCTAGAAGGTTTTATCCTATAACACAATTGAAAAAAGAAGAAAAAGACTGGCAACCACAAAAGATGCACACCAACATATGTACAAATGTTACGCCGAGCGCTCCGGGTCCCCGCTCCTCCCCGGAGCGCTCACGGCGTCTCTCTCCCTGCAGCGCCCCGGTCAGTCCCGCTGACCGGGAGCGCTGCACTGACATGGCCGTCGGGGATGCGATTCGCACAGCGGGACGCGCCCGCTCGCGAATCGCATCCCAAGTCACTTACCCGTCCCGGTCCCCTGCTGTCATGTGCTGGCGCGCGCGGCTCCGCTCTCTAGGGCGCGCGCGCGCCAGCTCTCTGAGACTTAAAGGGCCAGTGCACCAATGATTGGTGCCTGGCCCAATTAGCTTAATTGGCTTCCACCTGCTCCCTGGCTATATCACATCACTTCCCCTGCACTTCCTTGCCGGATCTTGTTGCCTTGTGCCAGTGAAAGCGTTTAGTGTTGTCCAAAGCCTGTGTTACCTGAACTCCTGCTATCCATCTTGACTACGAACCTTGCCGCCTGCCCCGACCTTCTGCTACGTCTGACCTTGCCTCTGCCTAGTCCTTCTGTCCCACGCCTTCTCAGCAGTCAGCGAGGTTGAGCCGTTGCTAGTGGATACGACCTGGTTGCTACTGCCGCAGCAAGACCATCCCGCTTTGCGGCGGGCTCTGGTGAACACCAGTAGCCTCTTAGAACCGGTCCACCAGCACGGTCCACGCCAATCCCTCGCTGACACAGAGGATCCACAACCTGTAAGCCGAATCGTGACAGTAGATCCGGCCATGGATCCCGCTGAGGTGCCGCTGCCAAGTCTCGCTGACCTTACCACGGTGGTCGCTCAGCAATCGCAGCAAATTGCCCAACAAGGACAGCAGCTGTCGCAGTTGACCGCCACCTTACAGCAACTTCTGCCTCTTCTACAGCAGCAACCATCTCCTCCGCCAGCTCCTGCACCTCCTCCGCAGCGAGTGGCCGCTCCTTGCCTCCGCTTGTCCCTGCCGGACAAATTTGATGGGGACTCTAGACTCTGCCGTGGATTTCTGTCTCAGTGTTCCCTGCATATGGAGATGTTGTCGGACTTGTTTCCTACAGAACGGTCTAAGGTGGCGTTCGTAGTGAGCCTTCTTTCAGGAAAGGCCTTGTCTTGGGCCACACCGCTCTGGGACCGCAATGATCCTGCCACAGCCACAGTCCAGTCCTTCTTCGCTGAGGTCCGTAGTGTCTTTGAGGAGCCAGCCCGAGCTTCTTCTGCCGAGACTGCCCTGCTGAACCTGGTCCAGGGTAATTCTTCAGTGGGCGAGTACGCCATCCAATTTCGTACTCTTGCTTCCGAATTATCATGGAATAACGAGGCTCTCTGCGCGACCTTTAAAAAAGGCCTATCCAGTAGCATCAAGGATGTGCTGGCCGCACGAGAGATTCCTGCCAACCTGCAAGAACTTATCCATTTGGCCACCCGCATTGACATGCGTTTTTCTGAGAGACATCAGGAGCTCCGCCAGGAAAAAGACTTAGATCTCTGGGCACCTCTCCCACAGTATCCTTTGCAATCTACGCCTGGGCCTCCCGCCGAGGAGGCCATGCAAGTGGATCGGTCTCGCCTGACCCAGGAAGAGAGGAATCGCCGTAGGGAAGAAAATCTTTGTCTGTACTGTGCCAGTACCGAGCATTTCTTGGTGGATTGCCCTATTCGTCCTCCACGTCTGGGAAACGCACGCACGCACCCAGCTCACGTGGGTGTGGCGTCTCTTGGTTCAAAGTCTGCTTCTCCACGTCTCACGGTGCCCGTGAGGATTTCTCCTTCAGCCAACTCCTCCCTCTCAGCCGTGGCCTGCTTGGACTCTGGTGCCTCTGGGAATTTCATTTTGGATTCTTTGGTGAATAAATTCTGCATCCCGGTGACCCGTCTCGTCAAGCCGCTCTACATTTCCGCGGTCAACGGAGTTAGATTGGATTGCACCGTGCGTTACCGCACAAAACCCCTCTCAATGTGCATTGGACCCCACCACGAAATGATTGAATTTTTCGTCCTTCCCAACTGCACCTCTGAGGTCCTCCTCGGTCTGCCATGGCTCCAGCTTCATTCTCCCACCCTTGACTGGACCACCGGGGAGATCAAGAACTGGGACTCTGCTTGCCACAAGAAATGCCTCTCCCCCCCTCCCAGTCCCGTCAGGCAAGCCTCAGTGCCTCCTCATGGCCCCCGTCCTGGTGTCACCCTGCCCCGTGCCAAGCTTCACCCTCTGCCCTCCCTCCCCATTCCCACTCCTGCTGTACGGCCTGCCTTTGGGGAAACCCTTCAATCACTCCCGGTGTCCTCATCCCATGGGAAGCAGTTACCGGACAAAGAAAGGGGGAGACCTAAGGGGGGGGGGTACTGTTACGCCGAGCGCTCCGGGTCCCCGCTCCTCCCCGGAGCGCTCACGGCGTCTCTCTCCCTGCAGCGCCCCGGTCAGTCCCGCTGACCGGGAGCGCTGCACTGACATGGCCGTCGGGGATGCGATTCGCACAGCGGGACGCGCCCGCTCGCGAATCGCATCCCAAGTCACTTACCCGTCCCGGTCCCCTGCTGTCATGTGCTGGCGCGCGCGGCTCCGCTCTCTAGGGCGCGCGCGCCAGCTCTCTGAGACTTAAAGGGCCAGTGCACCAATGATTGGTGCCTGGCTCAATTAGCTTAATTGGCTTCCACCTGCTCCCTGGCTATATCACATCACTTCCCCTGCACTTCCTTGCCGGATCTTGTTGCCTTGTGCCAGTGAAAGCGTTTAGTGTTGTCCAAAGCCTGTGTTACCTGAACTCCTGCTATCCATCTTGACTACGAACCTTGCCGCCTGCCCCGACCTTCTGCTACGTCTGACCTTGCCTCTGCCTAGTCCTTCTGTCCCACGCCTTCTCAGCAGTCAGCGAGGTTGAGCCGTTGCTAGTGGATACGACCTGGTTGCTACTGCCGCAGCAAGACCATCCCGCTTTGCGGCGGGCTCTGGTGAACACCAGTAGCCTCTTAGAATCGGTCCACCAGCACGTTCCACGCCAATCCCTCGCTGACACAGAGGATCCACAACCTGTAAGCCGAATCGTGACAACAAATAAATATAAATATTGCTTTATTAGAAAAACCACAAAGGGAGAGGCCATCTTAAAAACACACAAATAGATATACAGAGAGAAGGGATGTAACCCTACCTCAACCCCCTAACAAGCCTATACTCCTAACCAAAGAAGAAATGTGTAGTATTAATGCTACACATTTCTTCTTTGGTTAGGAGTATAGGCTTGTCATATACACATATTTTTTGGTGCCTTCAGCACTCTGGTGTTATGTTGTTAAGTATATAGTGGTACTGTATTAATTATTGTTGAGGATTATTATTTATATACTATATATACATACACTTCCTCTTTGTCACATTCTTGGTATCTTTTTGTGTGAGGGCATTGCTTATATTATATCTATTTGCTATGCATATTGCTGTATTTACTCTTTGTGGACTTGGTAGGGTTCATTTGCATTGATTTTGTGGACAGTTTTCCACCGATACGCTATTTAGCGTCGGTTAGGGGGTTGAGGTAGGGTTACATCCCTTCTCTCTGTACATCTATTTGTGTGTTTTTAAGACGGTCTCTCCCTTTGTGGTTTTTCTAATAAAGCAATATTTATATTTATTTGTACATATGGTGGTGTGCATCTTTTGTGGTTGCCAGTCTTTTTCTTCTTTTTTCAATTGTGTTATGTTTGGGCAACATCCTTGCACCCACGTTCATTATTTCAGCGGTGCCCATCGCTTTCTTTAGTGCGGTTTTATCCTATGATGCGCTTTTTTTTTTCTTTTTTTTTCCTCTGTTCCTGTTTTGAGATGGCTTTCCCATTATCCATGTACAGTCCGAGAGAGAGAGAACATTTTATATATCAAATGTGTCACTAACAGATTGTGGGGGAAAATATAGAAACACCTGCCTTGCATTTATAAAAGCCAAAACTAGAAATGTTTGCTATACAGCATGTAACAATTAGCAATAGAAGGCTCCTATATGCAAATAATCAGTATGGAAAAAAATCTGTGGATTAAACCTTAAGAGGATTTATCCTTGAATGAGGAACGCAGCCTTGAAATCCAGGGACATTTAGCTTACATGACAAACCACAGTATTCAAAAGCTAAATGAAACTGCAAAGATGCTGTCAATCATGAAAAGTCAGAATAACATGACATTCGACATGTCACTGGGATTGACGTACAAGTCCCAAAGCAATAAATACAGACTGACAGAGAGGAAAACAAAGCCCTAGACATAAAATAACAACATCAACTTGTGAAACCTAAATATCCTGGATTCAACAGTCTACAGCTGAAGCAAAGTTTTAGGTAGAACATATACAGGGCTCATTGAAAGGATTATCCCATAATGGAAAAAAACATTATCCCTATCCACAGGATGACTGTAAAGTGTATCATTGATGGGGGTCAAAATGAGAACTGGGGTCCCCTGTCCCCCCTTCTGAATGAAACAGCAGTCAAGAATGCAAGCTGTTGCTCCATTTTGTGGGACTGTAAAAGAAGCTGAGTCCCATAGAGCTTGAATAAAGCAGGGGAAAAGGGGAGACATTTAACTGGGTAGGACTCCTGTCCTCATGATTGCTGTGGATCCCAGTGGTTGGACCACCACTCACCATAGACGATAAGCTCTGATTATTGTAGCTTTGAACAGTTCAGTTATTCCCCACAAACAAGGATGTGTGTTCTGTTTTACTAACCATATACAGTACATACTACAATTTCAATTATATTAAAGGGGTATTCCGGGCAAAAACTATTTATCCCGTATCCAAAGGATAGGGGTTAAGATGTCTGATCGTGGGGGGCCTGCTGCTGAGACCCCCCGCGATCTCCCTGCAGCACCCGCATTCAATGCGGGTGCTGAATCTCCAGTTTGGGAAACCTCCTTTCCGGGACTGGGGGCCGTCACGCCCCGTCCCATAGACATGAATGGAGGGGGCATAGTGTGACATCACGTCCCCAGTCCCGGAAACCCGTAGGTTTCCGAAACTGGAGATTCAGCTCCCGCATGGAATGCGGGTGCTACAGGGAGATCGCGGGGGGTCTCAGCAGCGGGACCCCCGCGATCAGACATCTTATCCCCTATCCTTTGGATAGGGGATAAAATGTTTTGGGCCCGGAATACCCCTTTAAACCTTACATTCTGCAGAACATTTATGAATCCATAAAATATGTCCATAAAACATATATTAATATATGACCTATCCCGAAATAGGTCACAGAATGTCATATGTAAGTGTGCATGTGTGTTGTAATAAACTTGGATATTGAATAAAAATGCAAGACAAAGGTGGGCATCCCCGAACCCAGAGAAGAGAAACTTTTACCATCAGCATTGAAGGGGTTATGTTAGTGTTGGAGCTGTCAAACAGATTTTAAAAGAGGACTGGATGATACTGTTTAGATAAATAATGTTACTTATCACGTATAGTTGGTTACTAAAGTGGGTAATTGATCCATATGGAGTTATTATATCAGATAGTTGCCAATGTCAGAGGACTTTATTCTTTCCTTTGAATTGACCCAATAAAATAATAAGTTGAACTTCATGGACTTTCTTTCACTTCAAAGTTGTACTGAGCTATAAGCAGCACCTGTATAATTCTGTGGGCACTACTTTACCTTCATATACTTACCATGTCACACAGAGGCATACGTTTTTTTTACTTTTTTTATTACATACTAGCTGAATACCCGGCGTTGCCCGGTTTTTCCTTCCTAATCCTGGTTGGGGAGGAAAATCAACAAAGGAGGAAGCTTTTGACTTCATATCCCGTCCTCATATATTGTTGTCATATCCTATCCCCTCCTCCTATCCCGACCTCCTATCCCGAACTCCTATCCCATCCTCCTATCCCCACCTCCTATCTCGACCTCCTATTTCGACCTCCTATCCCGTCCTCCTATCTCGACCTCCCATCTCGACCTCCTATCCCGAACTCATATCCCTACCTCCTCTCCTGACCTCCTATCCCGACCTCCTATCCCGTCCTCCTATCCCGTCCTCCTATCTCGACCTCCTTTCCAGACCTCCCATCTCGACCTCCTATCCCGACCTCCTATCCCGACCATCCCGTCCTCCTATCTTGACCTCCTATCTCAACCTCCTATCTCGACCTCCCATCCCGTCCTCATATCCCGACCTGTAATATGTGTACCAGGTATTGAAATATCTCCAGCCGTACGGAAGTTATGTGAGAACATACATTTCCCATTGATTTGCATGGGACATTAAACAAAAACCCTGACCCTCACAAATGGGGGTAGTTAAGGGTTAAATTAACTATCCTATATTTTAAGTGGGCATATAAGTAACATGTGACCAAGTATTATTGAAATATCTCCAGCCGTTTGGAAGTTATGCAGTAACATATATTTCCCATAGACTTGTATGGGACTTTACACAAAAAACCCCGCCCCTGGCAAATGGGGGTGAGTAAGGGTTAAATCACCTATCCTATGTTTGTTGTTGACATATAAGTAACATGTGTGTCAAGTTTCATGTTAATATCTTTAGCCGTTTGGAAGTTTTTGTGGAACATATACACAAACACACACACACACACATACATATACACACACACATACACATACACACACATGTTGAGTTTTATATATATAGATAAATCAGACAGAAAATGAATGGTGACTTAATTGGAAGCTGTATGATAGATATTAAGACATATTTCCCCTTATTTGTTACTTTTCTTCTGTTTACTGTTTCGATAAAGCTAGCTATACACATAAGACAGTTGTCAGCCAATAACTACCTCTCCTGATTCCCCCCAACGAGATCTGAATGAAGGCAGGAAAGAAAGCCCCTTTTAAATGCCTCTGGTGGTGGCTTACTTCTTCAAGGACAAAAGGACCAGGCAGTTAAATTCCAACATGTCCATTGGGGACAGAGAGTCAAGAGGCTACAATTCACATGTGCGGCCTATGTTCCTGGAATCGACAAGTGCAGCTGATACATATGAGTCCGCCTGGGGTTAAAGTGTGCAGTGACAGGAGGTCCAGGGGGTACTAATGGGGCAATAGTTATCAGTCTTAAGAAGCTCTCCTAGCTCTTCCATACTACCCTAGGCTTGCAAGGTGACACAGTGCACAACTGATGGTAGTGATGATGTTTTCCCTTGGAATACCTTGTGTAGTTTTTGACTTGATTTTGGGGTGTCTGTTAAGGTCAAGTGCAATGTGAGACCAGACACATGAACAAACTCACAGTGCTTTATTGGAAACCATATGTTCTTCCATAAATGAAGCAGCCTCTCCCTCCTGAAGGGCCTGAAAGTTAGCCTCTCCACATGGTGAGAGAGATGTTGTCAGAGAAGCAGGTCAGCCTGTAGGCTCCTCATAAGATTCTTCATCCAGCTTGGGGTTCATGTAAAGAATTTCTGTCTGAGGCTTACTGCTTACTAGTCCCGTTCTAAGAGATTTTCGTTATTGGGAGCAACTTTACTAGAGAGATAAGTGGATATCTGATGCCACTTCTGAGCTCTGCAAGGATTTAGTTACTACTTCTCTAGGGGAAAAAACAAGGGACTAGCAATAGCATCAATAGATAAAATTGGAGTAAAGAGCACAAGCTTCAATTACCTTAGTATACACCAACTTTATGGAATACCCTGCTTCAGTCAAAAGCCTGCCTGCTGGATTATTCATGACACACTTCATCAATTATTCTCCATATTATAAATAAGGGAACGCCCTGTATGCATTACTTAGAATTGCAAACTAAACTGTACCAGGATTTAAGAGATTTTGTATATAATAGTTAATTTCTGTATGATATATTAGGGGACATCACTACCAAACACAGTATATAATGAATAATTAAGAAAAGTGCATATATATCATATTGATACAGATTATTTTTATCTCATTTAAAAAATGATACCCATAATTGCTATCACATTGCTATTTAATAATACACAATGGCCCTCATTTTCTAACAGGATTCCTACTCTTTTTGTCGGGTTTTGTGCCTAAATTCTGTCGCACGGACCATGTGACAAAATGTGCAACAGAAAAAAAACGACAGAATCAAAATCAGAGTAAAAAAAATGTATAAAAAAAAAATACAAAATGGGCTAGGTTTTTCGGGAAAAGAGGCCCGTCTCTATCCCCCACTCTGCCTTCCTTTCCTGCTCCCCTACTGCCACAAGCGATGTTACTAATAAATATAGCTTTTTGATTCAAGAGAAGTCTGGGTGAGTGCTCCGTGCTTTTCATATCTACATATCTACAGTTTACCTGCATGTTTAGCGTGAGCACCTTGTCTGGACTCTCTGCCGATGCCGTAGGAGATCGTGCCATACTGTTGGTTTTGGTTGGTGGTGCTGAGACACCTCTATTAGTAATTGTCTACTTCATAACTGTCTATTCATTGGTGTTATGGTGCATCCTTATATCAAATAAAAAGCAGCCTTCCATAGAAGCCAATGAAAAGCTTAGCTTTAACGGTTAACATGGTACAGGAAAATGAAAAGTGAATTCTAATTTGCTACTATGGCCAACATTGATACCCAAGGGCAGGGGTCAGCAACCCGCGGCTCCAGAGCCGCATGCTGCTCTTTTACACCTTTGCCGCGGCTCCGTCACCCTCATTCCGGGACAATGCAGTGTCCCGGAATGATCTGAGCCCGTGAGCCGCCGTCACGGCATCGTCAGTTTTACTTACCTGCTCTGGTGCCATCGGAGCGGAGTCTCTTCTTCCGGGGCCGCGCGGATCCTCACTGTCATGTGACAATGTAACGTTACATGACAGTGACGTCGCCGGCCTGCGCCTCAATCGAGGAGCGCCGCCGGGAGAGGAAGACGCCAAGTGAGGAGCTGGTGAGTATGTGATGTACATTACTCACTTGACAGCGGGGCGTTAACCCCTCACCCCGCGGCAGTGTTAATGCTGCCGCGGGGTGAGAGGTTAACGCTGCCGCTGCCATGGGGTGAGGGGTTAAGTTACCCCTCACCCTATGGCAGCAGTAGCGTTAACCCCTCACCCTGTGGCAGCATTAACCCCCCTCTCCCCAGTGCATTAACCCCACTCTCCCCAGCCCACCCCAGGCCCCAAAAAAAGCCCACCCCAGTCCTGGGCCCAAAAAAAAAGCCAACCCCAGGCCTGGGCCCCCCCAAAAAAGCACACCCCATGCCTGGGCCCCCACAAAAAAAGCCCACCCCAGGCCTGGGCCCCAAAAAAGCCCACCCCAGGCCTATATCTATTAATTTGCAAAAATATATTTTACATTGTTAAGTGAAAGTCCTTTTTTTCTTCAGATTGACAGCTGACTGCACGATCCTGTATATATAGCATTAAGGTAAGAAACAATATTGTTACGCCGAGCGCTCCGGGTCCCCACTCCTCCCCGGAGCGCTCACAGCGTTCTCCTGTTCGCAGCGCCCCGGTCAGGCCCGCTGACCGGGTGCGCTGCGATAATGTCTCCAGCCGGGATGCGATTCGCGATGCAGGACGCGCCCGCTCGCGGTGCGCATCCCAGCCCGCTTACCAGACTCGTTCCCCATCTGTGCTGTCCCGGCGTGCGCGGTCCCGCTCCCTAGGGCGCTCGCGCGCCGGCTCTTTGCGATTTAAAGGGCCAGTGCGCCACTGATTGGCGCATGGTTTTAATTAGTGTGTTCACCTGTGCACTTCCCTATATTACCTCACTTCCCCTTCACTTCCTTGCCGGATCTTGTTGCCATTGTGCCAGTGAAAGCGTTCTTTGTATGTCCCAAGCCAGTGTTCCAGACCTCTTGCCGTTGCCCCTGACTACGATCCTTGCTGACTGCCCTGACCTTCTGCTACGTCCGACCTTGCTCTTGTCTAATCCCTTGTACCGCGCCTATCTCAGCAGTCAGAGAGGTTGAGCCATTGCCAGTGGATACGACCTGGTTGCTACCGCCGCTGAAAGACCATCCCGCTTTGCGGCGGGCTCTGGTGAAAAACAGTAGCAACTTAGAAACGGTCCACCGACACGGTCCACACCAATCCCTCTCTGACACAGAGGATCCACCTCCAGCCTGCCGAACCCTGACAAATATATGCAGTGTTATATTTGTTTTAAATGTCGCAATGGTTTTGCGGCTCCCAGTTTTTTTTTTTCTTCGAAAATGGGTCCAAGTGGCTCTTTTTGTCTTAAAGGTTACAGACCCCTGCCCAAGGGCCATTATTTCTGCACAGTTGCTCAAGAGAATGGTTCCAAATTTTGGATATAACAAGGGTTCTTTATGCCAGGATTAAAGAGTAGCCCAATCATTAATAGCAGTAGAGTAATGAAATGAACAGCTAGTTCAGTAAATATTTGCTTTCACACCTTGGAGTTGATCTCTCCCTTGTGATTTGTGCATTCATTTAAAGGCTGGTGAATTCTTTTTAACTCTCTGTTATATGCTGATCCTTATTAGCAAATTAATTCCCTTCTCTCCACTTAAGATCAGTTAAACAAACTTCTCCCAATTACTGCAAATTCAAAGCAGCGACATCTCTCTGTACATCCCCTTTGACAAACACGATGGGCTTCGCACCCCTCCTTCCTGATGTGCTTTTCACAGGTAAGCGGCCTTTGGTGGAATTAAAGAAGGTACACTACACTTTTTCCCTGTCCTTGTTCCTTCAATTCATTGAAAAAAGAGCCACTTAACATGTATTTGTTCAACACAGCCACCCAGAAAAAAAAAAGTTAATTGATTTCCTTTTTTTATGTTATATGAATTTTTATTCCTCGATACAAATATTACAGTTTTCCAGATATGTTATGTTAATGTTGTAATAGGAATAAATGTGCCTTTATTTAACTGCTATATAAACTAGAGAGTAATCTTTGTATACATAATAGTAGTGAGTAATGTTACAAATCATAGTAATAAATAGGACTGGTGCTGTACACAACACAGCCCTGCCTCTACACGCGGGTACATTTCCAGGAGCTACTGGTGGCATGAATTGGAAAATATACCTTCCACATGCTTACCAACACATACCCAACACGCAACCATAAGGCTTGCCTTATACAACACAATTTACTATGAGATTATTGTAGTGAACTTTGGGTGTACTATAACACCACAAAAACTATTGTGCTATGGGTGATTATGTAGAAAAATGTGTGACTTTTCATTTAGATTCAACCTGAATGTAGCGTGGCATGGTTAGCTTTTTGGAGTGGCTGGTGATTTACCAACTGTGAATTTAACAAATTGCTGCACAATTTTTGCACTGCCACTCAAATTTGTGCACAATCTCTGCACCTTGGAGAAGTGCCCTAGTGAGGTTACCATACACTGAGTACAGGACATTTCAGCCAATCACTGGCCTCAGTAGTCACATACAAGAGCGAGTGCATGTGATTGCTGGGACCAGTGATTGGCTGCAGTGTCCCATGCGCAGCGTGACATAACCAGGACACTTCCGTTGGGAACTCCAGAGTAGCGGTGGTGATGGACCAGGAGCAAGTAGGAATGACTATAAGCTTTTTAAAATTTCTTCTACCATCCCCTGCCCCCATGCACTGTTTTAACCAGCCAAGAAAACTCCTTCAACATTTACACTATAGTATCTATTCTTTATAGGTGTCCATGCACATATAAGCAACAATTTTCGGCAGAGGCCAGAAATATATTATGCGCGTTTTGGGAAAAGGCACACATTTTGTTGCAAATATACAGCAGCCCAGACATGGCTTACCTTTTTGGCGTGTGTTAAAAAGTCTCAAAATGTCTTGCAATGGGTTAAAAAGTTCCAAAAATATGTTGCACCAGGGAAACTGTAGAAAATGCTGTACTGAGGTAACATTTCAGTATGTGTCTTACACAAAGTGTATCAAATGCGGTGTGTCCATTAAATTAATTTGGCGCACATACACATTACCACCACACAAATGTAGGTGGACAAATTCAAATACACCAACAATAATAAATCCCCCCCTCCCACCCCACCAATGTCTTTACCTGCTGTTCAAAGTAACCATGTTTCAAAGTAAAGTCACATTTGTAGCTGCCTAAAGAAATTCTCTTTTAGAGAAATGTATTATGTGCTAATTTCTTCTGTGAGCAGAAGTAATTCCACACCCTGTTGGATTCTTTGATTTAGTTTCTATAAACTTGCTTGCATTCTGTAACTGGAAATTTGAATTCCTTGTTGTGATCCTGGTAGTATCCTGGTATGTATCCTGGAGATACATTTGTTAATTACCATATCAAAGATATATGGTTTACAGTATCCCAATGGTAGAGATTTATCTTAAAGGGTACTCCTGCCCTAAGACATCTTATCCTTATCCATGCCCCCGCCCATAGACTTGCATTGAGGGGGCAGGGCTTGTTGTCACAAGGGGTGGAGTCGTGATGTCACAATACTCCAGCCCCGTGGTTGTGAGTCTTCAGACACGGAGCGATCATCGCTCAGTGCATCTGAGACAGGTGGGTGCTGCATGAGAGATTACGGGGGTGCCCAGCAACGGGACCTCCGCGATCAGACATCTTATCCCCTATCCTTTGGGTAGGGGAAAAGATGTCTTAGGGCCGGAGTACCCCTTTAAGGCATGCCAGACCTGAAACACTGTTCTAACCTTGGCTCTTTACAGTAGTGGTAGAAACGCATCTGAACATGAAGTAGAAGTATAAAGTGGTATAATATCGAGTATTGTAGGAATAATAATAAAAACTGCAGCAGGAGAAAGCAGAAGAGGATTGTGCATTTACACATCAATTCTGAGAACAATTGACTTTTGTAAGTGAAAGGATCAGTGTCAGAGTGAATAGGAAACAGACAGCTTAGGAAACAACTAAAGAGACATTAGACCTGCCATCCACAATGCCGACAGACCATTATAGGGCGCGCAATACACAAGTACTTTGCTATGAGCTGCATGAATGCAGGTGCCAGTATAATACAGAGATCATTGTATTCAGTTTTGATATTAACATCCTTTGCTGTTATCTAACTCTCACTAGGGGACGTAACCTCCAGTAAGATCTAAAATTACTAAACATTAACTGTAACCAATACATAGGCTGTTTCCTATGTGTGAACAGAGGTCGGTCTTACAGGGTTGTCTTATGAAGACAATCACTGTCCATATGCCCCATTAAGGCATATGGATGTCATGAAGGTGACTCCCGCAATGGCAGACTCGATTCATCTGTGTATTACATAGATGACAATTCATCTGAATGGCTGTCATGTAATACTATATTCCCCCTGCTGCAGCAGCATAGTTATAATGCAAGCCTATGATGTAACATTTAGGCATTTACATTATGTGGTTGATGAGAACAATCACTGACTGCAATATACACATTTATATGTAAGGCATGTCATGTAAAGTCAGTTTTTTGGTGCAAACTGCACCATAGTGCAGGCAGTTGCGATTCAAGGTTTTCAATTGAACAATGTGAAATAATCCCCTCAAAAAATGCACTAAAAATGCAACACACATTTACACATCCGTTTTGTTAAGTAGGGGAAAAACTATAGAAGGGAAGATTTATCAAACCTTGTACAGAGGAACAGTTGTGCAGTTGCCAAAAATGAAAGCTGGAATCTGATCGGTTAATAAAATAAAACATTTTAATAAAATAAAAATGCCACAAACAAGAAGCATTGTAGGTATAATGTTTTATATTTTTCTTACTAACTTTCAGCAAACATCTAATATTTGTGATGCCAGGGTAGTGTTCATCTCCACGCTCCAAGGGTAGTAGCTTCTACGGCCAATCGCTGGGGTAATAATGACCACAGATGCAGGGTTACGGAAACTACTCAATTTTACTCAGGATTTTGCAAAAATACACAGGAACAGTTAATCAGTCAGTGCAAAGTTTGCTGGAAATGCTTTAGGATCACAGTTGCTTCTAGGCTCTATGGGACCTGTAGTCCTCACTGACTGACTAGCTTCTTGCTTGCTAAATTAAGTTTAGACTGATCTGGATTTGATTGTGTAGCTTTTATAAGACTTAGGAGCTGACAAACACTGACTTTTCTCTCAGCTTACTGCCAGGTTTAGACTGTAGACTTATGGACCGGAGTTGCTCGAGGTTTTCAATCTTCTGTTATCCTCTTCTTTGCGAATGGGGTCCATGGGCTTTCTTGGCTCTTCTCCCCACTGCAGACTTGCTTCTGACTTGAATGGACAACCTGGGTGGCGGGATCCTGTGAAGGATGCTGTCGCTGTGGAACAGATTAGTGCTACAACTAGATTTTCTTAGGCCTGTCCTCATGTGGTGAGGTACAGGTCCACAGCAGAGGTCAAGAGGTCACCTCCGCTTTCCTCTCCTCCTGAACAAAGACTAACTCCGCCCTGTCTAGCAAATCCCCTTAGCATCCTCCTACACAAATAAGTTAACCCCTTAGGGCACAAAAAAGCATAAAAGTGCATTGTCAATACATTACACAACACAATAAATCATAAGGCATTATACAGGTGAACCTGAGCAGTGGGCACGGAGCAGAGAAGCTACATCCACCTGACAGGTCAGGAAGACAGGTGTGTTCCGCAGCAGGACACCACGGAGACGCTGCACACGCTGAGGGTGCACGAGTTTGGCAACTGCACAGTCAGTGTGGCATGTGTCTCTCCACATGACCCTTTTACGTATATTAGCTTGTTTCCCTTTTTTTTAATACACAGTAAATACTAATTATGTTGGCATACTAATATTATGTACATAAAGACCTCCAGCACTTTTGGTTGCGTCATAATTGTCCAGGCTGACTTTTCTATCTTTGTCCTCCCAATCATACCCATATGGCTTCTGGGCCTCTGGCATGCTGGTGGACTACATAATAATCTGCAATCCGTGCTGCCTTTAAAGCAGTTTTATGTCCCCTGTTGCATAAATATTCCTGTACATCCATGGGGCAGAGTTGCAGAAGTATATCCCTTACCATGAGATACTTTAGTTCTTTAGAGAGGTTAATGGCTATTTCAATCTACCACTGCTGGAAAGTGGCCCTCAAATTGTCTTCAATGTTCTCATAGCATTTAGTTGGTCTGTACTGTAGACTGCAGAACCTTTTGCCATATTCTTCTAGTGCAAGGTTGAATTAATTGATTATAACCTCCTTTATAGCATCATACTCACCCAATACTTACAGGGTACGTAATACTGAGTGCGTGTTGTTTCAATCTCCAGACAAACAATGTCGTAGTCATAATTCTTCTTCACTGTGGTTGTGGAGAATTACCCTTCTGCGGCATCTCCAACCAGAGCGTATTCACAGTCTGTGCAGCCTCTTGCTTGCAAACATTCATCAGAGCCTCCTTGCTCTGCTGCTTATATAGGGTTGCCATGCCAGAAAGCACCCCTTTGCCAAATAAAAAATAGGAAAAAAATGGGAAAGGAAAATCTGTATGTCTTAAACAAAAAGTACTGCATTTGCCTTGTAAAACTGGTATATGCCTTGCAAGGATGCTACCCGTCCTTTAGTGGTAATTTATCTCACCGCTTGCCACCAATGTTGTCATGTTCACGCTTCCCTAGCACTTACTGAATTCCTAACCCCAAGGCCGTAGCCCGGGGTGCAAAAACGCCTCTAATTAATCCCCCTTTAAAATGTAACTTTTATTGTATATACTCATGAAAATAAAAATAAACCCAGCAAGGTGATGATTAAAATTAGGATGTCAGGTAGGATAGTAAGAGTATAATTAGAGCAGTATAGCTTCAATGTCAAGGGCTCTGCAGCAGCCCAACATTCCAACACTGACACCAAATTAAAACACTAAATTGCCGCCTCTACATGTTTCGCCGTCTCCACAGCGTTTTCAAGAGGCAAAATGTGGCCACATTTTGCCTCTTGAAAACGCCGTGGAGACGGCGAAACATGTAGAGGCGGCAATTTAGTGTAAACATGTAGAGGCGGCATCAAGGTTACAAAACTGAGCATGAATCACACCCCAAAAACCCAATGCCACTAATTGTGTCACAACCCTTTCTGTCTATACTGTACATACATTTAAAGAAATTTGGTCTTTCCTAAAGTTGGAACATGATATCGATGCTTAGGAGAAAACCGAAAGGCTCACGGGCCCTTGCAACATCCAGCCCTCCGGCCAGTCAAGCTGGCAGTGAGCGCTTTCCTCCCCAGCCGGCGGCACCAAGATTCGCATTGCGGGATGTGCCTGCATGCAAATCCCAGCCTGTCACTCCCCTCTGCCCTCTGCTGTCCTGTCCGTCCTCCCTCAGCGCCGGCACACGTGCCTCCGCCTCCTAGGGGTACGCGCGCACCAGAGCTCTCTGATTTAAAGGGCCAATGCGCCCGTAATTATGACATACACTTGCACCTTTGTTATAAGTACCAGCACCTCCCACAAACCTCTGCCGGATCTTTGTTGCCATTGTGCCCTATTGAAAGCTTTCCTGTGTCTTGCCTTGCCTGTTCCTGACTCCTTTGTTCCGTTACCTGTCCTTGCTCCCGTTCCGCCTGCCTTGACCTCCTCTCACGTTCCTTTCCACACACCTGTGCTGCCTGCCCCAACCTTCTGGTATTCTGACCACGACTGGTATTCTGACCACCTCCTCAGCCGCCTGTGTGGTCGAGTCGTGCCATGGGTAGTGACCTGGGTGCTGCCTGCCACAGCAAGACCATCCCGCTTTGCGGCAGGCTCTGGTGAAAACCAGCGGCTGTTACGCCGAGCGCTCCGGGTCCCCGCTCCTCCCCGGAGCGCTCGCTACACTCTCGCTCCCGCAGCGCCCCGGTCAGATTCACTGACCGGGTGCGCTGCGATTCCGCCTCCAGCCGGGATGCGATTCGCGATGCGGGTGGCGCCCGCTCGCGATGCGCACCCCGGCTCCCGTACCTGACTCGCTCTCCGTCAGTCCTGTCCCGGCGCGCGCGGCCCCGCTCCCTAGGGCGCGCGCGCGCCGGGTCTCTGCGATTTAAAGGGCCACTGCGCCGCTGATTGGCGCAGTGGTTCTAATCAGTGTGTTCACCTGTGCACTCCCTATGTATACCTCACTTCCCCTGCACTCCCTCGCCGGATCTTGTTGCCATTGTGCCAGTGAAAGCGTTCCCTTGTGTGTTCCTAGCCTGTGTTCCAGACCTCCTGCCGTTGCCCCTGACTACGATCCTTGCTGCCTGCCCCGACCTTCTGCTACGTCCGACCTTGCTTCTGTCTACTCCCTTGTACCGCGCCTATCTTCAGCAGTCAGAGAGGTTGAGCCGTTGCTAGTGGATACGACCTGGTCACTACCGCCGCAGCAAGACCATCCCGCTTTGCGGCGGGCTCTGGTGAATACCAGTAGTGACTTAGAACCGGTCCACTAGCACGGTCCACGCCAATCCCTCTCTGGCACAGAGGATCCACCTCCTGCCAGCCGGCATCGTGACAGTAGATCCGGCCATGGATCCCGCTGAAGTTCCTCTGCCAGTTGTCGCCGACCTCACCACGGTGGTCGCCCAGCAGTCACAACAGATAGCGCAACAAGGCCACCAGCTGTCTCAACTGACCGTGATGCTACAGCAGCTACTACCACAGCTTCAGCAATCATCTCCTCCGCCAGCTCCTGCACCTCCTCCGCAGCGAGTGGCCGCCTCAGGCCTACGACTATCCTTGCCGGATAAATTTGATGGGGACTCTAAGTTTTGCCGTGGCTTTCTTTCACAATGTTCCCTGCACTTGGAGATGATGTCGGACCAGTTTCCTACTGAAAGGTCTAAGGTGGCTTTCGTAGTCAGCCTTCTGTCTGGAAAAGCTCTGTCATGGGCCACACCGCTCTGGGACCGCAATGACCCCGTCACTGCCTCTGTACACTCCTTCTTCTCGGAAATTCGAAGTGTCTTTGAGGAACCTGCCCGAGCCTCTTCTGCTGAGACTGCCCTGCTGAACCTGGTCCAGGGTAATTCTTCCGTTGGCGAGTACGCCGTGCAATTACGAACTCTTGCTTCAGAACTTTCCTGGAATAATGAGGCCCTCTGCGCGACCTTTAAAAAAGGCCTATCCAGCAACATTAAAGATGTTCTGGCCGCACGAGAAATTCCTGCTAACCTACATGAACTCATTCATCTAGCCACTCGCATTGACATGCGTTTTTCCGAAAGGCGTCAGGAGCTCCGCCAGGATATGGACTTTGTTCGCACGAGGCGTTTTTTCTCCCCGGCTCCTCTCTCCTCTGGTCCTCTGCAATCCGTTCCTGTGCCTCCCGCCGTGGAGGCTATGCAAGTTGACCGGTCTCGTCTGACACCTCAAGAGAGGACACGACGCCGCATGGAGAATCTCTGCCTGTACTGTGCCGGTACCGAACACTTCCTGAAGGATTGTCCTATCCGTCCTCCCCGCCTGGAAAGACGTACGCTGACTCCGCACAAAGGTGAAACAGTCCTTGATGTCAACTCTGCTTCTCCACGTCTTACTGTGCCTGTGCGGATATCTGCCTCTACCTTCTCCTTCTCCACTAAGGCCTTCTTGGACTCCGGATCTGCAGGAAACTTTATTTTGGCCTCTCTCATCAACAGGTTCAACATCCCAGTGACCAGTCTCGCCAGACCTCTCTACATCAATTGCGTTAACAATGAAAGATTGGACTGTGCCGTGCGTTACCGCACGGAACCCCTCCTAATGTGCATCGGACCTCACCACGAAAAAATTTAGTTTTTGGTCCTCTCCAATTGCACTTCCGAAATTCTCCTTGGACTACCCTGGCTTCAACACCATTCCCCAACCCTGGATTGGTCCACAGGGGAGATCAAGAGTTGGGGTCCCTCTTGTTTCAAGGACTGCCTTAAACCGGTTACCAGTACTCCTTGCCGTGACCCTGTGGTTCCCCCTGTAACCGGTCTCCCTAAGGCCTATATGGACTTTGCGGATGTTTTTTGCAAAAAACAAGCTGAGACTCTACCTCCTCACAGGCCTTATGACTGTCCTATTGACCTCCTCCCGGGCACTACTCCACCCCGGGGCAGAATTTATCCTCTCTCTGCCCCAGAGACTCTTGCTATGTCTGAGTACATCCAGGAAAATTTAAAAAAGGGCTTTATCCGCAAATCCTCCTCTCCTGCCGGAGCCGGATTTTTCTTTGTGTCCAAAAAAGATGGCTCCCTACGTCCTTGCATTGACTACCGCGGTCTTAATAAAATCACGGTAAAGAACCGCTACCCTCTACCTCTCATCTCTGAACTCTTTGATCGCCTCCAAGGTGCCCACATCTTTACCAAACTGGACTTAAGAGGTGCTTATAATCTCATCCGCATCAGAGAGGGGGATGAATGGAAAACGGCATTTAACACTAGAGATGGACACTTTGAGTATCTGGTCATGCCCTTTGGCCTGTGCAACGCCCCTGCCGTCTTCCAAGACTTTGTTAATGAAATTTTTCGTGATCTCTTATATTCCTGTGTTGTTGTGTATCTGGACGATATCCTGATTTTTTCTGCCAACCTAGAAGAACACCGCCAGCATGTCCGCATGGTTCTTCAGAGACTTCGTGACAATCAACTTTATGCCAAAATGGAGAAATGTCTGTTTGAATGTCAATCTCTTCCTTTCCTAGGATACTTGGTCTCTGGCCAGGGACTACAAATGGATCCAGACAAACTCTCTGCCGTCTTAGATTGGCCACGCCCCTCCGGACTCCGTGCTATCCAACGTTTTTTGGGGTTCGCCAATTATTACAGACAATTTATTCCACATTTTTCCACCATTGTGGCTCCTATCGTGGCTTTAACCAAAAAGAATGCCAATCCTAAGTCATGGCCTCCTCAAGCGGAAGACGCCTTTAAACAGCTCAAGTCTGCCTTTTCTTCAGCTCCCGTGCTCTCCAGACCTGACCCATCTAAACCCTTCCTATTGGAGGTTGATGCCTCCTCAGTAGGAGCTGGAGCGGTCCTTCTACAAAAAAATTCTTCCGGGCATGCTGTTACTTGTGGTTTTTTTTCTAAGACCTTCTCTCCGGCGGAGAGGAACTACTCCATCGGGGATCGAGAGCTACTAGCCATTAAATTAGCACTTGAGGAATGGAGGCATCTGCTGGAGGGATCAAGATTTCCAGTTATTATTTACACCGATCACAAGAACCTCTCCTATCTCCAGTCTGCCCAACGGCTGAATCCTCGCCAGGCCTGGTGGTCTCTCTTCTTTGCCCGATTTAATTTTGAAATTCACTTTCGGCCTGCCGATAAGAACATTAGGGCCGATGATCTCTCTCGTTCCTCGGATGCCTCGGAAGTAGAGCTCTCTCCGCAACACATCATTCCTCCTGACTGCCTGATCTCCACTTCTCCAGCCTCCATCAGGCAAACTCCTCCAGGGAAGACCTTCGTCTCTCCACGCCAACGCCTCGGAATCCTCAAATGGGGTCACTCCTCCCATCTCGCAGGTCATGCGGGCATCAAGAAATCCGTACAACTCATCTCTCGTTTCTATTGGTGGCCGACTCTGGAGACGGATGTTGTGGATTTTGTGCGAGCCTGCACTGTCTGTGCCCGGGATAAGACTCCTCGCCAGAAGCCCGCTGGTCTTCTTCATCCTCTGCCTGTTCCCGAACAGCCTTGGTCTCTGATTGGTATGGACTTTATTACAGACTTACCCTCATCCCGTGGCAACACTGTTGTTTGGGTGGTCGTTGATCGATTCTCCAAGATGGCACATTTCATCCCTCTTCCTGGTCTTCCTTCTGCGCCTCAGTTGGCAAAACAATTTTTTGTACACATTTTTCGTCTTCACGGGTTGCCCACGCAGATCGTCTCGGATAGAGGCGTCCAATTCGTGTCTAAATTCTGGAGGGCTCTCTGTAAACAACTCAAGATTAAATTAAACTTTTCTTCTGCTTATCATCCTCAATCCAATGGGCAAGTAGAAAGAATTAACCAGGTCCTGGGTGATTATTTACGGCATTTTGTTTCCTCCCGCCAGGATGACTGGGCAGATCTTCTACCATGGGCCGAATTCTCGTATAACTTCAGAGTTTCTGAATCTTCTTCCAAATCCCCATTTTTCGTGGTGTACGGCCGTCACCCTCTTCCCCCCCTCCCTACTCCCTTGCCCTCTGGTGTACCCGCTGTGGATGAAATAACTCGTGATCTTTCCACCATATGGAAAGAGACCCAAAATTCTCTCTTACAGGCTTCATCACGCATGAAGAAGTTTGCTGATAAGAAAAGAAGAGCTCCCCCCATTTTTTCTCCCGGAGACAAGGTATGGCTCTCCGCTAAATATGTCCGCTTCCGTGTTCCCAGCTACAAATTGGGACCACGCTATCTTGGTCCTTTCAAAATTTTGTGCCAGATTAATCCTGTCTCTTATAAACTTCTTCTCCCTCCTTCTCTTCGTATTCCTAATGCCTTTCACGTTTCTCTTCTTAAACCACTCATCATCAACCGTTTCTCTCCTAAACTTATCTCTCCCACTCCTGTCTCCGGTTCTTCAGACATCTTTCCTGTAAAGGAGATACTGGCCTCCAAAAAGGTCAGAGGAAAAACCTTCTTTTTGGTTGACTGGGAGGGCTCCAAGAAGAGGGGGAGACCCAAGGGGGGGGGTACTGTTACGCCGAGCGCTCCGGGTCCCCGCTCCTCCCCGGAGCGCTCGCTACACTCTCGCTCCCGCAGCGCCCCGGTCAGATTCACTGACCGGGTGCGCTGCGATTCCGCCTCCAGCCAGGATGCGATTCGCGATGCGGGTGGCGCCCGCTCGCGATACGCACCCCGGCTCCCGTACCTGACTCGCTCTCCGTCGGTCCTGTCCCGGCGCGCGCGGCCCCGCTCCCTAGGGCGCGCGCGCGCCGGGTCTCTGCGATTTAAAGGGCCACTGCGCCGCTGATTGGCGCAGTGGTTCTAATCAGTGTGTTCACCTGTGCACTCCCTATGTATACCTCACTTCCCCTGCACTCCCTCGCCGGATCTTGTTGCCATTGTGCCAGTGAAAGCGTTCCCTTGTGTGTTCCTAGCCTGTGTTCCAGACCTCCTGCCGTTGCCCCTGACTACGTTCCTTGCTGCCTGCCCCGACCTTCTGCTACGTCCGACCTTGCTTCTGTCTACTCCCTTGTACCGCGCCTATCTTCAGCAGTCAGAGAGGTTGAGCCGTTGCTAGTGGATACGACCTGGTCACTACCGCCGCAGCAAGACCATCCCGCTTTGCGGCGGGCTCTGGTGAATACCAGTAGTGACTTAGAACCGGTCCACTAGCACGGTCCACGCCAATCCCTCTCTGGCACAGAGGATCCACCTCCTGCCAGCCGGCATCGTGACAGCGGCACCTTAGACTCCGCTCCCTGGCACGGCACAAGTATGAGTGCTAAAGCCTACTGTCATGAGTCTTACAGCCCTGGAGCAAAGTCTTAGCTTGGCTCCTCTTCTCCCCAGGCAATTTCTCTTTCCTGCAGCAAGCTTTGGCCTGCCATGACTTTTAGCTGCATTGCTGGCAATGTTCACTGAAAGGCCCCATTCACATGGCATCCTTTCCGTGCATCCGCTCAGAATCCATTCTACCAAGCTGGCAGAGGATTTTTTTTTTGCAGAATCCGGAATATGAAATTTCCGTTGCAGAAATTCCACTGTGGAAAATCTGCCATCACAGGGTAAAACATGCTACTGAAACGTGTAGTGTGTAAATCTACAGCTCCTAGTATGATCTGAACAAAAGGTAAGAATATGCTGGGAGCTGCCACAAACTTGAAAGGTCATCAGCCATCATCTCACTGCAGATCATACAGGTGCTACAGGACTCATCAGACACAGCCAGAAACAGAATACATAGTTTTATCCAGGGACTTACAGGTGACATCTTCTTTTATCAGAGTTATTCCCTTTCCTATACTTCTTCATTTGATCTGGGCTACCAGAAAGACTTCTTTCTGCTATGTCTAAACTGCCGCCACATACTGTGCTCCCTCAATAAAATATTGCTAAACAAGGTGCCCCTAAATAAAATACTGTCATATACCGTGCTCCTAAAATTGCCACATGCTTTGCTCCCTACATATAATACTGCCACATACAGTGACTCTGAACTGAATAATTTTGCCTCTGTGCCCTTAACAATGAATAATGCTACTAACACCATGTCACTGTCCCCAATTAACTATACCACTGTTTCCTAATGAACTCTACCACTGTCCCATAAATGAACTGTGCCATTGCACCCAACTGTCCTCCTCAGAATACTTACCTGTCCCGAGCCGCATGCTCTGGCCTCTTCTAGTCAGACCTAGCCAGTGGACACGATGCTAACTGTACCGTCTGCATCATAGACTAAGAACTGGGGATGAGGGAGCCTAGGATTCCTTACTCCTTCCAGCACTCAGTTATTATTTTAGAGATAACAATTCAAGTGAATCCTGGGCTGCAGATTCTTCCTCTAGGGGGTTCCCTGAACTGGCTGTAGATGATGGAGGCTTCCATGTCTTATGGACATTTGAGGCAAGTTGGAGACTGTGCCCAGGCCAAGTGTGGTGTCCCAGCATCTGAGGCTGTCTTGCACCTTTGGACTGTCTCGGGCAGATCATCAGCACAAGGTGTTGTGCCCACACAGGTTCCACTGAAATAATGTTTATGCTGTATTTAAGATTAAGTAATATATTTTTATGAATTAATTTTGTTATTTATGTGTATATAAGTTGTAATAAGTGTACGGTGCCTTTAAAATGTGAGCATTGAACCCCATGTGAGCCAATGAGACTCCAAAAGTCTCCCTTGTATAGTGAGGTACAGGGGAGGAGTTAGTTTGTTCACCCTAGAGTGGCTCCTGAGCAACAGCTAAGCTCAGGTGTGCTGTGTGTCATGTGCTCTGAGTAGGGGGCCTACTCTGGCTTTAAACTTTCTACTGGTCATCCCAAAAGGTTCACTCACAGGAGGAATACATGCCCCTGCACAATAGTCTACAGTGCCTTGGAAGAACCCTAGCAACCAGAATCTACAGTCTACAACTCCATTCCGGTGAAAGCACCACAAGTGATTTGTCTCACTGTATTTTGGATTGTGATTGCCTGTTGTCCGGCGATCTGTTTGCCCTCGAACGGGGACTTATATATCATATTTGCTTTTATGTCTGTTGGGTCCGGAGGACCCTCTCTCTGATTGCATACCTGCCTTATTATCCTGATTGTTGTTTACCTTAATTGTAAAATTTTGAAAATCCTTTCAATAAACAAAGTTTGAAAAAAAAAAAAAAAAAGCACCACAAGTCTCAGAAAAGCAAGCTGTCTGTGTGTTAACATCTGCACAAGCTCAGTAAAGAAAGTTATCGGTAACCTGACGTCGGTGTGTTTATTTGCTCATCGTGTCTGGCCCTGGAGAAGCTGCCTTCAGATCGTGGATTGGAAAAATGGTGCCTTGGCGTCACAATGTGAACAGTTACTCTTATTAACACCCAGTGGCCGCCGCACAAGTAAAACCAACTCACTTTCCTCAGAACTGGTGAGTGCCAAATGTTGCCCATTTTTGTGCAAATATTGTTGTGCCATGATTTGCAACTTTTTAACACCAAAAGAAGGAATGCAGAGCTAGTGTCAAATTTGAGTCTCTTACTTTCATGTCATCTCTACCCTCTCTGTCCTTTATTTTGTCCTTGATACCTCTTTTTTTATCTACCTTTTTGACAACTTATCAATTTCATCAGTGTGACCCTTATGTAGATGTCACCCAATTCTCCCAGCTCCTAATTTCAGGTGGCCATACACCTTTACAAGGAAATTAATATTATTCTGCAGAGATTCTCTGGCAGGAAAGGGAAAAGCTAAGCAGGGGAATAGTTAATGCTTATCAGGTACACAAAGATGGTGACCCTGATTTACTATTGTAAACCCGACATGTCTTGTCGGGTTGTGCTCCAGATTCTGGCGCATTGCGCCAGAAATTCTGTCTGTGCCAGAATTTGCACCAGAATTGAAAAAACCTGACAAACTCTCCATTTTACTCTCAAAAAGGGGTGTGGTCGTTGGGAAAAGGGGGGCATGGCCACTGAAAAGGGGACATGTCCCTGAAATTTTCAGAAAATCCAACATATTTACTAAGGTTTCCACAGAAAATGTGATAGATTTGAGCTGAGGAAAACCCCACAGATCAGAACATGTGTAAAAAAAAAAAAAAAAATGTAGGGAAACGTGCAAAATGTAGGGAAACCTTAGTAAATACCGTGGAAAAAAAATTGTTGGAAATTAAAACCCACAAAGAAAAGTTCACTCCACTCTTAGTAAATCAGGGCCGTTATGTGCATTGTTTTGTTGGCCAACAGCTATCTCTCCTATTCACCCCATACACGTGAATGCTCGGCCAAGCATACATGTGTTGTAAATGGAAGGAGGTGGGTAAGACACCGTCAGACTCCTCTGGCAGCATCTTATCTCTGCAAAAACAAAAGGACTCGGCATTTGAAATCAAACATGACAGATATTTTACTTAACATCATTTTTTAGGGGAAAAATGTGAGACTGCCATGGGCACCTGCAGACATATTTCTAGGTGGGGCATACTTTTAATGTCCATGCATTCATGCTCTGCCTTTTCTTGACAATGTCATGAAGGAGTAGGACATAGTGAATATCACTGATAGCCTTTTTCTCCCTTGTGCAGTGCTATAAAAAAAATTTTTTTCAGTAGCCAGTTCACATAACAAAGAAATAAAACGTAAAATCTACTCATTAAACCTTTATTTCGTAAAGCATACCTGTCATAGTGAAAAAAGAAAGATATGTTACTCAGTACCTAATCCTGATCATGTACATATCATTTTTATGTGACTAGGACCTATATATCCCTAACAAACAGCATTTATATGTTGCTCACTTGCTTTGAGTCTTGCCTTGTGGAGGGGGCGTGTCCATCTCTCTCCCTCACTGTGGATGACTTATCTGCTCTGAGTCTGGGAGCAGCCTGGCAGTCTGCAAATCACTACACTCTGTAACCCTTTCCTCTCTGGTTTTATGCTGTACATGTTACACAGAGAGAAAGATTAACAGAGTTTGCCTGCAGTAATTCTAAGACATAATGGTGAGTTTATAACAATATTAAATGTGTAAATATAAAAATAGATCTTTCTACATTAGGGCAAGGATTTTAGCGATAAAAGCACAGTAGTTTCTATGCATACATTTTCTATCTGTTCCTAGTAAAGCTGGATGCTAATCAACATAGCTGTCACTATGTGTGTCATTCAGCTTTCACAGACTCCTGAATTTCTAATCAGCTTCTTTGTCATTCAGGAATTAGAGAAAGCTTTGGCTGTTGTAGTTTTGCATTGCAACAGCTGGAGCTGCAGTGTTTATAAAGCACTGTGTTAGATCAGTGTTGCCTTTAGCTGTTGCAAAACTACAACTCCCAGCATGCCCACACATCCTTTGTCTGTAGTTTTTCAAGAGCTGGAGGCACACAGCTGGAGAATACACAGCTCTAAAACAGAGTTTTACAGAGATTGTACCCCCAGCTGTTGCAAAACTACAACTCACATCATACCAACACAGAGAAGCCTGTCTGCATAAAGATAGAAGACCCCTAGTGGTGGCTATTTTGACTTTAGATTTTTTAGTGAAATAGATTTTTTTTTAAATAAAAAATTATATTTGAAAAGTCAACTTATCAGTAGTACTATAAAATAAGTTTTTCATAATGACAGAGCCTCTTTAAAGGGGTATTCCAGGAAAAAACTTTTTTTTATACATCAACTGGCTCCAGAAAGTTAAACAGATTTGTAAATTACTTCTATAAAAAAATCTTAATCCTTTCAGTACTTATGAGCTTCTGAAGTTAAGGTTGTTCTTTTCTGTCTAAGTGCTCTCTGATGACACGTGTCTCGGGAAAACCCCAGTTTAGAGGAGGTTTGCTATGGGGATTTGCTTCTAAACTGGACGTTTCCCGAGACACGTGTCATCAGAGACCACTTAAACAGAAAAGAACAACCTTAACTTCAGAAGCTCATTAGTACTGAAAGGATTTAGATTTTTTAATAGAAGTAATTTACAAATCTGTTTAACTTTCTGGAGCCAGTTGATATATAATAAAAAGTTTTTTCCTGGATAATCCCTTTAACCCCTTAAAGACCCAGCCAATTTTCAGTGTAGGACCCGCCCATTTTTTGCACATCTGACCACTGTCACTTTAAACATTAATAACTCTGGGATGATTTTACCTTTCATTCTGATTCCGAGATAGTTTTTTCGTGACATATTCTACTTTATGTTAGTGGTAAATTTTCGTCGATACTTGCATCATTTCTTGGTGAAAAATGCAAAAATGTCATGAAAAAATTGAAAATGTTGCATTTCTTTTACTTTTTGAAGCTCTCTGCTTGTAAGGAAAACAGACATTACAAATACATTATATATTGATTCGCATATACAATATGTCTACTTTATGTTTGCATCATAAAGTTGACATGTTTTTACTTTTGGAAGACATCAGAAGGCTTCAAAGTTCTGCAGCAATTTTCCAATTTTTCACAAAATTTTCAAAATCTGAATTTTTCAGGGATCAGTTCAGTTTTGAAGTGGATTTCAAGGGCCTTCATATTAGAAATACCCCACAAATGACCCTATTATAAAAACTGCACCCCACAAAGTATTCAAAATGACATTCACACCTTTAGGTGTTTCACAGGAATAGCAGCAAAGTGAAGGAGAAAATTCAAAATCTTCATTTTTACACTTGCATGTTCTTGTAGACACAGTTTTAGAACTTTTGCAATGGGTAATAGAAGAAAAAGTCCCCCAAAATTTGCAACACAATTTCTCTTGAGTAAGGAAATACCTCATATATGTATGTCATGTGTTCGGTGGGTGCAGTAGAGGCTCTACTGTAGGTAAGAAGTAACAATGGGATTTTGGAGAGTGAATTTTGATGAAATGTTTCTTGGGGGGCTTGTAACATTTAGGAAGCCCCTATGGTGTCAGAACAGCAGAAAACCCCCCACATGGCATACCATTTTGTAAACTACACCCCTCAAGGCACGTAACAAGGGATCCAGTGAACCTTAACACCCCACAGGTGTTGGACGGCTTTTCGTTAAAGTCGGATGTGTAAATGAAAAGAAAAACATTTTTCACTAAAGCGCAGTTTTTCCCCCCAAATTTACCATTTTTACAAAAATGCCCCCCCAAATTTGTAACCCCATCTCTTCTGAGTATGGAAATACCCCATATTAGGAGGTAAAATGCTCTGCGGGCGAACTACAATGCTCAGAAGAGAAGGAGTCACATTTGGCTTTTGGAAAGCAAATTTAGCTGAAATGCTTTTTGGTGGTCATGTCGCATTTAGGAAGCCCCTATGGTGCCAGCACAGCAAAAAACAACCCACATGGCAAACTATTTTGGAAACTACACCCCTCAAGGAACGTAACAAGGGGTACAGTGAGCCTTAACGGACAACTGCAGCTCTAGCAAACTAGGGCCCAAATGTAATAATATCACAAGTTATATAAGTTTCTAAATGGGATCCATTACCTGGCTGGTCCCGTTTCTCCGTTATGCCGCCACCGGAAGTCATCTCCTGGTCCCCTAATGTGCGTAATGTCGACCTATAATTCTCTATGGAGCCGCCATCTTGGTCGACGCTACGTCACAAATACCCATAATGCGCCGGGGGATTGCTTCACTCCCCTGTCACTCGTCGTGTCGGCCCCTCTCCTCCCATCTTATAAATATTCATAATGTTATTGTAAGCTCAGCCCTGATTGGCTGAGCGCACAGTAGGGGCTGCTAGTGCTGGGCGGTGTCAATTGTGCCCCCCGCGAGCGCCAGCGCTACCATCACCGCTAGCGGGGTCCCTGTGCCCACTAGCGGTGTCACAAGAATGCCTCCCGCGAGCGCGATCGCTACCATCACCACTAGCGGGGTCCCTGTGCCCACTAGCGGTGTCACAAGAATGCCTCCCGCAAGCTCGATCGCTACCATCACCGCTAGCGGGGTCCCTGTGCCCACTAGCGGTGTCACAAGAATGCCTCCCGCGAGCGCGAGCGCTACCATCACCGCTAGCGGGGTCCCTGTGCCCACTAGCGGTGTCACAAGAATGCCGAGCGCGAGCACGGCTCTGTTCCCCGTCCCTGTCAGCTCTCAGGGTACAGGAACAGATTTAAAAGCCTCGCGCGTGGCTAACATAGTACTGCGCATGCGCAGTACTACGCAAATAGCGTAGGGCTAACGCTAGGCTCCTAGCGCTGCCTACGTTAGCCCTACGCTATTTGCGTAGTGCTGCGCCTGCGCAGTACTACGGTAGCCATGTGCGAGGCTTTTAAATCTGTTCACGTACCCTGAGAGCTGACAGGGACGGGGAACAGAGCCGCGCTCGGCATTCTTGTGACACCGCTAGTGGGCACATGGATTCCGCTAGCGGTGGGGATTGATTGTGCTCGCGGGGACACTGGCTGACAGGCGCAGCAGGGGGACACAGTAAATGGATTAGCTTCTATCGTGACCACAGAAGCACACGGGGACAAGTGAGGGCGCCGCGCTGGGATCTACAATTCATCCGGACGGTGGGGGAGGGGCCCGACCGGTATAGCGGTATGGGCAAAAATCCATACCGTGGGAGAAAAAGAAAACCGGTAAAACAGGTGGCAATACAAGAGAATGGCTGGGCCAAATTTGACAAATGAGGTATCGTTGGAAAGGTCTTTGAAAGAGCTATCAGATGACGTAAACATTTTTTTTTTTTTTTAATGTATGAGCGCTGCAGATGTCCTTTAACACCTCACAGGTGTTTTACGACTTTTTGTTAAAATTGTGTCAATGGAAAAAATATAGATTTTTTCACAAAAATTCAGTTTTTTCCCCAAATGTAACATTTTTACAAGGGGTAATATGAGGAAATGACCCCCAAAATGTGTAACCCCATTTCTTCTGAGTATGGAAATACCCCATGTGTGGACGTCAAGTGCTCTGCTGGTGAACTACAATGATCAAAAGAGAAGGAGCTTCATTGAGCTTTTGGAGAGTGAATTTGTTTGGAAGGGAAGTCAGGGGCCATGTGCGTTTACAAAGCCCCCCCCCCCCCCCCCATTGTGCCAGAACAGTGGAACCCCCCACATGTGACCCCATTTTGGAAATTACACCCCTCACAGAATTTAATAAGGGTTGCAGTGAGTATTTAAATCCCACTGGCGTTTGACAGATCTTTGGAACAATCGGCTGTGCAAATTAAAAATTTAATTTTTCATTTTCACGGACCACTGTTCCAAAAATCTGTCAGACACCTGTGGGGCATAAATGCTCACTGTACCCCTTATTACATTACGTGAGGGGTGTAGTTTCCAAAATGGGTCACATGTGGGGGGGGGGTTCGTTGTTCTGGCACTATGGGGGCTTTGTAAACACATGTGGCCTTTAATTCCGGACAAATTTTCTCTTCCAAGGCCCAATGTCGCTCCTTCTCTTCTGAGCATTGTTGTTCGCCAGTAGAGCACTTTACATCTACATTTGGGGTATGTTCTTACTCAAAAGAAATGGGGTTACAAATTTTGGGGGGCTTTTTTCCTATTTTCCCTTGTGAAAATGAAAAATTTAGGGTAACACCAGCATTTCAGTGAAAAAAATTTATTTTTTCATTTCTCCATCCAACTTTAACAAAAAATCGTCAAACACCTGTGGGGTGTTAAGGCTCACTATACCCCTTGTTATATTCTGTGAGGGGTGTAGTTTCCAAAATGGGGTCACATGTGGGTATTTATTTTTTTGCGTTTATGTCAGAACCGCTGTAAAATCAGCCACCCCTGTGCAAATCACCAATTTAGGCCTCAAATGTACATAGTGCGCTCTCACTCCTGAGCGTTGTTGTGCGCCCGTAGAGCATTTTACGCCCACATATGGGGTATTTCCGTACTCAGGAGAAATTCCATTACAAATTTTGGGGGTCTTTTTTTCCTTTTACCGCTTGTGAAAATAAAAAGTATGGGGCAACACCAGCATGTTAGTGTAAATTTTTTTTTTTTTTACACTAACAGGTTGGTGTAGCCCCCAACTTTTCCTTTTCATAAGGGGTAAAAGGAGAAAAAGCCCCCTCAAAATTTGTAGTGCAATTTTTCCTGAGTACGGAAATACCCCATATGTGGCCCTAAACTGTTTCCTTGAAATACGACAGGGCTCCGAAGTGAGAGAGCGCCATGCGCATTTGGGGACTAGATTAGGGATTGCATAGGGGTAGACATAGTGGTATTTTACGTCAGTGATTCCCAAACAGGGTGCCTCCAGCTGTTGCTAAACTCCCAGCATGCCTGGACAATCAGTGGCTGTCTGGAAATGCTGTGAGTTGTTGTTTTGCAACAGCTGGAGGCTCTGTTTTGGAAACAATGCCGTACAATACATTTTTTCATTTTTATTGGGGGGACAGTGTAAGGGGGTGTATATGTAGTGTTTTACCCTTTATTTTGTGTTAGTGTAGTGTAGTGTTTTTAGGGTACATTCGCACTGCATGCAGTAATTTTTCCGCCACGATGTCCCGTCACTATATAACGTCCGTAAGGAATTAAGGGCATATACGGGTGCAAACGGGCAGTTACAAAACCCCATAGGCTGCAATGCGATTTAGTCACGGCTGTCAGGGGTTTTGTAACGGACGGTTTTCCCCGATATAGTGACGGAACTTCTGACGGAAGTTCCTAAACGGAACAATTTCATAGTGTGAAAGAGGGCTAATCTGCATCATAGTGGGAATAGGTGCCTAACCTGCCCTTGTACTAGTAACCAGTAAGCCTTTTTTTCTGTGATTTTGTAAGCACCATAATTAAATGAGTCACAAAAAGGAATAATTGCTCCACTTTGCAGAATTAATCCAGGTCTAATCAAGTAGTGCAGCTATGTGTGCTGCTCTCTACTTTTGCTTTTTACATCTATTCAGTGTGAGGACCTCAACCAACATATACCCATAGTTATCCATGAGTAGGACAAGATTAGAGTAGAGTTAAAGAAGCAATCCAGAACGCACTAAAACACCTACTATTGCTTTAGTGAATTACACAGGTGATCTTTGGTGTTTTTAGTGTCATCTTTATTTGACATATCATAAGAATAAAATAAAAGGATTGTTACAGGATTTCTCCTTTAATGGTAGCTTCTCCTTTAACCCCTTAAGGACGCAGGACGTAAATGTACGTCCTGGTGCGGTGGTACTTAACGCACCAGGACGTACATTTACGTCCTGTGCATAACCGCGGGCATCGGAGCGATGCCCGTGTCATGAGCGGCTGATCCCGGCTGCTGATCGTAGCCAGGGACCCGCCGGCAATGGCCGACGCCCGCGATCTCACGGGCGTCCGCCATTAACCCCTCAGGTGCCGGGATCAATACAGATGCATCTGCGGCAGTGCGCGATTTGAATGAATGATCGGATCGCCCGCAGCGCTGCTGCGGGGATCCGATCATTCAGAACGCCGCACAGAGGTCCCCTCTCCTTCCTCCGTCCGGCTCCCCGCGTCTCCTGCTCTGGTCTGTGATCGAGCAGACCAGAGCAGAAGATAGCCGATAACACTGATCTGTTCTATGTCCTATACATAGAACATATCAGTATTAGCAATCATGGTATTGCTATGAATAGTCCCCTATGGGGACTATTCAAGTGTAAAAAAAATGTTTAAAAAATGTAAAAGTAAAAAAAAAGTGAAAAATCCCCTCCCCCAATAAAAAAGTAAAACGTCCGTTTTTTCCTATTTTACCCCCAAAAAGCGTAAAAAAAATTTTTTATAGACATATTTGGTATCGCCACGTGCGTAAATGTCCGAACTATTAAAATAAAATGTTAATGATCCCGTACGGTGAACGGCGTGAACGAAAAAAAAAATCCCAAATTCCTACTTTTTTAATACATTTTATTAAAAAAAAATTATAAAAAATGTATTAAAAGTTTTTTATATGCAAATGTGGTATCAAAAAAAGTACAGATCATGGCGCAAAAAATGAGCCCCCATACCGCCGCTTATACGGAAAAATAAAAAAGTTAGAGGCCATCAAAATAAAGGGAATATAAACGTACTAATTTGGTTTAAAAGTTTGTGATTTTTTTTAAGCGCAACAATAATAGAAAAGTATGTAATAATGGGTTTCATTTTAATCGTATTGACCCTCAGAATAAAGAACACATGTCATTTTTACCATAAATTGTACGGCGTGAAAACGAAACCTTCCAAAATTAGCAAAATTGCGTTTTTTGTTTTAATTTCCCCACAAAAATAGTGTTTTTTGGTTGCGCCATACATTTTATGATATAATGAGTTATGTCATTATAAAGGACAACTGGTCACGCAAAAAACAAGCCCTCATACTAGTCTGTGGATGAAAATATAAAAGAGTTATGATTTTTAGTAGGCGAGGAAGAAAAAATGAAAACGTAAAAATTAAATTGTCTGAGTCCTTAAGGCCAAAATAGGCTGAGTCCTTAAGGGGTTAAAGGGGTACTCCGGTGGAAAACTTTTTTTTTTTTTATCAACTGGTGCCAGAAAGTTAAACAGATTTGTAAATGACTTCTATTAAAAAATCTTAATCCTTCCAGTACTTATTAGCTGCTGAATACTACAGAGGAAATTATTTTCTTTTTGGAACACAGTGCTCTCTGCTGACATCACGAGCACAGTGCTCTCTGCTGACATGTCTGTCCATTTTAGGAACTGTCCAGAGCAGCAGCGGATTTTCTACTACTGTGGACAGTTCTTAAAATGGACAGAGATGTCAGGAGAGAGCACTGTGCTCGTGATTCAGCAGAGAGTTCTGTATTCCAAAAAGAAAAGAATTTCCTCTGTAGTATCCAGCAGCCAATAAGTACTGGAAGGATTAAGATTTTTTTTATAGAAGTAATTTACAAATCTGTTTAACTTTTTGGCACCAGTTGATTAAAAATTTTTTTTTAATTCCACCGGAGGACCCCTTTAATTCCAGGTTAGACTGCTCCAGTAAGGGTTCACCCTTGTTCTCTATTCTTGCCCACTCTCCTTGCTTGAGTATATGTAAAAATCTACCAATTAAGACCAATGGGATGGGGAGAAGCCATTGAGGACTGTCTCAGTGATTCATGGATAGAGACCTTTAATAGTGCTTAGGATCAGGGTAAAAAAGAAAAAAAAACACCTATTATAACCACCACTTTGGTATATCACTAGCCAATGTTACTAGCTTAGGATATCAATGAAAGAAAAAGTTGTTGATGTCACATGCAAAGTTGTTGATGCACCACTAGGGCCAACAATGGGCCATTTTCAGGCGAATAAGTAATTAAACAATTAGTAATTATTATTATTATTAATTTTCTGTGGCAAGTGAGTGGGGAATTATTATAAAAATAATAAATTCAGACAATCCATTAAACGGGTACTCCGCTGCTCAGCATTTGGAACAAACTGATCGGAACGCTGGAGCCGGCATCGGGAGCTCGTGACATGATGTCATGAGGGGGCGGGGCTATGACCTCACAAGCTCCCGGCTCCAGAGTACCCCTTTAAGTTTACAGAAATATCATGGACTACTGAGTTTTATTGCTGTAACTATAGTCATTTATCCTTCCTCCAAACAAGGTAATGAAATAATATGCAATTTACTGTAAGATATGAATCAATGTTATCAAGATGTAAGATGATATCATGGAATATTTGTAAGACAAGAAGTTACATTATCCAAACAAATATGTTTTCAGCCAATGGTTAACCTTGGGCTCCGCTCGTCCATACATGGCATTATGGCAGCTCCAGCCTAATGTCCAGGAAGGAAATGAATGTTATTCTGGGACAGCTGCAGGGATTCTCTGGCAGGAAAGGGAAAAGCTCAGCTGGGGGAATAGTGGTTGCTTATCAGATTCACAAAGACGATGACTACATTGTCACCAAGGGTATCTCTGTTTGTACAGTCCAGTCTCCTACACATCATACAGCTTCTTGTTCTCTGTTAATGGAAAGTGTGTTCACTGAAAACTGCTTATGTCGGCTATATGCTGCGTCTCCAAACAAAACTCCAAAGTCACAATGCTTAGCTTGGATAGCTTTTATTTTGTGGCAAACTTGCTCTGAAAATAAAAGATAATCCTTCTTTGAAGTACTGTTGCTAATCTACGTGTAACTGGTCAGTGTTCCCAGTTACCCTTTGAAGTTCTTGTATTGTACTGAAGAGTTAGACATCACGCTGTAACAGCTTATTATCATACAGTGTTTCTATGGCCCACAAAATGAGCGAATAGGTGCATGGCCCACTTACCTCAATGGGCCTGCTGTTAGTACACGGCGGTATACATTGGCATCCCTTTTTGAAAGGTATCATGCCAACAACATGATGTGAATCTAGCCTTAGTGAAGCATTATATCATAAGTACACATACTGGTCTAATACATCATGCTAATAATAAATGGTTGGAAAAATCCCAAACTCAAGGTTTGCAGCAAATCAGGATGACATAGATTTCAGGGAATCGATAAATAGAGGATTTCTTACTTTTCTCATCCTTATTGGTCACTTTATTGCCCCAGTAGTAGTAAATACATTGTAGTGTCAACAAAAAATTGCAGAACGTTTGATAAATATAAGAACTGTTGCTTTAGGTTACTAGTACATTTAGTGATCACTTTTTTGCTATTTCTACAGCTACATTGGTTTTTATTACTCTAGGACATGGGTGCACAACCTGTGGCCTGAATGTGGCCCAGGTTGACATTAGTTGCGTCCCCCAACATGCTAGTCAGAAACACAGTTCATTCTTCAACTGACTGTATCATTTATGTAGATACAACAATGACCATATGAACAGAAGATCTGCTACCACCAAAAATGACAAAAGAGCATCTGCGTGAACAATCTAGTGATTGCTCATGTAAAAGTGATTGCAAATAGAATGACCCTATTATAAAAAGGGACTCTGCAAAGTTAGACACTTATAACTGTAAGACTCACGTTTCAGCAGACAGGAACACCGGTGGATGTGGATCCGCTGGACCTGTGTGGCACATGACACGGACCGTACCAGGGAGCGGAGTCTAAGGTGCTGCTGGTTTTCACAAGAGCCCGCCGCAAAGCGGGATGGACTTGCTGCGGCAGGCGGCACCCAGGTCACAACCCCTGGCACGGCTCAACCACACAGGCGGCTGAGGAGATTCGAGGCACAGGAGGGATACAGCAACTCGTAGTTAGGATAGCAGGAGGTCAGGGCAGGCAGCACAGTAGTGTAGTCAGGAACATAGCAGGTGTCTGGCAGCAAAGGAGCAAGGTCAGGTCACAAAACAAAGGGTATTATACATGGCAAGGCAAAACTCAGGAATGCTTTCTCTCAGGCACTAGGGCAACAAAGATCCGGCAGGGAAGTAAGGGAGGTGGAGGAATTTATTAACTGAGCCACAGGTGTTACTTAATTAATGGGTGCATTGGCCCTTTAAATCTCAGAGCTTCGGCGCCCTAGGGGACTGGAGTATAGAGGCAGAGGAGAAGGAAGGAGGAACAGGAGGTGAGTGACGGGCTAGGGTTCGCATGCGGGCGTGTCCCGCGATGTGAATCCCAGCACCGCCGGCAACAGAAGGAGACGGGGCCATGCGCTCACGGCCAGCGTGTGCAGCCTGGGCGCTGAACATAACAATCACCTATCTACAGGATACTCAGCTATCTCCATCTGTCCCACAGACTTTGAATGGAGCACCATGCTTGACTGACAGCCACTCATGGGGGACATCCCTTTCTCATGATGGATGGATGAGAATATTGTAAATAGGTGATAAGTATTCATTGTAGGAAGGAAAAGAGGCATACATCTATGGCATACTAAAGACGCAGGCATAGATTCTGTGGCTACACCATCAGCTGTAATGAAAAGGCTGTGACTGACTGCAAGCTTTACACGTAAATGGCTAAAATAAAAATAAATCAGATCTTTAGGGCTTAGATGCTGCTGTCAATAGTGTTCAGGGCAACTAAGTGATCAAAACAAAAGAAGGGCCTCCCTTTATTCTCCCTCCTCAACCTCACCAGTAAACAGCATAACAATTTTTGTCTTTGCATTGTTTTACAAATACAAGTACTATTGTTAATTTATTCATGCTAAATTTCCTAATTTATTTATTACTAATAGAACTATACCTGCAAAAAACAAACTCTAGTAAGTGTGTGTAAACAAGAAACAAATGTTACAGGTGCCAGAATACTGGTAAACTAGAAAAATGTATGCCATGCCACAAATGTTGTACACCCTTGCCCTAGTGTTCTGTGGGCACAGATGTACCTGTTCGGTAACTACTTTCCACCATTTATGCCCATGTAGTATTGCTTTTCTATATATCTAGCATGTTTTCCTTCTTTCCTTTTCCCAAACCTTGATAACCATACTACCATAAACATAAAGTGGCCACAAGAGTACCACAAAAACAGTGCCCCCAACTGCAACATTGTCCTTAAAACACACAAAACACCTAAGCACAACTGTTCTTCAATTCTTCTTTCAGCTGAAGTTTTTCTGTGACTTGTTCTGAGCATGTCAGCAGAGAGCACTGTGGCCAGACTGAAAAGAACTACACAACTTCCATTTGTAATTTACAAATCTGTTTGACTTTCTGGCACCAGTTGAGTTAAATAAAAATGTTGCCACCAGAGTACCCCTTTAAGTGTTCCATACCTCTTAAAGGGGTACTCCGGTGCTTGGACATCTTATCCCCTACCCAAAGGATAGGGGATAAGATGCCTGATCGTGGGAGTCCCGCTGTTGGGGACCCCCGTGATCTTGCACGCAGCAACCCGTTTGCTCCGGGACTGATTACGGCGACTACAGGGCAGGCGGCGTGTGACGTCACGCCCCCGCCCCCGTGTGATTACCGGCGACTACAGGGCGGGCGGCATGTGACATCATGCCTCCGCCCCCTTGTGATGTCACCCTCTGCCCCTCAATGCAAGCCTACGGGAGGGGGCGTGATAGCTGTCACGCCCCCTCCCATAGGCTTGCATTGAGGGGCGGAGGGTGACATCACAAGGGGGTGGAGGCATGACGTCACATGCCGCCCGCCCTGTAGTCGCCGGTAATCAGTCCCGGAGCGAACACGCTCCGGGGACTGATTACAAACGGGGTGCCGTGTGCAAGATCACGGGGGTCCCCAGCGGCAGGACTCCCGCGATCAGGCATCTTATCCCCTATCCTTTGGATAGGGGATAAGATGTCTAAGCACCGGAGTACCCATTTAAATCTAGCAGTACCTTATTTATCACTTTTTGCAATTCAGCACCAATTTTTTATTTATTTATTTTTTATTTCAGAATATTGGTGAATATTAAATTTAGAAAGTTATAGTAAAATCTTTACTAAACATAACAAACAAGAATGGTCAGCACCTCCAAACAGGTCCATGCTGCTATGGCCACAAAACAAGTGCAAATACACTATAGTCTGCAAACACTAAAAATGGAGCTCTTAGTGCAGTTTGATTAAAGTGTGTCACCTATTCACCAGCGACGTGGTGGGATCCATAATATTAAATCTATGCATCTCACTTGGGTCTTAAACCTACACACTTTACTCTGGGCATTTAAGGGATACAGCTGGAAAGCCTTTACTGTCACAGAGCTGTATATGTTTCACGTGTTTGTTTTGGGACAATTGTCTCCTCAGCACATCTAAAAGCCATTCAGACTGTGCCTTCATTTCAGCCAGTCTCCAAGAGCAGTGTTTCCCAACCAAAACTACAACTCCCAGCATGCCCGGACAGCCTTCGGCACACTGGTTGGGAAACCCTGTCCTAGAGCGGAGAAGTTATGGGACCAACCTAAAAGCTGGGGATGATGGGAAGAGAAATGGTACCTAGTGGAGCAAAAAATATTAAGCATAATGGTAGGGTCACACGTGCTGTATTTTGCTGTGTATTTTCCTACCCATTAAAGTCAATGGGTAGAAAAATGTGTAGTTGATTTTGCTACCCATTGACTTCAATGGGTAGAAAAATAAGAAGCAGCAAATATGCAGCAAAATATGGCACATGTGACCCTACTGTAATGGTGTAGACGGTGGTGGCAGGTTTGTGTACTGGAAAAGGTTGGTTTTGTGTACTTTTGAATTGAATAGCATCAGTGGGCTCATCATATGCTTATTGTTGGGGGTCCCATCAGTGGGCTCATCATGTTTTTTGTCAGGGGTCCTATTAAAGGGCTCATCATCTGCTTATAAGTGGGCTCATCATCTGCTTATTGTCGGGGATCCTATGAGTGGGCTCATCATCTGCCTATTGTCGGGGATCCTATCAGTGGGCTCATCATCTGCCTATTGTCGGGGATCCTATCAGTGGGCTCATCATCTGCCTATTGTCGGGGATCCTATCAGTGGGCTCATCATCTGCCTATTGTCGGGGATCCTATCAGTGGGCTCATCATCTGCCTATTGTCGGGGGTTCTATCAGTGGGCTCATCATCTGCCTATTGTCGGGGATCCTATCAGTGGGCTCATCATCTGCCTATTGTCGGGGATCCTATCAGTGGGCTCATCATCTGCCTATTGTCGGGGGTTCTATCAGTGGGCTCATCATCTGCCTATTGTCGGGGGTTCTATCAGTGGGCTCATCATCTGCCTATTGTTGGGGCTTCCATCAGTGGGCTCATCATCTGCCTATTGTTGGGGCTTCCATCAGTGGGCTCATCATCTGCCTATTGTTGGGGCTTCCATCAGTGGGCTCATCCTCTTATTGTCGGGGGTTCTATCAGTGGGCTCATCATCTTATTGTCGGGGGTTCCATCAGTGGGCTCATCATCTGCCTATTGTCGGGGGTTCCATCAGTGGGCTCATCATCTGCCTATTGTCGGGGGTTCCATCAGTGGGCTCATCATCTGCCTATTGTCGGGGGTTCCATCAGTGGGCTCATCATCTGCCTATTGTTGGGGCTTCCATCAGTGGGCTCATCATCTGCCTATTGTTGGGGGGTACTATCAGTGGGCTCATCATCTGCCTATTCTTGGGGGGTACTATCAGTGAGCTCATCATCTGCTTATTGTTGGGGCTTCCATCAGTGGGCTCATCATCTGCCTATTGTTGGGGGGTACTATCAGTGGGCTCATTATCTGCTTATTGTTGGGGCTTCCATCAGTGGGCTCATCATCTGCCTATTGTTGGGGGGTACTATCAGTGGGCTCATTATCTGCTTATTGTTGGGGCTTCCATCAGTGAGCTCATCATCTGCCTATTGTTGGGGGGTACTATCAGTGGGCTCATTATCTGCTTATTGTTGGGGCTTCCATCAGTGAGCTCATCATCTGCCTATTGTCGGGGGTTCTATCAGTGGGCTCATCATCTGCCTATTGTCGGGGGTTCTATCAGTGGGCTCATCATCTGCCTATTGTTGGGGCTTCCATCAGTGGGCTCATCATCTGCCTATTGTTGGGGCTTCCATCAGTGGGCTCATCATCTGCCTATTGTTGGGGCTTCCATCAGTGGGCTCATCCTCTTATTGTCGGGGGTTCTATCAGTGGGCTCATCATCTTATTGTCGGGGGTTCCATCAGTGGGCTCATCATCTGCCTATTGTCGGGGGTTCCATCAGTGGGCTCATCATCTGCCTATTGTCGGGGGTTCCATCAGTGGGCTCATCATCTGCCTATTGTCGGGGGTTCCATCAGTGGGCTCATCATCTGCCTATTGTTGGGGCTTCCATCAGTGGGCTCATCATCTGCCTATTGTTGGGGGGTACTATCAGTGGGCTCATCATCTGCCTATTCTTGGGGGGTACTATCAGTGAGCTCATCATCTGCTTATTGTTGGGGCTTCCATCAGTGGGCTCATCATCTGCCTATTGTTGGGGGGTACTATCAGTGGGCTCATTATCTGCTTATTGTTGGGGCTTCCATCAGTGGGCTCATCATCTGCCTATTGTTGGGGGGTACTATCAGTGGGCTCATTATCTGCTTATTGTTGGGGCTTCCATCAGTGAGCTCATCATCTGCCTATTGTTGGGGGGTACTATCAGTGGGCTCATTATCTGCTTATTGTTGGGGCTTCCATCAGTGAGCTCATCATCTGGGGGGGGGGGGGCTCTATCAGTGGGCTCATCATCTGGGGGGGGGGTTCTATCAGTGGGGGTTCTCATCATTGTCTCATTACCGGGGGTCCTATCAGTGAGCTCATCATCTGCTTATTGTTGGGGCTTCCATCAGTGGGCTCATCATCTGCCTATTGTTGGGGGGTACTATCAGTGGGCTCATTATCTGCTTATTGTTGGGGCTTCCATCAGTGAGCTCATCATCTGGGGGGGACGAGGGTTCTATCAGTGGGGGTTCTCATCATTGTCTCATTACCGGGGCTTCCATCAGTGGGCTCATCATCTGCCTATTGTTGGGGGGTACTATCAGTGGGCTCATCATCTGCCTATTCTTGGGGGGTACTATCAGTGAGCTCATCATCTGCTTATTGTTGGGGCTTCCATCAGTGGGCTCATCATCTGCCTATTGTTGGGGGGTACTATCAGTGGGCTCATTATCTGCTTATTGTTGGGGCTTCCATCAGTGGGCTCATCATCTGCCTATTGTTGGGGGGTACTATCAGTGGGCTCATTATCTGCTTATTGTTGGGGCTTCCATCAGTGAGCTCATCATCTGCCTATTGTTGGGGGGTACTATCAGTGGGCTCATTATCTGCTTATTGTTGGGGCTTCCATCAGTGAGCTCATCATCTGCCTATTGTCGGGGGTTCTATCAGTGGGCTCATCATCTGCCTATTGTCGGGGGTTCTATCAGTGGGCTCATCATCTGCCTATTGTTGGGGCTTCCATCAGTGGGCTCATCATCTGCCTATTGTTGGGGCTTCCATCAGTGGGCTCATCATCTGCCTATTGTTGGGGCTTCCATCAGTGGGCTCATCCTCTTATTGTCGGGGGTTCTATCAGTGGGCTCATCATCTTATTGTCGGGGGTTCCATCAGTGGGCTCATCATCTGCCTATTGTCGGGGGTTCCATCAGTGGGCTCATCATCTGCCTATTGTCGGGGGTTCCATCAGTGGGCTCATCATCTGCCTATTGTCGGGGGTTCCATCAGTGGGCTCATCATCTGCCTATTGTTGGGGCTTCCATCAGTGGGCTCATCATCTGCCTATTGTTGGGGGGTACTATCAGTGGGCTCATCATCTGCCTATTCTTGGGGGGTACTATCAGTGAGCTCATCATCTGCTTATTGTTGGGGCTTCCATCAGTGGGCTCATCATCTGCCTATTGTTGGGGGGTACTATCAGTGGGCTCATTATCTGCTTATTGTTGGGGCTTCCATCAGTGGGCTCATCATCTGCCTATTGTTGGGGGGTACTATCAGTGGGCTCATTATCTGCTTATTGTTGGGGCTTCCATCAGTGAGCTCATCATCTGCCTATTGTTGGGGGGTACTATCAGTGGGCTCATTATCTGCTTATTGTTGGGGCTTCCATCAGTGAGCTCATCATCTGGGGGGGGGGGGGCTCTATCAGTGGGCTCATCATCTGGGGGGGGGGTTCTATCAGTGGGGGTTCTCATCATTGTCTCATTACCGGGGGTCCTATCAGTGAGCTCATCATCTGCCTATTGTTGGGGGGTACTATCAGTGGGCTCATTATCTGCTTATTGTTGGGGCTTCCATCAGTGAGCTCATCATCTGGGGGGGACGAGGGTTCTATCAGTGGGGGTTCTCATCATTGTCTCATTACCGGGGGTCCTATCAGTGGGCTCTTCATCTGCCTATTGTCGGGGTCCCCCTTACAATTAGGATTGCTTGGGGTAGACCATATGATAACTGTGTGCCATGGTCAGGGCTGGCATACATGTGCACCAACACTTAGTCTCACTAAACTGTCACATGACTTTCTATGGGCACTTCCCAAGTTAGACATAGCAGAAGTAAAACTATAAAAGATTGTTCTCCATCCTGTCCTACAGCTCCATCACTATGTGACCAGCACGGCAGCACAATGTAACGTGCGTCGCCATCTTAGGGCCGTCACTCGTCACGTGCTCCTTAGTAACCTCCATTTCTATAAATCAGTGTAAAAGCTGCCAAAATGGCAGAAACATCTGGCGACATCCGAAAATAAGACGTCTGGTGAGCGATGTACGGGACAGGGTTATTACAGGTAGATGCAGACACATTCCTCTAGCGCCCTCTAGCGGAGCAGATGCCGCTCTCCTCTGTGGTGTGAACTGTTACACACGTGACGTTTGTCCCCATAGTAACAGCAGTACACTTCCGGGCTATCTTCCGGCTTTTTGCAGCCATTGACCCGGAAGCGAGTGATCAGCTGAGCTGCCGTGCGGTATGTGACACTCGGGTGACAGGGATCGGCATGGGATTTCATGGTGTTTGTGGGGTGGATCTACGTGCCCGAGTGTGTACAATCAATGACGCAAATAGTGGGATATATATATATAAATCAATTATGCATTTTTGAGATATATATATATATACTCTCACACCTTCCTGCTTCATACAGGGATCCTGTCCCTGCTGTGTCTTACAATGAGTATTGTTATTCACTGTGGGTGGCATATACCATAAATAGAAACTGCAGAATATAACTCCCATAATAACCCTGTATTGTATGGGTATTACTGGTGCCATCTTATTATGGATGAGTTTCTGAGTATTGCCGGTGCCACCTTATAATGTATAAGTATCTGAGTATCAACGGTGCCACCTCATTATGCTTATTATGTATGGGTGTCCCTAGTGCCATCCAGTTATGGTGGGTATCTGAGTATTGCCGGTGCCACCTTATAATGTATAGGTATCTGAGTATCCCCGGTGCCACCTCATTATGCTTATTATGTATGGGTGTCCCTACTGCCATCCAGTTATGGTGGGTATCTGAGTATTGCCGGTGCCACCTTATAATGTATAGGTATCTGAGTATCCCCGGTGCCACCTCATTATGCTTATTATGTATGGGTGTCCCTAGTGCCATCCAGTTATGGTGGGTATCTGAGTATTACCGGTGCCACCTTATAATGTATAGGTATCTGAGTATCCCCGGTGCCACCTCATTATGCTTATTATGTATGGGTGTCCCTAGTGCCATCCAGTTATGGTGGGTATCTGAGTATTGCCGGTGCCACCTTATAATGTATAGGTATCTGAGTATCCCCGGTGCCACCTCATTATGCTTATTATGTATGGGTGTCCCTAGTGCCATCCAGTTATGGTGGGTATCTGAGTATTGCCGGTGCCACCTTATAATGTATAGGTATCTGAGTATCCCCGGTGCCACCTCATTATGCTTATTATGTATGGGTGTCCCTAGTGCCATCCAGTTATGGTGGGTATCTGAGTATTGCCGGTGCCACCTTATAATGTATAGGTATCTGAGTATCCCCGGTGCCACCTCATTATGCTTATTATGTATGGGTGTCCCTAGTGCCATCCAGTTATGGTGGGTATCTGAGTATTGCCGGTGCCACCTTATAATGTATAGGTATCTGAGTATCCCCGGTGCCACCTCATTATGCTTATTATGTATGGGTATCCCTAGTGCCATCCAGTTATGGTGGGTATCTGAGTATTGCCGGTACCATCTTATTTTGTATGGGTATCACCAGTGTCACCTAATTGTGGTCATCTGAGTATCGGTGGCCCCCTTGTCATGCGAGGCACATATTACTGTTCTGATTGAGGGATTATGCATAATAAATGCATCTCAACTTTGTGACACAATTCCGGAGCATTTGAAATTAAAATGATGATACCTTAGACCCCCTTCACGTATCAAGGATCCAGCAGCATTTCCCTCTGGTGGTGTAGAAAAGCACCGGAGGGAAACTGATGGTAAAACTGATTCCATTAATTTAAATTAGACAGTTCAGTTATCCAGCACTTCAGTTGAGAAACTGGATCCCTGGATATTATGCATGGCGCCGGACGGGGAAACACATCTTGCAGCGTTGCCCCTGTCTGGCATTCAGAAATAATGAGCGTCAGATCCCAAACAACTGATGCGCTTTGCTATCTGTTGTGGCGTGTTTTAGGCTGGGTTCACTAACCAGATCACCTTAGTAAATTGAGGTCATTGTTTATGCTGCTTTTGGGACCATAAAAAAAAAAAACAAGAGTGCGGTCAGAAACCAGATTATAAACCAGCTGGAGCCGTTATAATTTGTTTGGAGCAGTCGTAAATGGAAGCCATGACACTAGTGTAAATAGAGCCTTAAGAAGTCAAATTGCCTTGTAGAGTGACCTGAATGGCTCCTAATGTCGCCAGTATTTCCTTAATCCCTCTGTATGAAACACTCTCATTGGATCACTGATAGCACCATGTACACAGGCCTTTAGTATAAGCTTACCATTTGCAAAATTAATGTGTCTTCATTCAGTACCGCCTAAAATATCTTATTTTCTTATTTGTAATGTACAATAGCTGGATGTGTAATATAATAATAACCTAATGCTCTGGTGGATCACTATCATGGATCAGTACACTAGATTGCTGGTCAGCAGATCGGGAAGTTATTAAAGGGGTACTCCGGTGAAAACCTTTTTTCTTTTAAATCAACTGGTGGCAGAAAGTTAAACATATTTGTAAATTACTTCTATTAAAATATTTTAATCCTTCCTGTACTTATTAGTTGCTGAATACTACAGAGGAAATTCTTTTCTTTTTGGAATGCTCTCTGATGACATCACGAGCACAGTTCTCTCTGCTGACGTTATTATAATAATAACGCTTTATTTATTGTTGTCCTTAGTGGGATTTGAACCCAAGTCCCCAGCACTGCAAGGCAGCAGTGCTAACCACTGAGCCACCATGCTGCCCTTAGCATACATCTGCTATGCATGGTTGCTAAAATGGACAGAGATGTCAGCAGAGAGCACTGTGCTTGTGATGTCATCAGTGTTCCAAAAAGAAAGGAATTCATCTGTAGCATTCAGCAGCTGATAAGTACTGGAAGGATTAAGATTTTTTAATAGAAGTAATTTACAAATATGTTTAACTTTCTGCGACCAGTTGATTTAAAAGAAAAAAGGTTTTCACCGGAGTACCCCTTTAACCCATTTGTCCACTACAAAGTAAAATGCCCGTTTTGAAGCAAATATATGGGTACAACTCACTGGGATATAGTCTGTGCAAAGAAAAGCTGTCCCGTCTAGCTATGTGTATCGCTCATGCATTTGTTTTTCTCTCACTTCACAGATTATGAGTTTTACATCGCCAGGGCACAAAGCCATACCCTTTCACCAAGATCAGAATCTCCCTCACAATGCATCTTTGCAGTTTCAAGGGTTCCTTTACCAAGGGGAGTTGTGCAGAAAGAATTGTGGATTCTATGGTAATCCAGCATGGCACGGGTATTGTTCCAGGTGTTGGATCCAGCACAGGCAGCAGGCCCGACCTCTCACAGACGGGTAGGTGTGAACCCCACAACCCAGTCATTGTTCTTCGGGAGAGATCATGTTAATGCGAGAAGCCTGGAGAACATGGTGTTGCTGTTCCTCTTTTCTGCTTCTATACTTGGTAGATTCAATACCATTTTAATTCAGTATATCTGAGCTATTCATATCTGAACTATTCATTTTAAAGTCAACATGCCAAGAATAATATTGGTTATATCATAGTGAGCCTAAATCCAGTCTTACACATAAAGAGTGCAGATACTATGGACTAATCCACAGTACGTTACTATTATGTCCATGGTAAAGAAAAAAATACAAAACCTTGGTTCTGATCTCTGCGTTTTGTTTCATTTGTTTAGGGGTTTGGAATTTTTTTTACGCCATTTACCTTGTGGTCATACTAACATGTTATTTGGATACTTTAGATCGGCCTGATTACAGCAATACCAAATTTGTATAGTTTCCTTCAAGTTTTACTAATTAAAAAACATTTTTTTTTTCATTGCCATTTTCTGACCCCTGTAACTTTTTATTTTTTCATATACCAGGCTGTATGATGGCTTGTTTTTTGCGCCGTAATCTGTTGTTTGTATCGTTACCATTTTGGTATTTCTGTTACAACAATACAACAAAAAATAAACAAATTTTTAGGGTGCATTCACATGTATCCTACGAAGTAGGGATGCACCGAAACATTGGTCGCCAAAAATTATTGGCCGGAATAACCCTTTTCGGCTAAGGGGATTTCCTAACGATAATTTCGGCGGGCGTGGCTTTTAATTTATACTCTCTTCATTTTGAGGTGCAGAACTGCACACTGGCACCTAACACCGGCGCTACACTGCCTCATCCTCCCTGTGCCGTGGGAGGAAACTTGGGCAGTCAGTATTCCCTGCTCCAGATCCATCAGGGCTAAACAAGATAAACTGTTGCTTGGGAGATACAGAAGAATCCATGTCCGAACTATTAAATTATAATGTTAATAAAACCGCACGGTCAATGGCATACATGTAAAAAAAAATTCTAACGTCCAAAATTGCTGATTTTTGTTCACTTAAAGGGGTATTCCAGGAATTATTTTTATTTGACTATGCTACAGGAGTTGTAAAGTTAGTGTAGTTCATAATATAGTGTCTGTACCTGTGTGTGACAGTTTTCTCACAATTCTTATGTGATTTTCACTCCAATATTTATTTTTAACAGCATACAAAATGACTGTTGTCTCAGATTTTTCCCAGCTTGCAATGTGGCCGAGACCTGACTCACTAGTCAGCTGATGACAGGGAGCCTGTCTGCTTCAATGGGTGGAGGGATCGCTTGGTGGGAGAGAGATCAATCTGCAACTAATGCAACAGCTATAGGCAGCCTGATTGAAAACCACAGGTCTTTTGAATGGATGCAGCTAATTTATGTTTCAATGGGTGGGGTGGCTGATGTGTGGTAGGGAGGAAGATGGAATTGTGGGATTTGTAGTAAAAAAAAAAGTCAAACAGGAAATACCAGTTCACAAATATTTAGCCACAGTGTTATGGTAATCTCATGACATAGCCATTTAGCCCCAAGACAAGCGCAGATCCTTCCTAAGCATGTCCATTACTGTCTGGCAGGTACGTACTAAAATCACCTTATGGTGGATAACCCTTTTAATGTAGCAAAAAAAAAAGTGATTCAAAAAGTACCATCAAAATAAAAATGGTACTGATAAAAAAATACAGATCATGGCGCAAAAAAGCCCCTATACAACCCCGTATATGGAAAAATAAGAAAGTTATAGGGGTCAGAAGAGAACATTTTAAGCATACTGATTTTTTATTTCGTTTTTTAAGATATAAGGGGGAGATTTATCAAAACGTGCTAAGGAAAAAATGGAGTAGTTGCCTATAGCAACCAATCAGGTTTGTACCACTATAGTGTGTCCTGGAGTCAATGTATGGTGAGTGGCAATGCTGTGGCCCTAAGTTCAGCTAGTAACTTCTATAGCCACCCCGCATCCCCTTCAAATGCATCAGTAACTAAAATATTCTGATAATACAATTTTACAAAAACTATTTTGAAAAAAAAAAGTGGGCGGGGCAATGCATTTTCGATTTTCAGCTAAACACAGCCTAAATTTTCGGTTTTCAGCCCAAAATTTCCATTTCAGTGCATCCCTACTACGCAGTGTCCTATGCAGATTTCAGTGTAAAGTAAATGATTGAACACAGCATCAAATCTGCAGCATCAAATATATGGAGGATACTGTAGGTGTGAATGCACCATAAGGATCAGTTCACATGTCCTTATTTTTTGCTGCAACAGATTTTACTAGCAGAAAGAGTTAATGGGCAGAAAATCTGCAGCAAAAAAAAGGATGTGTGAACCCTTGGGGTTCATTCACACGTACGTATTTTGCTGTGTATTTTATTGCAGATTTTATGCAACTGATTTTGTGGGTAGCAAAATACGCATGTATGAACATACCCTTACGTGGCACCTGTTAAAATGACTGATTGTCAGCTAGTAGCGTTCACCCTAATTCTTCCAGAGCTTTGTTGTTTGAAACAGACACTTTCCCCCATCTTCTCCATGACAGCACCCCTGAGATCAACTTCTCCTGATTGAGACAGAAAAAACACTGAGAGGTTAAATTCCCCACACCTTCCTGTCCACACCAGTGTTTTTCCTGTCCCTTTCAGGGAAGGAGACCTGAGAGGCGCAGGGGACTATGTCTCCTGCAAAATAAAAAGAAGAGGGGCCTTACCGGGGCCTAGCAGACTCGGGAAAATGGATGTAGGACGCTTCAGGAGCGTCCGGACTGGGGAGCACAGAAGAGGGTGGGATCGATGCTGAGACGCTCTCCTTCCGGGTCCTGATGCACGCGCGATCCCCTGCAGCATTCCTCCGGCGCAGCCTAGGCAACGCATGAGTGCTCCAGAGGTGACGGTAGAATGACGTCAGTTCCAGCTGGGGATGGATTTGCTGTTACTCCTTCTGGCCGGAATACTGACGTCACTTCCGCTTCTCGGCGACAATTTCATAGCAGGAGACCGGCCATTTAATATAAAGAGCCTGTCTCCTGTATGGAAGATGCTCTTCCAGATTACAGCATTGGATTTTCCCAGGCTGCATCATGAGCTCACCAGCAAAGATTCCAGATCCTCCAGCAGTCCCCGGATTTGTGAGTACTGAGGGCCTTAAGGGTTTTACCCTGGCCTATCTTCGATTGGTTGGTGTTGATCCTTCTCTTCCTTGTATTTTCAGGGAGACAAGGATCCTGCTGGTTCTCCAGTTAAACCGAAGCAAAAATCTAAACCTAAGAAATGTTTAATGTGTTATAAGGAATTCCCAGAGTCTGCATCAAAATCATTATGTAGATCTTGTATTGCTTCTGTGGTTAAAGGGGTAGTCCAGCGCTATGACAACTTATCCCCTATCTAAAGGATAGGGATAAGATGCCTGATAGTGGGGGTCCCGCCACTGGGGACCCCTGCAATCTTTCATGCAGCACCCCGCTATCATCAGCCTCCGGAGCGAACATCGCTCCGGGTCTGATGACTCACGATCATGGGGCCGGAGTATTGTGACATCACGGCTCTGTCTAATGTAGCCTCTACTTGTGAGGCCAGAACTCTAGGAGTCTGGTTGGATCAACTGGAATTTCATCTTCAGTCTGATACTCCGAAAGAGCAGATTTTAGAATCCCTGCCTCTACTTAAAATGGCTTCTAATTGTTGTCTGAATCAGTAAAACTATCTGCTTGCACTGCCGTTTTGTCTAATACTACTAGACGTGTGCTGCAGTTAAGATCTTGGTTTGGAGACAGGACCATATAAAAACAAACTTTGTTCTCTTCCATTCCATGGTCAATTTGTATTTGGTCCTGAACTGGACACTATATTAGAAAAAGCAGCAGACAAGAAAAAAGGATTTCCCCTAGATAAAGTCCAACCTATAAAATCTCCTTTTCATCTCTTCTGTCAGCCAGATCAATCTTCCAGGGGAGGTAGAGGAAAATCTTGGCGTTGGTCATATAGGACAGTGAAGCTATGCCTGAGGGGCAAGGTTTTCTCATTTTGCCCCAGTTTGGGAGTCTCTGATTCTGGGGGTCATATCTCAAGGTTAACAGATCGACTTGTCATCACCTCCCCCCTCCAAGATTTGTCCTTACCCAGCAGATTCCAAGAGTCCAGAAATTAATTCTCAAGGGCATTCAGGACCTTCTCAGCCTAGGTGCTATCCGGGAGGTCCCTCTCCTTCAGAGGGGCCTAGGTCATTATTCTTTCCTGTTCCTAGTATCCAAACCAGATGGGAAGTATCGCACAGTTATAAATCTGAAGCTCGTGAACAAATTTGTGGTTTACAGGAAATTCAAAATGGAAACCGTAAAGTCTGCTGTTCAGTTGATAAAAGGGGCGGTGATGGCGACTATCAATCTGAGGGACGCTTATTATCATCTTCCCATCCATTCAGATTCCCAGAAAATTTTTAGATTTGCCATCCAATGGGGGTCCAGTGTACACCACTTTCAGTTTGTTTGTCTTCCATTTGGCCTGTCTTCTGCCCCTCGCATTTTCACCAAAGTCATGGCAGAAGTGGCGGCCCTTCTCAGGAAGGAGTAAATTCTAATTATCCCTCATCTAGATGACATTCTGATAGTGGCAAACTCAGTTCCTCAATTGGAACTTCACATTCAGAGAGCCATTGTAGTTCTCCAGGAGTTAGGCTGGATTCTAAATCTAGAAAAGTCAGACCTCCTTCCCAGTCAGAGAAAAAATTTCCTGGGTACCCTCTTAGATTCAAGAGTTCAGTCCTCTTTTCTTCTAGATTATAAGAGGGTAAATCTTCGTGCTCTAATTTCCCATTTTCCCTGAGCTCTTGCTCAATCAGGACAGCAATGTCTACTCTGGGCCATATGACATCTTGCATCCCTTCAGTAGCCTGGGTCCAGTTACATTGCAGGCCTCTACGAAAATGGATACTATCCATTTGGAGCAAGTCTCAAGAGACTTTAGACAGGAGAGTAGTTATTCCCCTACATCTAATGATCCAGTTAAAGTGGTGGCTGTTCCCAAGAAAATCTGGAGAGAGGGGTGAACTGGTTTCAGACGAACCCTCTGCTAATAACGGCCGATGCAAGCGCATGGGGATGGGGAGCTCACTCAGACGGTCAGGCAGTCCAAGGATGGTGGGATCCTCGGACATTAAAGAAATCCATCAAATTTCTGAGAATTGCTGGCAATCTGGATGACACTCCAGGAGTTGGAACAAAGTTGCAGGAATCGTCGCATCCTTATTTACTCGGACATTACGACAGCAGTAGCTTTCATATGTCATCAGTAGCCCCAAGACATACTTCCCTTCAATTAATATCAAATCAAATATTTTCTTGGGCAGAAAACAGTATACTTTCCATCACGGCAGTACACTTCAAAGATACCTGGAAGCAGACTTTCTAAGCAGACACTTAATAGTACCAGGGGAATGGTCTCTAGCCCACTGGACATTTAAAATGATAATGGACCAATGGGGGGGTTCCTCAAGTGGATCTCTTTGCAACAAGGAAGAATCACAAATTAGATCTATTTTATTCCCTCAATCCAAGGGACTCTCCATTAGCAGTCGATACTCTAGCTCAGGACTGGACATTCAAGATAGGTTATGCATTCCCTCCCCTTCCACTGATTTCCCCGGTCCTTCAAAAGCTAAATGAACAGTCCTTGCATTCTAATCCTGGTAGCACCATACTGGCCGAAAAGGGGGTGGTTCTCTTTGAGAGCCTTGAGTATAGAAGATCCCATCAGGCTTCCTCCCCAAAAAGACCTGTTGTGCCAGGGACAGTTCCTACATGGCCAGATTCAATACCTCAGCTTGACAGCATGGAAATTGAAAAGTCCATTCTGCTGAAGGAAAGGTTCTCTGAGTGGGAAGTAAGTACACTCTTAGCAAGCCATAAAACTACTACCTCTAAAATCTTTTCTAAAGTGTGGAAGAAATACATTTCTTGGTGCGGCGATAACTTTTCTGTTGACACTCTGGTGATTTCAAAAATGTTAGACTTCCTTCAGCAGGGATTTGACTTGGGCTTTCCCCTAGTACCCTCAAAGTACAGGTGTCAGCCCTTAGTGCCTTTTTCTGGTTAAACTAGATGATAATATGTGGCTTTCTAGGTTCATCGAGGCCACTAGTAGACTCAGACCTAAAGTACTAAATCTCTGTCCTCAGTGGAACCTAAATACAGTCTTAGGTGCTCTTCCATTACATCCCTTTGAGCCTTTAGTCTCGGTTTCAGATAAATCCCTTACTCTTAAAACTGTGTTTTTAGTAGCCATCTCTACAGCTAGAAGAGTTGGTGAAATCCATGCCCTTTCTATCCAGGAACCTTATCTTAGAATCTTGGATGACAAAATCATATTTAAACTTGATCCAAATTTTTTGCCTAAAGTTGTATTTTGTTTTCATAGATCACAGGACATTGTAATTCTGTCCTTCTGCTCAAATCCAAAAAATGACCTGGAAAGATCTTATAGTCTTCTATATGTAAGGCTGCATTCACATCTCGTTTTTGCAATACGGTTCCTGTATCAGTTTAAAAAAAAAAAGCGTATGTCTCAAAACCAGACCGAACCGTGTACAATCGTATATATACCTCTGTACCATATACGGTTTGAAAACGGATGTCCGGTTGCATACAAAGTAATTTTTTTTGTTTTTTGAAAGAAAAAACGGATACGTTTTATGTTTGTCCTTAATTTAATAAAGTTCTTCTTGTTCTATTTGTGGGAAGAACTTTCGGCGTGGACTGCGCATAAGGTTCAGTACGGTTCCCATAGACCACCATTTAAAAAAAAAAAAAAAAACTATACCTGTTGTATCCGGTTTTTCACCCGGACTTAAAACCGTAGTAGACTACGGTTTTATGTATGGGGAAGAAAACAGATAAAACCGTAAATGTTGTAAAACGTACACAACCGAATGCTATGGTTGGCATACAGTTTTCTATGAAATGTCTATACATACGGTTTGCAATTTGGTTCCATACGTATTTTTCACCAGAACTGGATACGGTAAACGTATTGCAAAAACAAGATGTGAATGCAGCCTTAGAAGAGCTGTTCTTAAAAATATTGATAGAACCAGCCAGTGGAGAAAAGATAAGAATCGGTTTGTACAATTTGCTGGTCCTAATAGAGGTAAGAAGGCCTCTAGGAGTTCCATAGCCAGGTGGATTAAAACAGCTATTTCGGAAGCTTATGTAGCCAGAGGTAAATCGCCTAGTAGAAAGCCCATTCTACTAGAGCAGTCTCCTCTTCCTGGGCAGAGAGAGTAGGAGCATCTGTAGAGCAGATATATAAGGCTGCGACCTGGAAAAGTCTTCATAAACTTTATAAACATTTTCTAAACATTATAGAATTGATGTTATGTCTAATCCAGCGATTTAGTTAAAAAAAATTTTACTAAAAATGTCGCACCTGCGACTACGCGATCTTTCGTGCGACATTTTGACTGGAAAGCGAGAAAAGCAAGTTTTCCAAAACGTAACTACGTAGTAATAATTTTAAAATGCACTACGGGTAGTCTGGTATTTATTAACTGCGACAGTCGCAACTGCGCAAAAAAATGTCGCAACAAGGATGAAAATTGACTAAATTTACTCCAGCTCAAACATGGAGCAGAAAAAGCTACTACCAAAATAAAAAAGAAAAATTGCTTACGTGAAAGAAAATTCTCCACAGGCTGAAACCAGTTGATAAATAAGTAACACATAAGCAAAAAAAAAGTAAGGAAAAAATTACTTAAAAAAAGATACATAAGCAAACATTGATAAATGTCCCTCATGGTCTTGAAACGCAAAGTCCTTAGTGCTATAGTCCCTCCCTAAATTTTTCTTTGGTATTTCTTGGGTGCTGTCGTGGAGACGGGGGAAACGGTGAATTATACTCACCGATAATTTCTTTTCTGGAAGTCTCCACGACAGCACCATATCCCACCCTTTTTGGTTTCTTGTTGGGGTGTTCCTACACACTTTTTCCTTTCCTTTTGGTGTTCTTTGTAAATACACTGGTGTGGACAGGAAGGGGTGAGGAATTTAACCTCTCAGTGTTTTTCCAGTCCCAATCAGGAGGAGTTGATCTCAGGGGTGCTGTCGTGGAGACTTTCAGAAAAGGAATTATCGGTGAGTATAATTCACCGTTTTTTCGCTGAGCTTTATTTTCCTGAAGGATTTATATGTTATACATAAGATGGTTTTCCACTTTCCTTACTGTTCTCATTTAAGGGTACTTTTTCAGATAATTTGGTACTTGCAGTGTTCCTACCTTATGTTCCTATTCACCATTTATGTACAAGACTTAAGCGCACGCGTTGTGTAACTATTCAGGGCAGGGAACCGATATGTTTATTTAAGAGCAAACATATTCCAGAACATTCTGTTACACAGCACGTTACGTTATTATCTGTGACCATGTGACTTTTCTGTGGATTTCACATAAAGGTCACCCTTACCACATATTCATCAGCATAAGGTGGATGGTAACAAGGACTTAGCTTTTATTTAAGTGAACCAGTTCTAATATAGGGCTCTCCCGGTGATGTTATTTCCTAATATACTACATAAACCTGTTCTGCATCTTTCCTGTAATACTCCAATTTGCTGAACGTACAATTAGCTAATGCAGCTTTGGCTCCCCAAATTCTCCTTATCATTAAAGAACTATAATTTATGAACTGGAAACAATGCACAGGTATTTTAACAACGTCCTCATCTACATAACCTGATCTTCTCTTTAGTTTTAGACATCAAACAGGAAATCTACAGGTTAAACCTGATGTGAATGTGACTACACAGCTGTTGCATAGAAAAGATACGCTTCATGATGTCACCAATAACAATGTCCAAAGTGGGCAAGCTACCTCAATCCTATACCAAACTGCAACAGGTAAGTCATTCTGCATTGCAAAAAATTCTTGTGGTTTATATGCTTTGGCATATATGCTATATTCTGCTAAGGTTAGTTTCCGATAGATGTAATTTCAGCTAGTCAAGTAGGTACTGTGGCAGGTTTATAAAAAATTCCATTTTTTTTTGTACTGTACAAAATGTGCAGTTTTTGTCAGATGTATGGCCTTACAATCAGGTGTTGGTACATAATATAGAAAACACACACTGATTCTTTTACAGTGCATATACTGCAGATTTTATGCAGCAAAAATCTGTAGTGTGAGTATTACTATTCATTGGCTACAATAAAAAAATCTGTAATAAAATCCTTAGCATCCTATTGGATGCAGATTTCATGCAGAGAAACTTGCTGACTACACACTGCGAATTTTACTTGCAGATTTCCTTGAGTGGAATTTGCAACATATATGCGATGTGTGAATATACCCTAAAAGTTGAAAAAAAATACAGTGACCTCTCCAAAAGTTCAAGAAGATGGAGGGCGGGCGTCACTTGAGTGGCGTGGTGCACGAGGATAAGGATAATCCAAAAAGTAGAAGTAAATCCCAGCACTCACTGTTTCTTCATGCGATAGTGTTTTATTAACGCAAATCAAACACTATCGCATGAAGAAACTGGGATTTACTTCTACTTTTTGAAACCTCTCCAAAAGACTGCTTCCAAAAGGAAACAGCCTACAAAACCAGATTTTGTTTAACCTATTTTTAATCAACTATATATTACACATATTGTGATTGTGATCATTTCAGTGCCATTTTGGGGGGTCTTCTTAAATGGGCACTGTCACCAACATTTTTTTTTTTTTATATGTTGTAGTACTTATGTATAACATATCTCTAATATAGTTTCATTTTTTTTTTTTTTTTATTAAAGTGGTTTAATTTACATTTGAAAACCGGCCACTAGGGGTCTCCCTCCTAGTGGCCGGCTGCAGGCTGGCGTGACATCACGCTTGAATTCGGACCGATGACGGCCTTGCGTCGCTCCTAATTCATTCAGCCTGCGCTCGCTCCCTGCCTGTCAATCAGACAGGCGGGAGCGAGAGCTGTGAAAGCCGGGGCTTGAGCGCATTGGCTGCCTAGCCTCTCGTGCCGGCCCCGCCTCCCGACATACGCGCGGCGCTGCTGCTACGGTCAACTTATAGGTAGGGAATTGTATAGGGACATCTTATAGGGAGTTGTAAGGGATCGGGTTGCGCGGCAGTGGTTTTATGAAGGTGGGCAGGGGGGTTGGGGGCGATGGGGGGGGTTTGCGCTGCGGCCGTGGAACTGTGCAAGGGGGGGGGAGCGGGTTGCGCCCATTACAAAGATTGTTTTCAGCACAGGGTGCCTCTAGTTGTTTTACCACTACAACTCCCAGCATGCCCTGACAGTCAATAGATGTCAGGGCAAGCTGGGAGTTGTAGTGGTAAAACATCTGGAGGCACCCTGTTTAGATGAACTAAGGGGGGAAGTCAGCCCCCTCAGCAGGCATCAGTGTGACCAGGCAGACAAAGTTATTTATAAGATTGTAAAAAAAAAAAAATTAAAGGCAGGGAAGGGGTTAGGGCTAGATGGGCAATAGGCAGGGACAGAAAAAATAATATATAGGATGGTGGGAGCTACCCTTTAAAGAGGTTTCCCTGTATGTCTATTAAAGGGGTACTCCGGTGGAAAACTTTTTTTTTATTTATTTTTTTTATCAACTGGTGCCAGAAAGTTAAATAGATTTGTAAATTACTTCTATTAAAAAAAATCTTAATTCTTCCAGTAATTATTAGCTGCTGAATACTACAGAGAAAATGGTTTTCTTTTTGGAACACAGTGCTCTCTGCTGACATCTCTGTCCATTATAGGTACTGTCCAGAGCAGCATATGTTTGCTGTGGGGATTTTCTTCTACTCTGAACAGTTCTTAAAATGGATAGAGATGTCAGCAGAGAGCACTGTGCTCGTGATGTCCGCAGAGAGCTCTGTGTTCCAAAAAGAAAATAATTTCCTCTGTACTATTCAGCAGCTAATAAGTACTGCAAGGATTAAGATTTTTTAATAGAAGTAATTTACTAATCTGTTTAACTTTCTGGCACCAGTTGATTTAAAAAAAAAAAAATAATAGTTTTCCACCGCAGTACCCCTGTGGATAACTGTCACGCCCCCTCCCGTAGGCTTGCATTGAGGGGCGGAGCGTGACATCACACGGGGGCGGAGGCGTGATGTCACACGTCGCCGGCCCGGTGGTCGCCTGTAATCAGTCCCGGAGCGAACGCGCTCCGGGGACTGATTACAAACGGGGTGCCGCGTGCATGATCCCGGGGGTCCCCAGCGGCGGGACTCCCGCGATCAGGTATCTTATCCCCTATCCTTTGGATAGGGGAAAAGATGTGTAAGCACCAGAGAACCCCTTTAAAGGAGTAGTCCGACGCACACTTTTCTTATTTCGTCCGGTCCGGGCTGCAAAAAAAAAAAGAAGACAAACTTTCTCTTGCCTGCCTATGCGCCCCCGGAGCTCCAGTACAGGTGTTCAGTCACCGGGCTGTATTCTTCTTACTTCCTGTTAGCCCGGCACGTCACACGGAACTTCAGCCTATCACTGGCCGCAGCGATGTCCCGCCTTGACCAGTGATAGGCTGAAGCTCCGTGTGACGTGCCGGACTAACAGGAAGTAAGAAGCAAATAGCGACCGAACACCTTTACCGGAGCTCCGGGGGCGCGTAGGCAGGCAAGAGAAAGTTTTTCTTTTTTTGTAGCTGTTTTGGTAAAAAGTATTTCTGTCTCATACTCCGCTTTTTTTTTTTTTCCTGATTAGAGCCAAATACTAAACAATGTTCTGTTTTTCTAATGTGTTAATTTTCTGATTGTAATTTTTTATAACAGCATTTAGAGAGATGCTTTACAGCAAGACCCATGGACATAGGCAACAATAGTCAGGAGTTGTCCCATTTACATAAATGGTAAACCTATCTGGGTGTGCTTCTTCTCATTCCACACAAAGGAGGAGGCTTGGCTCTAAGCTTCAGTTATTTTGAAGATCCTGTGTTATGTATACACTGGTGACATCTTTTACTGCAATCACCTCCCAGCAGACCCTCATTATCATCACATATAGAACAGGAAGTTTCAGCTGAAAACTGCAAGATTTCAGGATTATTCTAACATATAGATAGTACAATGGGAAATTAGAAAAACATTACCAAAATATTTAACTTAAAAACATGATTTAAGCAATAGTTCATTTTCTGATGACGCCTTACCTTTAAGCAAATGGAAATATGAGTTGAGGCAAGACTCACATGCAGTGTTTTGCTCACTCTACAGGCTCTGTATCTCACTTTTCCCGGTCTTGCCTTCTCTCACTGGCTGGAGGAGATTTTTCACAATTTCTCAAAGCTCTCCGTAGTCCAGAGGCCCAACCATTATTAACTTGCTGCAATAATTTCATTCAAAGGATGCAGGAGGCTGAGGTAAGTTTTGAGTAGCTACAGGAAATGCAGAACTATTTACCCTCGATACCCAACAGTATTACCAATAATCCTTTTGTCTTTCTGTTTAGGCACTTAACCTGTTCAGAACAAAGGGCGTATGGGTACGCCCTTGAGTCCTGGTACTTAAGGACCAAGGGCATACCTGTACGCCCTAGTCCAGTTACCGGTGTTTAACCCCTTAAGGACCGGGGGGTTTTCCGTTTTTGCGTTTTCGTTTTTTGCTCCTTGCCTTTAAAAAATCATAACTCTTTCAATTTTGCACCTAAAAATCCATATTATGGCTTATTTTTTGCGCCACCAATTCTAATTTGTAATGACGTCAGTCATTTTGCCCAAAAATCTACGGTGAAACGGAAAAAAAAATCATTGTGCGACAAAATTGAAAAAAAAACGCAGTTTTGTAACTTTTGGGGGCTTCCGTTTCTACATAGTACATTTTTCGGTAAAAATGACACCTTATCTTTATTCTGTAGGTCCATACGATTAAAATGATACCCTACTTATATAGATTTGATTTTTTCGGACTTCTGGAAAAAATCATAACTACATGCAGGAAAATTAATACGTTTAAAATTGTCATCTTCTGACCCCTATAACTTTTTTATTTTTCCGTGTATGGGGCGGTATGAGGGCTCATTTTTTGCGCCGTGATCTGAAGTTTTTAACGGTACAATTTTTGCATTGATAGGACTTATTGATCGCTTTTTATTCATTTTTAAATTATATAAAAAGTGACCAAAAATGCACTATTTTGGACTTTGGAATTTTTTTGCGCGCACGCCATTGACCGAGCGGTTTAATTAATGATATATTTTTATAATTCGGACATTTCCGCACGCGGTGATACCATATATGTTCATTTTTCTTTTTATTTACACTGTGTTTTTTTTTTTATTGGAAAAGGGGGGTGATTCAAACTTTTAATAGGGGAGGAGTTAAATGATCTTTATTCACTTTTTTTTCACTTTTTTTTTGCAGTGTTATAGGTCCCATAGGGACCTATAACACTGCACACACTGATCTTCATTATTGATCACTGGTTTCTCATAAGAAACCAGTGATCAACCATTCTGCCGCATGACTGCTCAGGCCTGGATCTCAGGCACTGAGCAGTCATTCGGCGATCGGACAGCGAGGAGGCAGGTAGGGGCCCTCCCGCTGTCCTGTCAGCTGTTCGGGATGCCGCGATTAGCCGCGGCTATCCCGAACAGCCCGACTGAGCTAGCCGGCCACTTTCGGTTTCACTTTTAGCCGCGCGGCTCAGCTCTGAGCGCGCGGCTAAAGGGTTAATAGCGCGCGGTGCCGCGATCGGCACTGCGCGCTATTAGAGGCGGGTCCCGGCTTCACTATGACGCCGGGCCCGCCGTGATATGACGCGGGGTTACTGTGTAACCCCGCGTTATATCAGGAGAGCAGGTCCAAGGGCGTACCTGTACGCCCTTGGTCCTTAAGGGGTTAAGCTCGCTCACGGGCTGAACGTGCTTCAAACCCGGTGGGTCCCGACTGCGATTAGCAGCCAGGACCCAGGGTTAATGCTGTATATGCCATATCCCCGTATAAGGAAAAATTAAAAAAGTTATAGGGGTCAGAAGATGACAAAAAAAAGTTATAGGGGTCAGAAGATGACAATTTTATACATACAAATTAAAAAAAAACAAAATGAAAAAATAAAACCTACATAAATTGGGTATCCTTATAACCGTATGGACCTACAGAATAAAGATAAGGTGTCATTTTTACCGAAAATTGCACTGCATAGAAACGGAAGCCGCCAAAAGTTACAAATTGAGTTTTTATTTTCTTTAACCCCACTAAAGTTATTATTATTTTCCGCTGCAGATTTTGTAATGTCATTACAAAGTACAATTGGTGATGCAAAAAACAGGCCCTCATATGGGTCTGTAGGTGCAAAATTAAAAGCGTTATGATTTTTAGAAGTGCAAAAATGAAAAATCGCCTGGTCTTTAAGGCCAAAATGGGCTTCGTCCTTAAGGGGTCAAAGGGGTTGTGGTCCAATTAATGTGGCCCAGTTAAATATGGCCAGGATGGGGTAAAAAAAAAACAACAACAACAAAAAAAAAACGTACTCACCTTCCCTGCCCCGCCCCTTTGCTGCTGGCATTCTGATGGTGCCCAGTTCCGATGTGCAGCACCTACTAAACTCTGTCTCAACTCTTGGAAGTGCCTGCTCATCTAATCTGTGGCCACAGCAGTAACCCCCCTTAGGCAGCTATAGCCTCAGCAAGCACTTACTTGTGTTAAAGGAAATCTGTCATCAGAATCACCCGCACTAAACCGGTTACACAGGCTTGTAGTGCGGGTGATCCTGATTAAAACGCTTCTTACCTCATTAAAAACTGTGCAGCGGTTCGTCAAATATCTTCATTTTCATTGGGACTCAGTGGGAGGTCCGCAGCAACAGCACGGACTCGGTTACGTAATTTTTGCCGGGCGGAGCGGCTGCCCGGCTCATGAATATTCATGGCTGCCTCATCGCAGTCTTCCTCCTGGTGTAGGTCACGTGGGTAGCTCCGCACGCTGTACACCCGGAAGCGGCATTCTCCTGCATATCTATCTATGCAGGAGAACGCCGCTTCCGGGTGTACGGCGCGTGGCGCATGCGCGGCGCTACCCACGTGACCTACACCAGGAGGAAGACTGCGATGAGGCAGCGATGAATATTCATGAGCCGGGCAGCCGCTCCACCCGGCGAAAATGACTTAAGCGAGACCGTGCTGATGCTGCGGACCTCCCACTGAGCCCCAAGCCTGGGAATACCATATAACTAAAAATGAAGATATCTGGCGAACCGCTGCACAGTTTTTAATGAGGTAAGAAGCGTTTTAATCAGGATCACCCGCACTACAAGCCCGTGTAACCGGTTTAGTGTGGGTGATTCTGATGACAGATTTCCTTTAAGACTAAGATTAGGAAGTGCAGCTGGACCTAAAATAATTATTTGAAATGAACAAGCAAATAACTCAGTAGATATATGTATTATGCCCTGGTACTTAGAATTCCTCCTATGATGAAAAGCCATGTCTAGGGGAATTAGCTTGCAACTGACCCCAAGCTATGTGTGCTTGTGTTAATAAGCCCCTTTGTGCTGGGACTGATGTAGAATACACTGTGAAATATCTTGTGCTGTATAAATATTGAGGATGAAATAAATACATGTTGGCATGTTGTGAAGTTTTATTGTGTTCACGCAGGCCTTACTTGTCATCATTCATTCACTGTCATAGATTTGACGACACCTCACTGCCTGAAGTATCCAACTTGTCCTTGTAATCCTCCCCTTATAATGTTGATGTATCATTTATTAATGTTTGTCTTCCAGACCATGACTGTTGATGAAAAAGCAGAAGAAGTGCAGACCTTCTACCAACAGATTGTTCTCTACTACCCTGGTGAGAGAATATTAGATATATCCAGCACTTATATACATTATATATGGCAGTTATTCTAGTATTATTAAAGTTCATATGTGCACGCCACATATGGCAATATTATTAGTGCTACACCCAATATTTATAAAAAAATCTTTACCCGAAACACTACTAAGTGTACAAATTCAATAGAAATACAGTTTTTTGTTTTTAACTTCTGGTGATTAAATACCAGGTATATTGACCTATTGATCAGGTATATTGACCTGATCAGAGAAATGTTGTCTCTTGAGAACCTCACGTCCTCACTGAATAACTCCCTCGAGTCATCCATTTATTTTAACATGGGACTCCTGGCATTGTTTTTGAATTGCCAATTATTACTGATGGCCCCCCTAACTGCCCATTCAACACCCAGGTAAAAGGGTTCTCCAGTGGAAAACAATTTTTTTTTTCATATCAAATGGTTCCAGAAAGTTAAACAGATTTGTAAATTACTTCTATAAAAAAAAAATCTCAATCCTTCCAGTACTTATAAGCTGCTGTATACTACAGAAGTTAAGTTGTTCTTTTCTGTCTGACCACAGTGCTCTCTCCTGACACCTCTGTTCATGTCAGGAACTGTCCAGAGTAGGAGTAAATCCACATAGAAAACCTCTCCTGCTCCAGAGAATTCCTAACATGGACAGAGGTGTCAGCAGAGAGCACTGTGGTTAGACTGAAAAGAACTATACAACTTCCTCTGGAGCATACAGCATCTGAAAAGTACTGGAAGGATTGAGATTTTTTTTTATAGAAGTAATTTACAAATCAGTTTAACTTTCTGGCACCAGTTGGTTTGAAAAAAAAATTGTTTTCAACTGGAGTGCCCCCCTTTTTCCTACTAGTTGTGTCTCCTGTCTTTTGTCTCTTCCTCTCATTTCAGCTGCCTCATTTGGTGGATATTTTTGGTCTTTTGTTTGTGTCCTCCCTCTTTTATTAGGTTGTTTTGTTTCATGCGGTTCAAGTATATTGTAACCTCTCTGCTACCTTTGGATGATTTTTATGGTGTAGGTGAAAATCTTAGTTATCCTTTGCTGTACATTGTCTTGTATGTAAAACCTATATACACATTTGCCCCAATAGTATATTACACATTTAATCACAAATAGTCTGTACTGTAATTTTAAAAGATTATTATTAAATAAAGGAACCGTTTACTATAATTCTCATAGTATACTGATTTAGTTTCACTTCAGCTGCCCTGTTGAAATGTAGTTGCACATATATAACAAGCAATCCATACACTGTTCCCTCCGCTGACCTTTACATACTCGCAGATTTCACCCCTGTAGCAATTGTGGATTGTAAATCAATAAAAGGTTCCATCTGTTAAGGGAGTGTTTCATTGACATCACTTTATTGTGCTGTTTTGTAAATAACAGCTGAAATGTTTATATGTTTAATTGCCTATTGTTAGCTGAAAGCGTACCTGTCAAATCCCACACAAAAAAATAAAATAAAATACTACTCTGTACCTAATCCTGACCATGTACATCTAATTTTTATGCCTCTTTTCATTAGCTCACAGTATTAGAAGTCCTCTCAGGAGAAGGGGGCGTGTCCCTCCTTTTGGTGGTGGGAGGTGATTGGTGTGTCTGCTCATGCAGCCTTGTCCATGACTGGTTAGTGTCCCAGTAGGTATGGGGACCCCTAGTGGGATTTTCAGGGCGTGTTTTTCATTAAATATTCAAACATTTTTAAACAACCATATTACAAAAGTCTTTAATTTTCATCAGTTTTTTTTATTTAACAATGTCCAATGGAGAGTTCTGTTCTTTAAAGGGAATATATTGCCTATTTTTTTTTCCTGATTCGAGACAGATACTGAAACATGTCCTTTTTTCAAATCTGTTTCTCATTCTTTTGTTGTTGTCATTTTTTTTTTTTTTTTTTTATGCACATTATTATGGGAGGTGCCATTTGGCTAAGATGTTTTTAACATCATTCAGATATATGCGTTACTGTAGGACTCATGGACCATAGACACCAATGAACAGGACCTGCCTATTCAGATGAATTAGAGACACTACTGGATATTCTCTGTGGCCTTTTCAGATGTCATTCTACAGGGAAAGGGAAGCTGAGCTCTGATTTGAAGGGTTGTGGATCCAGTGTTTTCTCTACTGTGCCACCTTTCACTGTACTTCTATATTTAGATGAAAGGCAAATGAGGCATAAGGGGGTTGTCTAGACAAACAAAAAGTTTGCTATGTAGCTGGGGATTGTATAAAAATAATAAGCATACTATGCTCGCCTCCTTTGGTCCCCCACAGCCAACCATTTGATTTATATCCAAATGGGCATTTATACCCATGGGCAGATGTTGGGAGAAAGGAGTGGGTGTGTCGGATTTCAACATGCCAGATTCTTTATTCACATAAGAGATGAGCTGCTGCAAAATTTGTCTATTGAGAATTCATGTATACACAACAACTTAAGCATGGTATACATTCCACCTAGTGGTTGCTTCTAGCACCCAAAATTTTATCATTTAGTACTTGTGGCCTCTTCATAAAATGTGCCCTATCTTCATTTATGTAGACCTGGACACTTTTATCATTTTTTCCAGGCCCCTGTTTTATAGAAGTCAGTGATGCTAGCTTTAGTACCTGTTATGCTAAGGACTAGACCAGTGGTACTCAACTGAAGGACCCCCGGCCAAGTAAGGACTGCAGCCACCAGCTGTCTAGACCTCTGACCTTCACAGCTCCCAGGCTTAGTTGACAGTCTAGGACCTTTACTAGCATATCAGGGGCCAAAGCTAACAGCACTGATTCCTAATGAATAGAGGCCTAGAATACAAAAGTGTCCAGATATGCAGAGTAGTGGCTCCACATGGATGACGACAGTCCCACAGGTCTTCTTTAACCCTGGCTTTGTGTAGGCAAGTAAGTGTTTTGATATTAACATAGCATAAACAAGAACAAATGCACACCTGCACTCACCGCAAGGGTACCACATCTCCGACCTCACTCGTACAGGGTCTCCAACCAACGCCTGGGCATATCAGATGTGGAGCGCTCAGAAGAGGCGACTGCCGGCGGTTTCACGCAATCACTCTGCGCTTCATCTGGCCTCGTCGAGGCCGTGAAACTGCCGGCAGTCGCCTCTTCTGAGCGCTCCACATCTGATATGCCCAGGCGTTGGTTGGAGACCCTGTACGAGTTAGGTTGGAGATGCGGTACCCTTGTGGTGAGTGCAGGTGTGCATTTGTTCTTGTTTATGCTATGCTTTGACTTTGGTCTGTTTCACCTAGCACCACCGATGGGACCTACCTGTATGAGGTATACCTCCAACATGTATCCTTTGGTACATTAGACCCTGTAGTTACTAGCAGTGCCACTTGTTTCTTTCTTTGATATCGATATTGGTTTTGATATTAACTGTTAGAAAAATGATAGGGGTACTCCCGTGCCTCAGGGTTCTGAACATTTTGTTCAGAACGCTTGCAGCAGGCGGCCGTGATTGTGATGTCACGGCCATGCCCCCTCATGATGTCATGCCACAACCCCTCCATTCATGTCTCAATCCACGCTCGTCACACTGGGGCACGGGAGTACCCGTTTAAGCCATTACCTTTTATAGATTTGTTATGAAATTTGTCAGTATGGTATTTAAACCTATCTGGATCATAAATCTCTTCTAGATCACATGTCAGATGAGGGAGACCGGTTGCTGGATAATACTGAGAAGCTGGTGATGACGCGACTTCATCAGTCTGTATTTTGTCTGAATAGCTCACAAGATGAACAGAAGGATCTTGCTCTTCAAAAGCGCATCAAGTAAGTGTTTTATATTTTGTACTTCATTCCAGTGATAAATATAGTATTACTGCTTTTTTCCCAGATGCCAGACCATTAGAGTATTGATCTTATTCTTGCCGGAAGCCATGATGATTCAGACAGATGGTGCAATGAGTGATTTATAAATAGGGATCTTTGTGAAGGATTGAGTGAGTAAGCAGCAGTAACTTGAGACTCCCTATGGTTTTTTGCATGTGTTTGTGAACCTAGAACAGGGATTCCTAACCAGGGTGCCTCAAGCTGTTGCAAAACTACAACTCCCAGCGTGCCTGGACAGCCAACGGCTGTCCAGGCATGCTGGGAGTTGTAGTTTTGCAACAGCTGGAGGCACCCTGGTTGGGGAGACACTGACCTAGAGTAATTGACAGAAAAAAATGTCACTATGGGAAGCCTACAAGTCAATTGTACCTTCAGTGATGTGCACAATGCCTTTTCCTGTTTTAGTGTTTCTTCTGATTACCTTTTCTGTTTTAGGTCATTGAGTTGGGTCACACAAAAAATGCTTCAACTCCCACTAGTAGAGGAAGGTGAAGAAGTGGAGAATGGGATCTCTTGTGCCATAATTTGTAAGTAGAAAACATATAGGGGGAGATTTACCAAAACTGTCCAAAGGAAAAGTTGCTGAGTTGCCCATAGCAACCAATCAGATTGCTTCTTTCGTCCCCGTCTCTGAAGCCCGGAGGTTTCCGAAACTTCAGACGCAGCTACGCATAGAATGAGAGATTGCAGGGGGTCCCAGCGGCAGGCCCCCCCGCGATCAGACATCTTATATCTTATCCCCTATCCTTTCGATAGGGGATAAGATGGTTTTTGCCCGGAATACCCCTTTAACATTATAAAGGAGAAGTCCAAACAGTCTGTTTTGTTCCCAACAACTACAAATCTCTGATATCCATGGCGTGCTTCCCATGTCGAGTTGGACATCATCTAGAAGTTACCAGGAGTATAATTATTATTGGTGGGTTATTGAAGGTCTATGAAGGCAATTGTTACAAATTGGGATTTCTAAGGCCCCTTTCACGCTACAGGTATCATCCTGTAAAAAGAAACTCCGTTATTAGTCCCAGCAAAAAGTCCTGAAAACGTCCGTCAAAAAATCCCTTTCATGTCAATGGGATTTTTTGACCATCCCTTTGCACCAGGCATGTCCGTTTTTACTAATGTCAGTTATTTTTGCCGGCACAAAAGACGGTGCATGCACTAATTTTTGGTCTGGCAAAAATAATGGTGTAAAAACGGGCGTTAAATTTAACATATAAGTCTATGGGAAACAGATGTTAAAAAAAAATAAAAAAAATAGCATCTTTTTTTTTAACTGAGCATGCTCAGTACAGCTTTACAAAAAAGGGTTAAAAACCTAATTAAAAAAACGGATGTAACTGGTAACAACGGATGATAACGGATGAACAACATCAGGTTTTTTTTTAAGAAACAACCATTAAAAATAATGGATGTTGGTCATCAGTTATCATCCGTTATTACCAGTTATTGCATCCAGTTTTTTTCATCTGTTATTGTAAAATAACCACAGTAAAAAAGCAGGATGATACCTGTAGTGTGAAAGGAGCCTAACAGGAGACTTTCCGGTCTTCCTCTAATACAAATCCAGAGGAAACTGCTCTGTCTACATCCTTTCATCTAAAGCTTTTTCCTGACCACTGTCTGCTGTCCTGCCTTTACCTGGTTGTCCTCAGTTTATAAGGTTATTTCTCTTCTACTGTTTCTGAGAACCACTTATCCTTTGTGTTTTCTTTTGTTGCAGCACTGATAGAAATGGATTCCAAGAGAGCTCCCCAAGACAAGCTAACCTGCGTGTCTAAAGCTTGTAACTCCCTTTACAAATCTATCCAAATTTCTAAGAAGGAGCCAGCCACAGCTGATGATTTACTGTCTTGTCTAGTATATAGTACGCTGAAGGCAAACCCACCCCGCCTGTGGTCAAACCTGCAGTACATCACCAGGTTCTGCAATCCCAAGAGACTTACCACAGGGGTGTCTGGATATTATTTTACCAACCTTGTGAGTATACAGCAGAAATCTCTGCAGTATATATATTTTGGGGAAAAGGGGTGTTCTCCGAGTGTATATAAGTTGTAATATACAACATGCAAATAACATCACGCTTGTTTTTCTATCAGTCATTATAACAAACAAAGCATTCAGAAATTAGTTTCATTAGGACAACTGCTGTTCATATGCCCTGTTAGGGTATATAGATATCATAGAGCGGAGTCCACCGATTAAGCCCCACCCCTCTATTAGCTAAAGCAGACTGGAGGCAGGGTGGTCTCATGGCAGCCTGCTTATTTCCAATCACTTTTTAGCAGTTGGATAACTTTCAGGTGACTTTATCAACTATGTTTCTTTCTGCTTCCACTATCACGCTACAGAACGTCTCTGAATAGGCACCTATAGCTGGCTATACCCTTTATATAGCTGGCTATACCCTTTATATAGCTGGCTATACCCTTTATATAGCTGGCTATACCCTTTATATAGCTGGCTATACCCTTTATACAGCTGGCTATACCCTTTATATAGCTGGCTATACCCTTTATATAGCTGGCTTTACCCTTTATATAGCTGGCTATACCCTTTATATAGCTGGCTATACCCTTTATACAGCTGGCTTTACCCTTTATACAGCTGGCTTTACCCTTTATACAGCTGGCTATACCCTTTATACAGCTGGCTATACCCTTTATACAGCTGGCTATACCCTTTATACAGCTGGCTTTACCCTTTATATAGCTGGCTATACCCTTTATATAGCTGGCTATACCCTTTATATAGCTGGCTTTACCCTTTATATAGCTGGCTATACCCTTTATATAGCTGGTTATACCCTTTTTCCTCATCGTCCCTACAGCAGCACAGAAGGGATATATCAGATCCCGCTCCCATGTCAGGACCGTCCCCTAGAACTTAATTAACAATTAATACTTAATTAGTAACGGGGCGGGCCAGACCCCCATAAAGGCCCCTTTCACCAATGTCACACTGTGTTTTTTTCAGTCCTCACCTGTAGGATCGTCCATTCATCCATTCTGGCCTTGCGGGGTCCTGGCTACCACGGTCCAAGCCATTGCGGGGTCTCTGGCAGGTACCTATGGGATATTCGATGGTTAAATACCGTTGCGGGGCATCGGTTCCATGTAACCTATGAATACCTGGCCCGGTGCGGGGCCCTGGCGATATTAAGGTACCTAGACGTGACTGATCTGCAGTCCTGACAGAAATAGATGTGTACAGTCATAGCCGTGCGGGGTCCGGCGAGTTCTATGTCTAAAGTCCGGTGCGGGGTCCCGGCATTCTAGACAGTTGCCGGCAGTAGCAGAGTCCTATTGTGCGGTGCGGGGTCTCCGCTTACATGGCTGAAAAGTTATCAGGTTCTGCTCTGTATTACTGTCGTGCTATGCAATGGTAACTCACTTGGTGCGCGCTGCTGCTGTGCTCCTCTGTTGTTCTCTCTGCCGGCATTCAGCGCATCAGGCGCGTGGTCCAGGCGCGCGTCCTCCAGCTGTTTGTGTGCTGGGAGGGCGCGCGCTTCTGACGTCACCGGGGTTGCCTCTCCACGGGGGGCCGGCGGAAGAGGCCTTATTAGACCGGGAGCTCGGTGTTGCCGCTCTCTCTGAGCTGGGCAGCCGGGTTCTGGGTCTGATAAGGTTAGTTGCCAGTGGTTGCCGTGAGCAACTATCTCTGGCCTGAGCATTATGTTATATATTATATTTATTGCAATAAATATGTGTTTCAGATGTCCTCTGAAGCGAGTGCTGGGAAAAAGAAATCTAAGGTTAAACACAGACTATGTGTGTCTTGTGAGCAGCCCCTTCCAGATGAGTGCCCATATGAGGACTGTGATAGCTGTGCAAAGAAAAAAGAGCTTGCAGCATCTGTAGAAGCAAGGAGATGTATAAGCTGTCTGCAGACGCTTATGGAGGAGTGGCCGTCTAACATATGTAAGAATTGTTCACCCCCAGAAGCGGATTTAGCCACGGAGGCGAAAACCTTTTTTTCCTGGTTCAGAGACAAATTCTCTCAGGATAGAGATGAGGGAAAGAGGCGAAAGAAGCTTTCAAGGGAGCGTACTGGTTCAGCTGCCAGCAGTTCCTCTTCTGACCAGGCTAATAAGAGAAGGAGAAAGACGGCGGTTGGTTCTGGTTCAAGTTCCACGTCTTCTCACGCTTCTTCCTCTCCAGGGCCCTCCACTAGGAGAAAAGAGAAGCACCATAGGAAGCAGAGTTTTTCTTCCTCAAATTCTTCCTCTTCTTCTAGCTCTTCTTCGGGGGCGAAAGGGCTGACTGAGGATTTTTACCTTTTAAAAAAAGAGACGGCAGAAGGCCTGATCAAAAAGGTCAAGCATTGTGTAGAATCTGGCAAGCATGAACGCTCCAGACAAAATAAAGAAGCCTTATTCTATTTTCCTAGGAAAAAGTCCAGAGTGCTGCCTGGGCACCAGGTCCTTAAAAAGATAATGGAGAAAGAATGGGAGAAACCGGATAAGCGGCTAGATCTTGGATCACGCTTCCGGATGATGTACAAATTGGATCCATCGGCCTCTGAACTTTGGGATCAACCTGCAGCAGTGGACCCAGCAGTAGCTGGTCTATCTAAAAAATCTTTTTTTCCAGCTGATGAATCTACGCTGTTGAGAGACCCCTTAGACAGAAGAGCAGATACCTTGTTGAAAAGAACCCATCTTAACCTTGCATCACTCAGCAAGGCAGCGCTGTCGTCAGTGCCTGTCTCCAGGGCTCTTAGACTGTGGCTAGGTAATCTATCCCAGGATATAGAGGCAGGAGTCTCTAGGCATAAGCTGTCCCGACAGTTATCCTCGCTCAAGTCAGCGGCGGATTACCTATGCGATTTTTCTATTGATGTGCTAAAAATTGCGGCCAAAAGTATGGCAGTGGCAAACTCCACTCGTAGAGCGATTTGGCTGAAGCCCTGGGCAGGCGATGCGTCATCCAAAGGGCATTTCTGTTCTCTACCCTTTGAGCCGGGTAAGCTCATTGGGAAGAAGCTTGACAAAGTGTTAAAGCAAAAGAAGAAGGAGAAGGAATTGGATGTTATGCAATCCTTTCGGAAACCCTTTAAGAACTTTCGTGGCCAGAGAAATAAAGGCGGCAACCGTAGACGTTTTTTTCAACAGAGGGAGAGAAAATACCAGCCTAGATACCAGGATAGGAAAAAGAAGCAGTCAGGTCCGGGTCCCAATCCCAAGACTGACTTCTGACGCCAGGCACGATGGACCGGTGGGCGCAAGATTGCTGGAGTTTCTTCCAGAATGGCAGTCAGTTACCTCCGACCCCTGGGCTCTGAGAATTATTCAGGAGGGGTATGCGCTAGAGTTTGTACACCGGCCGAGGGACCGATTTTTTCTCAACCAAGACAAAGATTTCAGAGTCCGGTCGCTCCTGTCGGAGTTCCTTCAGAAAGCGGCACTGGAGTCTGTCCCCAGTGGGGAGGAGTTTCAAGGGGTATACTCACATGTGTTCCCAGTACCGAAGCCAGACCAGAAATGGCGATTAATCATAGACCTGAGATACCTCAACAGATACTTAAAGAAGGTAAAATTCAAGATGGACAATATAAGATCACTATACAGCATTGCCAGTCCTGGGGATGTCATGGTCTGCCTGGACTTGAAGGACGCATACCTCCACGTACCCATAAAAAAGGAGGACAGAAAATTTTTGAGAATAGCTGTCCAAGGGAGAGATCAGGTCCATCATTTTCAGTTCAGGGCGCTGCCCTTTGGGTTGTCACCCGCACCCAGGATTTTTACCAAACTGGTCGTTGTTCTGGTAGCAGCACTTCGGCTCCAGGGAATAAAGATTGTGCCATACCTCGACGACTGGCTAATCATTGCCAGCAATACGGAAACTTTGAAGAACCATCTTCAAATCTGCCTCTCTATGCTGCAGAAGGTGGGGTTCATGGTGAACCATCAGAAATCCAAGTTAACCCCCTCCTCTCGTGTTCAGTTTCTGGGGCTTCTGGTGGATCTGCAGCAAATGAAAATTTTTCTTCCAGAAGAAAAAATAGTTCGCACAAGACAGAAAATCATGAAGCTCCAGCGTTGCTCAAGAATTTCTATCAGGGAAGCGATGAGTACGCTGGGATTACTAACAGCCTCCATAGAGGCAGTGCCATGGGCAAAAAGCCATTTGAGGAGCTTCCAGCAAGAAATTCTGAAAGCATGGAACAAGAGCCTGGCACATCTGAACTCCTTCATGAAAATCTCCCCTGTTGTCAGAAGGGATTTGCTGTGGTGGACCATCAGGGCGAATGTGAGTCAAGGGAAGAGTTTTGTTACCGAGCATCAAACTGTCATCACTACGGATGCCTCAGCCGCAGGTTGGGGTGCACACCTCGGCAATCACTGGACCCAAGGTACTTGGTCTGCGAAGATGAGATTAAGATCCTCCAACTATCGGGAGTTAAAAGCCATCCATCTTGCCCTGCTCCACTTCGAGTCTTATGTCTGCAAGAGATCTGTTCTGTTGCAAACAGACAACGCCACAGCGGCTTATTATTTAAACAAACAGGGCGGCACACGGTGCGCGACCCTACAACACCTGTGTGCCCAGATCATGCACTGGGCGGAACAAGTTGTCACAGATCTGAAGGCAATTCACATCAGAGGAACTTTGAATCAGCAGGCGGACCTCCTGAGCAGGCAGGCCCTACTTCCTACAGAATGGTCTCTCAACATGAAGCATCTCAGACCACTATTCCTCAGATGGGGGTTTCCAGAGATCGACCTTATGGCAACCAAAGAGAACACCAGGTTGAAGAAATTCGGGTCTCTGAATGCGTGGGAACATCCGGAAGTCCTGGATGCGTTCTCCATCCCTTGGAACAACAAGTTTATCTATCTGTTTCCCCCACTGCCTCTTCTACCGAGAGTCATAGGGAAAATCCTGAAGGAAGGACCATCGGCCATCCTAATAGCACCATTCTGGCCTCGCAGAGTGTGGTTCCCGCTACTGCTCCAGTTAGCGGAGGGGAGTTTCTTCAGGTTTCCTGCAGCAGTAGACCTTCTAATACAGAAAGGGTTCTTTCATCCTCAACCAGGCAGACTACATCTAACTGCCTGGTTTCTGAGAGGGAAAGACTATTGAACCTGGGTCTTTCTGATGAAGTTATAAATACTTTGCTGTCATCCAGGAGGCCATCAACTAACCTCGTATATACAAAATTGTGGAGAAAATTTGTGAGCTGGCTATCATCGGCTAACCTGCAGTTTTCAGTGGAAAACGTGCTTCAATTTCTGCAAGAGGGGTTCGACAAAGGTCTTAAACCTAATACCCTTAGGGTTCACATGACCTCTATTAATGCAATGTCTGATGGGAAATTTGCAAACCACCCTCTTATTTCCAGATTTTTTAAAGCCCTGAAGAAACTGAGACCGACAGTGAAGCCTCCAGTTGCACTTTGGGATCTGACTCTAGTTTTGAACGCCCTCACAAAAGAACCGTTTGAGCCCATTGCAGAAGTGGAACTAAAATGGCTCACCATGAAGCTTCTCTTTCTCATTGCCATTACATCAGCCAAGAGGGTAGGGGAGCTACAGGCTCTCTCTTCAAAGTCTCCTTTTCTGAAGATCCTTCCAGAGGGTGTGAGACTTCGCACCGTTCCTTCTTTTATACCTAAGGTAGCATCAGTGGCTAACATTAACAGAGAGGTGTTTCTACCAGTGTTTTGCCCCAACCCTGTATCAGAGGAGCAGGAAAAGTTCCATCGACTTGATGTCAAGCGTTCCCTGGTCTCTTATTTAAGTCGAGTCCAGCACTTTCGGAAGGAAGAGAATCTTTTTGTTCTGCCTGCAGGAGCTAGAATGGGTTACAAAGCTTCTAAGGATACGCTGGCCAGATGGATCCGGTCTACTATTGTGGAAGCCTACCAGAAAGATGGAAGGGATCCTCCACATCCATTGAAAGCCCATTCAACCAGAGCTACATCTACATCTTGGGCAGAAAGGGAGCAAGTCTCCTTACTGGAAATCTGCAATGCAGCATCGTGGTCATCTACATCTACCTTCGCCCGTCATTACAGGCTGGACCTGCAGACCCAGAGCCCAGCCTTTAGTACCGGAGTATTGTCTGCTGTTGGCAAGAATTAACCCCCCCTTTGTTATCTTTGGTAGATCCCTTCTGTGCTGCTGTAGGGACGATGAGGAAAGTCGGTATTTACTTACCGTAATAGTTCTTTCCTCGAGTCCCGAAGGCAGCACAACACCCACCCTAATAAATTCGTTTTTGTTATTGCATCAGTTGGTCTTAATTATTACACAGTGTGACATTGGTGAAAGGGGCCTTTATGGGGGTCTGGCCCGCCCCGTTACTAATTAAGTATTAATTGTTAATTAAGTTCTAGGGGACGGTCCTGACATGGGAGCGGGATCTGATATATCCCTTCTGTGCTGCCTTCGGGACTCGAGGAAAGAACTATTACGGTAAGTAAATACCGACTATATAGCTGGCTATACCCTTTATATAGCTGGCTATACCCTTTATATAGCTGGCTATACCCTTTATATAGCTGGCTATACCCTTTATATAGCTGGCTATACCCTTTATATAGCTGGCTATACCCTTTATATAGCTGGCTATACCCTTTATATAGCTGGCTATACCCTTTATATAGCTGGCTATACCCTTTATATAGCTGGCTATACCCTTTATATAGCTGGCTATACCCTTTATATAGCTGGCTTTACCCTTTATATAGCTGGCTATACCCTTTATATAGCTGGCTATACCCTTTATATAGCTGGCTATACCCTTTATATAGCTGGCTTTACCCTTTATATAGCTGGCTATACCCTTTATATAGCTGGCTATACCCTTTATATAGCTGGCTATACCCTTTATATAGCTGGCTATACCCTTTATATAGCTGGCTATACCCTTTATATAGCTGGCTATACCCTTTATATAGCTGGCTATACCCTTTATATAGCTGGCTATACCCTTTATATAGCTGGCTATACCCTTTATATAGCTGGCTATACCCTTTATATAGCTGGCTATACCCTTTATATAGCTGGCTATACCCTTTATATAGCTGGCTATACCCTTTATATAGCTGGCTATACCCTTTATATAGCTGGCTTTACCCTTTATATAGCTGGCTATACCCTTTATATAGCTGGCTATACCCTTTATATAGCTGGCTATACCCTTTATATAGCTGGCTATACCCTTTATATAGCTGGCTTTACCCTTTATATAGCTGGCTATACCCTTTATATAGCTGGCTATACCCTTTATATAGCTGGCTATACCCTTTATATAGCTGGCTATACCCTTTATATAGCTGGCTTTACCCTTTATATAGCTGGCTATACCCTTTATATAGCTGGCTATACCCTTTATACAGCTGGCTATACCCTTTATACAGCTGGCTTTACCCTTTATACAGCTGGCTATACCCTTTATACAGCTGGCTATACCCTTTATATAGCTGGCTATACCCTTTATATAGCTGGCTATACCCTTTATATAGCTGGCTTTACCCTTTATATAGCTGGCTATACCCTTTATATAGCTGGCTATACCCTTTATATAGCTGGCTATACCCTTTATATAGCTGGCTTTACCCTTTATATAGCTGGCTTTACCCTTTATATAGCTGGCTATACCCTTTATATAGCTGGCTATACCCTTTATATAGCTGGCTATACCCTTTATATAGCTGGCTATACCCTTTATATAGCTGGCTTTACCCTTTATACAGCTGGCTATACCCTTTATACAGCTGGCTATACCCTTTATACAGCTGGCTATACCCTTTATACAGCTGGCTATACCCTTTATATAGCTGGCTATACCCTTTATATAGCTGGCTTTACCCTTTATATAGCTGGCTATACCCTTTATATAGCTGGCTATACCCTTTATATAGCTGGCTATACCCTTTATATAGCTGGCTATACCCTTTATATAGCTGGCTATACCCTTTATATAGCTGGCTATACCCTTTATATAGCTGGCTATACCCTTTATATAGCTGGCTATACCCTTTATATAGCTGGCTATACCCTTTATATAGCTGGCTATACCCTTTATATAGCTGGCTATACCCTTTATATAGCTGGCTATACCCTTTATATAGCTGGCTATACCCTTTATATAGCTGGCTTTACCCTTTATATAGCTGGCTATACCCTTTATATAGCTGGCTATACCCTTTATATAGCTGGCTATACCCTTTATATAGCTGGCTATACCCTTTATATAGCTGGCTATACCCTTTATATAGCTGGCTATACCCTTTATATAGCTGGCTTTACCCTTTATATAGCTGGCTATACCCTTTATATAGCTGGCTATACCCTTTATATAGCTGGCTATACCCTTTATATAGCTGGCTATACCCTTTATATAGCTGGCTATACCCTTTATATAGCTGGCTATACCCTTTATATAGCTGGCTATACCCTTTATATAGCTGGCTATACCCTTTATATAGCTGGCTTTACCCTTTATATAGCTGGCTATACCCTTTATATAGCTGGCTATACCCTTTATATAGCTGGCTATACCCTTTATATAGCTGGCTATACCCTTTATATAGCTGGCTATACCCTTTATATAGCTGGTTATAGTGTGTGTGATTAAGACCTTTGGACAGATGAAACAAATGCTCCTGATTTTATTGTCATTCAAGTGCAGGTAAATAACTCCATGTAAAAAAAAAAAAATGCAGCGTTTTGGGCTTCCAAGAGCACTTCAAGTTCACTTGTTAATCTGTAGGTTGGGCTGTAGAGTCGCCTCCCACACATCAGAGAAAGAGCAGTATGTGTGTACTGGGACCTGGCAGAGCCACCTCTCACATGGTATGAAAACTAGGGCTTTTGGGCAGAACACACCTCTGTTCCTACTAAAAAATCATAGGGGGAATCCATCAAGAGTGGTGTAGTTGAACATCTTTCTACCCCATTAATTTGTGTGGTGGAAACTGTGTCCCTGCACCAAATGTATTACATGCTGCAGGTGCTGATCACATTTCCTACTTCTGTACTCCACTTTGTATGGTGCCTCCTATGTTAATTTTTGTGTGACTTTTTTAACCTGTGCGACAAGCAGAGAGTTTTGTAAGCCAAGTCAGGGCTGGTGTAGATTTGCGCAGTCACAAATGATAAATTCCTGACCACTGTATGATATCAGATACCAACTTAAAATGAAGACTTGGTATTTTATTTTATAATTTTTTTTAAACGAAAAAACTTTCTAAAGCAAAAGTCGAAATGAATAGTCTCTGAACAGCATTTGAGACAATGAGGGGAATTCATCAATACTTGTGTACTTTTTTTAAACTATTTTAATCATGAAAAGTCGCCTTGTTTTTAAACTCCCTGCGCCAAATTCATGAAAAGTCACACACCACTTGATGAATCTGGCGCTAAGGAAGATTACTGAAAATTTACCTCCCAGTTCTCCTACATTTCCCACCTGTTCAGGCACGGTGAGTAATTCTAAATTCATCTGTCCTGTCTGGGGATTGATCCCAGAACCTTATGGGATCAGCTAGTCAAAAATCAGTTCAACTACCCTCTTTGCCCCCTGCTTCTTCTTTCAATAGAGCTGATTCAGAACTTTTGCTGTTTATATAGGAAGCAGTAGCAAAGTAGCAAAGCAGTAGTCTTTTGAGGAGCTGATCCAATAAGGTTCTGGGTTCAATCCCCAGAGAGGACAGATAATTATAGAGTTACATTTTTTTTTTTTAAAGAAGTTTTATTAGGGGTAAGGCAGCATGCAGGGGACAGCTTCACAGACAGCGCTGCACGGGGCACATTTCACTGCTTTTGTACCTCCGATCTCCACACTCGGTGATCGGGTACCAGAAGCAGGATAGCGGGGGACAGGTAGCTGAAGCACAGTGGGGGACAAGTCAATCATTGGGCACTTTTCAGGGCTGAAGTAAATTAGTGTGGGTTATTGTGTAAATGCAGGAGCTGCGACTTTTGTGCGACTTTCACATCCTGAATTGATCACCGCTGCAGAAAACTAGTCTAAAGCACTGCACATGGTAGTTCACTTTCAGATCTGATCTATAGCAAAAGTCGTAGGAGATGTGACTGACACTTTAGATGCGACTTTTTTAGATATAAAAAAAAATGGTCTAAAAAGCTTGATGAATTCCCCTCAATCTGTGCAAACATAGAAATCAGAAGACTAAGAAGATCATGGCATTTGTAATTACCAGTACCAGAAAGCTGTGGCCTTGGTCACAAGTCATTGCTCCTCCGCCATGAGAGGATCCAAGTCACTACATTACAGTGTGGAGACAACAATGCATTCTATCGATTTGTATACATGTTTTTGACATATTATGTTTCTGTTCATACTGAAATGACCTTAAAGTAGTGAACACATACTAAACGGTCATAAATGTTCCTATACATGTAAGTAATGACTTCCTGTATTGCAGATGGATCCTCCATTTTGTTTTAATCTCCTGGGATATCCATATGGCAGGAGACTGCATAATGGTCTCGAATGACATTATCAGATGTCCCTCTGTTTTGTTTCTTCTCTAGAAATGATTTGTAATAGTTATAAGTGGATGTATTTATGTTAAGTGCATCTACGTTTTTTTGTTTTTGTTTTTTGTCTTTCCCATTGGGGCCTCTTTCCCCTTGGAATAAAAAAAAATATCCTTGGCCGGCTTGTCCATAGAGATGAAATAACAGATGATCAGTCAACAACTAATATGTAGTAGTGGAGTACGCCCTGACTTTTCTGTCCTGCAGTTACAATGTTTCTTGTATGTTTCCTTTCCAGTGTTGTGCAGCGTCTTTCATCGAGACTCTGGAGGCCTCCTCTCTTGGTCTCACCCGAGAAGAGTTTAATCGTTTAATGCAGGGTTCAGATGGAACAACTTTTATATCGAGTAGCAGCATAAGCACATTGCAACAAATTGAGAGAAACAAGGAACTCTTGGGAGAACTGCAGCAGCGACAGGATATTCTGTTCCAAAAGGCCACATGCCTGGGAAAAGAGGTTGAAGCCTGGCCTTTGTCTGTACAGCGAGACATTCAGGAAATCATCCGGAGATTTCCTCTAGACAGTAAAGCTTCACCAAGAAGTTGTGTATGATGTATCTCCAGGGACGTTTTTTTTTTTTACAAGATGGCATGCTATGCTGCTATTGATCTAGTTCAGTCTGGGCTAACCAATGAAGGATTTTTCTAAAACAAAAACACTTATTAAACTATCTATTATTTACTATTGTGTTTTATATGTTTATATGACTGCTCTCAGTGTGGTATTATTCGAAGCAGAAATATTTTGTTGTATGTCTTGGCTTTTAATCTACAGAATATAAAGACCTGTTAATGTTTTTTTTTGTTTTTTTTTTAGTTATCTCACCATGATTAAAATACCTCTGGATAATCCAGGTTATATTTAAATTAGTCAAATAAAACATATTCTTATCACACATACACAGCACTTTCCTATTTATAGTATTTACATATATATATATATGTGTGTGTGTGTGTGTGTGTATGTAAAAAAAATCTATATAATATAGCAGCATCTGTAAATAGCTGAAAGGTTTACCCCGTAAAGGGGTACTCCCGTGGAAAACTTTTTTTTTTTTTTTTTAGATCAACTGGTGCCAGAAAGTTAAACAGATGTGGAAATGAAAACCAAAAAATGCAGTGTAGCCCGGACCTTCTAGGTGAGTATAATATGGATATACGAGGATCGTGCTTCAATAATAATTATCATTTATTTATAAAAATAAGATTTCACCACTTCTCACAGGGCCCTTGTGAGAAGAACATACATAATAAAAGGCAACCTAACAATGTATTAGGCAATAGTATTAAAATTATACACTTGGCATAGAGTAATAGAATAAAATAGCAGAGTAAGATCTGTACCATACAAATATATTAGAAAGTTGCTCTTCTAGATGTTTAGGGTAAATATGTCCCTTTTTAGATACAGTAGCAAACAGTCTGTATTATTAGAAATTGTTACCGGTCTGTAAATTGTAGCTCAGGCGGTGAATATTGCTCCCGCAATAGCTAAGTGTCCGTGGTGTGTACAGTTCACTGTACGGTGCTTCCAATTGTGAGCCTGGTCCAGTAGGGTCTGAGCGTGGTGGCAGTCGCTGTCGGATAAGGCGCTGGCAGGCGCCGAAGATCGTGATGGTGTCCGGGGACTGCTGGCGCTGGCGTGCGCTAGAGTTGGTATTCCTCACCGCTTCATTGGTTGGTAAACAGGACCATATACTGGAGGGCTGGAAGTTCACCTCGTGGTGCCGGCGTCTGACGTCAGAGCCGGGATGGCTACACCAGGATAATTGCACCGGGATAATTGCACCGGGATGGATCTGAACTGCTGGACCGGGTAGGTAGCAGAATGAGAGCGCAAATGATGGTACAGTTCATGAAGTGTAACTGGCCATAGAATTTGGGCACAGTTCAAGTACTGCTATGCCAGTAGATAACGACTAGACGCGTTTCAGGGTTGTATAATATAACCCTTTCCTCAGTAGTCATGATAGTTGCCATAGATCATCAGTTGTTTTATATGGGCACAAATCCCACCCCTTAACACATTGATAGATAATAGTAAAAAGCATAAATGGATTCAATGGATCGGTTCACCTAGAGAGCAATACTAAGTATAGAGTAGTGTGTGAATTCTGTTGGAAAATTGTAACGATGCGTTTTCCCAAACAGATGAGTTTTTTTTTTTTGTATAATAAAAAGAGATAGTATTATATAACAGACAGTGTATTGGAAGTAAATAAATAGGGGAATACAATGAAATACAATAAAATAAAACAGGAATGAAACAAGAAAAGTGATAAAATAGAAATATAAAAATCAATGTAAATAACCATAGACACAAAATAAAATTAGTTATAGTAATCAAAAATAAGAATAAAATAAAAGTTTAAATATAAAAAATATAAAGATGAAAATAAAAATAAGAAAAAGAAAGAAAAATAAAAATAGAAATAAAAATAAAAATAAATAAAAATAAAATTAAAAATGAAAATAAAATAAAATAAAATTAAACAATAAAAAATAAATGATTAAAAAATAAAAATTAGTGATAGAAAATAAAAATGAAACAAAATAAAATATAAATGAAAATAAAAATAACAATAAAATTTAAATGAATAAATGATTAAATGAAAAGATAATAGTGACATAAAATAATAATAATGGATAAAAGGACATCGTTGTAGATGAATCTATAGGGGATGAGGTCAGCCCATGGGATAACCCCTTGATGACCAAATAGGGGTGTTCCAATGGGCCGAGTGAATCCCCTATAAAAATCCGAAGAGTTCGAAGTTGGAGTTGAGTCCGCCAGGTTCTAATGTTGCAAATTCAAATATTTTCTTACTTTCCGCTTTGGACATTTTCAATAAGAAACTGCCCCCTCGCCAATCTTTTTTGATTAGCTGGAGACCGGTGAAGGAGAGAGAGGACATGTCACTATTATGAACTGTGGAGAAATGTGCAGACAGTGGATGTTTCAGGTTTTTGTTTTTAATATTATTAAGATGTTCAGCTATCCTCATTTTGAGGGCCCTTTTGGTTCGGCCAATATATTGCTTCTTACATCCACATTCTATGATGTATAAGACACCCTTTGAATTGCAAGTTATTAGATCTTCAATTTTCCATTTAAAAGTGTTAGTTTGAGAACAGATTTCTACAACTTTTTTGGGGCCCTTTATTTTTGTGCAATTGGCACATGTTCCACACCTAATAAATCCTTTGGTGGTTAGCCAGGAGTTGTTTAGTTTCTTTGGGGGTGGTTTTATAGATGGTGCTATAGTCAAGCCTAAATTTGGGGCTCGGGTATATACTATTGGGGGACGTGACGGTAGTAGTGGGCCCACCTCTCGGTCTTGTTGTAATAAATGCCAATGTTTTTTAATTATTCCTTCTATTTTTTTGTATGATCTATTGAAGGGAATCACCAATTTACCTCCAAAACTGTCAGCATTAGTGATTTTTTCTCTTTTTGAAAAAAAGGTGGTCCTATCTAATGTTCTCACATGATCCAGAGACTGTTGGAGTAGCTGATCGGGATAATCTTTCTCTTTAAACTGATTGGTGAGTTGTTGTGCCTCTTCCAAAAATTGTTCGTCTGAGGTACAATTTCTTTTTAACCTCCGATATTGTCCTTTTGGGACATTAATCAACCATCTAGGTAGATGGCAACTGGAGTAACCTATGAAGCAGTTCTTGGCTGTTGGTTTGTAATATGTCTTACATATAAGGTTATCCCGATCAGCACTTACAACAATATCTAGAAAATTGATACTGGTTTTACTGATAGTGGATGTGAAGTGAAGATTGTGATCATTAGTGTTCAAATTAGTTATAAAGTGTTCTAAATCAACTGTGTCCCCCTCCCAAATTAAAATAATATCGTCAATGTACCGCTTCCAGAACACCAGGCCTGCGCCAAGCCGAGGTAAGATGGTACTCTCCTCCCATTAGAACCTGGCGGGCTCAACTCCAACTTCGAACTCTTCGGATTTTTATAGGGGATTCACTCGGCCCATTGGAACACCCCTATTTGGTCATCAAGGGGTTATCCCATGGGCTGACCTCATCCCCTATAGATTCATCTACAACGATGTCCTTTTATCCATTATTATTATTTTATGTCACTATTATCTTTTCATTTAATCATTTATTCATTTAAATTTTATTTTTATTTTCATTTATATTTTATTTTGTTTCATGTTTATTTTCTATCACTAATTTTTATTTTTTAATCATTTATTTTTTATTGTTTAATTTAATTTTATTTTATTTTCATTTTTAATTTTATTTTTATTTATTTTTATTTTTATTTTTCTTTCTTTTTCTTATTTTTATTTTCATCTTTATATTTTTTATATTTAAACTTTTATTTTATTCTTATTTTTGATTACTATAACTAATTTTATTTTGTGTCTATGGTTATTTACATTGATTTTTATATTTCTATTTTATTACTTTTCTTGTTTCATTCCTGTTTTATTTTATTGTATTTCATTGTATTCCCCTATTTATTTACTTCCAATACACTGTCTGTTATATAATACTATCTCTTTTTATTATACAAAAAAAACTCATCTGTTTGGGAAAACGCATCGTTACAATTTTCCAACAGAATTCACACACTACTCTATACTTAGTATTGCTCTCTAGGTGAACCGATCCATTGAATCCATTTATGCTTTTTACTATTATCTATCAATGTGTTAAGGGGTGGGATTTGTGCCCATATAAAACAACTGATGATCTATGGCAACTATCATGACTACTGAGGAAAGGGTTATATTATACAACCCTGAAACGCGTCTAGTCGTTATCTACTGGCATAGCAGTACTTGAACTGTGCCCAAATTCTATGGCCAGTTACACTTCATGAACTGTACCATCATTTGCGCTCTCACTCTGCTACCTACCCGGTCCAGCAGTTCAGATCCATCCCGGTGCAATTATCCCGGTGCAATTATCCTGGTGTAGCCATCCCGGCTCTGACGTCAGACGCCGGCACCACGAGGTGAACTTCCAGCCCTCCAGTATATGGTCCTGTTTACCAACCAATGAAGCGGTGAGGAATACCAACTCTAGCGCACGCCAGCGCCAGCAGTCCCCGGACACCATCACGATCTTCGGCGCCTGCCAGCGCCTTATCCGACAGCGACTGCCACCACGCTCAGACCCTACTGGACCAGGCTCACAATTGGAAGCACCGTACAGTGAACTGTACACACCACGGACACTTAGCTATTGCGGGAGCAATATTCACCGCCTGAGCTACAATTTACAGACCGGTAACAATTTCTAATAATACAGACTGTTTGCTACTGTATCTAAAAAGGGACATATTTACCCTAAACATCTAGAAGAGCAACTTTCTAATATATTTGTATGGTACAGATCTTACTCTGCTATTTTATTCTATTACTCTATGCCAAGTGTATAATTTTAATACTATTGCCTAATACATTGTTAGGTTGCCTTTTATTATGTATGTTCTTCTCACAAGGGCCCTGTGAGAAGTGGTGAAATCTTATTTTTATAAATAAATGATGATTATTATTGAAGCACGATCCTCGTATATCCATATTATACTCACCTAGAAGGTCCGGGCTACACTGCATTTTTTGGTTTTCCTTTTTTAGCAATTAAGGTATAGTTGCTTGCCCTGTTTGACCTCGGTGCGTAATAGTTGTGAGCTGCACACATCTACATAGTTTTTCTTTCTTGACTTGTTATACCTAGTGTGAACGTGCTCCAATTATAATACATCTATACAATGAATATTTGGTCACACCTAGAGAGCAAAAAACTATCTATTGAAAAATATAAATTTAATAATTCACAATATGATCTACCTATAGAGCAAAATAATTTAGCAGTAATTCAGACATTCAAAAAGTTGGAGGTGGTAATGTCCAAAAGGCTAAGGAATCAGTGGGAAATTAAAAGCTTATCCCACTTATTGGAGATAGACATTATCCCCAAAGGTTTAAGTTTATCAAAAAACCCCGCTTCAGACCTTGAAGGAGAGATATTCAATAACAAGTGGAATAAAACATTAAAAGAATACTCGAGAGGCTTGGTACAACTTGTCATAGACAGAAGACAGGAATTGTTAAACACCTGTGATTCACAAATCAATCAATTAAAATCTGAAATGGACAAGTTCGACCAAAACTCAGAGTACTTAAAATATCAAGAAGAAATTTGCAATAAATTGGATAGATTAGAGATGGAGATAATCAATAGAAAAAACAAGAAATTATTGTGGCAGTCACAAAAACAGAAACAAACTGTTAGTACACAGGAGAATCATAATCAGTATAATGTACCAACTCAGAATTGCTTTGCCCCCCCTTCAGAAAATGGCGATTTTTTAGAGCCAAGTCACAATTACAAAAGACCTCACTATGTGAGGGAAGATACCCAATACAAAAATTCTCCCCAAAGAAACAATTACAGACCATTTACAGGATACAGGAACAGTCCGTATCACCCTCGCCCAAATTATTACAAAAATTACAAAAACCAATCTTATCAGAACAAATCCCAACCAAAATACCAACACAACCAATCAACATACAGAGAAGTCTTATTATCCAAAGCCCCACCAAAAACCCACATGATATCAGCAGAGATACATTCGGCCCCCCCTCCCCAACAGTTATTAGGAACACCAAACAAAAAAAGAGGCTACGCAGAAGATATCGAGCTCGACCACACAACACAACCTCCATTAAAAATAGTCAAACCCCATCAGGGAACACATCCATTATAAATTTAAGTAATCACATTTTGACACCAGCACAAGAAAAACTGCTAAATAAAGGTTTAAAATATGCCCCGTCACACTCACTAGACAAATTTCAGACATATGTAGGTGTAGAAAAATATATTCGCAATATTTGTTTAAAAAAACACTTTCAGAAAACTCCATTTGAACGTACAATAAGTGAAACAGAATATATTCACACTGAATGTAAACCAAAGTCATGGTTTTACCCAAAACACTTAATGGGGCCTGATGTTACCACTTTTAAAAAATTAGTGGAAAATGATCTGAGGGGTATCCAAGATACTAAGCATTTTAAAGATAATATTTCTCATAAAGAAAAATTGGCAATAAAAGAACTCCAAACATTGGAGGGTATTACCATTCGCCCCGCTGATAAAGGGGGTGGAGTTGTTATATTAAATACTACTAATTATATACAAGAATGCAATAGACAGTTGGGAGACATAACTATTTATCAGAAGTTAAAATCAGACCCCACCCAGGAATACTCTCAAACATTACAACAATTGTGCAAAGAGGCAGCGGTAGAGGAAATCTTAAATGAAAGGGAACATCTTTTTATACTTGGGACTCCAGATCGAATCCCAGTTTTTTACTGTCTCCCAAAGACACATAAATCATTAATCGACCCCCCGGGGAGACCTATCGTGTCTGGGATAGGTTCGATTACCTCGAACTTGTCCCAGTACGTGGATAGGTTTCTCCAGCCATTTGTTCAAAAAACTTACACGTACTTAAAGGATACCACTCAGATCATAGAAATCTTGGAAAAATTCAAATGGACTGATAAACACATATTAGCCACTTTAGATGTATCATCATTGTACACTATCATTAAGCACGATTTAGGAATAGCAGCAGTTACACACTTTCTTCAACAAGGTCACATTAAATCACCTCAGATTAATTTCATCACCTCAGCTATTCGTTTCATTTTAACTCACAATTATTTCTATTTTGAAGGGGATTTCTATTTGCAGTTAATTGGTACCGCGATGGGCACCAGGTTTGCGCCAAGCTACGCCAATTTATTTATGGCAAAATGGGAGGAGAGTACCATCTTACCTCGGCTTGGCGCAGGCCTGGTGTTCTGGAAGCGGTACATTGACGATATTATTTTAATTTGGGAGGGGGACACAGTTGATTTAGAACACTTTATAACTAATTTGAACACTAATGATCACAATCTTCACTTCACATCCACTATCAGTAAAACCAGTATCAATTTTCTAGATATTGTTGTAAGTGCTGATCGGGATAACCTTATATGTAAGACATATTACAAACCAACAGCCAAGAACTGCTTCATAGGTTACTCCAGTTGCCATCTACCTAGATGGTTGATTAATGTCCCAAAAGGACAATATCGGAGGTTAAAAAGAAATTGTACCTCAGACGAACAATTTTTGGAAGAGGCACAACAACTCACCAATCAGTTTAAAGAGAAAGATTATCCCGATCAGCTACTCCAACAGTCTCTGGATCATGTGAGAACATTAGATAGGACCACCTTTTTTTCAAAAAGAGAAAAAATCACTAATGCTGACAGTTTTGGAGGTAAATTGGTGATTCCCTTCAATAGATCATACAAAAAAATAGAAGGAATAATTAAAAAACATTGGCATTTATTACAACAAGACCGAGAGGTGGGCCCACTACTACCGTCACGTCCCCCAATAGTATATACCCGAGCCCCAAATTTAGGCTTGACTATAGCACCATCTATAAAACCACCCCCAAAGAAACTAAACAACTCCTGGCTAACCACCAAAGGATTTATTAGGTGTGGAACATGTGCCAATTGCACAAAAATAAAGGGCCCCAAAAAAGTTGTAGAAATCTGTTCTCAAACTAACACTTTTAAATGGAAAATTGAAGATCTAATAACTTGCAATTCAAAGGGTGTCTTATACATCATAGAATGTGGATGTAAGAAGCAATATATTGGCCGAACCAAAAGGGCCCTCAAAATGAGGATAGCTGAACATCTTAATAATATTAAAAACAAAAACCTGAAACATCCACTGTCTGCACATTTCTCCACAGTTCATAATAGTGACATGTCCTCTCTCTCCTTCACCGGTCTCCAGCTAATCAAAAAAGATTGGCGAGGGGGCAGTTTCTTATTGAAAATGTCCAAAGCGGAAAGTAAGAAAATATTTGAATTTGCAACATTAGAACCTGGCGGACTCAACTCCAACTTCGAACTCTTCGGATTTTTATAGGGGATTCACTCGGCCCATTGGAACACCCCTATTTGGTCATCAAGGGGTTATCCCATGGGCTGACCTCATCCCCTATAGATTCATCTACAACGATGTCCTTTTATCCATTATTATTATTTTATGTCACTATTATCTTTTCATTTAATCATTTATTCATTTAAATTTATTTTTATTTTCATTTATATTTTATTTTGTTTCATTTTTATTTTCTATCACTAATTTTTATTTTTTAATCATTTATTTTTTATTGTTTAATTTTATTTTATTTTATTTTCATTTTTAATTTTATTTTTATTTTTATTTATTTTTATTTTTATTTCTATTTTTATTTTTATTTTTATTTCTTTTTCTTATTTTTATTTTCATCTTTATATTTTTTATATTTAAACTTTTATTTTATTCTTATTTTTGATTACTATAACTAATTTTATTTTGTGTCTATGGTTATTTACATTGATTTTTATATTTCTATTTTATTACTTTTCTTGTTTCATTCCTGTTTTATTTTATTGTATTTCATTGTATTCCCCTATTTATTTACTTCCAATACACTGTCTGTTATATAATACTATCTCTTTTTATTATACAAAAAAAACTCATCTGTTTGGGAAAACGCATCGTTACAATTTTCCAACAGAATTCACACACTACTCTATACTTAGTATTGCTCTCTAGGTGAACCGATCCATTGAATCCATTTATGCTTTTTACTATTATCTATCAATGTGTTAAGGGGTGGGATTTGTGCCCATATAAAACAACTGATGATCTATGGCAACTATCATGACTACTGAGGAAAGGGTTATATTATACAACCCTGAAACGCGTCTAGTCGTTATCTACTGGCATAGCAGTACTTGAACTGTGCCCAAATTCTATGGCCAGTTACACTTCATGAACTGTACCATCATTTGCGCTCTCACTCTGCTACCTACCCGGTCCAGCAGTTCAGATCCATCCCGGTGCAATTATCCCGGTGCAATTATCCTGGTGTAGCCATCCCGGCTCTGACGTCAGACGCCGGCACCACGAGGTGAACTTCCAGCCCTCCAGTATATGGTCCTGTTTACCAACCAATGAAGCGGTGAGGAATACCAACTCTAGCGCACGCCAGCGCCAGCAGTCCCCGGACACCATCACGATCTTCGGCGCCTGCCAGCGCCTTATCCGACAGCGACTGCCACCACGCTCAGACCCTACTGGACCAGGCTCACAATTGGAAGCACCGTACAGTGAACTGTACACACCACGGACACTTAGCTATTGCGGGAGCAATATTCACCGCCTGAGCTACAATTTACAGACCGGTAACAATTTCTAATAATACAGACTGTTTGCTACTGTATCTAAAAAGGGACATATTTACCCTAAACATCTAGAAGAGCAACTTTCTAATATATTTGTATGGTACAGATCTTACTCTGCTATTTTATTCTATTACTCTATGCCAAGTGTATAATTTTAATACTATTGCCTAATACATTGTTAGGTTGCCTTTTATTATGTATGTTCTTCTCACAAGGGCCCTGTGAGAAGTGGTGAAATCTTATTTTTATAAATAAATGATAATTATTATTGAAGCACGATCCTCGTATATCCATATTATACTCACCTAGAAGGTCCGGGCTACACTGCATTTTTTGGTTTTCCTTTTTTAGCAATTAAGGTATAGTTGCTTGCCCTGTTTGACCTCGGTGCGTAATAGTTGTGAGCTGCACACATCTACATAGTTTTTCTTTCCAGATGTGGAAATGACTTCTATAAAAAAAAATCTTAATCCTTCCAGTACTTTTTAGGAGCTGTATACTACAAAGGAAATGTTTTTTCTTTTTGGATTTCTCTTATGTCACGACCACAGTGCTCTCTGCTGACCTCTGCTGTCCATTTTAGGAACTGTCCAGAGCAGGAAAATCACCATATCAAACATATGCTGCTCTGAACAGTTCCTAAAATGGACATCAGAGGTCAGCAGAGAGCACTGTGGTCATGACATAAGAAAAATCCAAAAAGAAAAACATTTCCTATGTAGTATACAGTTCCTAAAAAGTACTGGAAGGATTAAGATTTTTAATAGAAGTGATTTACAAATCTGTTTAACTTTCTGGCACCAGTTGATAAAAAAAAAAAAAAAAAAAAAAGTTTCCCACGGGAGTACCCCTTTAAGGACAGAGAAATTTCATTTTTGCATTTTCATATTTTCCTCCTTTTATTTAATAATTAAATTTTCCTTCTACAGGGCCATATAAGAGCTTGTATCATGTGGGACCAATTAGTGTTTATGATCAGTTATCTTTCACTACAGAACTTCTTTAATACTGTGTATTGCCCCCATATTTTGTAATAGTTGTCTATGAAGCCCCATATTCTTTAACACTTTAAGAACCAAGGGCGTAGGTGTTAGAAGTGCACTCAGGAGCTGAGCATGCGTGAATGCGATCAGCAGCCAGGACCCACGGTTAATGCTGGGCATCGCTGATTTGGACGCCACGATCAAAGTTGATTGTGGTGTCTAAAATGCGGGGGTTAACATTCCTGGTAGCTCAGCTGAGCTGATTGGGACCATTGCAGTAAAATTGCGATGTCCCAGTCAGCTGAGTGGACAACGGGAGGGCCCTTACTTGCCTCTTCGCTGTTTGATCGGTCCTCTGCTGCTTTAGGATGCTTCAGCAGGCTGGAGCAGCAGAGCACCGATAACACTTATCAATGCTATGCTATGGCATAGCATTGAACAGTATATACAATCGAAAGATTGCATGGCATAGCCCCCTATGGAAAACTAAGAAAAAAATTGTGTAAAAAAATAAGTTAATAAAAGTGAATTAACCCCTTCCCAATAAGTTTTAATCCCCCTTTTTTCATAAAAAAAAAATAATGTAATAAAAAATAGAAATACGGTATTTATCGGTGTATAACACACACTTTTAAAACTTAAATTTAAGGCAAAAAGTCTGCCTGCGTGTTATACGCCGATAAGTCTTCTGGTCACTGATTTAAAGCGGCCGCAGCAGTGTCTGCTTGTTAACTATTAACAGCATGGCCGCTGCCACTTTAAATCAGTGACCAGCGGCGTCTCCTCCCCGCTCTGGAAAACTGTCACTTGTTTTCTCCCGCACTATCCACAGGTACTGGTGTGGTGGATAGTGTGGGAGACGCTGATTAAAATGAGCCCTACCTTGTCCGGATCTGCGCTACCTTTTAATCAGCGTCTCCCGCACTATCCACCAGTACCTGTGGATAGTGCAGGAGAAAACAAGTGAGTTTTACTTTTCATTTTCCCTCCCTCCCGCCCCCCCCCCCCCCTCCCTCCCTCATCATTCCCCCTTCCCTCATCATTCCCCCTTTTCCCCGCTTTTTATAGTTTTGTTTATTTTCCTTACCTGGCTGCGCTTCGGCGGGTCAGGTCAAGCGGGGGTCTTGCGGGCAGTGAAGCAGATGAGTTACGTCCTCTGCCGGCTTCTCTGTGCGGCATCACTTCATTTCCTGTAGTCGCCGCCGAAAAGTGAGATCCCTGATGCAGCACAGAGAAGCCGGGAGAGGACGTAAGTCATCTACTTCACTGACCCCGCAAGACAGCCGAAGCGCAGACAAGTAAGGAAAGGGGAAGAGTGGTCTTCAACCTGCGGACCTTCAGATGATGAGACAGGGGGGAATGATGAGGGACATGATGAGACAGGGTGGGGGGATGATGACACAGGGGGGATGATGAGACAGGGTGGGGGGATGATGAGGGGGGAATGATGGGGGACATGATGAGACAGGGGGAAATGATGAGATGGGGATGATGAGACAGGGGTAAATGATGGTGGGGGAGGTACTAAATGCTTAATGTCTGTATGGCTAGTGGTGGTCTATGACAGGGGGAAATGATGAGACATGGGGGGATGATGAGACATGGCGGGTGGCGATGAGAGGGATAAATGTGGCACAGGGACTGATAAAAGGGAAGGAATGATGGGGCACTTGAGGGGACAGGACCAAACTGAGGTGCAGAAGAAAACGAAGTTGGGGGGGACGATGTGGCATTTAGTCCAAGTCATTTATTTTACATTTTATTTATTTTTTTACTTAAATTTCCCTGTTAAAATGGGGGTGTGTGTTATACGTCAGTGCTTGTTATACGCCGATAAATACGGTAATCGTATGTGATACCGCCGCGTGCGTAAATGTCCAAACTATTAAAATATAAGTTTTTTTTAAACCCCACAGTCGATGACGTATATGTAAAAATACCAAAGTCCAAAATTGCTAATTTTTGGTCACTTCATATACCATACATTTTTTTAATAAAAAGCAATCAAAAAGTCCCATAAAAATGGTACCGATCAGATAAAAACTACAGATCACGGCACAAAAAATGAGCCCTCATATAGCCCAGTATGTGAAAAAAATTCAACTTATAGGGGTCAGAAGGAAACATAAATTGGGTATGCTTGTAACTGTATGCACCAACAGAATAAAGATAAGTGATGTCATTACAAAGTACAATTAGTGACGCAAGAAACAAGCCCTTATATGAGTCTGTAGGTGCAAAATTGAAAGCGTTATGATTTTTTTGAAGGGGTGGAGGAAAAAAACGGAAGTGCAAAAACGAAAATTGTCCTGGTACTTAAAAATGGGAAAAGGGGGTGATTTCACAACTGGTATGTTCTTTTTGAAAAACCTTCTAAAGCAAAAGCTGCAATGAAAAGTGTCTAAACAGCATCTGAGACGAACTGTGCAACAAATGTAACCACAAAACCAGGGTAAAACCAATTATAGATTCCCCCCATTGTCCTTTAAAGGGGTACTCTGCCCCTAGACATCATAAGATGTCTGATCTTGGGGGTTTGGCTTCTGGGACCCCCGCTATCTCTGTGCAGTCACCCAGCGTTCTGAACATTATGTTTGGGTGGCTGTGGTTGTGACGTCACACCACCCCTCCTCGATTCTATTCATGTCTATGGGAGGGGCGTGATGGCCGTGATGGCCGTGATGGCGATTTCTGTTCTTATGATCTCACCCCTTAAGATCACAGCCCATTTTGGCCTTAGGGACACAATTTCATTTTTGCATTTTGTTTTTTTTTTCCTTCTCACATTCTAAGAGGCATTTCTTTTCTACAGCTCCAGACCCATATGAAGGCTTCTTGTACTTTGTAATGACACACCTCCCTACCCAACCTGTGTCATAGCTCCCCCACACAAACCTCCCTTCTGTTTGTCTGAGGCTTCATGTATAATAAAGACAAAGATTGCTTTCAAAACCATCTGTTCATGGTAAGAGCTCCATTCATCATCTACATTGTATTTTGATAGGGACACTTTTCTTAAAGCGTACCCGTCAGATCCAACAAAAAAACATTTTTTTTAATATATCACTCACTCTAAAGTACCTAATCCTGACCATGTACATCTTTTTTTTATTTGTCTAGCACTTTTATTTTATTACACTTTTAATTTAGCTCACTAGTCTGAATTCCTCTCAAAGGGAGGGGGTGTGGCCTCACTGTGCAGGTCTCCGCCCCCTCCCTCAGTATGCTGTCTGCTCACATCTCCCCTAGCATTAGCAAAACTACAACTCCCAACTTGTCCTCACTGACAGTAGTGGAATTTCTCCACCACCAGGGTGGAGAAATTCAGGTGTTCCTCCAGTTGTAAGCCCTGCACTCACAGCTGTCAATCAAGGAAGTGGGTCCATGACATAGGTGATGATGCATGGACACAGCAGGACTAGTATGTGTCCAAGCAGGCAGGGGGGGCAGTTGTTTGACTGGCTTTTTCAGTATGAAATACTGAAAATTTTCTAATGAAAGCAATTGCAAAACCTATTTTTCATGCTTTACAACATATCAAAGTGTTTGTATCTGACAGTGCCCACTTAGACCATATGGTGCTACACATTCCTTATCTGGGAAATAGGTTCTTGTTTTTGGCTAACTCAGCAGTGTGTATTGTGTCTAAGAATAGCAGCAGCACCAAAGTATTTTCCTTTCTCTTACCCTAGGGGCATGTTATAAAAAACATTTCCGATGCAATTCTGATGTTTGGTATTTTTTTTTTACATTTACGCCGTTTACTATGCAGAATAATAAACATTATATTTTTGTTTTTTTCAATCAAATTTTTATTTTGGTTTTCAAGTAGAAACAATTAAACAATAACAATAAACAGACACCGATAGTGGAATTGACATTGTGCCCAAAATACGGTGGAACAAGCTTGTAAAGGTATACCGTATCAGAAATATAGGGTGCAGAGCTGTACCGCAGGGAAATTAAGAAGCTGGTAACGGTCAACAATATCCAGAAATACATCATAACTAGGGGTAGAATAATATTATTTGCCTCCATATAGAAACAGGAGTGGCAAGCCAATAGTTAGGCTGGAAGACCAGGGAGGCAAAAGAGAGAGAGGAAGGAAGAACAGGGAGTAAAAGAGAGCGGAGGAGAAAAAAAGATGGGGGCGGGGGGGGGGGGGGGTGTAAATAGCAGGAGGGGGGAAGAAAAGGAGAGAGGGGTGGGGATGAAGGGTCGTGACATAGGTTTCATCACTTTTATTGCTATCATGAGGACATAGAGGTTGACTTCTTGTATTGAAACCAAGGGGACCAGACCTTGAAGAAGGCATCATAGGAGCAGTCGCTCTAACTGGATAATTCTTCCAGCCGACATATCTGAGCCACCTTCGACAGCCATTGAGCTGGGGAGGGTGGAGTTGTTTGCAACCAGTGTAAGAGGATAAGATCATTAGCTGCTGCCAACAAGTGGGCCACTAAAGACTGCTTGTGGAGGGGGAAATCCCTACCCGAGAATAATCAGTGAGGGATATGTGGCACCCTATAATTATGTCAAACAACAGGCCTACCTCTCGTCAATAGTCCAGGATTTCTGGGCATAAGCACCATAGGTGGGACAATGAGCCACATCCCTCCCGGCATCGCCTGCAAGCAGCCGAATCAGATAGCCCCCCAGTGGTGGAGAAATTCAGGTGTCCGATACCATCGAGCCAACGATTTATAATGATTCTCCTGTAGTTTGACACAGCGAGAGAAAGCATGTGAGTTAAAAAGGACCAGGTTCCTTTCCTCAGCTGTGAGGGTTAACCCCAGTTCCTTCTCCCAAGATAGGAGATACAATGGCAACTCCCTGGTGTCCAGCAAATGAGAGCGGAACATGGATAGATGGAGTTTGGAATGTGAAGCTAGTTGCAGGGCCCTCTCAAGCCAGTGTAATTCTGTTGCAAAGACACATAACTTGAAGAGGAATGTACAGGTTTTTCGGATTAAGGGCCTGTGTAAGAAATTAAACGAGTGAGGGGAGAAGGGACTGAAGGAAATCAGGTGTTGGGGGGGTTGTGCGAGATGCAAAGTGTTTTGATGGGTATAGGGCCTAAGTGTGGCCAGGGAGCGATAAATATTGCTTTGTAATAGATCAGACATTTAGGCACTTGGCGATAACATGTAGTGTTTTTTTATTTTTATTAAAAAAAATAATGGGAAAAGGGAGTGATTTATATTTTTATACATACTTTTTAAGCCCCCATAGGGGACATATAATAGCAATCATTAGATTTCTATATACTGTTCAGTACTATGTTGTAATATAGTACTATAGGTGATCTTGTACAGTCTGGCTCTTCAGGCTGCACAAGAAGCTCAGCCATCCTGCATGCTTTAGGGAGGTAAGAGACCTTCAGTGGTCATGTGCACTTATTGGCCCCCCGTGATTGCTGGGGTGTGATAAGACCACCGGAACCTCTGGTTTCGCTATAGATGTCGTGATCAGCATTGATCGCTGATGTCTGCAATGTAGAGAGTGCAGCTCCTGCCCTCATTTAATAGCTGCTTAGTAAATGTTCAATACTGTGCGCAAATTGACTCACAGTGCCATACATTTACGGCACATGTCCTTAATTCTTCTGCAGAATTCAGCACGGAGATTCCATCGTGTGAACATGGCCTTAAAGGAGTTATCCGGCATTAGAAAAAGAGAGCTGATTAATTCATGAAAATGCACCTCGTTTATCTGCAGGTTGGGTGTGGTTTTACAGCTCCGTTCCATTGAAGTGAATGGAGCAGCTTTGTATTATATCACACAACCTGCCTATATCACGACAGGTGTGGTGCTGTTTTTGGAATAAATTAGCTCTGTGTTTCTATTACTGGATAACCCCCTTTGAATAAAAGACCATTGCATTGCTGTGGCTCTTATTGGCAGAAATGCTGTGAATGCACAAAAAACAGCATCAGCAAATTTTCAACTAATTGGCACAGATTTATCAATCTGAAAACTGGGCCTGATTTGCCCATAGAAACCAACCACAGCTCAGCTTTCATTACTCAAGTTACTCTGCATGGGACAGCAATATGTCGGATTTGCCCAGCATGCTAAATCTGGGCCATTGACTCTGTACACAAAATCCACAGCAGAAAATACGCACAATCTGGTGCAGGTTTGCAGCTTGCAATTCTGGATGAAAACTCTAAGGCTAGGTCCAGACTATGGAATTTCCGCCTGCAATTCCGCTTTGAAATTGCAGGTGGAAATTCTGCTTGTTAAAATGTATAGTGGGTTTCCGTTCACAAATTCACACTTCGAATTTGAGAAGCGGAATTTCTGAATGGAAAATCCGCTTGGAAATTTCCGCCTGAAGAATGGCGTTGCTCTTTCTTCAGGCAGAAATACTCACGGAACACATTGCAGTCTATTGGAGACTGCAGTGTCCGCGCAGTCCTAGCGCCAACTGATTTCAGTCAGCGCTGGCCGCACTCAGAATCTCCGGGTGGAAATTTTCTGCACGGAGATTCCGTAGTCTAAACCTAGCCTAAGGCTATGTTTACCCCTTGGAATTTCCATGCAGAATTCCGCATTGTAATTCGGCACAGAGATTCTGCTGCAGCAGAGTCCCGTTGAATTCAATGGATGGAATGCAATGCTGTCTATAAGATGGCGCAGTCCTGTGCGGTCCTAGCCCGCAGTCTCAGGAATGTCTGCACGGAGATTTTCAGTGCAGTGCAAGTGTGAGTGTGAGCATAGCCTAAAGCATTTCCTTCCCCTTATTGATTACTCTAAACAGACAAATGAGAATTCTAACAATGTGAATTACAGTTACGGCTAAATTTACACACCTATTAAAAGATTTATGAGAAGTGGTGTTGGTCAAACCAGACTTACCCTCTTGTGTTTAGTTGCTGAAATGCCGGTCTGTTATTGTGCACTTAAGTGAGGACAAAGGATATCTCTCCTTTAACTGGTTACAGCAGAACAAATAAACAGAACACTTAAGTATACAACTGTGCATAGTTTTCACTGTTTATGCGTCCACCTTACATGGATTCTTTGAGTAGCCAGCCTTCTTATTTATAGCATTAGACCTGGACTACAAAGCAATGTGTGGCCGCACAACCTAGAATAGCAATACTGCTTTGCCACTAATGATAATGATTGTGGTTGCACAGAAATGCTGCAGTCACGTAGTGTTCATTGCAACTTAATAGTCACAATGGGACCACATTCGCTAATAGTGATCACCAAAGATTTTTTTCCCGATATTCTTTTTGGGCTAAACAACCTGTATCACAATTTTTTTGTAAAGACTTTCTGCCATCTGGCATTTTGTTTAATGTCAAATTTGAAGGGCAGAGTTGGTAAAATCAGATGTGCACCATATATATATATATATATATATATATATATATATATATATATATATATATATATATATATGAAGAAGGACAAATGTGCAGTTTTTAAATGGGCACTGTCAGATCAAAAAACTTTTTGTATGTTGTTACTGATGAAAATTAAAGACCTTTTGTAATGTGGTTGTTTCAAATTTTTGAATATTTAATAAAGAAAACAGCTCCTGAAAATCCCCCAACTAAGGGTTCCCAAACCTACTGGGACACTAACCAGTTCCGCAGCAGCATTAACTTGTCCATGAGTAAAGAGATGACTCATGGACAAGGCTGCAGGAGCATATGCACAGGGGTGTGGAAATATTATAAAAAAACTACTTGTCCACGGGACTAAAATGGAGCAAAATCTACTTGTCCCTCATGACGATCCACTTGTCCGGCCAATTTTCGCTTTTACACTCTCGTTTTTTCCTCCTCGCCCAATAATAGCCATAACTAGTTACTATAATGATACCTTTTAACCTCTTAAGGACCCATGACGTATGCATACGTCATCACACCCTGGGTCTTAAGGACCCATGACGTATGCATACGTCATGGTCTTTTCCTGGTCTCCGCCGGAGATCGGAAGCGGATCCCTGCTGAAATCCTTCAGCAGGGATCCAGGGCAAACGCCGAGGGGGGCCATGTAGGCCCCCCCATGTCGGCGATCGCCGCAAATCGCAAGGGAAATCGCCCTTGTGATCTGCGGCGATACCGGGCTGATCGAGTCTCTGGGACCCGACCGCCCGGTAATTTCGCATGATCCTGGCTGTCACAGACAGCCAGGACCATGCTGAAGACTAGGAGCGAGGTGGCAAGCCTGCCACCTCCTCCGATCCCCTGCGATTCTTCGGTTAGTTAACCGACCAATCGCAGGGGGGGGGGGGGGGGGGGGGCGGTTACTTCCTCCTGCCCTGCCTGGCCCCTGGAAGTCCGGAGAGGACGGGAGGAAGACCGGAGGACGCGGCGGGGGACGGGGGAGTGCTGGGGACCGGCCCCGGTACTTACCTCGTCCCTGAAGACCCGGATCCCGGTGAGGAAGATGGCGTCGGCGGCGACAGGTGAGCGGATCTTCAGCCGCGGTCGGGCCCTTTACAGCAATGCACGTCGCCGTAAAGCGACATGCATTGCTGTATTGGGACCCTGTATACTACAACTCCCAGCATGCCCAGACAGCCCTTGGCATCTGGGCATGCTGGGAGTTGTAGTTTTGCAACATCTGGAGGTCCACAGTTTGGGACCACTGTGCCCTTCCAGATGTTGCAAAACTACACATCCTCAGCATGCTCTTACTGTCCAGGCATGCTGGGAGTTGTAGTTCTGTAACATCTGGCCCTTCAGATGTTGCAGAACTACAACTCCCAGCATGTCTGGACAGTAAGGGCATACTGGGAGTTGTAGTTTTGCAACATCTGGAAGGGCACAGATTGGGAACCACTGTATTAGTGGTCTGCAAACTGTAGTCCTCCAGATGTTGCAAACTACAACTCCAAGCATGCTGGGAGTTGTAGTTCGGCAACATCTGGCTCTAAAGATGTTGCCGAACTACTACTCCCAGCATGCCTGAGAATGTTTGGGAGTTGTGGTTTTGCAACAACAGGAGGCACACTGGTTGGGAAACATTGTTTCCTAACTCAGTGTTTCCCAACCCGTGTGCCTCCAGCTGTTGCAAAACTATAACTACCAGCATGCACTGATAGACTGTGCATGCTGGGAGTTGTAGTTTTGCAACAGCTGGAGGTGCCCCCCCCCCTGTGAATGTACAGGATACATTCACATGGGCAGGGGGCTTACAGTGAGTATCAGGCTGCAAGTTTGCGATGAAAAACGTCTGGTACGCCACTGTTTTCAAAATGGAGCCTCCAGCTGTTGCAAAACAACAACTCCCAGTATTGCCGGACAGCCATCGACTGTCCAAGCATGCTGGGAGTTTTGCAACAGCTGGAGGCTCCCTGTTTGGGAATCACTGGCGTAGAATACCCCTATGTCCACCCCTATGCAAATCCCTAATTCAGGCCTCAAATGCACATGGCGCTCTCACTTTGGAGCCCTGTCGTATTTCAAGGCAACAGTTTAGGGTCACATATGGGGTATCGCCGTACTCGGGAGAAATTGCCTTACAAATTTTGGGGGGCTTTTTCTCCTTTCACCCCTTATGAAAAGGTGAAGTTGGGGTCTACACCAGCGTGTTAGTGTAAAATAAATTTTTTACACTAACATGCTGGTGTTGCCCTATACTTTTCATTTTGACAAGAGGTAAAAGGGAAAAAAGCCCCCCAAAATTTGTAATGCAATTTCTCCCGACTACAGAGATACCCCATATGTGGGCGCAAAGTGCTCTGGGGGCGCACAACAAGGCCCAGAAGGGAGAGTGCACCATGTACATTTGAGGTGATTTGCACAGGGGTGGCTGATTGTTACAGCGGTTTTGACAAACGCAAAAAAAAAAAAAAAAAAACACATGTGACCCCATTTCGGAAACTACACCCCTCACGGAATGTAATGAGGGGTGCAGTGAGAATTTACACCCCACTGGTGTCTGACAGATCTTTGGAAAAGTGGGCTGCGCAAATTAAAAATGTTGTACAGCCCACTGTTCCAAAGATCTGACAGACACCAGTGGGGGGTAAATGCTCACTGTACCCCTTGTTACGTTCCTCAAGGGGTCTATTTTCCAAAATGGTATGGAATGTGGGTATTTTTTGCTGTCCTGGCACCATAGGGGCTTCCTAAATGCGACATGCCCCCGAGCAAAATTTGCTCTCAAAAAGCCAAATATGACTCCTTCTCTTCTGAGCATTGTAGTTCGCCCGTAGTGCGCTTCAGGTCAACTTATGGGGTACCTCCATACTCATAAGAGATGGGGTTACAAACTTTGGGGAGTATTTTCTGCTATTAACCCTTGCAAAAATGTGAAATTTGGGGGGAAACACACATTTTATTGAAATTTATTTAATTTTTTTTTACATATGCAAAAGTCGTGAAACACCTGTGGGGTATTAAGGCTCACTTTATTCCTTGTTACGTTCCTCAAGGGGTCTTGTTTCCAAAATGGTATGCCATGTGGGCTTTTTTTTCCTGTTCTGGCACAATAGGGGCTTCCTAAATGCAACATGCCCCCCAAAAACCATTTCAGAAAAACGTACGCTCCAAAATCCCCTTGTCGCTCCTTCCCTTCTGAGCCCTCTACTGCGCCCGCCGAACACTTTACATAGATATATGAGGTATGTACTTACTCGAGAGAAATTGGGCTACAAATATAAGTATACATTTTCTCCTTTTACCCCTTGTAAAAATTCAAAAATTGGGTCTACAAGAACATGCGAGTGTAAAAAATGAAGATTGTAAATTTTCTCCTTCACTTTGCTGCTATTCCTGTGAAACACCTAAAGGGTTAAAATGCTGACTGAATGTCATTTTGAATACTTTGGGGGGTGCAGTTTTTATAATGGGGTAATTTGTGGGGTATTTCTAAGATGAAGACCCTTCAAATTCATTTCAAACCTGAACTGGTCCCTGAAAAATTGTGATTTTGGAAATTTTGTGAAAAATTGGAAAATTGCTGCTGAACTTTGAAGCCCTCTGGTGTCTTCCAAAAGTAAAAACTCGTCAATTTTATGATGCAAATATAAAGTAGACATATTGTATATGTGAATAAAAAAAATTATATTTGGAATATCCATTTTCATTACAAGCAGAGAGCTTCAAAGTTAGAAAAATGCTAAATTTTCTAATTTTTCATCAAATTTGGGGATTTTTCACCAAGAAAGGATGCAAGTTACCAAAAAATTTTACCACTAAGTTAAAGTAAAATATGTCACGAAAAAACTATCTCGGAATCAGAATGATAACTAAAAGCATTCCAGAGTTATTAATGTTTAAAGTGACAGTGGTCAGATGTGCAAAAAATGGCCGGGTCCTAAGGTGTAAAATGGCTGGGTCCTTAAGGGGTTAATTGTTCCATAACATATTCTCTGAACCAAAACATATATATATATATATATATATATATATATATATATATATATATATATATATATATATATTAGGTGAAGTGAAATTGAAATAGTAAAAGATAAATTTGCAGATTTGGTGGTTTTTCTTTTCTGCACCATTTACCTTTTGGTTGAGGTAACATGTTAGTTTCATACTTTAGGTCGCCTGATTACAGCGATACCTGATTTTATATAATTGACGTCATGTTTTACTAATTTAAAAAAAATTCTGAACTTTTTCAAATTTTTTTCATTGCCATTTTTTGACCCCTGTAACTATTTTTTTTCTGCATACCAGGCTGTATGAGGGCTAATTTTTTGCGCCATAATCTGTTTTTTGTATCGTACCATTTTTGGTATTGATCTGACTTTTTAATCACTTTTTAACTTATTTTATGGGGATATTATAAAAATTGCAAATCTGTGGTTTGGTATTTTTTCTACATTTAGCGTACAGGATACATAATGTTATATTTTAATAGGTCGTACAATTACGCATGCAGCAATACCAAATATGTTTATTTTTATTATGTTTGCATGTTTTTATATGGGAAAAGGGGGTGATTTTAACTTTTAACATGAAAGGGGTTAATGTGTGTTTTTTTTAAAACTTTTATTAAAACTTTTTTTTTTTTTTTACACTTTATTGGACTCATAGGAAGAATCATTAGATTCCTCATACAGATCAATAGAGTTCTATTGAACTCATTGATCTGTGTGCTCTGTGATCCATTGATAGAGCCTTTTGCGATCCACCCCACTAGCCCACCAGGGAGCATTCACAGGTCCCTTTAGACGCCGCTGGGATTATTTAACCAGGGTTAATAGCCAGCCGCGGCGATTGCCACATGCTGGCTATTAGCGGCGGCCCCGGCTACTGAAAACAGGCGGGGGCTGTAGAGTATGGAGCGGGCAGGAGTCCGGAGCCCGCTCCATAATACTGCAGAGCGCCGCATGCTGCCTATTAGCGGCGATGTGAAACTTGCGCCCCGTACAGACGTGCGACCGCTCCTCCCCTCAGCTCTGCAAACCTTTCTGAAGCTAGAGCTGGGGGGAGCGAAGGCAGAGGACACAGGTCTGCACGGGGAGAAAGAAGCCACGCCGCCTTATCTCCCCCGCAGGTCTGCATTGCAGAAAGAAGGCAGAGCAGGGGGAGTGAGGACGTACACAGCTTCTCATCTCCCCCTGCTCTGCCTTCAGAGGATGCCAGTTTCCACTGCCGGGGGTTGCAGAGCATGGAGCGGGCATGAGTCAGGAGCCCGCTCCATACAGACTGCAGAGCGGCGCAGCGCTTGTCAGGTCCGGCCCTGCTTGCTCGAAGCCGGGCTAAGGGACGGAAAAATTCACCTGCCCGGCACCCGGAACTACATGTCCCGGGCGTCGGGCGATAGGAATTCCACATACCTGTATGCACCAATCACCTCCCACCACCACAAGGAGGGACATGCCCCCTTCCCCTGAGAGGATTTCTAACACCATGAGCCAATGAAAAAAGGGATTTTTATAATAAATATGTGATAAGATGTGCATGGTCCGGATTAGGCATTATTGTAAGTAACTTTTTGTTTTTATTTTTGTGGAATCTGACAGGTACGCTTTAACTAAAGTGACCTACATGCCTGTGCTGCATTCTCGCCCATGGATTTGATCACTTCCTGGTTTTCTCTCCGAACTGTGACCCTGCTGTTTCCATGGAACTGTGCATGCACTTTCCCCAAATCCACCTTACCAGCATACACAGTACAGACAAAATGCTGTAACTACTTAGCGCATGAGAGTGCAGGTGAACTGACAGCCTGACTCAGTGTATGCCCTAAAGAAAGCCGTACATAAGGGCAACAAGGGGGGAGGATTGGTAAGTGTGTGCATATATACAGTGGCTTGCAAAAGTATTCCCAACCCCCCCTTGACTTTTTCGTATTTTGGTGCCTGGCAACCTGGAATTAACATGGATTGTTTGAGGATTTTAATCATTTAATTTATTTATTGTGAAGCGAACAACAAATAGGACAAAATAACAGAAAAAGTCAATGTGCATTACTATTCACCCCCTAAAGTCAATACTTTGTAGAGCCACCATTTGCGGCAATCATAGCTCCAAGTCGCTTTGGATAAGTCTCTATGAGCGTGCCACATCTTACCATTTTGCCCATTTTTCCTTGCAAAACTGCTCCAGCTCCTTCAAGTTGGATGGTTTGCGCTTGTGAACAGCAATCTTGAAGGAGCTTCCCGGCAGCTAAGTCGGGCTGATCGGGACTATCGCGATAAAATTGTGATGTCCCGATCAGCTAGGGTCCCCTATAGGAGCTATAACACTGCAAAAAAAGTGAAAAAAAAAAGTTAATAAAGGTCATTTAACCCCTTCCCTAATAAAAGTTTGAATCACCCCCCCCCCTTTTCCCATAAAAAAAAAACCTGTGTAAATAAAAATAAACATGTAGTATCACCGCGTGCGTAAATGTCCGAACTATAAAAATATATCATTAATTAAACCGCACGGTCAATGGCGTATGCGCAAAAAAATTCCAAAGTCCAAAATAGCGTATTTTTGGTCACTTTTTATAGCATGAAAAAAAGAAAAAAAAAAGCGATCAAAAATTTTGATCAATACATGAATGGAACTGATAAAAACTTCAGAACATGGCACAAAAAATGAGCCCTCATACCGGCCGGTATGCGGAAAAATAAAAAAAGTTATAGGGGTCAGAAGATGAGAATTTTTAACGTATACATTTTACTGCATGTAGTTATGATTTTTTTCCGAAGTACAACAAAATCAAACCTATATAAGTAGGGTATCATTTTAATCGTATGGACCTACAGAATAAAGATAAGGTGTAATTTTTACCCAAAAATGCACTGTGTAGAAACGGAAACCACAGAAAAGTTACAAAATTAATTTTTTTCTTCAATTTGGTCACACAACTAATTTTTTTTCTGTTTCGCCGTGGATTTTTTGGTAAAATGGCTAATGTCACTGCAAGTAGAATTGGTGGCGCAAAAAATAAGCCATCATATGGAATTTTATGTGCAAAATTGAAAGCGTTATGATTTTTAGAAGGTGATGAGGAAAAAATGAAAATGCAAAAACGGAAAGAGTGAGTCCTTAAGGGGTGGTGTTTTTTCTTTGCCTCTCTCATGCTTTTACTACTTATTATTTTAGCTAAAATGCTATTCTATAACCCCTTAAGGACTCAGCCCATTTTGGCCTTAAGGACTCAGACAATTTAATTTTTACGTTTTCATTTTTTCCTCCTCGCCTTCTAAAAATCATAACTTTTTTATATTTTCATCCACATACTAGTATGAGGGCTTGTTTTTTGCGCGACCAGATGTCCTTTGTAATGACATCACTCATTATATCATAAAATGTATGGCGCAACCAAAAAACACTATTTTTGTGGGGAAAATAAAACGAAAAACGCAATTTTGCTAATTTTGGAAGGTTTTGTTTTCACGCCATACAAGTTATGGTAAAAATGACGTATGCTCTTTATTCTGAGGGTCAATACGATTAAAATGATACCCATTATTATATACTTTTATATTATTGTTGCGCTTAAAAAAAAATCACAACCTTTTTAACCAAATTAGTACGTTTATAATCCCTTTATTTTGATGACCTAAAACTTTTTTATTTTTCCGTATAAGCGGCGGTATGAGGGCTCATTTTTGCGCCATGATCTGTACTTTTTTTTGATACCACATTTGCATATAAAAAACTTTTAATAAATTTTTTATAATTTTTTTTTAATAAAATGTATTAAAAAGTAGGAATTTTGGACTTTTTTATTTTTTTTTCGTTCACGCCGTTCACCGTACGGGATCATTAACATTTTATTTTAATAGTTCGGACATTTACGCATTTACGCGATACCAAATATGTCTATAAAAAATGTTTTTTACGCTTTTTGGGGGTAAAATAGGAAAAAACGGACGTTTTACTTTTTTATTGGGGGAGGGGATTTTTCACTTTTTTTTTACTTTTACTTTTACATTTTTTTACATTTTTTTTTACACTTGAATAGTCCCCATAGGGGACTATTCATAGCAATACCATGATTGCTAATACTGATCTGTTCTATGTATAGGACATAGAACAGATCAGTATTATCGGTCATCTCCTGCTCTGGTCTGCTCGATCACAGACCAGAGCAGGAGACGCCGGGAGCCGCACGGAGGAAGGAGAGGGGACCTCCGTGCGGCGTTATGAATGATCGGATCCCCGCAGCAGCGCTGCGGGCGATCCGATCGTTCATTTTAATCGCGAACTGCCGCAGATGCCGGGATCTGTATTGATCCCGGCACCTGAGGGGTTAATGGCGGACGCCCGCGAGATCGCGGGCGTCGGCCATTGTCGGCGGGTCCCTGGCTGCGATCAGCAGCCGGGATCAGCCGCGCATGACACGGGCATCGCTCCGATGCCCGCGGTTATGCTTAGGACGTAAATGTACGTCCTGGTGCGTTAAGTACCACCTCACCAGGACGTACATTTACGTCCTGCGTCCTTAAGGGGTTAAAGGGGTACTCCGGTGGAAAACTTTTTTTTTTTTATCAACTGGTGCCAGAAAGTTAAACAGATTTGTACTTGGTATGGGGCGATCCACTGTGGAGGTAGCCGGATGGCTTACCTCTGCTTCCGTCCAGGTCCCGGCTCTGTGATTGAGGAACCAGGCTGAACCAGGCTTTATCAATCAAGCGCTGAGTACACAGATCAATGTGGTTCTATGGAACCACATTGATCTGTATGAGGAATCTACTGATTCCTCCTAAAAGTCCCCTAAGGGGACTAAAAGTGTAAAAAAAAAAGTTGAATAAAAAGTTTTTTTTTTAAAACACCCATTAACCCCTTCCATATTAAAAGTTTGAGTCAAACCCCTTTTCCCAAATTCCATATAAAAATATGTAAACATAATAAAAATAAACATGTGGTATTTCCACGAGCGTAAATTATCGAACTATAAAAATATAATGTTAATTAAACCGCACGGTCAATGGTGTACATGTAAAAAAAAATTCAAAGTCCAAAATTCCGTATTTTTGGTCACTTTGTATAACCTACAAAAATATATTAAAAGCGATCAAAAAGTCCCATCAAAACAAATGGGTACCGATAAAAACTTCAGATCACAGCGCAAAAAATGAGCCCTCATACATCCCTGTATATGGAAAAATAAAAAAGTTATAGGGGGGTCAGAAGATGACAATTTTACACATACAAATTTTGGTGCATTTAGTTAGAAATTTTTAAGTAGTAAAATAAAATAAAACCCACATAAATAAGGTATCCTTGTAACCGTATGGACCTAACTAATAAAGACATGGTCTTGAAAGAACCCTGTGGTGCTCTCCCTTCACAGATATAAGATAATAATAATATTCACATGAAGAAAGAAAGGGCACTCACGGTTTTTCTTCCAGTTTAGACTTTATTTCGGAGGGCGTAACAGCAGCGGGACCGCCGTGCAAAACTTTAAGCCACGCAGGACCAGGTAAGGAGCATGTTGGTTATAGCTATTTCGCACCGTACAAGTACAATTGGTGATGCAAAAGAAAAAAAAGCCCTCATATGGGTCTGTATGTGCAAAATTGAAAGCATTATGATTTTTAGAAGGTGATGAGAAAAAAAAACGAAAGTGCAAAAACAGAAAAACCCTGCATCCTTAAGGGGTTAAACCACTCAAGTGTTGCTTTAGCAGTGTGTTTGGGGTCATTGTCCTGCTGGGAGATGAATCTCCATCCTAGCCTCAAATCATGCACAGAGTGGTTCAGGTTTTCTCAAGAATATCCCTGTATTTAGCATCATCCATCTTTCCCTTAACTCTGACCAGTTTCCCAGTCCCAGCTGCTGAAAAACATCCCCACAGCATGATGCTGCCACCACCATGTTTCACTGTGGATGGTGTTCTTTGGGTGATGTGATGTGTTGGGTTTGCGCCAGACATAGCGTTTTCTTTGATGGCCGTAAAGTAAAATTTTAGTCTCATCAGACCAGAGCACCTTCCTCCATACATTTTGGGAGTCTCCCACATGCCTTTTCGCAAACTCACAACGTGCCTTTTTGTTTTTAGCTGAAAGCAATGGCTTTCTTTTGGCCACTCTATGCCCAACTCTATGGAGCGTACAGCTTGTTGTTGTCCTATGTACAGATACTCCAGTCTCTGCTGTGGAACTCTGCAGCTCCTCCAGGGTAACCTTAGGTCTCTGTGTTGGCTCCTTGCCAGCCTGTGAGTTTTGGTGGGCGGCCGTCTCTTGCCAGGCTTGTTGTTGTGCCATGATCTTTCCATTTGGTTATTATAGATTTGATGATGCTCCTGAGGATCATTAAAGATTTGGATATTTTTTTTTATAACCTAACCCTGACTTGTACTGCTCAACAACATTGTCCCTTACTTGTTTGGAGAGTTGGCAAATTTATTAGGAACTGGTCACCTTTTAATACATTTATGCACTCAAAAGGGGCTGTCCGAAGATAAAACCTATTTTTAACTGTCTAATAAAGTGAACATATATTGGTAAATAAAGTTATTTACTACCTTTCTGTGATCTTTAATACTTTCCTTCTGCTTCTAATGTAAACTATGTGCTGTTATCTTCATCAGCCCAACTTCCTTTCTGGTAAGGACACTCTAGCCAGGCATTCAGCCAACAATATCTTTCACCTACAAAACCTTCTTGAATAAACCCCCTCCCACACAATGGGAGGGTGATAGAGTTAGCTGAATTCCTAGTTAGAGTGTACACATGAAGAGTATTACAGGATGTACACCAGGTAAGAAGTTGAGCTAATTAAGTTCACAAAACAGAAAGTTTGCATCAAAAGCATGAAAGGCCATAAAGTAATAAAATACCTTTATTTTTGACCCAGCCCTTGTTGGTAAGGTATCAGGTTTTATCGTGGGACAACCTATTTAAGCAGCTGCCCATAGGCCATGCTTTAAATTAAACTAGCATGTACCTGGAGTAAATTTCAGCTACAACTTAGCTGAATAAGAAACCCCCTTATATCTAACAAGGCATCATTTTTAGGGCTCGTTCCCATGGCAGTCTGTCCCTGTAAATTCATGCCCGTTCTGCAATCCGTTCGATACTTTTGCAAACGGCTGTAAAAAGGATCCCATTGTCAATGGGATTTTTTTTTTTACAGTCCTTTGTCACCCGTTTGCACCCTTTTGTTTCCTATTCAGTTTTTTTTTTTTGCGTGCAGTAATTTTTTTCTCCGTAAAGAAAAACAAAAAACGGAACAAAAATGGTTATAATAAATTTAGCATTGAAGTCTATGGTAAATGGATGAGCCTTTAAAGTCATCCATTTGCATCCATCCGTTTTTACTTCTTAGCATGCTCAGAACAAAAAAATAATTTTTTGGTTTATTATCTGAACAATAACGGATCCAAATGGATGCAAACAGATAACAGTTAGTTTGTCTGTTAAAAGAAAGGTCGGTAAACCTCAATAAGGGGGAGGAGAGCAGGACGGAAGACAACAGCCGTGTGAACCTAGCCTTAAATCTGTTGCTAAAAATAAACGTATCAAATTCTATACTTTTTTTTTTTATGTAGAGGTGAAACTATAATGATAACCAGTGCCGGCTCCCAATTTAAGTGAAAGGGAAAAGCTGTAATACCAGGGTACAACCCCTACCATATGTATGGTATTCTGCCTGGCAAGCAAGAGGGGCACAGCACCATGGCCCTTTCAGTCATCTAACTGGCAGGTGCCAGGAGTCAGAGTCATGCAGATCTGATATTGATTGATGGCCTAGTCTATAGATTTATCATTAATATTTGAGTCCAGTGCCAATTTAATTTATACATTTTCCAGTGGAACTAGTTTATAGAAGTTTGTAAAGGTTCTCTTACACAGTGCAGTTCTGCAGCTAAAACCAGGTGTGAATTAAAATGAATTATACCAGTGGGCCATAGACCTAGAGTGGCATACTCAGTGGCCACGAAAAACAAAAGGATGGGAGGTCTGTAGATACCACAAAGCTACACTTATTTTCTTACTTCACCCTTGCTGGGATAGACGTATTGGGGTTCCATGGGTTCAGACCGAATGCTCTCTAATGTCTATACCTGACCCTCGAAGTCTTCATGACGCACACATGGGGAGTCAAACCAACCCCTAACCTCTCCACTCACAGTACCAGGACTCTCCAGATGGGTTTATGATCACCATTTATGTGGGATTAAATCTGATTGCTATAGACTAGAATCTCCCCTTATCGTTTCTCACCTTAGTAATGATAGACCTAGATGTCTCTGCCTGTCTGCTGAGGGAGTTCATCAGATTTCACAATTGTAAATACTCTCCTCTCTTTTCGCTCCTACGTTCCATTTACCCTCCAGACAACTCTTTACTTGAGAATAAAGCATTTCCTTACATCAGGAGCCGCTACTTTGCCTTCGGTTAGCCCTACTCTTTTTTGTTATCTTACGTGCCATCTTAAAGTTGTTAAACCCATTTATGTCGAAATGGCCCACCATGCAGAGCTTAAAACTAGTACTTATATGAAGGCGTGGGAAATAGAATTGAACTGCACCGGAAGGCCTACAAGTTTACCTAATGCTCTTTGAAAGCCATTTCTCAGGTTGAGGCCATAGTGAAGTCCCACCTTCGGTGGTACTATATGCCCTCTGGATTAAGGTCTATGTACCCCTCCTGTTCGGATTTATGTTGGCGCAGCTGTACGCAAAGTGGCACTCTCTCTCATATTCTATGGTCATGTCCTTAACTGACCGCTTACTGGACAGCAGTTGAAAGACATCTGTACAGTAGTCGGCATTCCTGTCACTAACTCCTCAAATGGCTCTGTTGCTATTTGACCTACAAGTCTTTTCCCCTCAGGAGAGGCAGTTGGTATGCAAAATCATATTGTTGGTCAAGTTAGTCATTACCAGCCACTGGTAAGCCCCCCATTCCTCTGAACTAGCGGAATTAACATCCCTTATGCAACATTATCTATGTGTTGGAGGAGGTTTGGGCGAGGGTCACAGTTAAAGTTTATGCTATGTGGGGTTCCTGGAAATTAAGGGGCACAAACCAAACACCAACTGTTTTCACTACGGCATAATTCCTTTTCCATGTATACATGATTGTGCACTGTATAGTGTGATATGCTTATCTCGTGTTTTGCATTTGCCACTCCACCATAACTGTTTATTTATTTTTCTAAGTTCTGTCTACTATATGCAATCCATCTTTGTTTGAGTTACAGTTTGGATGATCTGCCCTGTTTATTGTTAGCATTTAGCAATCCATCCGAGATCAACCGAATTGCCATGCCTTGAGCATGCCGACTCCACAGTAGGATGATATTGCTTCTGTTAGGCGGTTCCCACTTTGTTATGCTCTGTTTCTTTGTTATTCTGTCATTACTCTACTGATATTGACACTGATTGTAATACGTGTTGCCTGTAATTTGCGAAAAACTTTTGAAATGTAAAATGAATTATATCATAAAAAAGAACAAATGCTTTGTCTGCATTATGATCCATGCCTGGTTTTGGCTTCAATACTGCACTGTGAAAAGCTCCCTAAAATTGACAGTTTCAATTCACACTGTAAATTAGAAATAATGATAACTGAGACAGTTGAATCTTTTTTTAATAAAGCACCAAAGCTCAGGTGTTTTGATTTCCAATAAAAAATAAATATTTATAAACAAAGACATGAGTTCAAGAACTACAATGTTTAAAACTTTCCAAAAAGCACATGCCTGTTAAGTAAAAACCAAGAAAACATATTACAAGAAAAAATTAACTCGTAATTTGTATCGGCTCCTCCTCAGTGAATACATTTACATGGGCTTTAAAAGGAAATTCTCCTTCTGTCCATCAAAACATGAAACAAGTTCTTTAGAACAGTTCAGTCTCCTCTGGCAATGAGATCCTCAATATAGGCGTCCAACTCATCGTCAGTATTTATGTCAATGTCCTAGAATGAAATAAAGAATTTTACGTTTTTTTAAGTTGACATCTGTAATGAGACAAATCATCATCTACAATTAACTTCTGAAGTAGAAAAGCCATATTCATAGGTGCATCTCTTCTTTTGGACCCAAGTTTGATCGTCGCATCTAAAGGGTAAATGCCGGCATTAGCTGTGAGTCCTGGCTGCCTATAGCAACCGGAACCCACTGGGTATGATGCGCGGTCACCTGCTGAGCGCGCGTCATACCTCAGGAGCCCCAAATGGACGTTAGTGACATGCGTCCACTTATTTGGTAATGACTTTGGAACGCTTTCACTTATGAAAGCGATTCGGAGACAGTTTTTTCGTGACATATTGTACTTTATTCTAGATTTTCTAGATTTTACATTTTCTGCTCATACAATAGTCATGCCGCACCAAATTAATTCACATCTACAATATGTCTACTTTATGTTCCCATCATTTGATAAACATTATTTTACTTTTTTAGAATGTTATAAGGTTTATAAGTTTAGCAGTAATTTTTCAGATTTTCAAGAAAATTGCAAAATCAGATTTTTCAGGGACCAGTTCAGTTCTGAAGTGGAATTGAGGTGCATGTGCACAAATCACCCCATTTTATAAACTGCACCCCTTAAAGTAGTCAGAATGACATTAAAGAAGTTTATTAACCCTTTAGGTGTTTCACAGAAATAAAAGCAAAGTGGAGGCGGAATTTAAATTTTTTATTTTTTTGTAGATTTTAATTTAATCTATTTTTTTTTCTGTAACACAGTAGGTGTTGACAAAGAAATACACCCCACAAGATTTATTCCCCGAATTCTGACATATTTAGAAATATCCCCTATGTGGCCTTTGTGCACTATGTGTCTCTCACACAGGCCTCAGACATGAAGGCGTGCTGTGTGGATTTTGGGGCATCCTTTTAGTTTAGGATATTTTGTTGGTATGATATAAAATTACAGGGGCCTTGGGGTGCAAAAATATTTTTGGGAGACAAGTTGACGCTTTCATTGGTACCATTCTGGGGTACATGTGACACTGATCGTTTTTTACTTTATTTTTTATGAGGTGGTATACATAAAAATATCTATTCTGCGGTAGTTTTTTTAGGTCGTTCATCATGCAGTATAAATGACATGTTAACGTTACACTGCAGGTTGATATGATTACGGCGATACCATCTTTATATATTTTTTTTATATTTTAGTTCATTTATGACATACAAACATGATTAAAAAAAAATATATATGTTTTTTAAGCTGTTGTATTCTGTGAGCTGTAACTTATTTTTTCACTGACGCAATTGTGTGAGGACTCTTTTTGCAGGACATGTTGATGTATTTGGGGGGACTATTTTTGGGGGTGTATTATAAACATATATACATTTATTTTATTATTTTTATATTTTTTCAAAAAAAAATTCTTTTATTTTTCACATTTTTATTCTTTATCACTTTATTAAAATTGTATTTTTTTTTTTTACTATTATACACATAATTACTATTATACACATCTGTACTCCATTGAATTATGCCTATGTCTGTCAGTACTGACAGGCATAGGATAGATCAGTTAGGAACTGATCGCTCATGTTGCCATGACAACAGAGGCCAGTGTCAGGCCTTCGGTTGCCATGGCAATCATCGTCACTCTGCTTTCACTTTGCAGAGAACCAATCCGTGACAGAGTGACTGACAGCAGCGTCTACAGGGTTAACTGCGCTCCGATCCTGAGTGCCTGCGGGTGGCCTCCTCCAATGGGGCCCCCCTCACCACCGATCTTTTCACTCAGTGAAGTTCCGGCGGAGAGGGGGAAGGAGGAGACCCCTGGCCAGATCCCTGCTATTGGTCCGCCTGTACTGATGGACCAATAGCAGTGATCGCCGTCCCGGGACTGCTGTGATTGGTCCCTGGCCGGCTTCAGGGAGGCTCAGCTGTGCAGCACAGCTGAGCTCAATAAACTGTCACAGCGCAGAGTTTATTTCCATCAGGTACATGTACGTAATGTTGCGGGAAGTCATCCCTTATCACGTACATGTACCTGATTTTGCATAAAGGGGTTAAGCAAAAAGAAAGGTCTTGAAACCTATAAAAGATACACAATGCCTTAAAAGGATCACATCTCACCTCTTGAACTTTCTGTAACAGAGATACAATGTTGGTCCTTAATTTTTGCAACTTCTCTTCAGATTCTTTGCATTTCTTTTCTGCACTGCGTTGCATCTCTTCAGAGGTTTTTGCGCGGAGGTCAGCACGGTTCTGATAAGAGTTGCACAAGTTCTGCAAGCCCACTTCATACTGCTTAAAGTAATCTTTCTAAAAAAAAAATTAAAAGAGTGAATCCTACATAAATTTGAATAAACAAAAAATACAGGTTTTGGTAAATTTTTTTACTTACTAGTGGAAAAGCTATAAGATCCTCAGCACTCATTGTACTTAGTTCACTCTTCGTTATAGGAAAATTGGGTGGTAAAAAATAACGTAAGCAGTTCCTGAAACAGAAAGAAATTGCATTGCGTCATATTATATTCACCACAAACCCTCATTATCAATTAAATAAAAGTCAAGCTCTAGGCACATTCTCAGTATTATTTTTCTGCTTCCATCTCATTGCTTAATTCAAGCACATGTCCACCAAAATGAGCCCAGTAGTCCTCTTCCATAGGGGTAAGTCTAACGTGCATTGTGGGTAAATTGTTTGAAGGACTTATAAGGGATTACATACAGGAATACATAGGGGATAATTGTATTATAAGTGATAGCCAGCATGGGTTTACTAAGGATAGAAGTTGTCAAACCAATCTAATTTGCTTTTATGAAGAGGTGAGTAGAAGCCTTGACAGAGGAATGGCTGTGGATATAGTGTTTCTGGATTTTGCTAAAGCGTTTGATACTGTCCCTCACAGACGTCTGACAGGTAAGTTAAGGTAAGGTAAGTTAAGTTCCATGTGCTTGGAAACTTTAGTTTGTAACTGGATTGAACACTGGCTCATGGATCGTATCCAGAGAGTGGTGGTCAATGATTCGTACTCTGATTGGTCCCCGGTTATTAGTGGTGTACCCCAAGGTTCAGTACTGGGCCCGCTGCTGTTTAATTTATTTATCAATGATATAGAGGATGGTATTAACAGCTGTTTCTATCTTTGCAGATGACACCAAGCTTTGTAGCACGGTACAGTCTATAAAGGATGTGCATAAGTTACAGGATGACTTGGATAGACTAAGTGTCTGGGCATCCACTTGGCAAATGAGGTTCAATGTGGATAAATGTAAAGTTATGCATCTGGGTACTAATAACCTGCATGCATCGTATGTCTTAGGGGGGATTAAACTGGCAGAGTCACTGGTAGAGAAGGATCTGGGTGTACTTGTAGATCACAGACTACAGAATAGCATGCAATGTCAGGCTGCTGCTTCCAAAGCCGGCAGGATATTGTCATGTATCAAAAGAGGCATGGACTCAAGGGACAGGGACACAATACTCCCCCTTTATAAAGCATTGGTACGGCCTCACCTGGAATATGCTGTTCAGTTTTGGTCGCCTGTTTATAAAAGGGACACTGCGGAGTTGGAAAGGGTGCAGAGACGCGCGACTAAACTAATATGGGGCATGGATCATCTTAGCTATGATGAGCGATTAAAGGAGTTACAATTGTTTAGTCTTGAGAAGAGACGTTTAAGGGGGGATATGATAAACGTATATAAGTATATTAATGGCCCATACAAAAAATATGGAGAAAAACTGTTCCAGGTTAAACCCCCCCAAAGGATGAGGGGGCACTCCCTCCGTCTGGAGAAGAAAAGGTTTAGTCTAAAGGGGCGACACGCCTTCTTTACCGCGAGGACTGTGAATTTATGGAACGGTCTACCTCAGGAACTGGTCACAGCAGGAACAATTAACAGCTTTAAAACAGGGTTAGATACATTCCTGGATCAAAATAACATTAATGCTTATGCAGAATTATAAAACTACATCCCTTTCCCTTATCCCCTTACACCCTTCCCTTCAATTTCCTGGTTGGACTTGATGGACGCATGTCTTTTTTCAACCATACTAACTATGTAACTATGTAACTATGTATGTACCCACCTTTAGTTTTTTAAGCCAAAACAAGGAATGGATTTAAGGTGTTATATATATATATTGTAACAATAGCGCTAAAGAACGGATGTGATGGTGTGCCCAATTCAGCTGCTATACTAAGGTATGAGTTCCCGAATATCATTTCGGTAGATCATGACAGCTGCTGAATGATATGGCCTATTTTTCCACTGCACACAACTTGTTATATATATATATATATATATATATATATATACATAGATACATACAAAAGCAGAGCTCACAGACATACCATCCCCGACAAAGGAAACTGTCTTTCAACTGTCTTTCAATTTCCGAAACGTGTTGAAAGTATTGTGGACCTCCATAGTTACCGTAGTGACGTCACAACATACAGTCCAATGCCACCGGACTAACCACGAACCGAGAAAGTCCCAGTTGAGACGCCGCTGGCCGGGGCATTCTCACGTCACCTCTCAAACCTTTGGACACCAGATTTCCTTTGGACCTAGCAGCTTCAGAACAACTATCACATGATAAACGCATCAAAACCGCAACGTGCAGGTGGGTTCGGAGGAACCGCCTGGCATTTTGGGCTTACAGCCTGAGCAGGCAAAGTAAGTGACCAGCGCAGTAGCAGCCTCCCGGGAAGGGGGGGGGGGGGGGTAGGTACTGGGGTCGGACATTAGGAAGCACTAGTAGGTCAGACGATCCACAGACAAGGAGTAATCTCCCCCAGGTGCCTGTGTCCGGAGAGGATCCTAGAAACAGCTGCAGGAACCGCAGCGGTGCCTGTGTCTCAGCGGGACAAAGAAGCAGAATGCCGGCAGAGGGAAGCACTGGATCACATTGAACATCCCCCCCCCCCCCCCCCCCCGGAAAGAAGGGGAGGAGAAACTGTTGAGGAAATATTAACCCCCAATATACTTACCACAAGGGACCTCAATACTCACCCTGAGGGACCTCCGTACCCAGGCGTCTTCGACCAGCTGGTGCCACCTGCCTTTAGCTGCCATGGCGAACAGGGTCGAATGGGGGACCCGGACCCTAGGTACACCACCAGGCGCTGGCTGCTGGCGAGGAGGGGTTAACGGCCCATCCATGATGCACCGTGCCCCTAGCTCGCATGTGGGGGATCAGGCAGCGCCATGCTCCTGTCGCCCCACGCTAGATAAAACAAAAAAAGGCAGAGAAAGTCTAAACTGAACCTGAAACTAGGAAAAAAAACTAAAGAAAGAGCAGGTCTGGAGAGCTCCAGAGCTGCGTCTAGCCTCCTCTGACACTGAGCTAAAACTGAGTTGCTCAGAGCCAGGAGGCGGGTATATCCTACCGGGAGGAGCCAGCCTTCTTTTGTTTTTTGCCTAGTGTCAGCCTCCTAGTGGCAAGCAGCATATACCCATGGTCCTGTGTCCCCCAATGAAGCGCTCGAGAAATACACATATAAGAACAAAATAACGGACATTAAAGGCAACTTGTGCTACTGGAACTTGGCAACTTGGGCGACTAGGACTTGGCACACCAGGATGTATATGTACATCCTGAGTCCTGTCGCAGGAGCTGCACTCACATCATAGACCACGAGTCCTAGCTGCTACTAGCAGCCAGGGACCGCTGGTAATGGCGGACATCAGTGATCACGCTGATGTTCGCCATTAACCACTCAGATGCAGTAATCAATATTGATTGCGGCATCTGCAGCAATGTGGTAGTTTCAATGGCTGATCAGATCGCCTGTGGCACGACCAGCCAAAATAATCAGATGGGGGTCTCCTCACCTGCCTCCTGCTGTCATCACGGGGCCTTCGAGCAGGCCAGAGATCACAGATAACACTAAATTAGTATTTTAAATCTAAAAAGATAAATTAATAAATAGTCCCCTGTGGGGACTAAAAAAAATAAATCTGAAAATGTAAAGTGAATAAGTCCCTCCCCCAAGAGAATAACATTTTAAAATAAAATAAAAAAAAAAAAAAAAAAGTAATCAAAAAGTCACATACGCAAACGTGGAACCAATGAAAACTACAAATCACAGCACGACAAATAAGCCTGCATGCAGACCCATATACGAAAAAATGTCAAAGTTATAGGGAATAATAATTATAAGAATAGGGCAATTTTAAACATACTATTCTTTAAACATACTCAAAGGTTTATTTTTATTTTTTACAGCAGTACAATAATAGTAAAGTGTGTAAAGATGGGTATCATGGGGGTGTGTGCGGACTTTTAGAGTACTTTTCAGGGCTGAAGTAAATTGGTGTGGGTTAGTGTGTTAAGGACGGAAGCTGCGACTTTTGTGCAACTTTCAGAGAAAAGTTGCACATCATGAATCAATCACCACTGCATAAAACTAGTCTAAAGCACTGCACATGGTAGTTCACTTTCATATATGATTTATAGCAAAAGTCACACAAAAGTTGCAGGAGAAGTGACTGAGACTTTTGATGCAACAATTTTAAAAAGAAAAAAAAAAAAAGAAAAAAGATCTAAAAAGCTTGATGAATTCCCCTCAGTGACTACATTTGGGTCATTTTCCTAGTGTACACATGCTTGTAATTGGATCCAAAAGCACGGCACACAACACGTAACTAGCTTACACCATATGGGTCATCAGAAAACAGAGAGCTGCAAAGAGAAGAAGCACTGAACTGGTGGCAACGGCTGTAGGGACGACACAAACCGTAGTCAAGTAAGACCAGATACACTTAAATGGAGTACTCCAGCGACAATTCACTTATCCTATCCACAGGATAGAGGATAAAGTAGCTGATCACAGGGGGTCCGACCGCCGGGACCCCTGCGATCTCCAGGACCCCGCATTTTTCCCTGAGGGGCGCGTGTTGTCTACCAGTAGATGGCACATGATCAATTTATTTCTATGGGAGTGCCAATGATGCCCGAGTTCTGTACTCTGCCTTTTTGATGCTCCCATAGAAATGAATGGAGCCCGTGCCATCTGGAGCCCATGCTCCTCATTGAGCACCGGGTCCCGACTCGGAGATAGTGGGTGTCCCAGCAGTCGAACCCCTCGTGATCAGCTACTTATTCCATATCCTGTTCATTTTTGCCATAGTTCTCCTCTAAGGGTAGGGACATGTGCTGTATTTCGCTGCTTATTTTGCTGCATATTTTCCACAGCTGATTTTGCTACTCATTGACTTCAATGGGTAGGAAAATATACAGCAGCAAAATACAGCACATGTGACCCTACCCTTAGTCTGATAGGCGGCTAGACTCCACAGCCATAGAATGTGATGCTGTATGATGCCATCATGGGGACACAATTTTGAGCAGCACAGGAAACAGACTGCAATCATGTTGTGTTGTTTCTGGTATATAGTCTCTGAACTTCAACTTACCGAAGCACTTGAGTAAGTTGTTCCACAGGAGCAAGGCAAGCACTTGGCTCTGTTGTATCTGGCTCTATTCGGGTGTTATCAGAGGTAGAAGGCTCTGCCTGTTGGGTATCCGGTGTCTCTCGTTCTGGTGACGGTGGCCTCATGAGTCTCACATCATCACTACCTTTCTCTACCCTGAAATCACATATTATTATGTACATTTATAGTGTTGATCAAAAACAGGATGTATTTTAAAAATTTTGATATATTTATCGATAGCAATATGAAAAAAAAAAAAATTGGTAAACCTGGCTAAACACCCCCACTCTAGTCAGTGCTTACTGATGCCTAAATAGACCTTTTGGTGTGGGTGGTAGGGAACCTCTCACTAATATTAAGGGTATGTTCACACTACGGATTATGAACGGAATCTCCGCTCGCAGAATTCAACGAGCAGAGATTCCATTCTGGCGGTAGGACTGCGCGGCACTGCACCATCACCATTGAGGGCTATGCCGTGTTCGCGGACTTCCGCGCAAAGAATGAACATGTTCTTTCTTTGCACGGAACAATTTCAGCGGCTGAAATTCCGCAGTGTGAACGGGTCTCACGGAAACCCATTCACACTGATGTTTATGTTCACAGCATGTAATTCCGTTCGTCAGCGGAATACCACAGGAATTACGTAGCGTGAACATACCCTACCTCTAACTAATATTGGTTAACCTATATGTTTAGTGCTGATATGTCTATTTATTGGGCTGAGAGTTATGGCAGAGTTATGGCAGAACAAGCTCCCTACTGCTGCTGCCGTAGCTCTGTGTATCCCCTTGTGACTGCCAAGGAGAAATCCACATATACGAGCAGACACACAGAGCTACGGCAGCAGCAGCAGGGAGTTCAATCTGGCTTAACTCTGCATGTGCTGGCAGTGCAACCGCGGCATCAAATACGCTGCGGATGTGCTCCAGTGTAAAGGTATGCTAAGGGAAAACCCCAGCAGGAAACTTGCAGAAGACCGACCCAAGTGAACGTACCCTAAGGCTGCACTTCCACAGTGCAGTTTTTGCTGCAGCTTTGAAGCCAAACTTAGGTGTGGATCATAATGACTGCAAAGAACAGATGCCACTCCTGTTTTCAGATGGTTTAAAAAAGCAAAAAAAATAGTAGCATCTGTTCTTTAACCCTTTCCCGCTATAGGGCATATGGGAAGGGGGACCAGCATCAGAGTGGGATTGTGACATTAGCCAGGAGCCTCATCTAATAGCCTGCAGCGGCAATGGCCACTGCTAGGCTGTTAATGCTTTAGAACCTGCAGTCAAAGCTGATCGCAGGACCTAAAGCCAGTCACTGTTTGTTGGCGGTTGGTGAAAGGTGCTGATCGGGATCACTGCAAGATAATCACAAGGTCCCAAAGGTCCCAGCTTACATGACGACCTGGCGGTCCCTACTTGCCTCCATGCTGTATGATGTCTTCTCTGCCTGCTGTGGCAGTGCAGAGAACAACGATTAATGTTGTGCAATAGTACAGCATTGAACAGTGTTAGCAATCTAATGATTGCATGTTATAGTCCCCCCCCCCCCCCCCCCCAAAAAAAAAAAAAAAAAAAAAAAGCATAATAAAATGTAAAAGAAAAAAGAAAGTAATAAATGTGAATTAATCCCCTTCCCAATAAAAGTTTAAATCACCCCCCTTTTCCAAATAAAATAATTTGAAAAAATAAACATATACATATGCGGAATTGCCAGAAATTCTTAAAAAAATGTTTAACATAAAACTTGATCTAAACAATAGATCATTCTCTTTAACGTTCCCTCTACTCTTCTGAAAAAGTGCAGGCGTATATCTTTGCAGCATGACGTTTCCTGCTTATTATGATTGTTACAGGGGTTAAATCAGAAATAAAACATGTAACTTGTTAAAACTGGACAAGAGGCAACAATACATAGTTTATAGTCTAATAGTTTATATAGGAAACACTACCATCGATCACGTGGCGTCGTATCTGTTGGCACATAATCAAACTTCACTTTCCAGCGAACAGCATGTTTTCCAGCTTCTACAGCAGTAACACGTCCTGTGAACCACTCCTTGTTTACGCGCACTTCTACATGTAAACCTTTATCTGAAGAAAATTCAAAGGATTAACAGCTAAATGGTCATTGTCATTAGAAAGCAAGTTCCACTGCTTCAATAGTTAATGTGACAACAAGCATCTTTCCCCAAAAAATTATATGTATGTACTAAAATGTAACCTATTTTTGATTGAGTATTAACCCAAACGTAATTTTACAAATGGAATAAATGGTTGCTAAGTAAACAAATCTAACAGTACTCTACTGAATAAATGTTGATCAGTTAAATACTTTTTACTCGACAAAGGCCGCGTTCCCACATGCAGGTAAGTGCAAGCGGCCTTAATCGCACCCCAATGTGTTCACCAATGATGTTGCAGGGATTACCGTAACTACTGGTGAACATATGGGGGGGTCTAGTTTTAGCCGTGTGAGGGGACAAGGCAAAATGGAGAAAGAAAAGAAAGAAAAACAGGAATGCATACATTCAAAGTTTCATCAGTTACCTTTCTGTGCTGCTTTAGTGGATACAATATCATCCACATCTGGGCTGTCCAACTGCAATGATTGCAATGACACATTTGAGTCATGAGAAGAGTCAGAGAGTGCATGCAGAACCTGCTCAAAAAAATACAAGACATGATATGTGGTGAGTAATATAAAGTGAGCCATACTCAGCTTATTGGTTCATAAACAAGTACATTTGGTTATTTTCTAATATTTCTGGTAGTTATTGTAAAACGTAAATGAAATCCAATTAAAGGAAAACTGTCAGCAAGTTCACCCACACTAAATCTAATACATTGGGTTATAGTGTGGGTGAACAGAAGTCCATACAGGGGTCACTTACATTTTTTTTGTTGGGTTGCCGCAGAGTTTTCTTCCTGTAATTCACCCCCTTTAGATGCGCTCTGCAGGCAGGTCCCCCACCGGCAGTCATACTTTGGGTCCCGGAGGAAGGGGCCTAAGCCCTCCCCCTTAATCGCATATGCATTTTCTTCAACTCCACATCCTAGTGAAGTGTAGTCACATGCCCCCTGAGCGCAGGCGATGAAGATTTTACGCAGCTGTCAAGACCTGATGACGTGAGAGCTGTGTGTCCCTGGGGAGCACTCTGCGCAAGGTAACTGCGCATGCGCCGGGCCCTCGCTACTCCGGACTTCTGTTGAGCACTCCCCAAGGACGCACAACTCTCATTTCATCAGGATGTGACCGCCACGTAAATACTTCAGCGCCTGCGCTTTGCATGCAGAGCGAAGCCCTCAGGGGGCGTGTGACTACACGTCCCTAGGACATGGAGTTGAAGAAAATGAATATGTGATTAAGGGGGAGGGCTTAGGCACCTTCCTCCGGGACCCAAAGTATGACTGCCGGTGGGGGACATTCCTGCAGGGGGACTTTACAGGACAAAAACTTGTCTGAAACCCAACAACCCCTGTATGGACTCCTGTTCACCCACACTATTACCCAGTGTATTGGGTTTAGTGTAGGTGAACGTGCTGACAGTTTTCCTTTAAACGATGTTCCTGATGTTTCAGTAGGAATTTTAGAGTATAGGTATTTTTTTTGTTTTTGTGGGGGGGGGGGGGGGCTTGGGGGGAGGGCCAGTGCAGTTTACATGTTATCTTCATTCTGTAGGTCAATACAAATTACAATGATACTCATGTACAGTTTTTATGTTATACTATAAAAAAATTCTAACTTTTTTAAACAAAATAATTAATTATAATTGCCTTTTTGTCATCCCCTAAAACTTTTTTATTTTGCTGTCTAAGAGGCAGTTTGAGGCCTCATTTTTTACACAGCGATCTGTAGTTTTTATCTTTACAACAACTTTCGCATGTGACTTTTGATTACTTTTTTTTTAATATAACTTTTTTTCTGAGATGTGAGCAAAAAAAAATCTGCATTTTGGACTAGTGTTTATTGTTTACCATATGGGATCAGTAATGTTACATTTTAATAGTTCAGACAATTCTGCATGCCTTTATACCATTATATACCATTTCATTTTTTAGAAAAATGGGAAAAGGGAGGTGATTTGAATTTTTATTAGGAAAAGGGTGTCTGTGGCAGACCAAGAAAATCGATCGCCCCCTAAGACCACCCCTTCCCCTTGGAGTGCTGATCGGAGAGATGGCAGGCACCACTCCTGTCACAAAACAACATCAGAAGGATTTCTGAGGTCAGCCATTCATTATAAGGGTCACCTTCTCGCTGTCTGCACTCGCCTAATACGGTAGCTTTACTGCACTGCATGATGTACATGTATGGCACAGTGCACCAAGTACCAGGTAGTCATGCCATTAACATTAATGACACAGTGAATTACATTTTTACCTACTTACCTTCTAAAATTCATAAATATTTCAATTTACAGATCCATACGAGTTTTGTTATTTGTAATATTTGGGGGGCTTCTTTGTTATGTCATTCACAGTTTTCAGCTTGGCATGATTAAGACAATACCCAAATTGTATAGTTTCTGTCATGTTTTAATTAATTAAAATTAATGTTTTAAAATGGCAACCATTTGGCCAAAATCTGATTTTTGATCACTCTTTTTTTCCACTTCTGGGATTTGAAAATGACCAAATTACAGAATTTCTGCAGTTTCTGCGTGCATGCCATTCACTGTGTGGGTTCAATAATATTATATTTTTGTAGTCTGGACAATTCTGCAAGGGTCCTAGCGACGTGGAGTCACATGCCCCCTGAGCGCTGTGTTCTGTATACAGAGCGCAGGCGCTGAAGATTTTACACAGCTGTCACGTCCTGATGACGTGAGAGCTGTGTGTCCCCGGGGAGCACTCTGCGCAGTGTAACTGTGCATGCGCCGGGCTCTCGCTACTCCTGACTTCTGTTAAGTGCTCCCCGGTGACGCACAGCTCTCACTTCATCAGGACGTGACAGCCACGTAAAATCTTTGGCACCTGCGCTCTGCATTATGAAGATAAGGGTGATTAAAACTTTGAATATGAAAGCGGTTCATTTATCAGGCAGTTACCAGGACCTTTATGAGCCATTAATAGATGGCTCACGCAAAACAATGCAGGACAGATACAGGGAGATCTTTGCTCTATTGATGGTGGGCGGTGCATTATCGGCAAGGTAATTGCTGATACCAATAACGTCCAAAATTGTGAATATCGGCCGAAAAATATCGGCCAAACCGATAATCGGTTGATCTCTAGTACTGACTGGCATTTTTCAAAGCTTTAGATATGTTTTCATATCCTTTTCCATCCCAGGGAAGCATCAGCATCAAGCCTGCTCAGTCCACATGTTAGCCAACAAACTCATTGGCCCAAATTTATCAAACTGTGTGAGAGAAAAAAAATTGAGTGATTTACCCACAGCAACCAATCACAGCTCAGCTTTCACTTTACCAGAGCTCTTTAGTTGAGCTGTGATTGGTTGCTGGGGGAAAAATCACTAATATTTTCTATCACACAGTTTGATAAATCTGGACTATTTATACAGACATTAATTGCAATTTAAAGGCACATCTGTAAGAAATTAACCTGTGTATCACCTTGAGTCTGTCACAGGGCCAAACATTCAGGTGTATGTAAATTTTTGATCAGGGCCATTTGGGTGATTTCTGTTATTATAATTTAAAAAAGGAGGAAAACAACTATGTGACAATAAATACATTTATACTTTTACTACCTCAAATAAAAATAAGCACAAAAAGACCAGTCTGACATGGTAATAATATGGCCATATTTTCAGAATTACAGTCAAGTCTCAGTCTGACTGTAGTTCTGATGACCCCAAGTTGACAGCATGATCGTGATCTAGGATTAAGTGCATCTGGGATGCTGTCAATTTTGGTCATTACACCAGCCATTGGGCTGGAAATTGCAGCCATAACCCTAACGTAAAAATGTGGCTGTATTATCCTCATGTGTGTCCAGCTTAAAAGTCAAACTATATTGCAATTCTCTAATAAATAAGCAAACGTTCATAAAAAGATAATTTTGATTATTTACTACCTTAACAACTTCTTCATTCAGATCTTTTTTCTCCCGTTTCACTACAATTAGCTTTGATCTTTTAGCCTTTTCAGGTTTCCGAGAAGAGACTGGCTCCTTCTCCTCCTCCTCCTCCTCCTCTTCTTCTTCTTCCTCATCATCAATCACTATCTGCTGTGAACTTCTCTTTCGCCCACTGCTTACCTGATTTTAGAATCAAAATAATAATGAATAATATAGTAAGATGTAAAGACATAAGCTGTTAGAGGATCACTTTTCTTTTAAGTAGGCTTGTACTATAATCTTTGATGGGATCGGAGGTAAAAAAAAAAAAAAAGGTATCTGAGGCAAGGAAAATAAAGGATTAATTCACATCTTGTTGCAGTTGCTCAATGCATTTTCTTGCATGAATGTAGAACTAGATCCAAAATTAAGAAGTATAAGGCTATAGGGCAGTTATGGCGAACCTATGGCACACCGAGCCCCCTCTGTGGGCATGCGGCCATAGTTCGCCATCAGCCCATTCGGGACATCCCTGTGTCCCGAAAGATCTTTTCGGGACACAAGGATTCCCCGGTTACCTTTCTATGGCCCCGTGTTAACTTTCAAAAGGCAGGGGCCGCTGGGAGGAAGCGCACGCAGGGACGTCACTGATGTCCCGGGCGTGCGCCCATAGCTACAGCAGAGCGGAGCAGCGAGGAGGAGGACGCGCGCGCATGGTAAGTTACCTGTATGTTGCATGCCATCTTCAGTGTTCTGACCGCCACTCTTCCGATCCCGGGACCTACTGCTATGGCCTGTAGGCCATAGCAGTAGATTGTGACCCCGGAGCGTTGGTCGGAACACTGAAGTGGGCAGTACACGGAACACTGAAGTGGGCAGTACACAGGCATACAGCCTCCAGCCATACACTGTATATGGCTGAAGGCTGTATGTCTGTGGGGGAACTATACTGCATCTAATGTTGGGAACTGTACTGCACCTAATGTTGGGAGCTATACTGCACCTAATGTGGGGGGACTTATACTGCCAGCCTAATGTGGGGGAACTGTGCTGCCAATCTAATGTGTTTGGATCATTGAACTCTGTTGTGTTCTTTTAAAACAAAAGATGTTAATTAGTTATGGCAACTGTATGAGTTGTTTTTTCTAAACTTGAACCTCGGTATTCTGATTTAATTGCTGTGCTGGCACTTTGAGGGAAAAAAAAGTTGGCTTGCATTGCAGTTTGGGCACTCGGGCTCAAAAAGGTTTGCCATCACTACTATAGGGCGACTTTGATCATGTTACGTCACATGTAATGTTAGTGAATGGTGTCGTATGCTACATATTGTGACTTTTTTCAATGGTTTTTTGACATCAGTGAACTTAATTCAAGTTGCATGCGACTGTGACTTTGCTGCTTCTCAGTTATTTTGCCATTTTCAGTCAAGTTGCAAGACAGCAAGTCCCACAAAATATTTTGGCTGCAAAAGTTGAATGAGACTTGCTCTTGTGCAACATGTGTAGCCCTAGCCTAAAGATTTTCCTTCCGCATGCTTAGGATTAAGTTCTTGATTTGACTAAAGGTAAAAAAAATAATAATAATAAAAATAAAAAAAATAACTGTTCACAGATATAACTAAAGTAACTATCCAAAACCAAAAATTTATATTTTCTTCATTATTTTAGCCCTAGTTTACCTCATTAGGCACTTTAAAGTTTCTAACACATAACTTTCAGATAGACAGGCTATTTATAAGTCTTATAGGGGAGATTTATCAAAACCTGCCCTAAGGAAAAGTTGCTGAGTTGCTCATAGCAACCAATCAGATCGCTTCTTTCATTTCTCAGAGGCCTTTTCAAAAATGAAAGAAGCAATCTGATTGGTTGCTATGGGCAACTCAGCAACTTTTCATCTGGACAGGTTTTGATAAATCTCCCCCATGGTGCTCATACACTTTCTACTAAAGTCAGAGTGACAGATTATTTTCAAGAGTGTAGTCACACATACAGTATCCTGCACATATTTGATGCGCAGGATTTGAAGCTGTGTTCAGTCATTTAGTTTACATTGAACTCTGCACCATAAAATCTGCAGCTTCAAATCCTGCGCATCAAATATGTGCAGGATACTGTATGTGTGAATAGACACTTAAGGTAGGGTCACACGAAGAGCATCCACAGTGAATTTCATACTGCAGATATGCTGACATCAGTCACAAGAGCGAGCTCCCTGCTGCAGCTGGGAAATCTGCCACTATGAGCATATACATAGAGCTACCCAGCAGAAACAGGGAGCTCGCTCTTGTGACTGCCATCGGCACATCTGCAGCAGGACATACGCTGCAGATGCGCTCTATGTGGCCCTACCCTTAAGCAGTAGTTTTTAGGGATGTAAGAAAAAAATCGATTCTCGCGATAATCGCGATTTTTCATTTGCCGAAACAGAATCGATTCAAAATATTTTTGAATCGATTCTTTTAGGGATGTGGAATTTTCATCTGCGGACGCCCGAGACAGCATGTCATGTCCCGGGCATCAGGAGATAAAAGTTCCACATTTGTGGAGCCGGGCAGGCCGGATCTGACACGGCGTCGCTCTGGGTGTATGGAGCGGGCTCCGACTCGTGCCCGCTCCGTACTATGCGACCCCCGGCTGATTTCAGTAGCCGGGGCCGCCGCTAATAGCCAGCATGCGGCAATCGCCGCGGCTGGCTATTAAAGGAGTATCCGGTGCGCACTTTTCTCATTTTATCCTATCCAGGCTGCAAAATAAAACGCACTTTATCTTACCTGCCAACGAGCCCCCGGAGCTCCGGTACAGGTGTTCGGTCCCCGGGCTGTATTCTTCTTACTTCCTGTTAGTCCGGCACGTCACATGGAGCTTCAGCCTATCACTGGCCGCAGCGATGTCCCGCCTCCGCTGGTGATAGGCTGAAGCTCCATGTGACGTGCCGGACTAACAGGAAGTAAGAAGAATACAGCCCGGGGACCGAACACCTGTACCGGACTGTACCGGAGCTTCGCGGGCTCGTTGGCAGGTAAGATAAAGTGCGTTTTATTTTATTTTGCAGCCCGGACGGGATAACATGAGAAAAGTGAGCACCGGAGTACTAGATCGCCGCTGTCAAAGCTGACAGCGGCGTCTATTGGGATCTATGAATGCTCCCAGGTGGGCGATATATCGCGATGTATCGTCACCTAGACGGTATCGCGATATATCGGGATATATCGAATCGCCACACTGGTATCGCGATTCGAATCGAATCGCCAAATTCTTGGCGATTCACACCCCTAGTAGTTTTACTCTGCTGAAACCTACTTAGTGTGATCCCTGCTGCAGACTAAAGACAACCATAAAAAAATGGAATAGTAAAAATATTTGTTTTTGCAGGTCCTCCCAAAGAGACCATGGATCACTGAAGCAAAGCCATAGTGTGCTTAAAAAGGGTACTCCGGTGGGATACAATTTTTTTTCTAATCAACTGGTGCCAGAAAGTTAAACAGATTTGTAAATTACTTTTATATAAAACATTTTTTCCCAGTCTGACCACAGTGCTCACTGCTGACACCTCTGTCAGGGTCCGGAACTGTCCAGAGCAGGAGAGGTTTGCTATGGGTGATTAGTTCCTGACACGAACAGAGATGTCAGCAGAGAGCACTCTAGTCAGACAGAAAAGAACTATAGAACTTCCTCTGGAGCATACAGCAGCTGATAAGTACTGGATATGAAGTAATTTACAAATCTGTTTAACTTTTTGGCACCAGAACACATAATGTAAGTCTTTATTTACGTATACAATAACTTCTTAGGGACAACGGACATAAAATGTACATCTTGGTATCCTGGTACTTAAAGGGGGACTTTCAGGGGACTACAGAGGAAATTCTTTTCTTTTTGGATTTCTTTTCTGTCACGACCACAGTGATCTCTGCTGACACCTCTGTCCATTTTAGGAACTGTCCAGAGCAGCATATGTTTGTTATGAGGATTTTCTCCTTCTCTGGACAGAGGTGTCAGCAGAGAGCACTGTGCTTGTGACAGAAAAGATATCCAAAAAGAAAAAAGAACTTCATGTGGAGCATACAGCAGCTGATAAGTACTGGAAAGATTAAGATTTTTTAATAGAAGTAATTTACAAATCTGTTTAACTTTCTGGCATCAGTTGATTTAAAAAAATAAATAAAATAAATAAAAGTTTTCCCCCGGAGTACGCCTTTAACCTCTTAAAGGACGCAGGGCGTACCTGTACGCCCTGCGCCCGGTATTTAAAACGGGGTCACGCCGTGACTTCGAGTCATACCGGGTCGGTCCTGGCGGCTTATGATAGCTTAGCAGCTTATGGGACCCTGGGCTAATAGCATGCGGCACAGATCGCTGTGCCGCGTGCTATTAACCCTTCAGATGCGGCGATCAAAGTTGATCGCTGTGTCTAAAACTAAAGTAAAATCTTCCTGGCAGTTCAGTCGGGCTGATTGGGACTATCACGATAAAATCGCGATGTCCTGATCAGCTAGGACGCGAGCAGAGGCCCCCTTACCTTGCTCCGTCGCGTCCGATCAGGGTTTGATTGCTCCAAGCCTGAGCTACAGGCTTGAGCAATCAACCCCCTATTATGCTGATCCATGCAAAGCTATGGCTTTGCAGGGATCAGGGTAAAAGATCAGTGTGTGCAGTGTTATAGCTCCCTATGGGAGCTATAACACTGCAAAAAAAAAAAAAAAGTGGAAAAAAGTTTATAAAAGGTCATTTAACCCTTTCCCTAATAAAATTTTGAATCACCCCCTTTTCCCATAAAAAAAAAAATAACTGTGTAAATAAAAATAAACATATGTGGTATCGCCGCATGCATAAATGTCCGAACTATAAAAATATATTGTTAATTATACCGCACAGCCAATGGCGTACGCGCAAAAAAATTCAAAAGTCCAAAATAGCGTAATTGTGGTCACTTTTTATATCATGAAAAAAATGAATAAAAAGCGATCAAAAAGTCCAATCAATACAAAGGGTACCGATAAAACACGGCACAAAAAATGAGCCCTCATACCGGCCTGTACGCGGAAAAATAAAAAAGTTATAGGGGTCAGAAGATGACAATTTTTTACTTATACATTTTACTGCATGTAGTTATGATTTTTGTTCAGAAGTACGACAAAATCAAACCTATATAAGTAGGGTATAATTTTAACCGTATGGACGTACAGAATAAAGATAAGGTGCCATTTTTACCGAAAAATGCACAGTTTAGAAATGGAAGACCCCAAAAATTACAAAATTACATTTTTTCTTCAATTTTATCACACAATGATTTTTTTTTTCCGTTTCGCCGTGGATTTTTGGGTAAAATGACTAATGTCACTGCAAAGTAGAATTGGTGGCACCAAAAATAAGCCATCATATGGAATTTTATGTGCAAAATTGAAAGAGTTATGATTTTTAGAAGGTGATGAGGAAAAAATGAAAATGCAAAAACCGAAAAACGCTGAGTCCTTAAGGGGTTAAGGCACCAGGACGTACATTTACATCCTAAGCGGCAGCTTGACTATGAGTGATGACTGCTATCATATTGGTTTTATGCAATGCACTTTATGGTTAAACTGACATGTTCTCTTTATTCTATGGGTCAGTATGATTAAAATGATACCCTTGGTTACATGCTTTTCTATTACTGTATTGCTTTTAAATAAAGCCAAACTTTAACACAAATACAGTATCTCACATAAGTGAGTACATCCCTCACATTTTTAAAAACTATTTTATTATATCTTTTCATGTGCCAACACTCTCTAATAATTGTCACTGGAAAATGCTACATGGCAAACCATGGTTCTCTGAGGATATATCAAATAAAAAAATAAAGAATTCTTGCTCTTCGTAAAGATGGCCTAGGCTATAAGTAGATTGCCAAAAACCCTGAACCTGAGCTCCATACAGCGGTTTTACAGGTCAGGTTTCATTTAGAACAGACCTCACCATGGTCGACCAAAGAAGTTGATGCAAGTGCTCAGAGTCATATAAAGACATTGTCATTGCTGCAGAGGCTGAAGTGGTGGTGGTGGTCAGCTTGTCAGTGCTCAAACCTTACACCGCACAATGATTCAAACTGGTCTGCATGGTTGTCATCCCAGAAGGAAGCCTCTTCTAAAGATGAAGCACAATACAGCCTGCAAACAGTTTGCTAAAGACAAGCAGACTAAGGGCATGGATTACTGGAACCATGTCCTGAGGTCCAATGAGACCAAGATAAACTTTTTTGGTCCAAATGGTGGCAAGCATTTGTGATGGCAACCAGTTGAGGAATAGGAAGATGTGTTTCTTGCCTACAGTAAAGCATGGTGGTGGGAGTGTCATGGTTTGGGGCTGCTGGCACTGGGGAGCTACAGTTCATTGAGGGAACCATAAATACCTACATGTTCTGTGACAAACTAAAGCAAAACATGATCCTCTCCCTTTGGAGACTGGGCCGCAGGGCAGCATTCCAACATGATAATGACCCCAAAGACACCTCCAAGATGACCACTGCCTTGCTTAAGAATCTGAGAGTAAGGCTGCTTTCACACTGTGAAATAGATGCAGTAATTTTCCGCCACGATGTCCCGTCACTATATAATGCCCGTAATGAATTACGGGCATATGCGGGTGCAAACAGGCAGTTACAAAACCCCATAGGCTGCAATGCAATTTAGTCACGGCTGTCAGGGGTTTTGTAACGGCCGGGTTTCGCCGATATAGTGACGGAACTTCTGGCGGAAGTTCCTAAACGGAACTATTTCACAGTGTGAAAGCAGCCTAAAGGTGATGGACTAGCCAAGTAGGTCTCAATACCTAAACCCCATTAAGAATCTGTGGGGTATCCTCACACGAAAAGTGGGGACGCACAAGGTCTCTAACATCCACCAGCTCCATGATGTCATCATGGATGAGTGACAACCTGTGAATGTCTGGTGAACTCCATGCCCAAGAGGCCTAAAGGACATCTGCAGCAAAAGACAACTTATCCCCTATCCACAGCATAGGGGATAAGTGTTTGATTGCGGGGTCCGACCGCTGGGACCCCCGCGATCTCCTGCACGGGGCCACGGCTCTCCCATGCAGGAGGCATGGCGGCCGCAGCGTGATGTTGCTGCCGACATGCCTCCTCCATGTATCTCTATGGGTGAGGCAGGGAGGCATATAACTGTAAGGGGAGGGGGCATGGAGGGGGGTACCGTTTACCTCAGAAAGGTCGAAGCTGCGCGCATTAGCCGCTCACATAGAGCAGCAATGCGGGGGCCCTGTTTGGGAGATCGCGGGAGGACCCTCCGTGATCAGACACTTATCCCTTATTCTGTGGATAGGGGATAAGTTGTCTATTGCTGCAGATGTCCTTTAAGGTAGTGCTGGAAAATAATGGTGGCCACACAAAATATTGACACTATTGGCCAGATTTATCAAACTGTGTGAGAAAAAAAATAAAGTGATTTTCCCACAGCAACCAATCACATCTCAGGTTTCACTTTACCAGAGCTAATTAGCTGAGCTGTGATTGGCTGCTTTGGGAAAATCACTCCACTTTTTCTCTCACAGTTTGATAAATCTGGGTCTATGGGTCCAATTCAGACATTTTCACTTAGAGGTGTACCCACTTTTGTTGCCAAGGTGACATTAGTGGGAGTGTGCTGAGTTATTTTGAGGGGATAGCAACATTAAACAGTGTGCTACATTGTAAAGTATAGCGTGCTCAACCTGTACATCAGTGCCACTTCCTCAATATTTTCACAGGAAAACATATAATACAAGATTTACAAAAATGTGAGGTGTGTACTCAACTTAAGACATACTGTAAGTATGTTAACAATTTCTCTATTCTGACCCCCTACAACTTTCTTATGTTTCCATATACGCATTTGTAGGAGAGCAAATTTTTTGCACCATGAACTGAAGTATTTATCGGTACCATTTTTGCATATATGTTGCTTTTTTTAATTACTTTTTATATCTTTTTTTTTTATGGGATGTGACCAAAAATCAGCAAATTTGGACTTTTTGTGTTTAAGCTATTCATCGTACGGGATCATTACCATAACATTTTAATAGTTAGGACATTTCCGCACGTGGCGATACCAAATGCTTGCTTATTTTATTTTTTACAATTTTTTATTTGTAAAGTGGGAAGAGAGGGCGATTTATTTTTTATTAGGGGAGGGGCTTATTCACATTTATAAAAACTTTTTATTACTGGAGCAGGTGAGCAGAGCTTTGGCCTCCATCTTTACTTATCGAAACCCCCTGATCATGCTGCAGGTGGTCCGATTAATCTCACAACTTTCCTCTAATGCTTAAGATGCCGTGATCAGTACTGATGGTGATAGTAGTGGGAAGCGGACATCGGTATCACACATGTGCCATGTGTGCCGCTGAATGCACCTCTTTGCTGATGACATTTTACTAAGCAGGCTAACCAATCCCAGCAATGCTCTCTCAGAGATGTCAAATCAGCTGCATATTCTCCGTCTGGTGAACACCGAAGGTACCAGATGTCATCGGCGAATGAGCATTACAGCATTTGATCACAGTTTTGATAATTATTCCATATACACTCTCCCCACTCTCTCCCTCCCAAAGGGCAGGGGGAGAGAGGATGGAGGGTTTAAGACATAGGCCCAGATTTATCCAACTGTGTGAGAGAAAAAAATAGAGAGTGATTTTCCCAAAAGAACCAATCACAACTCAGCTTTCACTTTACCAGAGCTCGTTAACTGTCAGTTATTGTTAAATCAAAAATTTTTCTCACGCAGTTTGATAAATCTGGGCCATAGTGTGCACATCTAGTTGATTACTCTCTTTTTTGTGTAATGGTACAGCGTAATGAGGTGTTATATTGTGCCTGCTTTTTAGATTTTTAAAAATGCCTATAGCACCCAGATTCCTATGGGCACCATTATTTTTTCTGTACACAGGTTTCGATAAATCTCCCCCCGAAAGATTTTTTTATATTCTTAATGGGAACATTATGTTGCCAACCCTTCCAGTTGTGAATTCTAAGAATGTGGTCCTCAGATAAAGGGTTCGCTAGCCTTCCTGTATGTAAAATGTGGTATACCTTGTAATTAAATTTCACCATAAAAGGTAAACAAACCAAGAAATAAAAAATTGTGATTATTGTATGTGGAGGCTCTCCCTATTACACTAATCAACCTGTACAGCACAATACCTGTATAAAATGAAGTCACCAAATACACACTACCCTTCCCTTTCCCCACAAAAGTATGTAAATCAGATGCCTTACCGGAGAGCTTTTGCTTGGTGCTGGTTTCTTTGCTGCATGTAGCTTCAAGTTCTTCAAGACTGGTGGTGGTGGTATAGATTTGGGAGATTTGGCAGTTTGTACCACAGTAGGTTTTGAATAGGATGGTGAAGATTTTACAACTGAAGTTATTTTATTAAGAGTCTTGGCAGTTTGACTAGCTTTAACAGGTCCTGAAGACTGAGCTTTTGATGTGCTAGCCTGCTCACAGTTCAACACTTGACTTCGTTGTGTTTCGGCCCTTCTGACAGCATTGGTCATTCGTGTAGGAGGAGGTTTCACAGCTTCTTTCAAGACTGCAGGTAAAGGTGGGGATCTTGGCCTCAACGGTCTGCTTACTGAAACAGGACTCTAACAAGAAAATTACATTACAAACTGTTCGCAAACTTTTGAAAACAAGGGACAACAGGGACAGGAACTTACCTCTGTGGAGCGTGTGCTAACTTCCAAGGGGAGCTTTTTCAAGTCTGCACTTGACCGAACTGTAGATATTTTCTGCAATTTATTTAGTAATAGGCAAGTGTCAATAAAAACACAAAATGAAATAACGTAATCACTTCAATTTAACAACTAAACAATATTAGGGAAATGTTACTTGATATAGATGTTCCTATTTTTTACCTGCAAGGCATCTAACTTCTCCTGTTGTTTGAGGATCCTTTCACTCAGTTGTTTTTTCTTCTCTTCCTGGGTAGAAATTTCTTTCTTAAGCCATCCAACAGGAAGTTTCTGTTTCAGCTCCAGAGCCTCACATCTGAAAACAGGATAGCAGAGTAAGAGACTCATAACAGAGAATTGAACATATTTTTACACAAAGTACTGCACACACTTACATATGCCTATTTTATCTTTGCATGTCTCCACTGGCCTTAACTGGTTAACGACCATGGATGTCTATACTCGTCCAATGGCCGTTAACCAGGTATGACGCGGGCTCCCGACTCAAGCCCGCGTCATACTGGCCAGCCCCCAGCTGATTCTTGTAGCTGGGGGCCGGTGTTAATAGCTGACATGCAGCGATCGCCGCGGGCGGCTATTAACTCTCAATTGAGCGCGGAGCACACAGATGTATGTGGTTTTATAGAACCACATTCATCTGCATGAGGAATCATATTATTCCTCCTAAAAGTCCCCTAAGGGGACTAAAAGTGTTAAAAAAAAAAAAAGTTTTAAAAAAGTTAAAAAATACACACATTAACCCCTTCCTTATTAACAGTTTAAATCACCCCCCTTTTCCCAAATTCCATATAAAAAATATATAAACATAATAAAAATAAACATATGTGGTATCGTTGCGTGCGTAAGTGTCCGAACTATAAAAATATAATCATAAATTAAACCGGTCAATGGCGTACGTGCAAAAAAATTCCAAAGTCCAAAATAGCGTATTTTTGGTCACTTTTTATACCATAAAAAAAGGAATAAAAAGCGGATCAAAACAAAAATTGTACCCATTAAAACTTCAGATCACGGCGCAAAAAATTATCCCTCAAACCACCCCATACGCAGAAAATTAAAAAAAAAGTTAAAGGGGTCAGAAGATGACAATTTTAAATGTATTAATTTTCGTGCATGTAGTTATGATTTTTTCCAGAAGTACGACAAAATCAAACCTATATAAGTAGGGGATCATTTTAATCGTATGGACCTACAGAATAAAGAGAAGGTGACATTTTTACCAAAAAATGCACTGTGTAGAAACGGAAGCCCCCAAAAGTTAGAAAATTGTGTTTTTTCTTCAACTTTGTCACACAATTATTATTTTTTACTACTTCGCCGTAGATTTTTCAGTAAAATGACTGATGTCATTACAAAGTAGACTAGGTGGCGCAAAAAAAAAAGCACACATATGGATTTTTCGGTGCAAAATTGAAAGGGTTATGATTTTTAAAACGTAAGGAGGAAAAAACTAAAGTGCAAAAACAGAAAAACGCTTGGTCCTTAAGGGGTTAATAAAACAATGATAGAAAATCTGTGAGTTAAAGATCTAACATGTATAGATTCTGTCCGTCAGGGGTCTATGAGGGAGGGTCATATGCAACCATATAGTCTCCACCATGTGTACAAGACTTCTGTGTTTGTGCATGACAAAGGGATTAGATCAGACTCCAAATGTCCGAAATGTGCTCAAGATGGCGTTTATTTGATTTGTTATGGAGATGTTCACTACTAGCTCCGTAATTGGATGCTGTCATAGCTACGTGTTTAAAGCTTTCACTTTTCAGCCTAAGAACCCCAAGTATGTATTCTTGGTTATACAGATTGACCCCCTCTATAGTAACATGGTAAAATTGGTAGATTGCTATATATTGCCTGTAAGTGAATAGACTTCTATTGAATGCAAAAAAACCATCAAGTGCCGTCCGTCACATCTTTTTTTTCCCGATTTAAAATAGTGTGGACAGTAGGACAATTTAAATGAATCCCCCCCCCCCCCCAAATGTTCTTAAACCACTCCCGCTGCTCAAGTCTTCCCTGAAAATCAGATCAGCTTTGGCCTGTGTCTGCAAGGTAAATCTATAAGAATCTATGGAGTGGGGAGAAGGAAGCTTCAGCCACTAGCTCTGGGAAAACTGCAAACTGGAGATGTAGCCTGCAGAGCAGACATCTAATGAAAAATGTAAGAACAAAGTCCAGCTCATCTCTCTCTGTGAGGTGCACGGACCGTTGCCTGGCTGAGCACCCAGCAATACCAAGAAATGGAAGATGGTCCAGCACTGTACCATCTTCCATTTCTTGGTATCTAATGAAAAATACCATATACAAGTTATATAATGGCCAGAAATAGTGTGGCTTCTCACATACACACACGGCAGCTTATCCTGTAAAGTTATCTGAAATGACACGTACACTTTAGGGATGAATTCATGCATTAAATCTTTGATGCAGTTGTTTGTGTTTTTTTTTTTTTTAAACATTAAAACTGCATGTGAGAATCCAGCCTAAACCACATTTAGATCCCAAATATGTGAAAACACTGTAGCATTTAACCCCCAAATATAATCAGACAATAAGAACATATTTTAAGTTCTAATCTAGGTGTGTTTATTCTCTAAATTCAAACCCAGAGGTCTTCACTTTAACTTGTGCTTTAAAAAAGATTTAGCAAGAGACCTTTTTTGGTGTGCTTAAAGGGTGCCTGCATTTTTTTTTTACTTGTTCTTAAATTATACATTATGTCCTATACAAAGAACAGCATTACAGAAAAGATCTACTGTTAGTAAACATGCGGCACCAGGGACAAGGACTGACTGGGATTAAAGAAATAGCAGCATTTCAATTTTGCTGAAATCAATTAGTGTGTTTTATTAACCCAACAGATATGCATGTTCCATATCTGATGTGTAAATGAAACACAGGAATTGATTCAAGCAAAATTGTGACCCTACCTGCGTACCTACCCTACCTGACCCTGACTAGGGATTGAATAAACTAAACTATTGTAAAGATTACGGTTGACCAATGTGTTAGGATAGTTGTACACTGCAGTTTGTTATTTGGTTTGCTAAGCCAAAGATCATCTAATCTAATCTAATCCAGCAGAGGTCCTTCTTTATACTTTCCATTCACTTTGCTTTGGCTCGAAAACTGTGCGGTCATTTTCCAAAAACTGATGGGCATCAAACCAGCTTTAAACGGGTACTCTGTACCTAGACATCTTATCTCCTCCACTGGGACCCCCCGTGATCTCCAGACGACACATAAGTGTTCAGAATGCTGGCTGTGCTAGGCTTTGGCGGCTGCAGTCGTCATGTCCCCTCCATTAATGTCTATGGAAGATATATGGAGGGCAGGACAGCTGTGGTCACTCGTAATCTGCCACAGAGCGAAGTACACTCAGAACATGTGGATTACTGGGGTGCCGGGCTGGAGTTCGCAATCAGACATCTAAGAAAAAGATGTCTAGGGGCCGATTTCCCCTTGAATGTGTAATTCAGTGCTTGTATTGTACTCCAGTAGGTTTCTTTTGGATCAGTTGATGGGAGCAGCTTTCAGGTGGACAAGTCAAACCATTGTTAAAATAAAACAGTTGCATCAATGTGCAAAGTACAGACCTATCTTGTTCTGTGTCAGGATTCAATGAGCAGACCCACGTATCTGGGTACTCCTTCTCCACGGCACTGAGCTGGAAAGGAAGAGTCCGCCATTTCAAACATAAATCTGGAAAGAGAAAAAACACATGTTATAGATAGGGAAAGTGCCAGAACCAGAAAATGCTATTTAAATATCATAATTCTATGGATAGATTCTATGTACAGTACACATTTTGCTACTTAAATAGAATCAACTAAATACATTTAAAAAAAACTAAGGGTTATTAACAAATAAGTATGTAGAATAAATATTTTAGTGGAAATTTGGTTAAACAAAGCAGTAAAAGAAAGTTGTGGCTTCCTGACAAAATCCTTGCACTTCTAAGAACCCAGTTCAGTAACAATTATGCTCTGTGGTGCAGACATGATTAACCTGAGATTGAATAAAATGCTAGGGAGGTGCAGCCACTAAAAAGACGCTGTTAGATTCATGTCACATGTGTCTCCTGGTTGGGAGTATTCATCAGGGCACTCCCCAACATATACCTATGACGCATGTCACTTCATGATATCCTTCAATCATCTGTTAACAAAAATGTATACTGTACAGCATGTTGAATCCAGCTCAATGGAATAACTAAGAATTCTGAGCTATTCTATTCAGCAAAGCCAACACATACCGCTAGAACGGATGACATAATTAAATACCTTTGTCAAAATCATAAGAATAGAATACAAGTCTGGCACTACGGCCTTCTAAACTGTCTTTACTTAGCCTGCTATATCTTACTTAGGAGGGTGCCTCTGCTCCGTGTTTCAAAGGTGCACAATATATAAATATAGTCCACAATGATCCACAGTTCCGAAATAGAGATGAATGGGTAATTCACCAGTCCACTGATAACTTAAACAGTGCAGTTAAAATTCCATTCAGCAGGGGGACTTGCACATAAACACCGCAGGAGTGACTCCTTCCGACAACATCAGTTTCTTGCATCCGCATGCACTTCCATTAGCCCAAAAAGCTGCATACTGAATGCAAGAAATGGCTGTTGTCGGAAGGTATCCCTCCAGCGGTCTGTATGTGCTCCTCCCCAACTACAACTCATCCCGCATATAATTTTAATTGCACTGATTCAGAAAACGTCATCTGTAGAGAGGGGGAATGCCACATTTTCTTCTATTTTGGAACTGTACATACCTTTTGTCTCTGTTGGCTAAATGAGGTCTATACATACATTTAACACATACGCTGTTAGACAAAGTGTGAAATGAGCCTTCAGCAGAGTATTCTTTTACAACCAGATGACAGATCAGACAAAAGTGGAATTGTACTGTTCTCAAAGAAAAGAAGCAGAGATTCAGTTTAGCATAAATTAAAGGGGTACTCCACTGGAAAACTTTTTTTTTTAAATCAACTGGTGCCAGAAACAGATTTGTAAATTACTTCTATTAAAAAATCGTAATCCTTCCAGTACTTATCAGCTGCTGTATGATCCACAGGAATTTCATTTCTGCCTGACCACAGTGCTCTCTGCTGACACCTCTGTCCATTTTAGGAACTGTCCAGAGTAGGAGCAAATCCCCATAGAAAACCTATCCTGCTCTGGACAGTTCCTAAAATGGACAGAGGTGTCAGCAGAGAGCACTGTGGTCAGACAGAAAGGAAATTAAAAAAGAAAAGAACTTCCTGGGCATCATAACAGCAGCTGATAAGTACTGGAAGGATTAAGATTTTTTAATAGAAGTGATTTACAAATCTGTTTAACTTTCTGGCACCAGTTGGTTTAAAAAAAAAAATGTTTCCAGTCGAGTACCTTTTTAAAGGGGTATTCCAGCTTTTTTTCTTTAGACTTTGAGCCCATGAAGCAAAGTACTGTTGTCATCATGGGCCAAATATTGTGTAATAAACTTCTATTACCTCAGTTTGCCGCTTTGTCACACTTTCTTGCATGGGACCACCCCGGAAATGTTTTGGTTCAAGTCTTTTCCTTTTAATTTTACAGTTGTCTCTGACATTTTCCATGCGGCCAGAGACAATATTTCATAAGTCACATAGTCTCAGGGGATGTCTGAAGTGGGTGGGTGAATAGCATTACTTCCACCCTGCTTATCCAACCACCCACAGCAGCAAAGCCTTGCTCCCCTGGAGATCATGTGACATCTGAAATACAGTCATGGCTGTAAATGTTGGCACCGCTGAAATTTTTCAAGAAAATGAAGTATTTCTCACATAAAAGGATTGCAGTAACACATGTTTTGCTATACACATGTTTATTCCCATTGTATGTATTGGAACTAAACCAAAAAAAGGGAAGAAAAAAAGCAAATTGGACATAATGTCACACCAAACTTCAAAAATTGGCTGGACAAAATGATTGGCACCCTTTCAAAATTGTGGAAAAATAAGATTGTTTCAAGCATGTGATGCTCCTTTAAACTCACCAGGAGCAAGTAACAGGTTTGGGCAATATAAAAATCCCACCTGAAAGCAGATAAAAATGAGAGAAGTTCACCAAGTCTTTGCATTGTGTGTCTGTGTGTGCCACACTAAGCATGGACAACAGAAAGAGGAGAAGAGAACTGTCTTGAGAATCAAAATTGTGGAAAAATATCAACAATCTCAAGGTTACAAGTCCATCTCCAGAGATCTAGATTTGCCTTTGTCCACGGTGTGCAACTTTATCAAGAAGTTTGCAACCCATGGCACTGTAGCTAATTTCCCTGGGCGTTGACAGAAGAGAAAAATTGATGAAAGTTGTCAATGCAGGATAGTCCGGATGATGGATAAGCAGCCCCAAACAAGTTCCAAAGATATTTAAGCTGTCCTGCAGGCTCAGGGAGCATCAGTGTCAGCGCGAACTATCCATAGACATTTAAATCAAATGAAACGCTATGGCAGGAGACCCAGGAGGACCCCGCTGCTGAAACAGAGACATAAAAAAGCAAGACAATTTTGCCAAAATGAACTTGAGTAAGACCAAATCCTTCTTGTGGACAGATGAGACCAAGATAGAGCTTTTTGGTAAAGCACATCATTCTACTGTTTACCGAAAACGGAATGCGGCCTACAAAGAAAGAACATAGTACCTATAGTTAAATATGGTGGAGGTTCAATGATGTTTTGGGGTTGTTTTGTTGCCTGTGGTACTGGGTGCCTTGAATGTGTACAAGGAATCATGAAATCTGAGGATTCCCAACAGATTTTGGGTTGCACTGTACAGTCCAGTGTCAGAAAGCTGGGTTTATGTCCGAGATCTTGGGTCTTCCAGCAGGACAATGACCCCAAAGTAGATCTTAAAATTGCTGTTGGGAAAAGGCACCCTTCCAATAAGAGAGACCTGGAGCAACTTGCAAAGGAATAGTGGTCCAACATTCCCGCTGAGAGGTGTAAGAAGCTTATTGATGGTTATAGGAAGCAACTGATTTCAGTAATTTTTTTCCAAAGGGTGTGCAAACAAATATTAAGTTAAGGGTGCCAATAATTTTGTCCACATTTAATTTGTTATTATCCGGATTTGAATTGCTTTGTGCCTATTGCATTTTTCCAATATGCTATTTGTGCTATTTTGGTGGTGTATTGAGCTCCTGGCTGCCTTGTCTATTTTTTTTCTCCTCTGCCCCTTCTTCTTTGGTGGATTTGTTGTTTGCTCCCCCTCCCCCCGTTGTTTTCACAGCATCACCCTCCCTCCATCACTATTAGGCTAGGTTCACACTACGATTTGTAACTACGGTTCCCATATACGGCTGGGAGGAGGGGGCGGGGCTTAATCGCGGTATAGGGGAACCGTATTTAATGCATGTCTATGAGCTGACCGGAGTGAACCGCAGCCTCCGGTCGGCTGCTTGTTCGTCCATAAGCGGTTTCCCGACCGCAGGCAAAAACGTGGTTGACCGCGTTTTTGCCTACGGTCGGGAAACTGCATACGGCCAAAAAAGCAGCCGACCGGAGGCTGCGGTTCACTCCGGTCGGCTCATAGACATGCATTAAATACGGTTCCCCTATACGGCTGAGTGCGGGCGCAGCAATTAAGCCCCGCCCCCTCCTCCCAGCCGTATACGGGAACCGTAGTCACAAATCGTAGTGTGAACCCAGCCTTATAATGGCATCAGTTTTCTCTCAGCGGTGAAAGTTTTGTATACTGAATTGTTTATATTGAGAAAATAAAAAAGTAAAAAAGAGAAACAAAAAATATATGCTTTACAGCATGCCCCATAAATGGTCTAGAGCAGCACCTATGTACTACTATGGGAGAGGCTTTTAAGCATGGTCTGTGACATCTTTGATGTCTGAGCTTCAGCTATTGTGAATGGTGTGTTAGCTATCTACTGGTGTCACCTGTCACTGTCATCTTGCTTGTGATGATAAAGGAGGACACTGTTGGAAACTTTTCTTTACAGAAAGGTAAGTTTTGCTTAGTATAGCGCTTTTTTGTTAGAATCAAAACTGCAAGATTTCAGGATTATTTTTAAATACAGATAAAGAAATGGAGAATAAAAAAGATAAAAAATAAAAATCACCAGAAATTCAAAAGGACACAATATAAAAAAAAATGTAAACAGTATGTAAAAGGGATGAATGATTTGACAATGACAATCTACTCACCACACTGAATAGTGGTTGGGATCTCCATTGCACGCCTTCGTTTATATCTCAGTTCTGAAGATGGTGGCTGATTCCAGTTTGCGGATATGTAACCAAACTCATCCCAGAATTTTACAATGCCCTTTTGAGCTGTGGGAGAATAAGAAAAAAAATAGTCAGTTTTGGCATTCAGTTAATGGAGATATATAATGCCAAAAAACTTATCCCCTATCCAATGGTGTTAGATTTTGTGGGGGGTGGGGGTCTGACCGCTGTGACCCACCGCAATCTCCTCATTGGGAGCCTGGCTCTCCCCGGGAAGGGGGCTTTTGACCCCCGCATGAAGAAGCAGTACTATGGGAGTGCAAGTCTGCAATCTCCAGCTCTCCCACAGAGATACACACAGGGGGCGTGCCGGCCGCTGCTTCGTGCGGGGGTTTACACGATCCCTTCCCGGGGAGAGCTGAAGCCCTGTGCAGGAGATCGCGGTTGGTCCCACTGGTCGGATCCCCTGCAATCTAACACTTATCCCTTATACTTTAGTCCCAGCGGTCGGACCCCACACAATCTAAAACATATATATTTATGCTGAATAGGGGATACGTTTTTCAGCATGAAGATGTATCGCAAGAATTTTAATAGCAAAATTAGCACAGTTATTAACAATATGATTTCTAAAAGCTTGATGTTTACACGATACATGTAGTTAAAATGAACATAGTAACAGGTATTTTTTATTTAGTTATTTAACAATCAGACAATAGTTCTGACACTAACAATATGTTCACACTGCTGTCAGGTCCCATTAGTGGTGCTATTTTTTTCCACCAACATAAAAACCAAACATAAAACCCAACAGACACCATTTCAGTCTACTGGAGTTAGCTCCAGTAGGTGCTGATGGTATTAATCATACACTGGAATCAAGTGTCAAGGTTTACATGGAAAACAGAATTCAGGACTCCAGTGTTAAAGCCTTTAAAATATCAATATTCTATTGTACTGCATTATCAAACAAAATTTACCTATGCCAATATCTTTCCAATACTGTGCTAAGTGTTCCCCCATAGCTTTCATAAGGTGTCGGTATTCCTTGGCATCAGCAAAGTCTTGTTTGTTGTGTGTAGGCTCCAGAACAAGATATGGCACATCAACCACTCCTACTACTCCTCCACAGGCCCTAGAAGGAGAAGCAGTCAAAGGGTTTAGACTTATTTCTGCTATATTTATTTTTAAATATTAAATTAATCCAAGCTTTCTAAACAAAATGCCTTGGACCATAAAATAGAGTATTGTAATCATTTTGCTGAGAAAATCAATTATCCACAAATCTGCTTGAGACCAGTTCCAAACATGGCAAAAAGGCGCGGGTCTTATTCCACAGTGGCGTAGCTTTAGAGGTCGCAATAGTGACTGGGCACCATAGCCAGTAGCCTGCCACTACACTATACTCTGCCTCCTCCTTGCTGCCCATAGCTGCATCGCTGGGTAACACAGACCCATCGATGCAGCTCTGGACAGTCTATGCGCATGGAGGAGAAGGGTGAACGCTTGGGGTGTGCCGAGGATTCCTGAATAACTTACCCATGATAGGGCTCTGCCCCCTCTGCCAGCCCTATCATTATTTTACCCAGTGACATTCTTTAATTTGGGGGGGCTGTATGTCAGTGTGTGAAGCATTGTGCTTTCAGATATTGGAAAACCACAACTTCCAGTATGCCCAAAGAGCCTTTGGCTGTCTGGGCATGCTGGGAGTTGCAGTTTTGCAGCAGCTGGGGGCACCTTAATTGGGAAACATTGGGATGGGGGACACTGTGTGGAGGGATAAGGGACATACTAAGGAGGGGGGTTACTTAAAGAAGCAGTGTTTTACAACCAGAATGCCTCCAGATGTTGAAAAACTACAACTTCCAGCATGCTCAGACAGCCTTTTGCTGATTTGGGGGCTAGTGTGGATGGATGGGGAGATGCTCATTGTGTGGTGTGGATAAATCGGAACATGTAAAAATTTGTCCTGCGGCCCATGAGACTCTAGTTAGGCCTCTGATTCTGATGGTACAGTGACAGGGATTTTTTAATTATCTTCAAATACAGGATGAGGATCTGCAGACAAAGTTAAGAGCCAATGATGTCTGGGCATCAGACTCTGCAGAGGGAAGTCACAGAAGACTGGACCAGATAAAAAAGAAAAATAGACTACAGAGAAGACTGGGTGAGTCACTTTTATCATTGTGTTTTCTCTTTACTGTGTCCCATCATTACTGTAGTCACTGATATCTTTGTGCGGCCGGGGCTGGGGGAAGGTGGGGAGGGGGTCGTCAGAGGGCCCAGGATAATTTTTCACATCGGAGCCCTGTAGTTTTCAGCAACACCCCTATGAGTCCATTACAGACAATATTTCCATCCCAATTGCAGGTCTAAAGACTCAACCTGATAGATTCCTCTATGATGATGTTAGTTCTGAATATAAGCCTCTAAACCTTGATAAAGCTGGTATCCCAGTTCAAGGGATTGTCTCTTTAATGAGACTCTCTTTCAGAATATAGATGCTGTTGTGATTGTCTGGGCTCTGCAGGTATAGCTTTAGGCAGCTCCAGCAAACAGCTGAAAAATCCAGAGAAAGCCTTGTGGATGCCATGGTTGTTGTTGACTGCAGCATTTAGGGGGTTAAACAAAAATACACAGTAATATCCAGTTACCATGTATGGGGTGGGCACCCATAGTTTATGAAAGGGGCTCAGCTTCTTACCCTGTTACTTACAACCTTTCCAACGTTATGATGTTGGAAAAGGAGTAAAATCCCCCCCCACAAAACAATAAAAAATTAAACAAAACAAAAACATGACATTGGCTGTGCAAAAAATGATTTCTTACAAGCAGCATCAATATAATCTTCATTTTATTTTACACACATAAGCACACTAATGTTTAAAAAAAATGGGTGAAATTACATTGTTAAAACCAGAGGTAATACTTACATTCCTCCCTCAAGCTGAGGTCCAACTTTTTCATACATCTTTATTAGCCGACTGCAGTTATACACAAACATGCCATCAAGTTCCCGTTTCTCAATATTTACTCCAAAGATAAAGTTTAACTCTTTTGGTTCTTTAAGGGCTCTAAAAGCAAAATATGTGTAAATTTTCTTAGTTGCATGTTATTTTGTGTTCTTAAAGGAAATCTGTCAGCTGTAGGTCACACTAAGAGCTTAAATGTGAAAGAGGCCATGTTGAGCCTCCTATCTACCCCACCTCTCCCTGCATTGACTGACTGCATGGCTCTGGGCTGGAAGAGGATCCCTGTCAACCCCCTTTATGTATCTCTATGGGAGAGCCAGAGATAACCGAATACTGTATCTCCGGCTCTCCCATAGAGATACATGGAAGTGGCGTGTTGGCCATCGCTTTTTGTGGAGGTCGACATACTCCCTTCCTGGGAACTGCCGGGGAGCTGTGCAAGAGACAGCGGGAAGGGAGGGCCCAGCAGTCAAACTCCTCACGATCTAAAACTTATCCCCATCCTTTGGATAAGGGATATATTTTACTTCACGGGAGTACTCCTTTAAAGTTAATTTACCATTTATTATACAATTCCCTAGATTTCTTTTATTTATTTTGTATTTGTATAATTGATAAGGTAAACAACTGTCGGCAATACAGGTTATACAATAGAAAGGACAATCATACAATAAATAGTGACATCAATGTAACATACAATAAAGCATTATACAATCTGTATATCGGTGTCTTCCCTATGAGATATAATCAAAGTTTGGAAGACCACAACAGAACAAGAGCAGACACACATGAAAAAGTAGAACATGTGAACTTAAACACGTCCATCACTACCATTCCTAGCCTCAAGCAATGTTGTACAGCATGAAAGTAAGGCAAACAGCTCAAAAAGAAAGGAAAAAAAACAACAACAACGCTGCTGCCAGGTGTAAGCATCACACAAAAATAAATGCAGTAGACAGTTACATTATTAGGGAACAGATGAATCCAGTCTAGGAGAGTTATTATAAGAACAGTGGGTCAGAGGGGAAGAGCACCAGGGACCCCAGACGCTCAAACTTAGCAGGGCATTTTCTATTCTTCTAAACCACATGGTGATCGCCTTTCTAGCAAGAAACAATGTCTCCTAAAGAAAAGGACAGACATGGTGGGGCCACACCTCCATAATCGAGGGGGTGAAGGATCTACCAAGGTAGAGAGAAGTTGCAGGACCTCTTACCAGAAGGATGCTACAAAAATGAATGCCCACATACGGTGCTAGAAGTTCGCTCTAGGAGCATAGCAATGGTGACAAGAGTCTTAGGCTGAGTGTCCTATCTTTAATAATCTAATAGTGGTAATATAACTATAGTGGATAATGTATAGTTCAATAAACTTCTTATTGTTACTGAGGTATGAGAGGACAATATCTCATTCCAGTCCTCATTGGACAGGGAGGGTAGATGGGACGCCAGCCTGTAGGGAAGAGTGAGCAATTTTGGCCTGGATGAGGTGGGTGTAGAGTATGGAAAAAAGGCCCCCGGGAACCTGAGACCTTAGCACCCCAGTGAGTGGGTAAATAATCTGGATTTTATTTGTTGTATAAATATATATCTATAGTATTGAATTGGTATTCATAATGTAAACAAGAGAGTTGATCTTATTTGCTACTACTGCGGCTAGTCATACACACCGGCTATGCATCCTGCACTTTAACTAGGGACATGGTTAGTCTTTACCAAAATAACTTACCTTTGCTTTGCTTCTTTAATACGCTTCTTAACATCTGCCTCTCGACGGGCAGTAATTGCAGCATTTTGCACCTGCCTGAGAGAAGCCTGAAACAGAACAAAACTATTAAAAACTTAACCCCTTAAGGACCCAGCCAATTTTCACTGTAGGACCCGGCCATTTTTTGCACATCTGACCACTGTCTGTCACTTTAAGCATTAATAACTCTCGGATGCTTTTACCTTTCATTCTGATTCCGAGATTGTTTTTTCGTGACATATTCTACTTTACGTTAGTGGTAAAATTTTGTCGATACTTGCATCGTTTCTTGGTAAAAAATTCCAAAATTTTATGAAAAAATTGAAAATTTAGCATTTTTTTTAACTTTGAAGCTCTCTGCTTATAAGGAAAATTAATATTCCAAATAAATTATACATTGATTCACATATACAATATGTCTACTTTATGACTGCATCATAACGTTGACATGTTTTTACTTTTGGAAGACATCAGAGGGCTTCAAAGTTCAGCAGCAATTTTCCAATTTTTCACAACATTTTCCAAATCAAAATTTTTCAGGGACCAGTTCTGTTTTGAAGTGGATTTGAAGGGCTTTCAGATTAGAAATACCCCACAAATGAATGACCCCATTATAAAAACTGCACCCCCCAAAGTATTCAAAATGACATTCAAAAGGTTTGTTAACCCTTTAGGTGTTTCACAGGAATAGCAGCAAATTGAAGGAGAAAATCAAAAATCTTCATTTTTTACACTGGAATGTTCTTGTAGACCCAGTTTTTTATTTTTTACAAGGGGTAAAAGGAGAGAAATCTTCCTAAAATGTGTAACCCAATTTCTCTCGAGTAAGGAAATACCTCATATGTGTATGTCAAGTGTACGGCGGGCGCAGTAGAGGGCTCAGAAGGGAAGGAGCGCCAATAGGATTTTGGAGAGCGAGTTTTTCTGAAATGGTTTTTGGGGGGCATGTCACATTTAGGAAACCCCTATGGTGCCAGAACAGCAAAAAAAAAAACACATGGCAAACTATTTTGGAAACTACACCCCTCAAGGCACGTAACAAGGGGTCCAGTGAGCCTTAACACCCCACAGGTGTTTGACGACTTTTTGTTAAAGTTGGATGTGTAAATGATTAATTAATTTTTTTCCACTAAAATGCTAGTTTTCCCCAAAATTTTTAATTTTTAAAAGGGATAATAGGACAAAATGCCCCCCAAAATTTGTAACCCCATCTCTTCTGAGTATGGAAATACCCCAAGTGTGGACGTCAAGTGCTCTGCTGGCGCACTACAATGCTCAGAAGAGAAGGAGTCACATTTGGCTTTTGAAAAGCGAATTTTGCTGAAATGGTTTTTGGAGGGCATGTTGCATTTAGGAAGTCCCAATGGTGCCAGAACAGCAAAAAAGCACCATTGAGCTTTTGAAGACAGAATTTGGTTGGAATAGAAGTCGGGGGCCATGTGCGTTTACAAAGCCCCCCCCGTGGTGCCAGAACAGTGGACCCCCCCACATGTGACCCTATTTTGGAAACTACACCCCTCACAGAATTTAATAAGGGGTGCAGTGAGTATTTACACCCAACTGGCGTTTGATAGATCTTTGGAACAGTGGGCTGTGCAAATGAAAAATTACATTTTTCATTTTCACGGATCACTGTTCCAAAAATCTGTCAGACACCTGTGGGGCGTAAATGCTCACTGTACCCCTTATTACATTACGTGAGGGGTGTAGTTTCCAACATTGGGTCATATGTGGTCCATTGTTCTGGCTCTATGGGGGCTTTGTAGACACACGTAGCCTTCAATTCCGGACAAATTTTATCTTCAAAATCCCAATGGTGCTCCTTCTCTTCTGAGCATTGTAGTTCGCCCGCCGAGCACTTTACATCCACATATGGGGTATTTTCTTACTCAGAAATAATTGGATTACAAATTTTGGGGGTCTTTTTTCCTATGTTTCCTTGTGAAAATGAAAAATTTTGGGTAACACCAGCATTTTTGTGAATTTTATTTTATTTTTTTCATTTTTCCATCCAACTTTAATGAAAATTCGTCAAACACCCGTGGGGTGTAAAGGCTCACTTTACCCCTTGTTACTTTCCGTGAGGGGTGTAGTTTCCAAAATGGGGTCACATGTGGGTATTTATTTTTTTGCGTTTATGTCAGAACCGCTGTAAAATCAGCCCACCTCTGTGCAAATCACCAATTTAGGCCTCAAATGTACATAGTGCGCTCTCACTCTTGAGCCTTGTTATGCGCCCGCAGAGCATTTTACGCCCACATATGGGGTATTTCCGTACTTTTGGGGGTCTTTTTAAATTTTTTTACAATGACAAGCTGGTGTAGCCCCCAACTTTTCCTTTTAATAAGGGGTAAAAGGAGAAAAAGCCCCCCAAAATTTGTAATGCAATTTCTCCCGATTACGGAGATACCCCATATGTGGCCCTAAACTGTTTCCTTGAAATACGACTGGGCTCCGAAGTGAGAGATCGCCATACGCATTTGAGGACTAAATTAGACATTGCATAGGGGTGGACATAGGGGTATTCTACGCCAGTGATTCCCAAACAGGGTGTCTCCAGCTGTTGCTAAACTCCCAGCATGTCTGGACAATCAGTGGCTGTCCGGAAATGCTGGGAGTTGTTGTTTTGCAACAGCTGGAGGCTCCGTTTTGGAAACACTGCCGTACAATACATTTTTCATTTTTATTGGGGGGACAGTGTAAGGGGGTGTTTATGTAGTGTTTTACCCTTTATTATGTGTTAGTGTAGTGTTTTTAGGGTACATTCACACGGGCACAGGTTTATAGTGAGCTTCCCGCTAGAAATTTTCGCTGCGGCGAAAAATTTGCAGCTGCTCATACTTGAAACAGGAAACTTACTGTAAACCCGCCCGTGTGAATGTACCCTGTACGTTCACATGGGGGGGGTCAAATCTCCAGCTGTTTCAAAACTACAACTCCCAGCATGTACTGACAGACCGTGCATGCTGGGAGTTGTAGTTTTGCAACAGCTGGAGGCACGCTGGTTGGAAAACCTTCAGTTAGGTTCTGTTACCTAACTCAGTATTTTCCAACCAGTGTGCCTATAGCTGTTGCAAAACTACAACTCCCAGTATGTACTGATCGCCGAAGGGCATGCTGGGAGATCTAGTTATGCAACAGCTGGAGGGATCGCAACTACAACTCCCAGCATGCCGAGACAGCTGTTTCGGCATGCTGGGATTTGCAGTTTTGCAACATCTGGAGGCCTACAGATAGAGACCACTGCACTGTGATCTCCAAACTGTAGACCTCCAGATGTTGCAAAACTACAAATCCCAGCATGCACAGACAGCAAACAGCTATGTGGGCATGCTAGGAGTTGTAGTTTTGCAAGATCTAGAGTGCTACAGTATAGAGATCACTGTGCAGTGGTCTCTAAACTGTAGACCTCCAGCTGTTGCAAAACTGCATCTCCCATCATGCCCAGCAGCTGTCTGGGCATGCTGGGAGTTGTAGTTTTGCAACATCTGGAGGGCTACAGTCTCAGACTGTAGCCCTCTAGATGTTGCTAGGCAACTTACCAGCTTCCGTCGGATCCAGGGAGCCGTCCTCTTCTGCTGCACGACATGCCGCCCGCGCCGATCACCGCCGCCGATCCCGTCCCGCAGCTTCCACCGACGGGTAAGTGGATCTTCGGCGTTCGGTCCCCGTCGTTTCCCCGTTCTGCACCGCCTATTGTGGGTGGGCAGAACGGGAAAAACGAAAGTAAACCCCCCGCCCTAATCTGCTATAGCAGAGATAGGAGGGGTGGCACCTCTGCCACCTCACTCCTATCGCTAGAGGGGGATCGTGGGTGTCTTAAACAACCGCGATCCCCCTTATATTCCGGGTCACCATAGACCCGTATGACCCGAAATCGGCGCAAATCACAAGTGTGAATTCACTTGCGATTTGCGCCGATTGCCGACATGGGGGGGGGCTCTGTTGACCCCCCCTGGGCATTTGCACGGGGTGCCTGCTGATCGATATCAGCAGTCACCCCGGCCCAATTCCCACGGGCGTACAGGTACGCCCTGGGTCCTTAAGACCCAGGTACAGAAGGCGTATCCATACGCCCTAGGTCCTGAACGGGTTAAAGACAAACACCTAATTCTATATGCACAAGATATAATGAAGACATAAAGATAATATAATATAATATACACTGAAGGAAAGGTAGAACAACTGGTGTGCATTCTAAGAATGAGTCATGACATATTTCCTTGGTATTGAAAGGCTTAAGCTCTTTTATACTTTAAATTGTTAGATAATGCTTTCTTAAAACTAAATGGTGCAATATGTTGGTGCTTTCATGAATGCCAGTGTAACCTGGCTGTGGACCTGGGTGTGGACCTGCTGACCTTCTGCTCTGGAATACTTTTGAGGGCATTGTCTAAACAGTCCCCTGGTTTTCAATACCTCAGAGAATGATCACGGTGTAGGTGGTGGCCGGCCCAGCACACTATGCAAGGGACAAGTCCAGGTACTGGCCAAGCTTATGGGCATGGGTTTATAGTGAACAAACCGGGTCATACACAAGAGAAGCAACATGGTACAAGGAAGCAGAAGGAACAAAGACAGGAAACAAACAAAGGTTTTACCCTGTAACTCAACTGCATACAAAAACTACTAGGTAGCACAATGGCTACATATGCTGGGAGGCACAGTATCTCTACAGGTTCAGACAAATGTCATCACAGCCAGTAAATGTGTAGACATTGATGTGTTGTATGTATATACTTTATACACATTAAACTTACATTTTAATTGTACACCATTAGATAGGACGTTCACATTTTTGAGATTATTAACTTTTTGCTTGGTTGTAGGAGACAGGGGGAGATGTATCTTAATATTTTGTTATTATATTTAAGCCTGTACAGAGGAAAAGTTGCTGAGTTGCCCATAGCAACCAATCAGATCGCTTCTTTCATTTTTTCAGAGGCCTTTTCAAAAATGAAAAAAGCTATTTGATTGGTTGATATGGGAAACTCAGCAACTTTTCCTCTGGACAGGTTTTGATAAATCTCCTTGAAAATGCTAAACTGCAAGAAGCAATGAAAATTATATCACCTGCCCAATAGTAAGAAAATTGCAATACTTGGAAAAGAGTTTAGAAATACTGCTCTTCTGAAAACATTGACATGGTTTATTCTGTCAACATTTAGACTATCAGCCTTACCCTAGATTCTCGGGCCAGGTCCTCTCCAAGACGAGATTCCAGAGCTCGTGCTTTACTCTCTGCTTCACGTGCTTTTTCCTCCGCTGTCAAAAGATGAAGAGTAAGTTAGCCTTTTTCACCAAACTGCATTTTAATTCTTAATTAAAACTATATGGTTAAGAATTTCTTTCAACTAGAAATTGCATGAAAAACAAAAGTTGAGTATATAAATTCACAAAGATTTTGCAAATTAATGTTAATCTCTTAATGACAAAGATTTTTGGGATTTTTTTTGCGGCGAACACAGAGACCAGGAGTATTATGCTGTTGTCCACTAGGAGGCTGACACTAGGCAAAAAAAAGAAGTCGGCTCCTCCCAGCAGGATATACCCACCCACAGGCACAGAGCTAATCAGTTGTGTCACAAAGCAGTAGGAGTATCAAAAGTAACAACAGGCAACAAACAACCTGACCAAGAACCAGAAATGGGTGGATGCTGTGTTCCCCAATGAAGGCTACGAGGGAGAGAGTTTACGGCGAGTACAAAAAAAATCTCCTTTTCTTGGACGCCTTAGGAGAGACCCTGGGGAAGCCGGAAACCAACCACCTGGAAGCCCCCAAAAAGCATGAGGGGAGAGCTAAGACCCGAAAAGGAAGGAACCAAGCAGGGACGGAGGTCCAACCTCTAACCAAATGCGACAAGAAACAGTCGCCTCGGAGGCCTGCCGGACACACCCCTGGCCGGAGAGCAAGCACAACCTCCGAAGAAAAGACATAAGGCACAGGATCCCCAAGGCCGGGCCCAAACTTGGAAGAGAGAGCGAAAAGAGAACTCAAACATGGCAAGCGTGTCAGACAGGCCCGAAGGGAGAATACCTGCTAAGAGGGCAGCCGCAACCACAGGACCGTGGCTGAGCAGAGAAAATGATAAGAAGAAGGCAGCTGAACACACACAGCAGGGGGCAAGAACTCAGAAGGTGGAGCTAGAAGCCACCGGAAAAGGAGAAGAGACAGACAAACATGATCCACGTCCAGGCCCAAAACGCAGAGCAATCCGGCCCAGAGGACGACTAGAGCATGGGGCACATAGGCGACCACTCGGACTGAGAGGCCTGGACAACAAACCACAGTCCCCGGCCACGCTTCCAAGCGACCAGGTGTAATTGAAAGCTCAAAGAGCACACAGTATCGCCTGGAAGGGTGAGGAAAATTGAGGACGACAGGAGGACAACACCCATCTAGGTGCAAAATTGCCAGACAGAAGTAAATAGGAGGAAAGAATGGCCCTCGGCCACAAGGTCCGTACAGCCCCGGAGGGAGACAATGGGATACCATAGGAGGGTTCATAGAAGTCACCCTGTTCAGGGAAAGAGGGAACTCTGGCCCAGGAGAAGAGGTCCTGGAGGGGGGTGGAGGTGGGGGATAGACATACTCACCCACAGGAAGTATACTAACCAACTAAGTCTTCAACCAGCTAGTGCCACCTGCCTTAAGCCAGCTCAGCTGGCAAACAGGGGCAAATGGGGGACCATAGGTACACCACCAGGCACTGGTTGCTGGTGAGGAGGGGTTAACGGCCCATCCAGCAATGCATCGTGCCCCAAGCTCGCAGGTGGGGGGGGGGGGGGATCAGGCAGCACCATGCTCCAGTTGCCCCACGCTAGAGAAAAAAACAAAAGGAAAGAAAAACTAAACTATAGCTGAAACTCTGAAAAAACTTAAGAAATTAGACCAGGTCTGGAGAGCTCCAGACCCGTGTCTGCCTCCTGGTGACACTAAGCTAAAACTGATTAGCTCTGTGCCTGTGGGTGGGTATATCCTGCTGGGAGGAGCAGACTTCTTTTTTTGCCTAGTGTCAGCCTCCTAGTGGACAGCAGCATATACCCATGGTCTCTGTGTTCCCCAATAAGGTGACTGAGAAATACATAAATCAATTTTTTATCTATAGGGATTGTTGTTTGTGAGACTAATTGTACTTTGTAATGACATCCCTCATTTTATCACAAAATGTACGGTGAAGCAAAAAAATATATATATATTTGTGGGCCAAAATTGAAAAAAAAAAAAAAAAACACTACAATGCAACTTTTAGGAAGTTAAGTTTCTACACAGTACATTGTTTTATTTTACTACCGTGTATATACTCGAGTATAAGCCGACCCGAGTATAGGCTGAGACCCCTAATTTCAACCCAAAATCCCAGGAAAAGTTATTGACTCGAGTATAAGCCTAGGGTGGGAAATACATCATCCCCCCTGTCATCATCCAGACCCCTGTCATTAACATCCTCATCATCATCACCGCCTGTCATCATCCAGACCCTCATCATCATCACCTGTCATCATCCCACACATCCCCCCTTCATCATCCCCTTGTCATCATCCCCACCCCCTTCATCATCCCCTTGTCATAATCCCCACCCCCCTTCATCATCCCACACCCCCCCTTCATCATCCTCTTGTCATCATCCCACCCCCCCCTTCATCATCCCCTTGTCATCATCCCCACCCCCCTTCATCATCCCACACCCCCCCTTCATCATCCTCTTGTCATCATCCCACCCCCCCCCCTTCATCATCCTCTAATCATCCGCCCTCAGTGGTCTTCAACCTGCGGACCTCCAGAGGTTTCAAAACTACAACTCCCAGCAAGCCCGGGCAGCCATCGGCTGTCCGGGCTTGCTGGGAGTTGTAGTTTTGAAACCTCCGGAGGTCCGCAGGTTGAAGACCACTGCGGCCTTCGACATCATCCAGCCCATTTAGTTCTGTACAGTACTCACCTCCGCTCGGCGCTGGTCCGGTGCTGCAGGGCTGTCCGGTGAGGAGGTCGTCCAGTGGGATAGTGGTTCCGGGCTGCTATCTTCACCGGGGGCGCCTCTTCTCCGCGCTTCCGGCCCGGAATAGAGGCGTTGCCTTGACAATGACGCAGAAGTACGTTGGCAATGAACGTACCTCTGCGTCGTTGTCAAGGCAACGTGACTATTCTGGGGCCGGGCCCGAAGCGCTTAGAAGAGGCCTCCCCGGTGAAGATAGCAGCCCGGAACCACTATCCCACCGGACCACCTCCTCACCGGACAGTCCTGCATCACCGGACCAGCGCCGAGCGGAGGTGAGTACTGTACAGAACTAAAGGGGGGTCAGAGGGGGCTGGATGATGTCGAAGGCCGCAGTGGTCTTCAACCTGCGGACCTCCGGAGGTTTCAAAACTACAACTCCCAGCAAGCCCGGACAGCCGATGGCTGCTCGGGCTTGCTGGGAGTTGTAGTTTTGAAACCTCTGGAGGTCCGCAGGTTGAAGACCACTGCGGGTGGTGAGTTCACTCGAGTATAAGCCGAGGGGGGTGTTTTCAGCACGAAAAATCGTGCTGAAAAACTCGGCTTATACTCGAGTATATACGGTAGTTTAAAAATAAAATTAGTATGCTTAAAATGATCCTATTCTGACCCCTATAACACTTATTTTTCCCTATACAAAGCTGTATGAGGGCTTATTTTTCGTGCCGTGATCTGTAGTCTTTATCAGTACCATTTTTGTTTTAATGAGACTTTTTGATCACTTTTTATTTTATTTTTTTCTGGAATATTAAGTGACCAAAAATCTGCAATTCTTGATTTTACATCTATGTCATTGACTGTGCCGGTTTAATGAACATTATATTTTACTAGTTCAAACAGGCTGGAGCAGTAAAGCTGAGATCAGACGGCACGGAGGCAGGTAGGGACCCTCCAGCCTTCATGTAAGCTGATCAGGACCCAGCAATTACCTTGCCATGGTCCAGATCAGCAAAACCCACCAACTGCCAACTCAGATTAACCAGCTTTATGTCCCGCAGTCGTCTTTGATCACAGGATCCAAAGAGTGAATAGCCTCTGGCTGACAATTCCAGCAGGGGACACGCAGTACAGACTGGGATGACATCAGAATATGACAAGGGGGAAGGGGTTAAAGGGGTACTCCGGTGGAAAACTTTTTTTTTTTTTTAAGAAAGTTAAACAGATTTGTAAATTACTTATATTAAAAAATCTTAATCCTTCCAGTACTTATTAGCTGCTGAATACTACAGAGGAAATTATTTTCTTTTTTGAACACAGTGCTCTCTGCTGACATGACCACAGTGCTCTCTGCTGACATCTCTGTCCATGTGTTTTCTATGGGGATTTTCTCCTACTCTGGACAGTTCTTAAAATGGACAGAGGTGTCAGCAGAGAGCACTGTGGTCATGATGTCAGCAGAGAGCTCTGTGTTCCAAAAATAAAAGAATTTCCTCTATAGTATTCAGCAGCTAATAAGTACTAGAAGGATGAAGAATTTTTAATAGAAGTAATTTACAAATCTGTTTAACTTTCTGCCAACAGTTGATAAAAAAAAAAAAAAAGTTTTCCACCGGAGAACCCCTTTAAGTATCCTAAGTAATGGAGAAAAAATGCATCACCATATTTTAAATAGTAAGAAAATCATTATTGTCCCCACAATACCAATTTTTGCCATGTGCTCTGCCTTCTTCACCTCCTGTTCAGCTCGTGTTTTGAACCGATTTGATGTATATTTGTACATTCTGAAAAAAAATAAAAAAAATAAACTATATAAAAAAACGTGAACATTCAGCTTGGCAAAACATTCATTTGTTATCAATGAAAAGAGGATGGATAAGCCACTGCCAGAATCCTCTGAAAAAAAAAATTAAAATCAAAATACTCCATACTTTTTCTCCACTGACATCATCAATCGGGAGGCCCCAACCCACACATTACACAGTTTGCCAAAATGATACACCTTAAAGGGGTACTCCAAAGGAAAAAACTATTTTTCAAATCCACCGCTGTATGCTTTAGAGCAGTAGTCTTCAACCTACGGACCTCCAGATGTTGCAAAACTACAACTCCCGGCATGCCCGGACAGCCAACGGCTGTCCGGGCATGCTGGGAGTTGTAGTTTTGCAACATCTGGAGGTCCGCAGGTTGAAGACCACTGCTTTAGAGTGTAGTTCTTTGCAGTCTGACCACAGTGCTCTATGCTGCCACCTCTGTTGGCGTCAGGAACTGTCCAGAGCAGGAGCAAATCCCCATAGTAAACATCTCCTAAATAAAATAATTTACAGATCTGTATACCTTTCTGACACCAGTTGATTTGAATTTTTTTTTCTTATAGAGTGCCCACTTGAGATGGAAAGTTCAAACAGAAATGTGAACATAATCTAGCGTTACATGTTGTGATGACACCTATTTGCACTCTCTCTTTACTCACCTGGGCTTGTAAAGACAACAAGATAATCGTTTGGTCTGAACCTTGTGACCATGAATAAAAATTCTCATTCTTGGGTCAATATAAAGAACAGCAGCATAAGCTCGAAATGAACGCCTTTCTGGCTTCCTTTGAAATAAATACATATGGAGACATTTATGAGGGATAACAAAACCAACCATAAGCAACATCTATTTATATTTATCCATATTTCTACAATTATAGAGACAAAACATATTAGGATTGATACAATACATACAACAAATAAACCGTATATGATGAGTGTAATGAAATAGCACGTGTAACAAAAAAAGCGTGTTAATTCTTTAGGAACACAATTTGCACCCAAATATAGATATATATTTTTTGTTATTTTTTTTAATATCCCTTTTGACAGAGGACAGAGAAATATGGCAGAAATATTCACCTGTGTGTGGAGAGGGAAGGGTGAAGTCTGAGTACCGCTGTGCCATGTCTCACTTTGCCTTACTTGCTAAAGATGAGCTCAAAGACTTTCTAAAAAGCCCATATTCCGTGAGTAAGGATGGACAGCCCTAAGATGAAGGCTTATCCCCATTTGTTTAAGAGATCATGGGGTTATCAGCTCCCAGAACCCCACAGATCAAAATTTACGAATGCTTCTATGACATCTGAACGTTTTTAAAATAACCATTTCACTTTTAAGAGCATTTCACTCCTAGACCCAGACACCACAATGTCTTGGGCTGGCCCTGCTCTCTGCTGACACCTCTGTCCACGTCAGGAACTGTCCAGAGCAGGAGAGGTTTGCTATGGGGATTTGTTTCTGCTCTGGACAGTTCCTTTCACATACAGAGGTGTCCGCAGAGAGCACTGTGGTCATGCAGAAAAGAACTATACAACTTCCTGTGGAGCATACAGCATCTGATAAGTACTAGAAGGATTAAAGGGGTTATCTAGGACAAAAAAAATGTTTTTATACATCAACTGGCTCCAGAAAGTTAAACAGATTTGTAACTTACTTCTATTAAAAAATCTTAATTCTTTCAGAACTTATCAGCTCATTAAGTTGAGTTGTTCTTTTCTGTCTAAGTGCTTTCTGATGACACGTGTCTCGGGAACCGCCCAGTTTAGAAGCAAATCCCCATAGCAAACCTCTTCTACTCTGTGCAGTTCCCGAGACAAGCAGAGATGTCAGCAGAGAGCACTGTTGCCAGACAGAAAAGAACAACTCAACTTCAGCAGCTGATAATTATTGAAAGGATTAAGATTTTTTAATAGAAGTAATTTACAAATCTGTTTAACTTTCTGGAGCCAGTTGATCAGAGAAATTAACCCCTTCCCGACCCATGGCATACATGTACGTCATGGGTCAGGTGGGTGGACATGACGCGGTGGCTCGCAGGTCGGGTCCACGTCATGAACTGGAGATGTCCGGAGCTGACATCTGCCAGTAATGGCGGACATCGGAGATCGTGCTATACAGATCGCGGCATTTAAACACTAAGGGGACATTTACTAATCTAGTCTATTCTGGGTATGCTTATAGACCAGCGTATATGGTAGTCTCCTGTCTATTGTGCTCCTAATTTATCAAAGGTCTCACAGCCCTTGATAGATTCTGTGCTCAGACTTCAGGGTCTACAGCTTAAACTGCATTTAGACCTGCTCCAACATGGTCTGACATTTCAGCGTATTTTGGGCAGATGAGACTTGTCGCACAAAAGTCGCTTTTGATAAATTCAGCACCAATGCATTTTCCAATGCATTTCCGTCTAAAATAGACTAGCATGCATCATGTTCTAAAAATCCTCTACAGCAAAAGTCGCAGAAAAGTCGCACATATTTAGACTGTGACTTTCTGTGCGACAAATTTAGACAGGAAAAACCAGTCTAAATCCTTTGATAAATCTCCCCCTAAATGTTGCTATTCCCTGGGTTCTAGTATTCCCATAGCCGCCCGGGCTATGGGTTGCTATGGTAGACCGAGGTCTTACCGTGTTCTCGGCATCTTCCCTGGCTCTGTTATTGCTTAGAGCTCACTTAGGCAGCCCTTAGCAATCAAGCACAGATTTCATAGATCGATGTAATGCAATAGCATTACATTGATCTATATAAGCCATCTGATGATGGCTTATGATAGGCCCTTAGGGGAGCCAAAAAAGTGTGAGTGTAAAAAAAGTTAAAAAATATTTAAAAAATCCATCCCCTAATAAAAATTCAAATCACCCCCCTTTAACCATTTTGTAAATAAAACACTGTACAAACATAAAAAATACACATATTTTGTATCGCAACATGCGTAATTGTCCGAACTATTACATTATTATGTTTCTGATCCTGTATGGTGAATGACGTAATAGCAAAAAAAAAATTCCAAGCGCCAAAATTGCTGATTTTTGGTTACATTACATCCTAAAAAAATTGTAATAGAAAGCAATCAAAAAGTCCAATCAACACAAAAAATTAGCCCTCATACCGCCCCGTATGCGGAAAAATAAAGTTATTGGGGTCAGAAGATAATTTTAAACATATAAATTTTACTGCATGTAGTTGATTTTTTTTCCAGATGTACGACAGAATAAAACCTATATATGTAGGGTATAATTTTAATTGTATGGACCTACAGAATAAAGAGAAGGTGTCATTTTTACCGAAAACTGTACTGCGTAAAAACGGAAGCCCCCAAAAGTTACAAAATTGTGTTTTTTCTTCAATTTTCTCGCACAATGATTTTTTTTTTCTGTTTCGCCGTAGATTTTTGGGTAAAATTACTGATGTAATTTCAAAGTAGAATTGGTGGCACAAATAATAAGTCATCATATGGATTTTTAGGTGCAAAATTGAAAGATTTATGATTTTTTTAAAGTTAAAGAGGAAAAAACAAAAGTGCAAAAACGGAAAAACCCCAGGTCATGAAGGGGTTAACCCATGTAGGTAGGCAATCTTTATTACTATTGACACCATTACTTCCCCTTGAGACAGAAGGGGAAGGACCGATAAAACTGGGTACATAAGAAAACTATTTTGTTTTGCTATACACCTGTTTAGGTATCTCAGGACTATAAAACTGCAATACTTGACTGATTGTGTAGGGTCAAGAAGGGGGAAAAGCTTTCAGAACCTGCATATCTAGAAGTTCAATAGGTGTAGAGGAAGCTAAGAGGCTACTATGCATCGCTTCAAAGAAACATGGGGAAATTGGATTAAAGGGGTAGCCCGGGGAACTTATCAGACACTTATCCCCTATTTTCAGGATGGTCCCAGCGGTCAGACCCCTCCCAATCAGACACTTATTTCCTATCCTGTGGATAGGGCATTAGTGTCTATTTAAGTTTAGTTCCCCAGACCACCCCTTTAACCAATCAGCCATCCTCCCACAGGAATCCTAGCATAAGAACTCTTTCCGTTGGTTCAGCCTATTGGTCCCACAAGGTACTCTATTGCTTCCTCGATCTTGTGTACGTGGACAACACAATGTTTGAATGATGCCTCGGGGACATTCACCTCTAAAAAGAGTTCTTCTTTTGCCTCTACTCTCCTAGGGAGTTTTTTTTTCCCTTTATGTTGAAGAAATCCTCCATAAGAACATCCAGCTCTGCTCCAAATGTATGCCCAGGACTGAACTTTTTACCGTACAGATTTTTGTACCTAATGTCCTTAATAAATTATAAATAATAAATCTCATCATTTGGAACCTCAGATTTTTATCTTCCTTAAATCTTTGCATGACTTCTTAACTGTCCTAAAAGTATTATAAGAAATTATACTAACCTAAGTCTTTGCTGGAGCGAAAACAAAACTTAGCGTTTACCCCTTCCCCCCCTATATGTGTATATATGTGCATGTGTGCATATGTATTTGTACATGTGTTTTCATTACTACATGTTCTTATAGTACCTAGACCCATTTATATACATATATTTTTAACGCCATGCACATATTTATATTTCTTAACGCCATGCACATATTTATATTTCTTAATGCTATGCACATATTTATATTTTTACTAGGTTACAAAGAGTGTACTGTTTACATAGGGTGTTCTGATCCATTATACACCAATGGTTGATATAGGGTTTTATACCTATTATGGCCCTTAAGACACAGCATATCACTCCATATGTTATCACTACACAAGTTCCTATCAATACCACATACCTAACATGGTCCGATCATGACTAAAATAGTAATCTTGTTATCAGTTAATACCTGGTTATACTATACCATGCTGTTACACATCATAATACCACACCAGCATGTCCTCTTTTACATATCACCTTCATCTTTACCTATGACAATGTGAGTCTCCCCCTTACAATGTGATCACTATACAGGCAGTGCTTACTTCTTCTCTGCACTGATTAACAGACTAATATCCCTGTATAGTTCTCTATTAACATCTTGTCTCCCTCTCATGCCTGCTTATCCCCTAACAGTGCGATCCTCACAGGATTCACATAGCCTGAAGTGTCTGAGACTGTCAGTATCTCCTGACAGCACGATCCTTATATACACAGTGCTCACAGCCCACACTGACCAGGCTGCCAGTATCCCCTGACAGCACTATTTGCATATAGATAATAATCGCACAGCTTACACTGAATAGGAGCCTGTCAGTGTCCTCTGCCAGTACGATCCTCACAGCCTTCACAAGTAAGGAGAAACCACATTCAGAGCTGATTGGTAGAGAGCTGACCATGTGACCTCCTAGCATAGCAACGCGTCCAGGGCAACCAGCCCGGCTTCAGAGCTCACTGCTATTGACGTGCTTCTCACACAGGAAGTGCCTTGGTTACACTGTTCACATGCTGCGGCTGACAGCTTCCGGCCCACTGCGATTCTCCAGCAGTTGCTAGTCATGGTCCAACACATAACCTGACCTTATATTACCACAATTTGTAATTGTATTGCTTCCTAATGTATATTCATACTGTATATTATATGTAAGTGCTGTTTCTGTTCCTGTACTTTGATTTTCAAGTTTGGATTGTTACTCCTCCCATGTGTTTTTGGCGCCCATTTTTGGGCTATATAAACCTGCTATTGTTGTACTGTCCTTATCCTGATCTGAGGAAGGGAGGGATCCTCCCGAAACGCGTAATCTTGTCCATTTTATAGTTTTTTTAATAAAATGTCCTGCTGAGGACTTTCCTATTACCTTTGGCATCCGCCTCATCTGTCTACAAGAGTCTGCAGCGCCATACCTGAGGGTTTTTTCCTGCTCTACTTCTAATATTGACTCCCAGGACGACTTGTTTCCTCCTGCAACCCATCGGCATAGCAGCGACTCGTACTACAGTACCCAGATTATATCGTGGGTGATATGCTTTTTTGCATAGATCTCAAGGTGAGCGGCCATCTATAAGCCCCGTGGGGTATAGAAGGGGCAGCGGCACCCATTGCCGGCGCCGCTGCCCTGTTGCCTCCCCCATCCCCGGTTGCATAATTACCTGTTGCCGGGGTCGGGTCCGCGCTGCTTCAGGCCTCCGGCGTGCGTTCCCTGCATCGTTGCTATGCACTGCACGGCGCACTGACATCATGCGCCGCGCAGCGCATAGCAACGACGCAGGGGACGCACGCCGGAGGCCTGAAGCAGCGCGGACCCGACCCCGGCAACAGGTAATTATGCAACCGGGGATGGGGGAGGCAACAGGGCAGCGGCGCCGGCAATGGGTGCCGCTGCCCCTTCTATCCCCCTGGCTGTCGGCGTCGATAGCCAGGGGGAGAGAAGCGCTGGCAGCAGGGCTCTAGACCCCAGGGCAGGCAGGGGCATAGAAGCCGGCAGCGTTGGCTGTCTCTGCACCTGCAAAGCCGCTGCAGTTCATTGATTTAAAGTGCCTGCTTTAAATCATTGAACTGCAGCGGCTTATCGGCGTATAACACGCACATAGACTTTAGACTAAAAATTTTAGCCTAAAAAGTGCGTGTTATATGCCGATAAATAAGGTATCTCCTAAAATGATACCAATAAAAAGTCCTGCAAAAAATAAGCCCTTACTCAGTTACGGCTGTTGGAAAATGAATGGCAAAATAAGAATTTTGCTCAGAAAAGGAAAAAGAACATAGAAAGCTATATAAAATGGGTATCGCCATAATCATACTGACCCACAGAATAAATATAACATCACTTTTACCACACATTGTACACCATTAAAAAAAAAATTTTAAACGCCAGAAATTTTTCTGTTTTTCACAATATTTTGGAGTTTTTCACAAAAAATGCTGCATGTGTCAACAAAAATGCACCACTTATATAAAGTACAATATGTCATGAAAAAAAAACTATCTCAGAATCGCTACGCTCAGTAAAAGTGTTCTAAAGTTATTACCAGTTAAAGAGATACATGTCAAATTTTCTTTTTAAAAGAGTCTGGTCATTAAGGTAAAAAATTGGTCCATCCTTAAGGGGTTAAAGGGAACCGTTCATCAAATTTTACCATGGGAACGCATTATATATGGTAAAATCATCTTCCTCACCATCCCCGGAAGATGTTTCTGCATGCAGAGATAGTGAGGATATATAATTTAAAAGTGTCTCCCGCCAGCCCCGTAAGTAGTCCCCTGGGTGGGGATCTACAGTGGGGAGAACAAGTATTTATACACCGACGATTTTGCCGGTTTTCCTACTTACAAAGCATGTTAAGGTCTGTAATTTTTATTCAACATACTTTTCAACTGTGAGAGACTGAATCTAAAACAAAAATTATAGAAAATCACATTGTATGATTTTAAATTTTTTTATAAATAATTAGCATTTTATGCCATAAGTATTTGATACATCAGAAAAGCATAACTTAATTTGGTACAGAAACCCTTGTTTGCAATTACATTGATCATACGTTTCCTGTAGTTCTTGACCAGGTTTGCACACACTGCAGCAGGGATTTTGGCCTACTCCTTCACACAGACCTTCTCCAGATCCTTCAGGTTTCAGGGCTGTCGCTGGGCAAAACAGACTTTCAGCTCCTGCCAAAGATTTTCTATATGGTTCGGGTCTGGAGACTTGCTAGGCAACTACAGGAACTTGAGATGCTTCTTATGGGGCCACTCTTTAGTTGCCCTGGCTGTGTGTTTCGGATCGTTGTCATGCTGGAAGACCCAGCCATGACCATCTTCAATGCTCTAACTGAGGGAAAGAGGTTGTTGGCCAAGGTCTCACAATACATGCCCCATCCATCCTCCCCTTAATATGATGCAGTCGTCCTGTCCCCTTTGCAGAAAAGCAGCCCCAAAGAATGAGGTTTCCACCTCCATGCTTTATGGTTGGGATGGTGTTCTTGGGGTTGCACTCATCCTTCTTCTTCCTCCAAACACGGCGAGTGGATTTTAGACCAAAAAGCTCTATAATTGTCTCATCAGACCACATGACCTTTTCCCATTCCTCCTAAGGATCAGTTGACCATCCAGATGGTAATAGGAAAACTTCAGACAGACCTGGACATGCGCTGGCTGGTGCTGACCCTGCGAGTGCTGCAGGATTTTAATCCATGACGGCGTAGCATGTTACTAATGGTTTTCTTGGAGACTGTAGTCCCAGCTCTCTTCAAGTACTGCCGTGTAGTTCTAGGCTGATCCCTCACCTTCCTAATGATCATTGATACCCCACAAGGTGAGATCTTGCATGAAGCCCCAGACTGAGGTAGACTGAACTTCATCTTGAACTTCTTCCATTTTCTATTAATTGTGCCAACAGTTGTTGCCTTCTCACCAAGCTGCTTGCCTACTGTAAGGTAGCCCATCCCATGCTTGTGCAAGTCTACAATTTTATCCCTGATGTCCTTACACAGCTCTCTGGTCTTCGCCATTGTGGAGAGGTTGGAGTCTGTTTGATTCAGTGTGTGGACAGGTGTCTTTTATACAGGTAATGAGTGGAGAACAGAAGGGCTTGTTAAAAAAAATAAAAATAACAGGTCTGTGAGGACCGGAATTCTTACTGCTTGATAGGTGATTAAATACTTATGTCATGCAATAAAATGCAAATTATTATTATATTTTTTTTTTTTAAATCATTACATGTGATTTTCTGGATTTTTGTTTTAGAGTCCGTCTCCCACTGTTAAAAAGACATTACAGACCTCTACATGCTTTGTAAGTAGGAAAACCTGAAAAATCAGCAGTGTATCAAATACTTGTTCTCCCCACTGTATACTGACCTAGTTCCATCTGCTGCACTGTAATCATGTCCCTTCAGCGTGATTGACAGCCCTCAACACCGATTTGCTCTCTAAGTAGACGGAGCAGAGCAATTACACGGGCCGTGCCGGGCTGTCAATCACGTTGAGGGGGCATGATTACAGCCTATGCATCGCGAATAGGCGAGTATAGCTCTCTGCCCAGCGGACTGCTTACTAGGCTGGCAGGGAACACTTTTAAACTATTTATTCTAACAATCCCTGCGGGCAGGAACGTTTGCCGGTATGGTAAGAAAGAAGATTTTACCATAAATAACAAATTGCAATGCGTTATATACTGTAAAATCTGATGACCGGTTCCCTTTAAGGCATGCCCTGCCTGTCTATTAACTCCGTCAGGACGAAGGGCGTACCTGTACACCCCTTGCCCGGTACCGGTGTTTAAAATTGGGTCACACCATGAACCCGCATCACACCGGGTCGGTCCCGGCTGCTAACGATAGCCGGGACCCTGGGCTATTAGTTGTGCCGCGCACTATTAACGCTTTAGACGAAAATGAAAGTAAACGCTTCCCGGCAGCTCAGTCAGGCTGATCGGGACATCGCGATAAAATCGCAATGTCCCGACCAGCATGGACGCGAGCGGAGACCCCCTTACCTTCCTCCATCGCAACTCGGCAAGAGGCCTTTTTGGAGGCGGCATCCACATCCCACGCCCTAAGCCACATGGGGCGGCGGAGGGCCGCTAGGAAACCCACAGCAAAGGCAGCTCCACGGACTGACTACATGGAAGCTGTGCACAGAATTCCCCAGCATTGGAGAACCAAAGCAAGATAGATCCTCCGGGGGAAATCCCGCCAGGATACCCTGACTGAGTTGTGAGCACCACAACAATAGGGCCTCGGACCCAGAGCCTGCTGCGTCTGAGGCAAACTCCGCCAAGGACTCCACCATCTGGTCTGTCAAGTCCTTGAATGCAGCTGCTTCTGCCAGTGGCAGTGTAGTAGCCTAGAGAGGCGGGAAATTGGTGGAACCATTGAGAGAGGGCAAACCACCTTAGAGGCAAAGTCCTTGGCAAATGGGTAACGCACTTGAACCCTCTTCATTCCTGTGAACCTCTTGTCCGGATGTTTGCATGCAGATTCCAGAAGGATGTGAAGTTCAGCGTGAGAGCTGAACCCTTGAGGTGCTGGTTGAGCACGATGAAAGGATACTTCAGGAGTAACGTCCGAAGATCCTGGGTCCTCTAAGTGAAAGGAGTCTCATATGGCCGCAACCAATGAGTTCACCGTTTCAACTATATCCGAGCGGTCTTCTGAGTCAGATGCCGGTTCGGAAGCCTCATCCGCCAGTTCACCAGGAGAAAGTGAACGCATGGAGGCAGCCCTGGAGGGGGGCGACCCTGACCGGGTACGCGGCTCTGGCGGGGCAGAGCGGCGATTCCGGAAACGTCCTCTGGAGGAGCGATGTCTGTGACCAGATGACACGGGGAGGCGAGACCCACGGAGGGACGCCCACATCTAGCTGGAGACTCAATGTAAAAGTCAGACAAAATACCCCTATTACGCTTCGTGAGAGCGTGAGGCTTGTGGAAAAGAGGAGCGGGACCCACCAGAGGGCCGGAGCAGGGCAGACCTCTTCCAGGTAGACACCATGTCATGTGAGGCCTCAGCCACCACAAGGGGGACTGGAGTCAAGTCAGCCATATACTGGGATAGGAAGAAAACCCAGGTTGAAGGGGCGGCCGAATCCACCGGAATTGTAACATCCGGGGAAACTGGGGGAGCAGTGGAGCAGGCAGAGTCAGTGGGCATTTTAGGAATAATATGTCATAGAGACAAAATAGAGACTAGCAGTCTAGTTGTCAGTTTAGAGAGAGAGGACAGAATAGCGTCCCCTATGTCAGTAAAGTGTTAACCCCTGAGAGGGGCGTTCCCAGAGCAGGGGCACTGCCGATTGGCCCCCGCCACCTGGATCGCGCGCACAGCGCTGATTGGAGGGCGATTCGCGCCTCCAGTAAGCTCCGGCGGCCCTGTGGGTGGAGCTACAGCGACCCGGCCGCCGAGAATAACCAGAGTACAGTAAACCCATGTCCACCTCCTGCAAGACACTAAGCTAAAACTGATTAGCTCAGGGCCTGGAGGCGGGTATATCCTGCTGGGAGGAGCCGACTTTTTTTTATTACCATAGTGTCACACCTCCTAGAGACAGCAGCATACACCCACGGTGTGTGTCCCCCAATGGAGCCGATAGAGAAACACTGGTTTAGAGACCCAGACTTATGGACTTGATGAAGCAAATGGACTTGCATATTTTGATCTCAAGGTACACTAATATTATCACAAAAGGACCTATGGATGGAGGGTAATTTGTTATAAACTTTATTTACAATTGACCACATCAGTGGTCACTAGTACCCTAAATTTACCATCCATTAAATAAATTTTAAACGCAAAACATAACTTTTATTACTGTGCCTATTGTTAAAAACCCAACAGGTGGTATCTCTATCTTGGCCATTTGCCCAAAAACCCTTGAAAAAGCCATCGGCTGGTGGTGAAACGTCGGGGGGGGGGGGGGGGTCAATATGTATAGTATTTTAAAATAACAAGAGTTAGGTCTCTCATTAGTAACTTGCGGACTGCAGCCGCAATTCACATATATCAGTGGCATGTAGTTACATGCTTTACAAGTTATTGAGCACAGTATGAAGAGACCACCTGTTGGGTTTTTAACAATAGGCACAGTAATAAAAGTTATGTTTTATGTTTAAAATTAATTTAATGGATGGTAAATTTAGGGTACTAGTGACCACTGATGTGGTCAATTGTAAACAAGGTACACTAATGACCTGTTAGTTTTTTTTTAATTATGCTGAGAAGCAATTCAATTATAGTACAAGTTATGCGGCCATGTTCTGTATCTCTCTTTGTGAGCTTCAGAAAATGTGACATGAGGACAGAGCTGATATGGAGAGATCAGTGCCCTATGGCCAAAAACATTATATTAGCAAGTTGCTTTATTATACTTTTTGACACCATACACAGGATGTTTCTTTTGCTGGACAAGCATTTATTTATTTTTACACTGAATTTGAGGTGCCTGTATTTTTTACCACAACACACTTTCTGGAAAGGCAAAAAAATTAAAAATAATAGTTATTAAAAAAAAGGTTAGTACTTTCTAAAATATGCCATTTCACAAAAGCTTTCAGCTTCTTACTTACGTTCCTTCGGGTGAGGTACCAGCCATCTGAATATCTTTTGGATCAGACACTACATCAAGTTCTGGTTCACCAGTGTCCATTAACTTCAAATTAAAAATTACAACTAGTGTACCTATGAAAAACATAGAATGCATTATGTTTTCTTTATGTAAAATACTATGTAACATAAAAGTATAGTATTTTACACTATCTGCTATATTTTACCAGAATCTCCAGTAATTTTTTTGAATTGTTCCATAACCTCCTTGTGAGAATGAAATGGAGAGTACTTGTAGATCAATTCCGTTTCAATGGCAAATTTTTCCATGTTATCTGTCAATGGCTCCCCCGTTTTTGAATTCCATGTAGGAAGTGGGACAATCACCTAAAACAAGGTTAAAGGAGAAACAAAATACTTAATTATCCCAGTGCAAGGATCTCTTTGCTTTTGTTTAATCCCTTTAATCCCATACTGCCTAATTTAACTTGCTAAAGGACCAACCATATGATGTGTTTGATGGCACTGCATGTTCCTGCATAAGGGTACGTTCACACATACAGGATCCTGCGCAGATTTGATGCGCAGGATTTGTAACTGCAGATTAGAAGCTGTGCTCACTCATTTAGTTTACATCGAAATCTGCAACAGAAAATCCTGCACACCAAATCTGCATACATGTGAACATACCCTTAAGATACATAGTTTCTAAGGATTATTCCCTGGATCAACTTTCTATCCACATAAATCTCTACATTGTAATATTACATTTCTAAAGAAAAACATCTAGAACATGTTTAATGGATCACACATCACAACATGAGGTGGAAGTGCGTTCCACAGTCTAACTGCTCTTACAGTAAAGAATCCCCATCTTTGAAAAGGTTAAACTGACTTTTGTCTAGACATGGAGGATGCCCCCCCCTTGTCTTGGTTACAGGCCTAGGTATAAAAAGATCCATAGAAAGATCTATGTACTGTCTTTTCATATATTTGTATAATGTGATCAAATTGCTTCTAAATCTTTTCTCCAAACTAAATAACCCCAAACTTATTAACCCGTCGGTACAGCAACTCTCCTATTCCCCTAATTACGTTGGTGGTTGTCCTTTAAACCCTCTCCAGTTCTGCCATGTCCTTCATAATATAGTGCCATTGTCAGGATTGGGCAGTAACATTCACACCCTAAGTTCGCTGTCACTAAAAATCACACAACACCATGCTTATAATAATAAGAATTGTGTTGCCACATGCAGAAGCCACTGCTATGATGTCGACCCCCACCGTGTGCACAAGAAGAGCCTGAGTGCTGTGCAGGAGATCGTGGGTGTCCCAGAAATTTGACCCCCGCGATAAGACATTTATTCCCTATGCTTTGGATAGGGAATACATTTTCCTAAACTGGAGTACCCCTTTAAGTTGCCATTCTCTCTTCCATTAAAGAAACACCTACATATTGGCCCAGATTTACCAATCTGTCTGAAACCGAAACGGTCTGGTTTCACCCATAACAACCAATCACAGCACAGCTTTCATTTTATCAGAGTTTATTAGGATATGAAAGCAGAGATGTAACTGGTTGCTTTCAGCAAACTAGACAATTAAAATTTTAGGAAGATTGATACATCTGGGCCATTGTCAATGAATGGTAAAAGAAAATGTTATCTGACTGTACTTGTGCATTAAATACAGATGATCAGTTTTAGTAAAGAATCACTGTCATTTACATAAACTTTTAACATCTTGTCCAGACGTGTCAAAAGAGTTATAACCCTGTGAGCTCCGTGGATGGGCACTCCATCCAACCTTTTCTCTCGATAGAGTTGTACAGTGAAAGGGTTGGGTTTAAGTGATAGCTGGTAAGCGATGACAGGCGCCGCAGAGGACAGAGAATCATAATGTCACGGCTCCGCCCCTTAGCGAGGTCATGCCCCACCCCCTCAATGCAAGTCTATGGGAGGGGGCGTGACTTCTGCCACACCCCACCCATAGACTTGTATTAATGGGGCGGGTGTGACATCACAAGGCGCAGAGCCGTGACGTCACGATACTCCGTCCCCTGCATTGCCCGTCATCAGCCACAGAACGATCCTCGCTCTGTGCAGCTGAAAATCGGGGGTGCTGCAGGAAAGATCGTGGGGGTCCCCAGTGGCGGGATCCCCATGATCTAACATCTTATCCCCTATCCTTTTGATAGGGGATAAGATGTTTAGCACCAGAGTGCCCCTTAAATTTTTTGTGTTTTTTGTTTTCCTTTTCTTCTTAGGAGACATAACTCTTATTTTCTATCCCCTGAGCCATATGTGGGCTTGTATTTTGCTTGACAAATTGAACTTCACAAGGCCCATGATCTGTAGTTTTTATCAGTACCATTTTTGTGTTGATTGGACTTTGATAGTTTTTTTAAATTTATTTTTACTTACAAATGATGTGACTATCAATCAGCAAACCTGGTATTTTTTCCAAGTTTACCATGCGGGATCATATCAATCTACCTAGAACTAAAACTGCAGAGCTTTCCCATAGCAACTAATGACAGTTTAGATTTCATATTTTAACCAGCTCTGGTAAAATAAAAGCTGAGCTGTGGGCAAAACAAGACAGTTTTGGTTTCAGACAGATTAATAAATCTGGGCCAATATTTTAATAGTTCTGACATTTCGGCATGTGGTTATTCCAAATATGTTGTGTTTTTTAGGTCGCCAAACAACTGTTATTGTTTAGATTATTAAGTGGTCAAGCAACGAAGTTGCATAGGACACCTATTGTTATTGCTCAGAATATTATGTTTATTATTATTTCAAATTTCAAGTTGCTTTCCAAAGCACCACAAGTGTAATAAAATTGCAAACCTCATCAATTCCTTCTTCTTCATGAAAGGTACGTGACATAAAGAGACAAGTCATTGTATCTCCCTTCTTCGTGAAAAGGACAAAATCTTTTCCAATTCTCATAGAGCCACTGGAAAAAAAATTATTGAAAATAAAACGTAAATAAATAAAAACAACAAAAATAATGAAAGTATTGTATGCTTACAGAAGAATAGTGCTGGCACATGTGGTAAAGGCCCAAATACTTTATTTAGTGCATACAAAAAAAAAAAAAATCCATCATTATTGAGCGAAGCAACTAACATTTTGAACGCAATGTTCTTAGTCAGTTTGGAATTCGGACTTTGTGTGCTTTGCGTAACTGCAGAAGTATAACAGTTTGCAACTGTGATGAGCTAAAATTTTGTATCACTATTTGTGGAATGTGTTTATACTGGTGTAATGATCCAGTACAGCAATGATACAGTACAAAATTGTAAAATGAAGGAACCACAAAGAAAATTAGAAGACCAAGAACAAACCTTTGTCTCAAATAAAATCGCTATTCCTAGATAAATAATTCATCCTTTTCCAAGTGCCAATGATTAATGATGAATGTAATGACAAAATGGACAAAAGTGGGCATTGCTGCATCAAAGGAAACTGTCACCCTGATCACCCACACTAAAGCCAATTCACTGGGTTATAGCGTGGGTGACCAGGGGTTAAAAGAGGGATCACTTACTAATTTCCGTCCAGTTGTTCCTGTGATATGGCCTTCAGAAGTTCCATTGTTGAATTAAGCAAGTCGCAGAAGAGGATTATGCAAATTGAGGGTCCGGCAGGAGAAGGAGACAAACAGAGGCAGGAGAAGCCAGGCGAAGGGGCCCCGCCTCCTGTGCGCAATTAACTGAATTCAGCATCGGAACTTCTGAAGGCCATATCACAGAAACATCTGGACCGAATTTAGTAAGTGACCCTTCTATGGACTCCTGCTCACCTACACTATAACCCAGTGTATTGGGTTTAGTGTGGGTGATCAGGGTGACAGTTTTCTTTAACCCCATTGGAGGCTTCCGTTTCTACGCAGTGCATTTTTCGGTAAAAATTACACCTTTTCTTTTTTCTGTAGGTCCATATGGTTAAAATGATACCCTACTTATATAGGTTTGATTTTGTAGTACTTCTGGAAAAAATCATAACTACATGCTGGAAAATGTATACGTTTAAAATTGTCATCTTCTGACCCCTATAACTTTTTTATTCATTTTTTTATGACATAAAAAGTGACCAAAAATATGCTATTTTGGACTTTGGAATTTTTTTGCACGTACGCCATTGACCGTGCGGTTTAATTAACAATATATTTTTATAGTTCGGACATTTACGCACGTTTGTTTATTTTTATTTACACAGTTTTTTTTTTTTTTTTTTTAATGGGAAAAGGGGGGGGGGGGTGATTCAAACTTTTATTAGGGAAGGGGTTAAATGACCTTTATTAACTTTTTTTTTCTGCAGTGTTATCGCATAGGGAGCTATAGCACTGCACACACTGATCTTTTACCCTGATACCTGCAAAGCCATAGCTTTGCATGGTATAGCATTCTAGGGGCTCGATTGCTCAAGCCTGTAGCTCAGGCTTGGAGCAATCAAACGTCGACAGGACGCAACGGAGACGGGTGAGGGGACCTCCGCTCGAGTCCTAGCTGATCGGAACATCGCAAATTTATCGCGATAGTCCCGCGCGCTATTAGCCCATGGTCCCGGCTACCATTAGCAGCCAGGACCGACCCGGCGTGACGCGGGGGCCCCGGCATGACCCCGTTTTAAACACTGGGACCGGGCGCAGGGCGTACAGGTACGCCCTGCATCCTTAAGAGGTTAATGAAATTATCAGACAGTGGTGCTGCCATTTCATAGAGACATGTCAAAAGTTTTAGATGTTCAGTCCCCGATCGCTCGACAAAAGCAGGAGGAGTGTGTGCTGTCCCAGCTTTGAGCAAAGTTAAGACAGACTTTCAATGCAAGTCTATGGGATCTTTTCAGTCACGTGCACAAAGAGCAGAGAGACAAGTGCTCCACCATGTAGCTATTTAGCCCTCTTTTTAGCAGTTGGTCAGACCTCGACCAATTAAAACTTTTGACCCGTCTCTAGAAAATGTTGAAAGCTTTTTCTAACATAACAGGTACACTTAAATTATATACCTACTTCTATCTAATATCTATGGTCACCCTTAGAAATAATTCTGTTTAACATAATTTTAGAGCAGTAATTACCTTTGTTTGGTTCTTTATGCAATATCATTAATAGTAACTATACACATCTACTTACGATTTCAATCCATTTCCATACTGTCCAATTTGAATAGACTCAGGAGTTCTTTTAGCAGAACGTCCAAACTGGATAACACTAGCTGCCTCACCTATTAGAAAAGGAAATAAATTCTCATTATTATAATTGTATATATTCTTCACAAAATATTTAACTACAATTAGTTAACCTTAAAGAGGTACTCCGGCGCTTAGACATCTTATCCCCTATCCAAAGGATAGGGGATAAGATGCCTGATCACGGGGGTCCCGCCGTTGGGGACCCCCGGGATCTTGCATGCAGCACCCCAGTTACAATCAGACCCTGGAGCATGTCCGCTCCGGGTCTGATTACCGGCGACCACGGGGCCGACGGTGTGTGACGTCACGCCTCCGCCCTGTGTGACGTCACACTCCGCCCCTCAATGCAAGCCTATGGGAGGGGGCATGACAGCTGTCACGCCCCCTCCCATAGGCTTGCATTGAGGGGCGGAGCGTGACATCACACGGGGCGGAGGCGTGACGTCACACGCCGCCGGCCCCGTGGTCGCCGGTAATCAGACCCGGAGCGGACATGCTCCGGGGACTGATTTTAACTGGGGAGCTGCGTGCAAGATTACAAGGGTCCCCAGCAGCGGGACCCCCGCGATCAGGCATCTTATCCCCTATCCTTTGGATAGGGGATAAGATGTCTAAGTGCCGGAGTACCCCTTTAAACTTTACAAAAGCTTGCAATATCTCAAAAGATTTAAAAAAAAAAAAAAACTCCTCTCTCGCTAAAAAGGCTCAACATCCCCCTTTAGCCTGCTTGCTGTTGCCAAATGTGGTCACCAAGCCAGCTACTTTGCACATTTTGCATACAACACACCGACTTGGGTATTCTCAGAATATATAGCGATGGTAGATCTTTAGGACATGATCCTGGGGGTCTGAACTCTGGAACACTGATTCTAAAACTGAAGTGCTTATTAATAGCATAGTAAAAAAAAAAAAAGGGGGTAAAAAAAGGTCACAAAGTTCGAGCTTTATCACTTTATAACATGGAATTTATTACAAAAAACACATAAATAAATATATTAATCTTACTTGGGTCCATCCCCGTTCCATCATCAAGAAAGCAAAGCATAAAAGCTCCTCTTAATTCTGCTCGTGACACTGTCGTAAACAAACAGAAAAAACTGTAGGTTATGGTTAGAACAAAAAAAATTTGGGTGTGCTTTTTGTTAAATTCTTTACCAAAATATGATTGCACATTTCCAGACATTATCACTACCTTTTGTTAAGCAGTAAACCTGACAACTCTGACACTCAGATGAGTGTCTCTATTTTGGTCACTTTTTGTTTACCCCTTAAGGACGCGGCCTGTTTTTGACCTAAATGACCAAGCCCTGTTTTTCAAATGTGACGTGTCTTTTTAAGCAGTAATAACTTTTTGAATGCTTTATACTAGTGGTAAATTTTTGTTGATACATGCAGAGGTTTTTCTGAAAAACTCAAAAATATAGTGGAATTATATAAATAAATATATTATGCCATTTTTGGGATGGTGGGGGGGGCATCAACCCCACTAAACCACCAGGAATGGTTAAAAGGTCCCTTTAGACGCTGCAGTCAAAGCCGACAGCAGCGATCTAAAGGGTTAATAGTCGGCCGTGGCAAATGCTACATGTCGGCTATTAGCGGCAGCCCCCAGCTACAGGAATCAGCTGTGGTACGCCGGGTATAGAGCGGGCACGAGTAAGGATCTGCCTTATTAAAATTAGAGGTCCAGCTCTGCTTGCCCAAAAGAAGGGCTTAAAAGCATTAAAAAAAATGTTTACCTGCTGGGCATGTCCCGGGCATCGGGTGATAGGATTTCCACATCTCTGCGATATGAATTTAAAAGATGTGGGCAAAGGAAACAAAAAAGTTACCATCGGTTTGCTCTCCCTATGCCCTAACTAATCGTGCCTGCACCTCTGTAACTCGTATGGAGACGACAGTGGCACTTTCCGGTTGATTCAATAAAGGACAAGTTTTACTGTTGAAATAGATACTTTTTTCCTCCAGCATTTTTACAAGGTTGTTTGCTATGGTTGTTTGTTCTGAGATAAATATGTATTTTTTGCATCAAAGTACGTTCATCTCTGACTGATTGAGTATTCTTCCTGAATGGTATGATGGCTGAGTGGTCCTAAGATGTTCAAAGGGTACTCCATTTTAGATAGACTTATATCCTAGGGAGATAAGTGTCTGATTGCCTGCAATGAAGATCTTCCGAAAAAGGAGCCCCATCTCTCACCTCTGGATGCTGCTTCTCTCGAGTGGTTGACTAAGCAGGCTGCTACTGTTCAGCACCGAGGAGGCCATCTCAGAAAGTGGGGGAAGATGTTGTGGAGCACCCAGTGGGGAGAAGTAGCGTCCAGAGGTGACAGATGGCCCCCCACCTTCCGAGACAGCCTCCTTGTGCTGAAAAGTGACAGCCCGTTCAGTCAATCACTGGCTGAGATGGGAACCCGTTTCAGCTGGTGTATAGTTGAGCAGGTCCCTGTTCAATATGAGAAGGCTGTCTTGATGGTGGGGGTCGGTGCTGTAGAGCGCTTAGTGGGGAGAAGCAGTGGCCAGAGGTGAAAGATGTGGTGGTTAGAGGTCAAACCCACTGTGATCACACACTTATGTCATATCCTGTGAATAAGGAGATTTTTTACGCTTACCGTAAAATCTCTTTCTCGAAGGATCCATTGGGGGACACAGACCATGGGGTGTATGCTACTGTCACTAGGAGGTTCGACACTATGGCAACAAGAAAAGTAGGCTCCTCCCAGCAGGATATACCCGTCCACAGGCACCTGAGTTAATTAGTTTAAGCTTAGTGTCTAAGGAGGTGGACATAGTCTGCAGTCCTCTCCAGACCAGGTCTTACGTTTTATTATTTTCCTATTTAGGGAATGTGTTAGATTTTTATTCCATTTTCTTCCCTGTTTTCAGGTGGGGACTCAGGAACTGCGGCTCACTGTTTACCCTTTGTGAGTAAGGGGGCACAGACATTGCATATATGCGCTGCTCACCCCCTCTCGCCAACGGTCAGTGCCTGGATTTGTACCTCATGGGTCCCCCTATTCCCTGCTCGCCTCGCTCGCAAACGGTAGCCCGGCATGATGCAGGTTACAAAAGCTGGCTGAAGACTTCATAGGAAGACTTCATGAGGTAAGTTCTTCTGACTGAGGTGTGTATATTTCCCTTTCTCCTTTGGGGCAGATTTGCAACATCTGGAGACCCTCAGTTTTTGGCCCACCTTTCTCTTGGGTCTAATGGGGCTGGCCTGGACAGGGGGTCCTTTATTACTGTGAGCAGTGGCAGTTTGGATGAGCAGTGGCAGTTTGGATGGGGCACAGCTTACTTCACTTTATTCATATATATGTGTGTGTGTGTGTGTGTAAACTACTGTTTTTTTACATTGAAGCGGCTGACAGCCACGGCGTTCTATGCGGGCGCTCTGAGCGCAGGCTTACTTTCACTTTCAGCAGCGGCTGCTGCCAGCGGTGTCTGGTCTGCTCAGTTCCCCGCGAGCGCACATGCATTCGCATGTGCGCTCGGGGCAAGGAGTGGGCGCCATTACGGGACTTCTTGTTATTACTTCAGCGGCCAGGTGCGCTTTAGCTCCGCCCACCTAGGGCTGCCGAAGCTTCTCAGGGTGTGAACCGACCACCAATCAGCGCTTTGCTCGCGATTATGATGGCAGGGGTCAATCAGCGATGCCCCTCCCTTGCTATTAGCCGGCATTTCTCCTCTCTGACAGCCTGGAGACCACCACGGCTTCGAGTCCCGAGGTGGGACAGAGTGTTACGGTTTAATTTTAAAATAGGCACATTGTGGTCTATGGGGATCTCAAGGCATGTGAAACAGTATGATAAGCAGACTGTATTAGCAACACAGTGGAATGGAACACAGTCTTGGGTGAGAGAGGCCCAGAACGGCCTCCCTCTAAACAGTTAACTGGAGTGTTAGCCACTCCATTTAATCTGTTAACTCTGTATCTCTAAACTGTCTGGTTCTGCTGAACCGCTTGTTCTGCCTGCTCCACTGCTCCCCCAGACCCGCCTGCTACTCTACTCGGTGGGTTCGGCCGCCCCTCCAGCCTGGGTTCCCTCCCTCTCCCAATCTATATCCGACTTGGCTCAGGTTTCCGTTATGTGGTGACTGCCTTGGAGAGGCCCTCCCTACACCGGCCCTCCGGAGGATCCCGCTCTCCCCCTTTTTTGATGCTATCACAGCATCATAGGGGTGTGTCATCTGACTCATCTCCCGAGTCTTCTGGCTGGCACGGGTGCTCCCCTCGCAGGCATCACCCCGTTACTCCGACCTGTAGCAAGCGTCGCTCCTCTAGAGAATGCTCCCAGGGTCGCCGCTCTGGCTCTCCAGACACACGTACCAGGTCCGTTTCGCTCTCTCTTCCAGAACAGCCTCACACGTTCCCATTCACCTGGAGAACTTGTGGAAGAAGTTTCTGATTCGGCCTCCGACTCAGAGGACCGCACGGATGTGCCTAATGTGGTGTACTCATTGGTTGCGGCCATAAGGGACACTTTCCAGCTAAAGGACCCAGGAGCTTCGGACGTGGTCCAGAAGTTTCCTTTCATTGTGCCCGACCTCTTCCAGGGCTGCCTCACCTCGTTCCCATTCACCTGTAGAACTTGTGGATGAGGTTTCTGATTCGGTCTCCGACTCAGAGGACCGCACGGATGTGCCTGATGTGGTGTACTCATTGGTTGCGGCCATAAGAGACACCTTCCATCTAAAGGACCCAGGAACTTCGGACTTTGCTCCAGAAGTCTCCTTCTTCGTGCCCGACCGGCACCCAAGACTTTCAGCTCTCAAGCTGAATTTTACGCCCTGCTGGTATCCGCCTGGAGGCACCCGAACAAGAAGTTTCAGGAAACAAAGAAGGTTCAAGCGCGGTATTCCTTCGCCAAGGACCTCATTGCTCGGTGGACCTCCTCTCCTACTGTGGATCCGCCGGTTTCCCACCTCTCTATGGCGCCTACCCGGCTGTTGGCTAATGCGGCTGCCTTCAAGGATCCAGTGGACATGAAGGTGGAGGCTTTGGCAAATTTTGCCTTTTGAGGCAGCAGGTTCTTCCTGCTTTTGCTTCTGCCTGGGTGTCAAGGCCCTTTCAGTATGGTCTCCCAACTCCGCCAGGGTAGTCTTCAAGATCCCTCCGGGGGATTTCTTTAATCTGGCTCTCCGATGCTCCGCATATGGAGATTTTCTGTGTTCTGCATCCATGCGCAGCCACTGTGCTGCCTTTGCCACAAGCTACCTGGTAGCCACCGTCCCTCCATGTGGCTTAAAGCCTGGAATGCAGACGCCACCTTCAGGAAGTGAGGCGACGGGCGGAAAAGAGTTATTTATCACCTCTGGATAAGGCTCACAGAACCGCTTTCCTTCGTAAGTCCTCCTTCCGGTTCTGCGGACCTTTGGTACCAACAAAGGGTCCAGCCAGGCGCCATCTCGGAAAGAGGGCTCCTCTTTCCCAGCCCGTTCCTCCCAGAGGTCGGCTATCCGTTCCGGCCGTTTTGCGATCCCATCAGGTACCTGTAGGCCTTCCTCGGCCTGAAGGGTCGCCCCCCACCCGCCGAACTTTCTCGGGTGGTTGGTCGCCTCTTACTCTCCGGGATGCCTGGACCATGCAGCTCCTTTTTTTATCCAGGGAGTAATTGTCCCGGTTCCTTCAGGGGAACGTTTTCGAGGTTTGTTCCAACCTCTTTGTGGTCCCCAAGAAAGGCGTTTCTGTTTGCCCAATCTTGGTTCTCGAGTATCTTAGCCAGCATCTTCTGCTTTCATCCCATTAAAATTAAACTTAAAATTAAACAAATTAAACCACAACAATGTAACACTCTGTCCCACCTTGGGACTCAAACCCGTGGTGGTCTCCAGGCTGTCAGAGAGGAGAAATGCCGGCCAATAGCAAGGGAGGGGCGTGTTAGGAGCAGAGGCACCGCTGATTGGCCCCTGCCACCATAATCGCGCGCACAGCGCTGATTGGTGGTCGGTTCGCGCCCTGAGAAGCTTCGGCGGCCACCAAAGTATTAACAAGAAGTCCCGTAATGGCACCCGCTCCTTGCCCCGAGCGCACATGGGAATACATGTGCGCTCGCGGGGAACTGAGCGGACTAGACGCCGGCGGCAGCAGCCGCTGCTGAAAGTGAAAGTAAGCCGGCGCTCAGAGCGCCCGTATAGAAGAACGCTGCGGCTGTCAGCCGCTTCAATGTAAAAAGAACAAAAAAAAAAAAAAAACACACACAGTCGTTTCCACACACACATATATATGAATAAAGTGATGTAAGCTGTGCCCCATCCAAACTGCCACTGCTCATCCAAACTGCCACTGCTCACAGTAATAAAGGACCCCCTGTCCAGGCCAGCCCCATTAGACCCAAGAGAAAGGTGGGCCAAAAACTGAGGGTCTCCAGATGTTGCAAATCTGCCCCTAAGGGAGAAAGGGAAATATACTCACCTCAGTCAGAAGAACTTACCTCATGAAGTCTTCCTATGAAGTCTTCAGCCAGCTTTTGTAACCTGCATCATGCCGGGCTACGATGTGCGAGCGAGGAGAGCAGGGAGATAGGGTGACCCGGACCCATGAGGTACAAACCCAGGCACGGACCGTTGGCGAGAAGGGGTGAACAGCGCATATACGCAATGTCTGTGCCCCCTTACTCGCAATGGGGAAACACTGAGCTGCAGTTCCCGAGTCCCCACCTGAAAACAGGAAAGAAAATGGAATAAAAATCTAACACATCCCTAACTAGGAAATAATAAAACATAAGACCTGGTCTGGAGAGAACTACAGACCATGTCCACCTCCTTAGACACTAAGCTTAAACTGATTACCTCAGGTGTCTGTGGGCGGGTATATCCTGCTGGGAGGAGCCTACTTTTCTTGTTGCCATAGTGTCGAACCTCCTAGTGAAAGCAGCATACACCCCATGGTCTGTGTTCCCCAATGGAGCCGATAGAGAAAGGGCATAAGTTTATCTAAAGTGAAGTACCCCTTTAAATTTGCATAATATTATGTGAATAAATAAACAAGGGACCTTAAAGCTCCTCCAATCTATCAGGAACAGGTAAGGGGTCCAGAAGGGGACCTCAATGAGAAGTCAATATCTGATTTGGTTTTCTGTTTTGCAGTCTAGAAATGACATCTTTGGCAACAATTATAGTCACCATCTGGAGCCCTAAATAATAACAATAATAATAACAGTTGATGTGGGATTGTACTTTCATATCCACATATTGGGGTGCTGTTGTGTCCCTATTGTTGCAGGTTTTAGTTTTCCCTGTCCTGCTGGATCCTAAAGTATGTCAGCCTGGTATCCTTGATGAGGAGGAAGAGTGGGCGCATCATTGTCACATTTTTCTTTAGGGATTATTGTTCTTGGTCGTAGGGCCATTGCCATACCATGGATGGACCCAGTTCCACACACTATTTAGTCAATGCCATTGTTCTTTATGCCTTCCTTGAGTTCCAACATAGATATTGTACTGCCGAATTGGATTAAGTATGGGGGGCCTGGTGTAGGTCTTCTGCCACTTGTTATACTCCAAGTAGATTCTTAGGTCTACAGCATGTCTTAATGCCTGACAATTCTATGAGTTTATTATGGTGATCACTCACTTCTTGTTTACATTAAGTAGGCTTCTTCAGATGAATAGCTATTTTATGTGTCATTTTTGTATATGTGCCATTTTCTTGATTCCTTTGATTCATGATTATACTGTATTTTTGTAATACTTTATTTTATTTACCATAAATACAAAGTAACAGTTACATTACGTTTTCATTAGTCCTGTTGCTGTAACCATGCTGCTTACTTAATGGTTATCTGTCATCATTGTCAACCGCACTTAACTGTTGGTACAGGCGGCTAGTGCGAGTGACACTGATGATAATGATACTAACCTATCCTCGATCCCGTTCATCCGCTTGAGGAGCACGCTGACATCACAACTGCTGCTTCTTCACTATACCCAGCTGTGAGCAGGCTTGAGCAGCACTCTCAGGTAAATTTAAAGTTCCGCTCTTCAAATAAAAAGTCTTTACTTCCTGGTTGTAACGCTGTACATTTAAACAGCTGTGCTGCTCCTTCCCTTACCAAGTGACTATATTTCCACAACAGCATGCTGTTCTGGTCCTGATGCTCTTCAACATGCCTGTCCAACTTACACAGCAACTGATGTGTGGACCATAAGTCACTTTTCACTGCCTCTATGCATCTCATGAGGCTCACATTGGCAGGTGATAAAAATGCAAAGAGAAAGTAACATCTAGTCCCTGCGTGAATCGGACTGTCACACTGGCGAGCGTCAGGAATGGAACAGCATGGCATTATGGAAATAAGGTTGTCTGAAAAGAGAAAAAGCAGGGTTGCTGTTTTGTACTGAACAATGTTACATGCCAAAGTAAACCATTTTTCAGCCTTATATTCTATGCTTATATAGGTAAAACATACCAACTTGGAAGAGGATGTCATTCTTGTCTGGAAAAATTCAGACTTCGTTCACAAACAGCTTCCTCTACAACATAAGCTAGGCCAGTTGGGGAATTTCAGAATGACTTTTGCTCTCTATCCCTAAAGAACAGATGATCTTCAGCTGAACTTTTGCCATTGGATTATCTCGTAATGCTATTTTTAGATGACTCTAAAGCAAGATGATCTGAAGGAAGATCTGATCAAGATAATTCTATTATGGTTTCTTTTTAAGAAAGTTTTTAGCAGAGTTGCTTCTCTGGAATTTTCATTGAGTCTCAGTGTCTGATATCTTTGACTTCCATCAGGCAAACAAACCTCTTTTCAGCAGAAACAAAACCAAACTAAGTACTAGATTATGTTTGAAACAGAAAATGTTATTTATGAAAAGAACTGGGATTGGATGGTCTTCATTTGACTTCTGTAACACAGGTACCACTGTTATACCCATTAAACAGTTGTCTTATGTTTAAGGAGATGTCCAAATATCAATACCTCCCACCTACCCACAGGATAGGTGATTAGTGTCTAATGGCTGGGGGTCCCACCCATTGGAGCCCACTGATCACAACAATGGAAATCCTGTGTCACCAGTTTAAGTAGTGTGGTGGATGAGCATGGGCATTGATGCTCTCTTTAAAGTCTATCTGAGTAGACAACTTGCCTATCTCCATCAGTCCTATGCAAGCTTGATCATTATCCCGTAGACAGGTAATAATTGTGATTCTGGCCTTTCACCTTCCTAGTCCTTTACATCTAGTGGAAGGGCTGCACTACAATATCCAATAAGAAATATGCTTCCAGGATTTCTAAAATGTGTTTTTTAATATTGCACTGCAATCTACATGCAAAAGTAAACATTTTAGCAACATTTCATAAAATATATATTAGCAAAATAAATGATGTTTTATCCCAACATACCTGTAAAAATATCAATTTTTGTAGCATCAGCATCTCTGTAAAAACAACAAGGCATACATCAAATACTAGATAATCAATACATTTATTAAAGGCCTAAATCCAAAGTCACTGCTCTGGTGGCTTCAGCAGTCACATACTATACATGCAGAAGGAGGCCAGAGATTGGCTGTAGCATAATGTGAACAATATACATGACATCATCACAGCAGGCCACAGTGGTAGACCGGCAAGGAATTTAGTGGTCAGTGAATATATTTCTCATTTTTAAGCCCCATTAAACAAAAAACAGGTTTAAAAATACATACCTTGCATTATCAACTAATTCAGCCAAAGCTCCAAACAGGAACTCATGTGTGGTCCTATTTGGAAAAAAAATATATCAACATGAGGAAAAAAGGAGCCAACTTTTATAGGAGGAAAAATGCTTTAAGCAGACATGAGATAGAAACAAGCAGATGAATGGACATCAAATCACTTGCCCTTTAGTACGTCTGGCCAACAGCTCGACATATTCCACTAATGCAAAAACGGTGTACTATTGTTAAACCAAACTTTAAAAATGTTATTTATCCATATTGACAGATTTTGACCACTTGTCAGTCCTCCTTTTTGTGTGACTCAAAACCACACCAGACACCAACTGAATATTGATATAGAATGTAAGGTGTTTTTGTGTATTCTCAAACACTATTGCGGTTGTGACAAGACCAAGTTATAGATCAAGAAACACACTCAAGTCAAAAATCAAGGCAGAGTATAATCAGTGATAACTCAATTAAACTTACAGCATTGCTGTCCAGAAAGATAGCCTTGTTGTTCACAGTAGGTCTGTGAAGGTTACCTACAATCCACCTATTAATATGTTTCTGCAATTAATAATAGCATCATATTTTCCGCCCACTCACTTAAGAGAGAAGACTGTGCTGACAATTAAAGACTACTTGTACATGGCATTTTCCCCTAGATTTCTTCTCTGCAGGCTTTATCACCAATGTTCAGTTGTCTCTTAGCTACTAGGTGGAGCCTAGTCTCCATGATGGCTCCCATACACTGCAAGCCCATCTCCATGATGGCTCCCATACACTTCTAAATTTGTATACACAACCTAAGAACAAGGAGAAGCATGGAGGGCATTATGAAGCAATAGTTAACAGACTAAGCCATAAATCAAACCTCAGTTTAAGATCTATTGAATACATAGCACATTTAGTCTGTTTGAAATCTCTGTGTCTGCTCTCTGAACTCACTCTTCCTCCTATCTCCCTCAGATAGATGTGTATAGGCAGCATGTAAAAACAAAACATCTAGCATATATATTTTTCAGGCAGCAATAAGCATGCTACAGAAGTGTTCACTTACCATGACTCCCATTAAAAGAGTATTCTGGAATGTTTTTTTTTTTTATAAAAGCACTAATTATAAAGTAATTTATATTTATTAAAGATGTACCAGCTTTACGCTTATTCTTTGGCCCCACAGTCCCTGCTCTGTAATCCACAGATCATCATTATCTCTCCACCGCCCCTACAGTTGTTGTCCAGCTTTCAAGAGAGCAAAAAATTACTGTCATGTCTGTTGGACCACCAAAGCTGGCACCCATGGGGTGACCGGTACATTTATGTTTATTTTTTTATATGTAGGCCTAACCTACTAATCTAAAAGTCTAATAGACTGTCTATTTTCATGGAGCTATGAATGCTACTTTATTTGTCTATATGCCGATGCCCTGTAGCTTCAATCCACATGTAGTAGGCCTGCAGAGTAATCCAGAATGATAGATAGTGTAGGTGTTCAGCATTAACATATGAGGTATTACCAGGAAAAAGGTAGAAACAAGAGCAGAAAAATGAAGTATGCACTCAGCTCATTAATCCTTAATTTAAAGGGCCTTTAAAAATGCGGCATACAGGGTGATCAATTGATTCCAGGCATAAAGTTGGGCAGCATGGATAACCTGACCAGTTGCTTTATGCAAGACATATATGAGAGGGGGGAAAGGTGAATATGGTTTCATGGCAAAAGCCATTTCAGTACCCAGGTTATGAAGGACAGCCTCTAAATCTCCCTTATTAACAGGATCTACATGATCAATCACTTTTCTAGAGTAGTCACCAGCTTGGTGAAAGCAGGAGAAGCCTACCTGGACACTGGAGATGAGCTAAAGATCCAACAGTTTAGGACTTTGGAAATAGTTTATTGAAGACATTTAGATCAGAATGTGGTAGACCGAATGGCCAGTAGCTGAAGCACTATATTTGGTATTTTTTCAGTTTTGGGTAGGGTTACACGTGCCAAAAAGTTATAGGGGTGATTTTAATCATAGAATAGAGTGATTTTAATCATACAAATTTTCTTTAACCCCTTCAGGACAAGTTTTTTTTTTTTTTTGCACTCAAAGCGACATCACTCGTCATTGCGCAGCACAAAGCAACAGCGCAGGACGCCACCAGAGCCTGCAGGAGCACGCCGACAGGTAAATATGAAAGCCAGGGATAGGGAGGGACATGGGAATCAGGCGGCGGTGGGACTCTGGCCCTGTGAAAGTTGCTGTAGTTACATGATTTAAAGTGGCCACTTTAAATCATTGAACCGCAGAGGCTTCTGTGGTGCCAGAAAGATTTATCTGGGTATACATGCATTTACACGCACCCTCATTTTAACAAGGATATTTGGGTAAAAACAACTTCTTTTGGAAAAATGAGGGTGCGCGTCATAAACTTTTATTAGGGAAGGGGTTAAATCAAATTTATTAACCTTTTTTTTTTCTTTACCCAATTTTTTTGTCCCATAGGGGACTATTACATGCAATCTTCAGATTGCATACACTTATTAATGCTATGCCATTTATCAGTGCTATCGGTGCTTGATTGCTTCAGCCTGTTGAAACTTCCTGGAGCATTGGAGCACCGATCAGACGGGCAGGAGGCAGGTAAGGGCCCTCCCCGCCATCCCCTCAGCTGATCAGGACACCATTTTTCATCGCATTGGTCCCCATCAGCTCCGCTGAGGTGCCAGGATATATATATATTATTATTTTTTTTTTACATTTTAGATGCTGCAATCAACTTTGATCGGTGATGTCCGGCATTAGACACGGGTCCTGGCGGCTGATAGCCGTCATAGAAGGGGAGTGGGACATGGGTGTAAAGGTACGGTAAGAACAGTACAGTAGTTACAAAGTTAGTTTTTTATTTTTATTTTTTTATTTTTTTAAGTACCGTAGTACAGTAATAGTAAAGCATGTAAACATGGATATCATTTTAATCGTATTGACCCACAAAATAAAGAGAACATCAGTTTTACTGTAAAGTGCCCCAAACAATTTAGGGTAAGATTAACCCCTTAAGGACAGAAAATTTTCATTTTTGTGTTTTCATTATTTCTCCCCTTCTTCTGAGAAAAATAACTTATTTTTCCCATCCACAGACCCTTATGGGGGCTTGTTTTTGCACAACCAATTGTACTTTGTAAGGACACCTTTCATTTTACCATAAAATGTACAGCACAGCCCAAAAAATATTTTTTATGATGAAAATTTAAATTTAAAAAAAACGACGCAAATTTGCAGCTTTTAGGGTTTTTTGTTTTAACGCAGCGCATTTAATGGTAAAACTTATTATACATATTAAACAATTATCTTTATGCTGTGGGTCAATACAATTAAAATAACACCCATCTTTACACACTTTTCTATTACAGTAACCCCCCGACATGCGATGGCCCCGACATATGATCAGATCGACATACGATGGCCTCTCAGAGGCCATCGCATGTCGACGTCAGCATCGACATACAATGCTTTTATATGTCAAGGCCATCGCATTAACTGCTATCCGACAGCGCAAAATGCTTAAGATGCTGTCGGATAGCAGTTTAAGCATCCCGGACAGGTTCACTTACCTATCCCCGCTGCTCCGGGTACACTTCGCTATCCTCCGGCGTCTTCTGCATCCTTTCCGGGCCTCGCTTTCCAGCTTCGTTATTACGTCCTGCGCATGCCGTGCCAGCACAGCAACGTAATAATGTCACCAGAACGCGATGCCCGGACCCCGGAGAAGATGCGTAAGAAGCCAGAGGATCCTGAAGAAAACGCCGGAGCAGCATCGGGAGCCCCTGGGACAGCATCGGGAGCGATGAGGATGCGGTCCGGAGCGGCGGGGACAGGTGAGTATTAAATGCACTTTTTACATTGCACGAATCCCTCAACATACGATGGATCGTTTGGAACGAATTACCATCGTATGTTGAGGGACCACTGTATTGTGCCACTTTAAAAAAATAAAAAAAAACAACAACAGAATAACAAAACTTTAACAAAATTAGTATGTATAAAATTGCACTATTGTGACCACCTATAACTTTTTCAAATCTTCATATACAGGAATTTATGAGGGCTCATTTTTTGCACCACAATCAGTAATTTTTTTTTATCAGTATCCCTTTTGCATATATATTTTGATTACTTTTAATTTTTTTCTGGGATTTGATATGACCGAATATCAGCAATTTTGGACTTTGTTTTTGTACATTTACACCGTTTACGGCACAGTATAATTAACATAACATATCTATCAGCATGCACCCCGCGCAAATGCCCAGGGGGGTCATCAGACCCCCCCCCCCCATGTCGTCGATCGCCGCAAATCGCAAGTGAATTCACACTTGCGATTTGCGGCTATTCCGGGTCATACAGGTCTATAGTGACACGGAAAATAAAGGGGATCGCGGATGTCCTAGACACCCACGATCCCCTCGAAGCAATAGGAGTGAGGTGGCAGAGGTGCCGCCCCTCCTATCTTTGCTATTGGTGGTCTAGATGCGACCACCAATAGCAGATCGGGGGCGGAGGGGTTTACTTTCGGTTTCCCCGTCCTGCCCTCCCACAATAGGCGGGGCAGGACGGGGAAACCGACAGGGACCGGCGCCGAAGATCCACTTACCCATCGGCGAAGGCAGCGGGCGACGATCGGCGGAAGAAGAGGACGGCGACGCAGCTCCCTGGATCCGACGGAAGCCGGTGAGTTACTTAGCAACATCTGGAGGGCTACAGTCTGAGACCACTATAGTGGTCTCTAAACTGTAACCCTCCAGATGTTGCAAAACTACAACTCCAAGCATGCCCAGAGAGCTGTTTAGGCATGCTGGGAGTTGCAGTTTTGCAACAGCTGGAGGTCTACAGTTTGAAACCACTGCACAGTGATCTCTATACTGTGCACCTCCAGATCTTGCAAAACTACAACTCCCAGCATGCCCACACAGCAGTTTGCTGTCTGGGCATGCTGGGAGTTGTAGTTCTGCAAGATCTGGAGGTCCACAGTTTGGAGACCACTGTGCAGTGGTCTCTAAACTATAGCTCTCCAGAGCTGCAACTCCCAGCATGCCTAAACAGCAAACAGCTGTTTTTTGTACCTCCAGCTGTTGTGTACCTCCAGCTGTTGCATAACTAGATCTCCCAGCATGCCTTTCGGCGATCAGTACATGCTGGGAGTTTAAGTTTTGCAACAGCTGGAGGCACACTGATTGGAAAATACTGAGTTAGGTAACAGAACCTAACTGAAGGTTTTCCAACCAGTGTGCCTCCAGCTGTTGCCAAAGTACAACTCCCAGCATGCACGGTCTGTCAGTACAGGCTGGGAGTTGTAGTTTTGAAACAGCTGGAGGTTTGCCCCCCCATGTGAACATACAGGGTACATTCACACTGGCGGGTTTACAGTAAGTTTTCTGCTTCAAGTATGAGCTGCGGCAAATTTTTCGCCGCAGCGCAAACTCCTAGCGGTAAATTCACTGTAAACCTCCGCCAGTGTGAACGTACCCTAAAAACACTACACTAACACATAATAAAGGGTAAAACACTACATATAAACCCCCTTACACTGTCCCCCCAATAAAAATAAAAAACGTATTGTACGGCAGTGTTTCCAAAACAGAGCCTCCAGCTGTTGCAAAACAACAACTCACAGCATTTCCGGACAGCCACTGACTGCCCAGGCATGCTGGGAGTTTAGCAACAGCTGGAGGCACCCTGTTTGGGAATCACTGGCGTAGAATACCCCTATGTCCACCCCTGTGCAATCCCTAATTTAGTCCTCAAATGCGCATGGCGCTCTCTCACTTCAGAGCCCTGTCGTATTTCAAGGAAACAGTTTAGTGCCACATATGGGGTATCTCCGTACTCGGGAGAAATTGCACTACTAATTTTGGGGGCTTTTTTTCCTTTTACCCCTTATGAAAAAGAAAAGTTGGGGTCTACACCAGCCTGTTAGTGTAAAAAAAATCATTTTTTTTACACTAACATGCTGGTGTTGTCCTTTACTTTTTATTTTCACGGGAGGTAAAAGGAAAAAAAGACCCCCAAAGTACGGAAATACCCCAGTACAGAAATACCCCATATGTGGGCGTAAAATGCTCTGCGGACGCACAACAAGGCTCAGGAGTGAGAGCGCACCATGTACATTTAAGGCCTAAATTGGTGATTTGCACAGGGGTGGCTGATTTTACAGCGGTTCTGACATAAACTCAAAAAAATAAATACCCACATGTAACCCCATTTTGGAAACGACACCCCTCACGGAACGTAACAAGGGGTATAGTGAGCCTAAACACCCCACAGGTGTTTGACAAATTTTCATTAAAGTTGGATGGGAAAATGAAAAGAAATATATAATTCACTAAAATGCCGGTGTCACCCTAAATTTTTCATTTTCACAAGGGAAAATAAAAAAAAGACCCCCAAAATTTGTAACCCCATTTCTTCTGAGTAAGAACATACCCCATATGTGGATGTAAAGTGCTCTATGGGTGCACTACAATGCTCAGAAGAGAAGGAGCGCCATTGGGATTTTGAAGAGAAAATTTGTCCGGAATTGAAGGCCACTTGTATTTACAAAGCCCCCATGGAACCAGAACAATGGACCCCCCCCCCCCCCACGTGTGACCCCATTTTGACAACTACACCCTCAACTACACATTACTCATGTAATGTAATAAGGGGTACAGTGAGCATTTACGCCCCACAGGTGTCTGACAGATTTTTGGAACAGTGATCCGTGAAAATGAAAAATTTAATTTTCCATTTGCACAGCCCACTGTTACAAAGATTTGTCAAACGCCAGTGGGGTGTAAATGCTCACTGCACCACTTATTAAATCTAGTTTCCAAAATAGGGTCACATGTGGGGGGGGTCCACTGTTCTGGCACCACGGGGGGGCTTTGTAAATGCATATGGCCCCTGACTACCATTCCAAACAAATTCTCTTTCCAAAAGCTCAATGGCGCTCCTCCTCTTCTGAGCATTATAGTTCGCCCGTAGTGCACTCAGAAGAGATGGGTTACAAATTTTGGGGGGTATTTTCTGCTATTAACCCTTGCAAAATGTGAAATTTGGGGGGAAACACACATTTTAGTGAAAAATATATATATTTTTTTTACATATCCAAAAGTCGTGAAACCCCTGTGGGGTATTAAGGCTCACTTTATTCCTTGTTATGTTTCTCAAGGGGTCTAGTTTCCAAAATGGTATGCCAAAAAGCCAAATATCACTCCTTCTCTTCTGAGCATTGTAGTTCGCCCGTAGTGCACTTCAGGCCAACTTATGGGGTACCTCCATACTCAGAAGAGATGTGAAATTTGGGGGGAAACACACATTTTAGTGAAAAAAAATATGCCATGTGTTTTTTTTTGTGCTGTTCTGGCACCATAGGGGCTTCCTAAATGCAACATGCCCCCCAAAAACCATTTCTGAAAAACGTACTCTCCAAAATCCCCTTGTCGCTCCTTCGCTTCTGAGCCCTCTACTGCGCCCGCCGAACAATTTACATAGACATATGAGGTATGTGCTTACTCGAGAGAAATTGGGCTACAAATATAAGTATACATTTTCTCCTTTTACCCCTTATAAAAATTCAAAAATTAGGCTTACAAGAACATGCGAGTGTAAAAAATGAAGATTGTGAATTTTCTCCTTCACTTTGCTGCTATTCCTGTGAAACACCTAAAGGGTTAAAACACTTACTAAATGTCATTTTGAATACTTTATAATGCAGTTTTTATAATGGGGTAATTTGTGGGGTATTTCTAATATGAAGACCCTTCAAATCCACTTCAAACCTGAACTGGTCCCTGAAAAAAAGAGAGTTTCAAAATTTTTTGAAAAATTGGAAAATTGCTGCTGAACTTTGAAGCCCTCTGGTGTCTTCCAAAAGTAAAAACACGTCAATTTTATATCCATTTTCCTTACAAGCAGAGAGCTTCAAAGTTAGAAAAATGCTAAATTTTCAAATTTTTCATAAAATTTTGGGATTTTTCACCAAGAAAGGATGCAAGTTACCACAAAATTTTACCACTATGTTAAAGTAGAATATGTCACGAAAAAACAATTTCGGAATCAGAATGATAACTAAAAGCATTCCAGAGTTATTAATGTTTAAAGTGACAGTGGTCAGATGTGCAAAAAACGCTCTAGTCCTAAGGTGTAAAATGGCCTGGTCCTTAAGGGGTTAAATGTTTTGCTCACAGTGTATACTCCTTTAAGGAGTACTACAATATAGGCAACTTTAAAACATCTTTTCCTCTTAATGTAGCCTGGACCCTTACCTTTCCAGCAAGGTGATTATTTTGAAAATAAATCATAATGTTCTCCCATTATTGCCAACTGAAATTCACGCTGCTTCCTGGTGCAGGAAGTAAAGAGCATGGTGTAAGAGATTTCAGCTCCCATGATGCCTCCCACAAAGGCCATTCCTACAAACTTCTGCCATTCCTCCTGCTCTCCCTACCCAGCAAATTATAATAAATTACTTCTCCAGCTCCCTCCCATATGCATATCCCCACACATATTTCTGCCTCTCCTGCTCCAATAAAATGTCTGGCGTCACTGCGTGCTCGCGCTATGATCAAGGTAAACATACTTAGCCTAAATAGTTTAAATCATCTATGCCGCAGCAGCAGCAGCAACATTCCAAACAAAAGAAAATTCTCCAATCATGGTAAAAGAAGGAGTTGAAAATATAAACAACATGTTTTATAAAAATAGAATGCATGCTAATCTCTCTCTTGCTCTATATATATGCAGGCGCAAGGAGCAGAACGTGATTGGACAGTATAAGTGAAGGGGCGTTTGCACAACTAAGCCTATGCCTGCTAAGCAAATGCTGGACAAATTAATATGCAATTTATGGGAGTGGCCAAATCGGGGCTGGGGAGGAAGGCTGAGCCTACCCTATATCTTGGGATGGATGAAGTATTGGGCCCAAATGGTGACCAAACTCTGCAGAATGGTGGTCAACAAGTAAGAAATACTGAGCTTTGTTGGAACTGTGTTGGTGAAAAATCCTGGTATCCCTGCAGAAAGTGCAATGCAAGTACACTGGTATTACATAACTTAATTACTTTCTTTACACAAATATTTGCTTGCACTGGAGTACTCTGCAATGCTGATGGTGGCATATCTCCCACAATTCTACTATACAAATGAATGCTCAGCCAAGCACTGATGTATTTTGAATGGAGAGAGGAGTTGAAAGGGGTACTCCGCCCCTAGACATGTTATCCTCTATCCAAAGGACAGGGGATAACATGTCTGATCACAGGGGTCCCAGGAAGCCCCCATACACATTAAATGGTAGGGATGTCCTAATACCGATACCGGTGTTAGGGCAGATACCGGTCACTTGCACAATATCAAAAACTTGAGCAAATGTCCTCGATACCAGGTCCGAAAACTGCCTGGGGGAACTACCTAGGGGTCGCTGTAGGTAGTACCTCTGGGAGTTACTTACTGCAGTACGGCCCATCCTCAAAAGTCAAAGGTTGCCGATGCGCTCCCCCATTCACATAATGGCATCCTATGGAGGTGGATTTGACATACACTTCTCCTACACTGGGCCTGTGCTGCTTCAATCAATACTACCTACAGGGGGGTACTACTACCTACTATTAAAGGGGTACTCCAGTGGTCAACGTATTTTTCCGTTTTTGACTTACCCTATTTGTTTTGTTTAATTTCTATTCTTGTTGTTTAGGCTACTCTATTTCTGTTCTTTGTTATGTTTTTATCACCCACTTTGTTTTCCTATCTTTGCTTCTATTTCCTGTTTCTTGCTGTGCTGAAAACTACAAATCCCAGCATGCCACATGCCTTGCTGGTTTGGGGCGGCTCCTTTTTTTTGTTGTTTTTTTTTTTTTTTTTTGTTCCGCCCTTTACCCACCCTACTATTTTCCAGGGTCGGCCCACTTATACACAGCTACAGGCCTGCTACCTCTGCCTTTGTGCAAGGAGGAGCAGGAGGAGCACTGCCAGAGCCCTGCAAAATGACCTCCAGCAGGCCACAAATGTGCACGTGTCCAATCAGAAACAGACTCCATGAGGGTGATATGTGGGTCCACAGGTGGGGGGGTTGTGCTTACAGCCCAACAACGTACAGGATGTTTGGCATTTGCCAGAGAAAACCAAGATTGGCAAATTCGCCACTGGCGCCCTGTGCTCTTCATAGATGAAAGCAGCTTCACACTGAGCACATGACAGACATGTGAGTCTGGAGATGCCGTGGAGAACGTTCTGCTGGCTGCAACATCCTCCAGCATGACCGGTTTGGCGGTGGGTCAGTAAAGGTGTGGGGTGGCATTTCTTTGGGGGGCTTCACAGCCCTCCATGTGCTTGCCAGAAGTAGCCTGACTGCCATTAGCTACCGAGATGAGATCCTCAGACCCGTTGTGAGACCATATGCTGGTGCGGTTGGCCCTGGGTTCCTTCTAAAGCATGACAATGCTTGACCTCATGTGGCTGGAGTGTCAGCAGTTACTGAAAGAGGAAGGCATTGATGATATGGACTGGCCTGCCCGTTCCCCAGACCTGAATCCGATTGAGCACATCTGGGATATCATGTCTCGCTCCATCCACCACAGACTGTCCAGGAGTTGGCGGATGCTTTAGTCCATGTCTGGGAGGCCATCCCTCAGGAGACCATCTGTCACCTCACCAGGAGCATTGTAGGGGTCATACGGGCACGTGGAGGCCACACACACTACTGGGCCTCATTTTGACTTGTTTTAAAGGACATTACATCAAAGTTGGATCAGCCAGTAGAGTGGTTTTCCACTTGGATTTTGAGTGTGACTCCATATCCAGACCTCCATGGGTTGATAAATTTGATTTCCATTGATACTTTTAGTGTGATTTTGTTGTCAGCACATTCAACTATGTAAAGACAAAAGTATTTCATATTAGTTCATTCATTCAGATCTAGGATGTGTTATCTTAGTGTTCCCTTTATTTTTTTAAGCAGTGTACAATGCTATGGACAGTCCAGATCTTCAAAAAGTGTCAATGGCCCGAAGAACCGACCAATCGGAATGGGCATTTCACTGGTAAAACCCCTGTATTCCCCCCGCTCTGCGCTCGGCCCTCCTACCAGCGTTTCTTGTCCATTGTCTTTCTTTGTTTTTTCCTGTTCTTTCCCTCCTCTTTGTTTGTTCTCTGTCTGCTGTTTCTTTTTTTTCTTGTTGTTCCTCAATCTCTCTTAGGGACCTTTACCATTTTTGTTTCTTCTTTTATTCTGCACCAGTGTTGTTTCCATAGACTACTGTTCTTAATGCCCACTAGTGCTCTTCTTTGATATCTAGATGGTGGTCATACCTTACCCTGCTGCTCCTGGTTTTTATGATCAATACTTGTGGTGCGTTTTCTGTTTGGATCCCACAATGTGACTGATGGTCCTATATTGTTTGTTTTCTTTTCTTTTGATATTTACTTGTAGACCAGCTTTGTTTCTGGCCCCATAAGTCCATAGGGTCATTCACAGTATTATGTCATTGATGCTTTGTTTGTTATATTTTCTTTCAATAAACCTCTTTGAATGTTGGGGGAAAAAAAAAACAGCCTTGTATTCCTAAAGTGCATGCACTGACGGGCTGTCTGGTAGCACCCCCTGTTCTGTACTACTCTTAACCTGTGCACGAGATAGCTGCTCCAGGTGGGAACAGCTCCATTTTACTTTTTTGGGACACTGTGTGTACTGTACAGGACCCTGAAGATGCTCCTGTCCGCTACATAGATAGTGATTTACAGCTTCCAGCAGATCTTTCTTACTTTTATATGTAAGGACTTGCTTTATCTGTAATAGTTATATACTAATTTTTCTTTAATCCTTGCCTTTTCCTATTTTTGGATGACATTTTGGGGGCTTCAGAATTCACAATTACCAGGTTTCCATGGTGTTATGGTCTCAACATATAATGGTTTCAACAAACAATAGTCGCCCTGGAACCGATTAATATTATAACTTGAGGGACCACCGTATATTGTATTTATTTACAGAGACTGTCAATTCAAGAGCAGGCCTGTGCAGCAGTACTGGGGCACAGCTGCATTTATTCAGTGAGTAAAGGTCACAATTAGAGATGAGCGAATTTACAGTAAATTCGATTCGTCACAAACTTCTCGGCTCGGCAGTTGATGCGTTATCCTGCATAAATGAGTCCAGCTTTCAGGTGCTCCCGTGGGCTGGAAAAGGTGGATACAGTCCTAGGAGACTCCTTCCTAGGACTGTATCCAACTTTTCCAGCCCACCGGAACACCTGAAAGCTGGACTCATTTATGCAGGATAAGCCATCAACTGCTGAGCCGAGAAGTTCGTGATGAATCAAATTTACTGTAAATTCACTCATCTCTAGTCGCAATAGAATAATTTAAAATAGAAATGCTAAAATCTCAAATGTGGATCACGGGGGTGTATTTTTAAAGTGTACATTTAAATTCTACTAACAGTGCATGTTTTCTGTTCTCATAACTCAAGTTATTGGTGAGGTCATTAGTGCTGTTGTTTTTTAGGATAAAGATGGTGTTTGACTGAAAACACTAACTCCATGCAATTTTTTTTATGATTATTTATGTCCATAGTTTTTGCAGGTAAAACAACATGTAAAATTATATTAGAGCACATGTAAGGGTGCATAAATATCACGATTTTTCTATACTGTTCCCATATACAGTTTTGTATTGGAAAACATTTACAACCGTATAGCAAATAATATACATTGACCTCCCATACAAAAACATACAACAAGATGTATCCGGTTGTGTAAGATGTTGTACAGTTTTGTGTGTTTTTTTGCTGTGCACAAAAATGCAGTCTATCACTGTGTTGTGTCTAGTTGTGTCCTGTTTTTCTGTTTACAAAGGGTTTTGTGTCCCTTATAAAAACAGTATACAGTTTTTATAACACAGTAGTCAATGGAACCCGTAATGAGCACAAGGTTGCATACAGTTTGGTCAGTTTTTGAGGGATACGTTTTCCAAAACAAAAACTGATTCAAAACAGTATGGCAAAATCATGATGTGAATGTAGCCTCATGTGGCATATGCATGCTGTTAAGAGTTTGTAATTAAAGAAAAATCACATTAACAAACACAGCTACAGTTCCGCTGGAGCTATTTATAGGAGAATAGTGCGTCACTATTTTTTTCTCCATATGGGCCTGGTCAGGAAAAGAAAGTTGTACTTATCTACTCTGGTCTCTCACCAGCCCCAGCTTTATAAAAAAAAATAAAAAATTTAAAAATTAAAACTCCTCTGAATACAATTGGAGGATTCTGCCAAATTTTTTCGACCATTGTGTTAACCAATGGCACAACCTGTTTAATACACTGCTGACATATTTTCTTGTGTGCTGAAATGGAAAGAAAAGTGGCATGGAAGAACAATAGGGAAAACATACTATAACAGCAATTGCAAAGTGCTAGACACTTTTACATGACATCAGTTTGGTAAGATGTAAAAAAAATAATTTTCCAACAAAAATTCTGGAGGGTCTCTGCTTTGCCTCTATTCTGGCTAAGAAATTAAAATCCTGAACAGAAGACCCCATTAAAGCGCAACTGTCATGATGTTTGGGCCATATAAAGAAACAATTGTATGTTAAACTCCACAATGAAAGGAAAAGAAAGCAGAGCACTCACCATTCCGTAGCAGGCAGGTCACGCAGATGCAGTGATCCAGAGACCAGACATCGGTTCAAGCAGGGAGACGGCAGATGGAGACCTGGGGGAACTCATGCATAGGGCCACTGACCGTTACGCGCCTCCAGGCGCTTCGTCAGGTCGTGTCCGGTCTCTGGATCACCGCATCTGCCTGCCACGGAATGGTGAGCGCTCCGCTTTCTTTTCCTTTCTTTGTGGAGTTACATATGTTGCTATTTCCTAGTGTGTAGAGCTCACCTTGTTCCTGTTATTTCCACCTGAGTCAGAGACATCCTTAGTTTGACTGCACAGTATCCAAAAGTATACGGTGGTGCTGGCTAATATTTATTTCTCAGTGATAAGAATAGTATGTTAAATGTGCTTAGAATATCAATCCAGCATTACCTTTATCTACTTTATTGTAGGTTCTCAATAACACTTTTGCATACATACAGCCAGCAACAGTCAGATTGGCGTGGCCAAGGGTTTGTTATGCCCCGAGCCACCACACCTATTTCCTTTCCTACAGCAATGGGACCGCTGTGTGACTGACATACAGTTCCCAGCCAATGCACCCTGAATCGCTTTTACGTGGCGCCAGCGAGTTCACTGAGCTCCATCTCCCCTGGCAGCTGCAGTCACTAGAAGCAGAGAGTGAACATGCTCTCTGCCTCCAGCACTACCCACCTCAAAGATGCTGACAGGCATCGGGAGCGAGTGCAAGCTCAGTGAACTCACCGGTGTTACGAGCAGTACATAGGAGTGATTCAGGGTGCATGGGCCGGGACCTGTGTGTCAGTCACACAGCGGTCCCAGTGCTGTAGGAAAGGAGATAGGTGTGGTGGCTCGGGGCATAGCGAACCCTTGGCCACGCCAATCCGACTGTTGCTGGATGTATCACACAGCGGTCCCTGAACTGCTGTGTGATACATCCAGCAACAGTCGGATTGGCGTGGCCAAGGGTTCGCTATGCCCCGAGCCACCGAGATGGATAGGGGACTGGCTGCTGGGCCCCCCAGCAATCTCAGTGCCAGCACCGTGGACGTACGGAATACAGAACATTTTAACCCCAAATCATTTGGAAAGGGGATAAGATGTTTGGGGGTGGAAGTATCCATTTAAAGCCGGTCACGTGTCAAGCATCTGCCATCAAGGTATATTTGTCTCAGACAAATCTGTCAAAATGGCAGCCACTACTACCAGTTCTACACAGCTTTTGTGTTTCCTCCATACTATACTGCTGGGCTTACGACTACTAGTCCTACACAGCCGCACATCTGCCTAGTTCATAGAAACCTATGAAGTCTCAGCATCACACAACTTTTCAAGGCCCCTATTTTTGTGATAGGTTCGGCCACTGGGACCCCCATCTGTGTTGATCATGGGAAACCCCATTTAAATGGAATATAACATAAACATCAGCAAAATTAATTGTTTTTAAAATGTATACTGATATAAACTATCACTATCAACAAGACAACACACACTTTGGGGAATGAAGAATACTCACGAGTTAGTGTGGAGATACTCGAAAGTCAACTGAGCACGGTTTAGACTACTGTAGTTTGTAAAGGCCATGATTTCAGCTCTTCCTGACAAAATGGCAGAAATACAAAAAATGCGTCAATCGCTGGTTTCTCTGATCATATGTAAAGGACCCTCGTTGATACTTATTGCTTGTGCATCACATCACGTTCCCAACCCATTTCACAGCGATATCTTCAGTGTTTTCTTACAGTGGCGTCACTAACATCCGCCAGTAGACTTTCTTGGTATCTGAAAATGTAACAATATAACCAATAGTTTCTTGACATTAGAAAACATGCAGAAATGTATACAACCTATGGCTAAGTTCACACAGCATTAAGCAGTGGGCTCTGTTTGACACAAGCACCAGGATAGGTCCAGGCCCATGCAGTAAAGAGATCCATAGACCCTCATTTACCTGACGGATGAGTATGCACTGAAGACGTATGCGCTGAAGTTCGCTGGATGAAATAGTGCTGACCTTCCCACTATTCCATTCATAACATTATGTTTTTATACTACAGGACACCACTTTACGTCAGATGTCAGACTTCCCACCAACATATTGATCATATGCTAAACAACGTGAGCCCAGCCATAAGCAATAAATCACCTCTTGTAATATTTACATTTCTATGCTATCCATTTAATTGAATCTTGCCATTCTTGCAGTTAAAAACCTTCTTTCCTCTGACTGTTTAACAGCAGTTTTAGGTAATAGCAAAAAAACAAAAAACTGTTCTATTATGTCTGGGAAAACCAATCACCCACCTCACTCTAAACACCGTTGTCACAGACCAATAAGGGATCCTGAGTCCACGTCCACCTAGCCTTTACGAAGCATGCCTCATCCCACACTCATAAACCCTAACTCACACTAACACTCTCACGGCTCGGTTTCCGGCGCACTTCCCCGCCCCTTCCGCAGTGCGCAAACCTTGGTAGTTGCCGCCCAACCGCTCATGAACGCGCGTCCGTTAGAAGAAGCGAGCCTGCTGTACAGGGCAGACGTGAACGCAGAAAAAGATGACACAGATCTTCCGGGTACTTCAGTGAAAACCGGCCATGGGACGATGTTCTCCCGCCCTGCTCAACCCAAAAGCGTCGTCATATCAGGACAACGTGCGTTAACGAAATGTGAAGAAAAACTTAGGAGTAAGCCAGCGGCGACGTCATCGGGACTTGGCCACGCCCAGCAGGACACGTGACAGTCGTAAGACCCCCGGAATGGAGGGGGTTGGCTGAGCCAAGTGTGCGCGCGGCGGGGCGTGGTTAAGGCTCGTTCCTGCTCAAGGCTTTAGTCAGGCGGTAGTGTGGGGAGTTACGGACAGGACGGGGCTTGTGGCGGCGCAGGATGTGCCCGGGATCACATCACGCTCTTATAGGGACGGCGACTGAGTATGCTTTATTGGCGTGTTTTACGGGAGGTGATTGAACTACGGATCTCATGCTTGCGTGTTTTACTCGTTATGCTCGAGGTGTCAGCTACATGACTGGTGTGACCTTGCACTTAGACTCTCGTCGTTTAAAGGACAGGGAAACATGGCCGCCGCAGCTGAAGTGGGAGGAGGGGCTATTGTGACTGGAATTAGGCGGGAAGGCGTCTACGACATGGAGGCGGTGCCTTGGCTTGTCATGTGTGATGCTGTATCTATGCTGTAGGTTGAGGTTTTGTGGGTTTAGGATGGAGCAGGTTTTGTACAGTTGATTCAAATTCTTGAAGAAATTAGTCCATGCCTGCATAGTCTTTATAACGTGAACAGACTAGTGTTAGGAAACTTTGGTTCAATTGTATACCTTGTGGGTCGAACACTGGCAGCCACCATTTGTCCATGAAACTGGCAAAATTATTCCTGTAGTGCCCCACAGCATTCATCTAGCTGAAGACAGAACAGAGAAGCATGACAGGCTATGGGAGAAATTGAAAATGGTTTCTGGAGAAGAGGATTTTGAAGACTGTCAAGATATAGGTACTGGTTTTATGACCACATGATGGAGAGCTCCATACATGGGCTGGGCTTAACCAAGGAGAAACATGGACAACAATACTTTAGTCAATGAACGTTTGGCGATAATGCTATACTAGCCTGTCTGCGTTTGGTATTCAAGTCTAAAACTGGGCTGTAGCATTGAAGCCTGAATCAGGTTTTTCACAAGCTCCTTTAAGAGCTCTTGGAATTGGGGAATGACTTTTAAAATGTCAAACTTTTTGATGCAAATATATTCTTGATAAAACCTCGCTAAAGGTTATTCTGCAACAGGTACTCATGAAATGGGAAGCGGAACGCATGAAACCAAGCAGACTGAAGTATCCTTATGAAGATGGAAATACTTAAGAAGAGGGAGTGCTTTATCATTGTGTGCCACACATCCAGCCCATGATATGTGACACCATCTGATCTTGGTGGTGCTGTAATATTTTTAAGCTTGCACCAAGGCACACAAACTGAACAGAAAAAAGGTATACATTTCTCCCTATGTGACCAATTCAGGCTTTAATTAATACAGATGCATAGTTGTACCATCATGCAAAGACAAGATACTTACATAAAAATTTTGGCACACAGGTGCCTAGAAATCTGACTGGCCAGATATCTCAGAAAACTTTCCTGACTCTACAGAATCGTGCCCTTTAAAAAAATAAAAAATAAATCCTAAGCAGTGAGCACGTCTGATCAACTACTGAGGTTGTCTTCACACTTCTTAGGAGGAAAGAGAAGACCTAATTGATACTGCAGTTAAGATTTTGAATACAGAAGAACATGCTACTTATGTAGCTCATGTTCACCTTTGCTTCTGAAGGACTGTTCATAAACACCAGCTCGTTTACATGCATATGCATATTTAGTTGATTTCTATGCTGGATGTAACTGCGATATCAACTTTGTGAGCGTAGCTTAAAGCTGAATATATTAGAAGATCTTGAGGGAGATATACTATGCAGTGTTTTAGTGCATGTATTCTATGCAATTTATATTGTCCAGCTGTCCAGAATTTACTTTGAGTGATGTACCTTCTAAAATATTATAGTGCAACATCATGTTGCTGTTTGAAACCCAAAACTGAACCCAACTTGCATGCTACACTTTACCAGGAGTAATGGGTGAAAATAATTTTAATGAATGGTAAAGTTATACCTGAAGTTGCAGATTTTCATTAATGTGTTTGTTTACTTTAAAGTAAACATTGTGCAGTTATGTACAGGTGGTCTGGGGTGGAGTGTTATTTGCTCAATTATGCGCATATGATAAATCCAGCGTAAAGACGTACATAAGTGAAACCACACCCACTTTTCCTACTAAACACCCTCTACCGCTCAAAGAAAAAAAGAATACACAGATGGAAAGTTACATAAATGTGTCAGTTTCTCTGTCTATATTAGCCACTTGTGCTATGCTTGCAGGCGCACATGCCTTAATAAATATCCCCCATAGTTTCTTGCACTGTGAAAAGAAAACACCTCTGACAATGAAGTTTAAAAAATAAATGAATCCAATGCCACTGCTTTCAGAAGTTGAAGGCTGTAATGTCAATGGTTCTTAGTGTTAAGGACAAGACATTTATAAAATATGATTTCTTTGATCGATAAATGTGCTTACGCTCCTTTGCTAGAATCATAGTGTTAGTGAGCAGAGCTAGACACCATTACTGAATATCAGTATTCTTACCAGCCTCCCAAGAGAGGGAAGGCAAAAAGGTAAAAACAAGATGTTCACAGTAACATAGCTTTTAAGGTTGAAATAAAGAAGAGTCCATGGAGTTCAACCTAAAACACCACTGCGTTGATCCAGAGAAAGGCAAAAAAAAAAAAAAAAAACATGAGGCTGGTGCCAATTGCCCCACGACAAAGGAAAAATTCCTTCCTGACTTTAATATTGCAATGAGAATAAATCCCTGGATTAACGTTCTGTCCCCATAAATTTAGTATCCTGTAATGGATATTTAAATTGTGTTTTTACATCCATTATATCCCATTTAGTATACATTTCCCTGCCCCCACGGTCTAAAGCTTAGTTTCAAACACAGCCACAGTAGGTGTGGTTAAAGAACCTGTTTTTCCACTTAATGTGAGGAGAGTAGGCAGACACTAAGCCAAATGGGTGGGGCATTAGGGGATTTTACTGGGAAACATATGGTCATCTGCCACTTTGGATCTTCCTTCAAGAGGGAAGCATCTTCTGCTTCTTTGCCTTTGATGGATAAGTATATTGATTGTACCATTTCTACACAAAATATTCATGTATCACTTGGGTAGATTCATGCTAGTTTGCTAAACATAGAGTATTTACTATTGTATTAATGCTTATATGTATGTCTTTGATTTTGCTAATGTTTTATTAAATGTTATTAACTTTGCTGATTACGGAGTGATTGTCAATTTGGTGGGATACACTGCTGGTACAAGACATTTCTGCCAAAATACTTGGTACAATTATTTCATTAAAACTTAATCAGTGTTTCTAGGTGTTTACAAACCTATTTAGGCCCTATGAATTTAGCCTGTACTTCCTGCTTCCGTTTTATATAGTTGGTGGCCATTTTGGGGACTCTAAAGCACATGGTCGGGGGAGGGGCATGTTTGTTTTACTCTAATTCTTAAACCATAGTTGGTGTAGTCAGCAGAATTTTCCACAATAAGTGGAACTGCAGACAGGATTATCACCCTAGAACCACAACATATCCCTAACCTGTAATATTATTGAACCTGTTTGAGTCGGCTATCGCACCATCATGTGGCAGAGAGTTTCATAGCCTCACTGCTCTTACAGTAAAAAAAAATCTCTGTGGTAATTTTGAAACTTTCTTTCATCTAGACATAGCGGATGCCCCCTTGACATGGTCTTCAAATTGTCCATTCATATCTCTGTACCTTGTGATCAATTTGCCCCTAAGATGTCTTTTCTCCAAACTAAATAACCCTAAACTTTATAACCTGTCTTGGTGCTGTAATCCTCCCAGACCATTCATTATCTTTTAAGCTCTCATTTGCACCCTCTCCAGTTCAGCTATATCCTTCTTAAATACAAGTGCCAAAAATTGGATACAATACTCCATATGTGGTCTGACTAGTGATATATACAGAGGCAAGACTATATCCTTGTCACAAGCCACTATACCTCACTTGATGACTTTGTTAGCCTTGGCAGCAGCTGCCTGGCTCTGATCACTAGAGTTAAGTTTACTGTCCACCAATACCCACAAGCCCTTTTCAGTAGTTTTCTGAATGTATTATTAAGCATATAAGTGTACATTTTGTTTTCACTGTCCAACTGCGTAACCTTCGATTTATCCACATTAAATTTCATTTGCCATGTTTGTTCCCAAGCCTCTAGCTTCCCCAGATCCCTCTATAATATTATATTCTCCTCACTATACCAAGTTTTGTGTTATCTGCAAAGATTGAAATTTTACTCTATAATCTCTTTATAAGGTCATTTATAAACATATTGAAGAAAACCTTGTGGTACCCCACTTTTAATTGCCACCCATCCAGAGTAAATTCCATTGATACCCACCCTCTGGTTCCAGTCACTGAGCCAGTTGCAAACCCATTTACATATATACATTCCTATTCCCTGCATCCTCATTTTATATAATAACCTTTTGTCTGGCACGGTATTAAAGGGGTAGTCCAGTGGTGAAAAACGTATCCCCTATCCTAATGATAGGGAATACGTGTCAGAACGCGGGGGGTCTGGCCACTGGGGCCCCCCCGCAATCTCTGTACGGGGCTGCGGCTCGCTGGTCAGATAGCATGTGTTTACCACTGCACGAAGCGGCGGCTGACACGCCCCCTCAATACATCGCTACGGCAGATCCAGAGATTGCCGAAGGCAGCGCTACGGCTCTGCCATAGAGTTGTATTGAGGGGGCGTGTCAGCCGCTGCTTCGTGCAGTGGTCAACACACCCCCTTCCCGCGGGCTGTAGCGGCCCCGTACAGGAGATCGCGGGGTGCCCCAGCGGTCGGATCCCCCCGCGATCTGAAACATATCCCCTATCCTTAGGATAGGGGATACGTTTTTCACCACTGAATATTGCCTTTAAATGGCTTAGAAAAGTCCAGATATACAACATCCACAGCTTCACCCCGGTCCAGATTAATCTGACAGGAGTGATCCAGCATAAACCCATGTTGGAGCTATGTTAGGTTATTTTCGTTAAGATATTTCAGAATAGCATCCCTAAGAAAACCCTGAAAAATCTTACCCACAACAGATGTTATACTTACCTATAGAGAGAGATTTATCAAAACCTATCCAGAGAAAAAGTTGCTGAGCTACCCATAGCAACCAATCAGGTTGCTTCTTTCATTTTTAACAAGGCCTCTGCAAAATGATAGAAGCGATCTGATTGGTTGCAATGGGCAACTTTTCCTCTGGACAGGTTTTGATAAATCTCCCCCATAGTTTTCAGGATCACTTTTTGCGCCCTTTTTTTTAAAATATTGATATCACCTTTGCTAAGTGCCAGCCCTGTGGAACAATCCCTGTCACTATAGAATATTTAACCCCTTAAAGACCACGCACGTATATTTACATCCATGGTCAGCTCCCGATCTTTGAAAGAAGCTTCGAGGCTAATACCGGACATCGACGATCATGCTGATGTCCGGTATTAACCCTTTAGATGCCGTGATCAAAGTTGATAGCGGCGTCTAAAACGGGAGAAATCCATACCGGCTAGCTCAGTGGAGCTGTTCAGGACCGCTACGGTGAAATCGTCCCAAGCAGCTGAAAGGACAATGGGAGGTGCCTTACCTTCTTCCTGGCTGTCCGATCAGTGTTTGATTGCTTCAAGCCTGAAATCCAGGCTTGAGCAATCAAGCGCAGAAAACAGTGATCAATGCATTCTTATTGCAATGCATTGAACAGTGCCTGCAATCACTGTATGCAATGTTATAGCCTATAACACTGCATAAAAAGAAGAAAAAAAAGTTAATAAATGTGATTTAACCCCTTCCCTATTAAACATCAGGATCACCCCCTTTTCCGATTTAAAAAAAGTGAGTAAAAATAAAAACATGGTGGTATTGCCGCGTGCGTAAATTTCCGAACTATACAAATATCGTTAATTAAAGGGTACCTCTCATCAAAAAAACTTTTGATATATTATAGATTAATGTATGCAGAATAACTTTACAATTGCATGTTATTAAAAAATATGCTTCTTTCTATTTAATTTTCCACTTTAAAGAAATGACCACTAGTGGTCTCCCTATCAGTCCTGGCAGCAAGCATTTCAGACTCATGCTGGAGTCCTAAACACTACGAGCTGCCAGTCTGCTTTGTTCACAAAGGAGAACACTCAGAGCTGCCAACCTGCTTTGTTCACAGCCTGTTTGGCTGTGAAAAAAGCAGGCTGGCAGCTCTGAGTGTTTAGGACTCCAGCATGAGTCAGAAATGCTTGCTGACAGGATTGATCGGGAAAAATACAATAGAAAGAAGCATATTTTTCATTAACATGCTATTGGAAAGTTATTCAACATTCATTAATCTAAAATATATCAAAAGTTTATTTGATTAGAGGTACCCTTTAAACTGCACGATCAATGGCGTACTCGCAAAAAAAAATTCCAAGTTCAAAATAGCGTCATTTTGGTCACTTTTTATACCTTTAAAAAAATTAATAAAAAGCGATCAAAGAGTCTTATCAAAACAAAAATGGTACTGATAAAAACTTCAGATCATGGCACAAAAAATTAGCCCTCATACCGCCCCATTCGAGGAAAAATAAAAGTTATAGGGGTTAGAAGATGGCAATTTTAAATGTATTAATTTTCGTGCATGTAGTTATGATTTTTTTTCCAGAAGTACGACAAAATCAAACCTATATACAGTCATGGCCGTAAATGTTGGCACCCCTGAAATTTTTCTAGAAAATGAAGTAACACATGTTTTGCTATACACATGTTTATTCACTTTGTGTGTATTGGAACTAAACCAAAAAAGAGAGGGAAAAAAAGCAAATTGGACATAATGTCACACCAAACTCTTAAAATGGGCTGGACCGAATTATTGGCACCCTTTCAAAACTGTGGAAAAATAAGATTGTTTCAAGCATGTGATGCTCCTTTAAACTCACCTGGGGCAAGTAACAGGTGTGGGCAATATACAAATCGCACATGAAAGCAGATAAAAAGGAGAGAAGTTCACTTAGTATTTGCATTGTGTGTCTGTGTGCCACACTAAACATGGACAACAGAAAGAGTAGAAGAGAACTGTCTGAGGACTTGAGAACCAAAATTGTGGAAAAATTAAAATCTCAAGGTTACAAGTCCATCTTCAGAGATCTAGATTTGCCTTTGTCGACAGTGCGCAACATTATCAAGAAGTTTGCAACCCATGGCACTGTAGCTAATCTCCCTGGGCGTGGACGGAAGAGAGAAAATTATGAAAGGTGTCAACGCAGGATAGTCCGGATGGTGGATAAGCAGCCCCAAACAAGTTCCAAAGATATTCAAGCTGTCCTGAAGGCTCAGGGAGCATCAGTGTCAGCGAGAACTATCCGTCGACATTTAAATGAAATGAAACGCAATGGCAGGAGACCCAGGAGGACCCCACTACTGACAGACATAAAAAAGCAAGACTATATATTGCCAAAATGAACTTGAGTAAGCCAACATTATTCTGGGAAAACGTCTTGTGGACAGATGAGACCAAGATAGAGATTCTTGGTAAAGCACACCATTCTACTGTTTACAAAAAATGGAATGAGACCTACAAAGAAAACACAGTACCTACAGTGAGATATGGTGGAGGTTCAATGGTGTTTTGGGGTTGTTTTGCTGCCTCTGGAACTGGGTGCCTTGAATGTGTGCAAGGCATCATGAAATCTGAGGATTACCAATGGATTTTGGGTCGCACTGTACAGCCCTGTGTCAGAATGCTGGGTTTGCGTCTGAGATCTTGGGTCTTCCAGCAGGACAATGACCCCAAACATACCATAAAAACACCCAGAAATGGATGGCAACAAAGCGCTGGAGAGATTTGAAGTGGCCAGCAATGAGTCCAGATCTACATCCCATAGAACACTTGTGGAGAGATCTAAATATTGTTCGGAAAAGGCGCCTTCCAATAAGAGAGGCCTGGAGCAGTTTGCAAAGGAAGAGTGGTCCAACATTCCGGCTGAGAGGTGTAAGAAGCTTATTGATGGTTATAGGAAGTGACTGATTCAGTAACTTTTTTTCCAAAGAGTGTGCAACCAAATATTACGTTAAGGGTACCAATAATTTTGTCCAGCCCCTTTTTAGGAGTTTGGTGTGACCTTATGTCCAATTAGCTTTTTTTTTTTCCTCCCTTTTTTGGTTTAGTTCCAATACACACAAAGAAAATGCAAAACGTGTTACTGCAATCATTTTCTGTGAGAAATACTTCATCTTCTAGAAACATTTATGGGGTGCCAACATTTACAGCCATGACTAAGTAGGATATCATTTTAATCGAATTGACCTACAGAATAAAGATAAGATGTCATTTTTAACAAAATATTTACTGTGTAGAAACGGAAGCCCCCAAAAGTTACAAAATGTAATTTTTTGTTCAATTTTGTCGCACAATGATTGTTTTCCGTTTCGCTGTAGATTTTTGGGTAAAATGACTGATGTAATTACAAAGTAGAATTGGTGGTGCAAAAAAAAAAAGCCATCATATGGATTTTTAGGTGCAAAATTGAAAAGGGTTATGATTTTTTAAATGTAAGGAAGAAAAAAACGAAAGTGCAAAAACTGAAACACTTGGTCCTTAGGGGGTTAAGTATAAGGAATAAGGGTCTAATTAGCACAGTACTTAATTCCTGTAAAACCCTGGAATGGATGCCACCTGGGCCAAGTGATTTGTGATTTTTAATATTACTAAAGCTGCACTGCACTTCTTGCTGGGTTAAACAGACGAGATTTGCTGGAAAATTTTAAATTATTCCTTCCCCTGTTATCTGTCATTGGATTTTCCTGTGTAAATACAATAGAGAAGACATTTATTAGCTCTACTTTTATTACTGAAGGCACGGTCCCAAACTATGTCACTGAAGTCTCTTAGTTGGTGAAAATTGGCCTTAATGAAGTTCAATGTTTTTGTAGCCCCTCTAGTAGACCTCTTTTTATAGTGATAACTGCAACAGAACAGGGCAGAGCAGCGGTGAACTGATGGGCTGGAGTGGCAGGGACATGTAAGTATCATTGAGTGGGGCACATAGGGCACTTTAAACGGCTATCTGGCAGCAGTTAAAGCAGTCAGCGCAGCCGGTTAGCAGTTTTTGCGATGGCCCGACACACAAAAGCATCTTATGTTCATGCTGCCTTCAACTAAAGATGGCATATGAGAGTACATCGTATGTTGAAATTTAGGAGTAATTATTTCAGAAGAGTTAAAGGTAGGAAGACAATGTGATAGAGCAGCAGGAAACGCTATCAGAATGCTTGGATGTATAGGGAGAGGTATAAGCAGTAGAAAGAGAGAAGTGCTCATGCCGCTGTACAGAACACTGGTGAGACCTCACTTGGAGTATTGTGTGCAGTACTGGAGACCTTATCTCTAGAAGGATATAGATACTCTAGGGAGAGTTCAGAGAAGAGCTACTAAATTAGTACATGGATTGCAGGATAAAACTTAGCAGGAAAGGTTAAAGGACCTTAACATGTATAGCTTGGAGGAAAGAAGAGATGATAGAAACTTTTAAATACATAAAGGGAATTCACACGGTAAAGGAGGAGAGCATATTTAAAAGATGGAAAAACTACCACAAGAGGACATTGTTTTAAATTAGAGGGACAAAGGTTTAAAAGTAATATCAGGAAGTATTACATTACTGAGAGTAGTGGATGCATGGAATAGCCTTCCTGCAGAAGTGGTCGCTGCAAGTAAGGGAGTTTAAACATGCATGGGATAGGCATAAGGCTATCCTTCATATAAGATAGCGCCAGGGACTATTGATAGAATTCAGATTATTGGGAAGACTAGATGGGCCAAATGGTTCTTATCTGCCGACAAATTCTATGTTTATATGTTAACACCTGTGGCAGACAATCGGCGCACGAACGCCATCACAACTGGCTGCACTGAACCCGGAAGAGCCGCGTCACAAGACCGCAGCACGTGATTATGCACGTAACTGCGTCATGAAACAGACGAAACTCCCCATTAAAATGATAGCCAGCCAAAATCCTCAAAATTGTGTATTCCAGGTGATTTTTATCTTATTTTTATGGCATAATAGACAAAACATTCTAAAAGCTTGACAGCCAATGATATGGGTCTGCTATGTTAAAGTTATTTCCTAAACAGCCATTTGTGCAATCTCTGCACATTGTCATCACTAACAAAGTCCCTGTCCACAATGAGGTTCACAATTACAAATTAATGCTGTGGAGAATATGGCTAGATTAAATTTCTGGGTTAAAACTTGTTACCAATTCTTCCAGGTCTTTTCCCTCTCACCTTACAAAATGAATCTCTTTGTTCGGGGTGCCCTTGAGAGGAACTGTTATAAGAAATAGATGATTGACTGGCTTCCTAAAAATCCTTTATAGCAGTATCTGAAATAAATTGAGGAAGATTTTTATTTTTCACAGCAATCGGGTTATTAAAGGCAACTGGTCAACTTTTCCTCTGCACAGATTTTGATAAATCTCACCCATTATCTTAACACTGTAGTGTAAATTGTTGGTAAATGATTTTAATTGTTTCTAGTAATTGTCTTAATAAACAACAAACATTCATAAACAGCAATATGACAGGTGTTACTCCGAGCGCTCTGGGTCCCTGCTCCTCCCCGGAGCGCTCGCGGCGTTCTCCTCTCTGTAGCACCCCGGTCAGACCCGCTGACCGGGAGCGCTGCACTGACACTGCCGGCGGGGATGCGATCCGCATAGCGGGACGTGCCCGCTCGCGGGTCGCATCCCAATCTGCTTACCTGTCCCGTCCTGGCGCGCGTGGCTCCGCGCTCTAGGGCGCGTGCGCCAGCTCCCTAAGATTTAAGGGGCCAGTGCACCACTAATTGGTGCCTGGCCCAATCAGTGTAATTAGCTCCCACCTGCTCCACACCTATATAACCTCACTTCCCCTTCCCAGCATTGCCGGATCTTGTTGCCTTGTGCCAGTGAAAGCGTTTTGTGTATGTTCCTAGCCTGTGTTCCAGACCTTCTGCTGTTGCCCCTGACTACAACCCTTGCTGCCTGCCCTGACCTTCTGCTACGTCCGACCTTGCTCTTGCCTAGTCCTTCTGTACCACGCCAGTCTCAGCAGTCAGTGAGGTTGAGCCGCTACCGGTGGACATGACCTGGTTGCTACCGCTGCAGCAAGACCATCCCGCTTTGCGGCGGGCTCTGGCGAATACCAGTAGCAACTTAGAACCGGTCCACCGGTACGGTTCACGCCAATCCCTCACTGACACAGAGGATCCACCACCAGCCTGCTGAATCCTAACAGTAGATCCGGCCATGGATCCTGCTGAGGTGTCGCTGACCTATCCATGGTGGTCGCTCAGCAATCCCAACAGATCGCCCAACAAGGACAGCAGCTGTCGCAGTTGACCGCCATGCTAAAGCAACTTCTGCCACAGCTACAGCAACCATCTCCTCCGCCAGCTCCTGCACCTCCTCCACACAGAGTGGCCGCTCCTAGTCTACGCTTGTCCCTGCTGGACAAATTTGATGGGGACTCTAAACTCTGCCGTGGTTTCCTGTTTCAATGTTCCCTACACTTGGAGATGTTGTCGGACCAATTTCCTACAGAACGGTCTAAGGTGGCTTTCGTAGTTAGTCTTCTGTCTGGAAAGGCATTGTCATGGGCCGTACCGCTCTGGGACCGCAATGATCCTGCCACTGTCCAGTCCTTCTTCGCTGAAGTCCGTAGTATCTTCGAGGAGCCAGCCCGGGCCTCCTCTGCCGAGACTGCTTTGCTGAACCTAGTCCAAGGAAGTTCTTCCGTAGGCGAATACGCCATCCAGTTTCGTACCCTCGCCTCAGAGCTAGCCTGGAACAATGAGTCCCTCTGCGCGACCTTCAAGAAAGGCTTATCCAGCAACATCAAAGATGTGCTGGCTGCACGAGAAATTCCTGCTAACCTGTCTGAACTTATCCATTTGGCCACCCGCATCGACATGCGTTTTTCTGAAAGACACCAGGAGCTCCACCAGGAAAAGGACCTTGATCTCTGGGCACCTCTCTACCAGTATCCTTTGCAATCTACCCCTGTGCCTCCCGCCGAGGAGGCTATGCAAGTGGATCGGTCTCGCCTGACCCATGAAGAGAGGTCTCGTCGCAGAGATAAAAATTTATGCATGTACTGCGCTAGTACCGAACATTTCCTAGTGGACTGCCCTATTTGTCCTCCGCGTTTGGGAAACGCACGCACGCACCCTGTTCATGTGGGAGTGGCGTCCCTTGGTGTGAATTCTGCTTCTCCACGTCTCACTGTGCCTGTGCGGATTTCTCCTTCTGCCAACTCCTCCTTCTCAGATGTGGCCCTCTTGGACTCTGGTTCTGCAGGAAATTTTATTTTGGCCTCTTTTGTTAATAGGTTCAGCATCCCAGTAACCCGTCTCATCAAGCCGCTCTACATTTCTTCTGTCAACGGAGAAAAATTGGACTGCACTGTGCGTTACCGCACAGAACCCCTGCTTATGAGCATTGGACTGCATCACGAAAAAATAGAATTTTTTGTTCTGCCCAACTGCACCTCTGAAGTCCTCCTCGGTCTGCCATGGCTCCAACGTCATTCTCCCACCCTTGACTGGACCACCGGGGAGATCAAAATTTGGGGTCCTTCTTGTCACAAACGATGCCTCACATCTGCTCCCATTTGTCTAACTCCTGAGGTTCCACCCTTACCGATCCCTCCCAAGGCTTACCAGGATTTTTTCTGATTTTTTTCGGCAAAAAGCAAGCAGAGATCTTGCCTCCTCATAGCCCCCTTCCTGGTAATACTCTGCCCCGTGGCAAGCTTCACCCTCTGCCCCCCCCTCCCCATTCCCACTTCTTCTGGAGTTCCTGCCCTAGATGAAGTAACCCAGGACTTCTCCGTTATCTGGAAGGAGACTCAAGAGTCTCTCCCAATGGCCTTGTCTCGTATGAAGGGACAAGCAGATAAAAAGAGGGGGAGACCTAAGGGGGGGGTACTGTTACGCCGAGCACTCAGAGTCCCTGCTCCTCCCCGGAGCGCTCGCGGCGTTCTCCGCTCTGCAGCGCCCCGGTCAGACCCGCTGACCGGGAGCGCTGCACTGACACTGCTGGCGGGGATGCGATCCGCATAGCGGGACGCGCCCGCTCGCGGGTCGCATCCCAATCTGCTCACCTGTCCCGTTCCCCAGCTGTCACGTCCTGGCATGCGCAGCTCCGCTCTCTAGGGCGCGCGCCAGCTCTCTAAGATTTAAGGGGCCAGTGCACCACTAATTGGTGCCTGGCCCAATCAGTGTAATTAGCTCCCACCTGCTCCACGCCTATATAACCTCACTTCCCCTTCCCAGCATTGCCGGATCTTGTTGTCTTGTGCCAGTGAAAGCATTTTGTGTATGTTCCTAGCCTGTGTTCCAGACCTTCTGCTGTTGCCCCTGACTACGACCCTTGCTGCCTACCCTGACCTTCTGCTACGTCCGACCTTGCTCTTGCCTAGTCCTTCTGTACCACGCCAGTCTCAGCAGTCAGTGAGGTTGAGCCGCTACCGGTGGACACGACCTGGTTGCTACCGCCGCAGCAAGACCATCCCGCTTTGCGGCGGGCTCTGGCGAATACCAGTAGCAACTTAGAACCGGTCCACCGGTATGGTCCACGCCAATCCCTCACTGACACAGAGGATCCACCACCAGCCTGCCGAATCCTAACAACAGGGACATGTACTGAGCGAAAACTATACAATGGTGTTAATTGCCACGCAAAGTGGCTTCTTTATAACTCATAAGACAAAAGTAAACAGTAAAATTGGTAAGGACCAGACAAGGAGAAAAAAAGGAAGGGAAAGGTTAATTTCAGATTAAGTATCTACAGACTTCTTCAAAGATGAGGAAAGTAGATACCACTTATGAAAAATAGGAAGTTTGTGGTATAATTGGTTGCTATCCGTAACAAAGACATTTTCTTTTAACACCTTAAGGAAACAAAGCATAAATGTATGCCCTACATCTGCTCCTGTTCAATTACAGGAGCTGGAGGAGGCGGCTGGGCTTGGCTGCCATCAGTGATGTCCAGAATTCACACTTTTAAAAAAAAAAAAATTTAATTCATTTTATTGAAAAGTAAACAACCAGCGGCCACATGGCCCCTCAGGGTTTGTAACATCTAGAGATGAGCGAACGTACAGTAAATTCGATTCGTCACAAACTTCTTGGCTCGGCAGTTGGATACAGTCCTAGGAGACTCTTTCCTAGGACTGTATCCACCTTTTCCAGCCCACCGGAGCACCTGAAAGCTGAACTAATTTATGCAGGAAAAGTCAGCAACCGCCAAGCCAAGAAGTTCGTGAGGAATCGAATTTACTGTAAGTTCGCTCATCTCTAGTAACATCACACAAAAAGCAAAGGACAGTAAGGCCAAGATGGACAAGGTGACTTGTACAAAATGCAAATGACAAAATCCTGAGGTACATATCACAGAGGCCTACACAGTGAATAACATTAACCTCTTCAGGATGCCGGGCGTATGCATACGCCCTGCATCCCGAGTCCTTAAGGACGTGGGGCGTATGCATACGCCCGTGGGAATTCCGGTCCCCGCCGCTAGCCGGTTGGGGACTGGACCGGGATGCCTGCTGAAATCATTCAGCAGGTATCCCGGCACATCGCCCAGGGGGGGGTCCTGAGACCCCCCCCCATGTCGGCGATCGCAGAAAATCGCATGTCAATTCAGACATGCGATTTTCTGCTATTCCGGGCTGATCGGGTCTCTGGTGACCCAATCACCCGGAAAATAGGGATGATCGGAGTTGTCAGTGACAGCCCCGATCATTCTGAGGGCTAGGAGCGAGGTTGTAGTGCTGCGATCTCCTATCTCCTGCCATTGGTCAGAACTGATTCTGACCAACGGCAGTGCAGAACAGTGGGTTGCCATGGCAACCCCCTGTTCTGCACACCCCTGGATGTCGTGAGGAGAAGATGCCTGGGGACCCCCGATAGTCGCTGGAGACAGGCACAGGTAGGGAAACCATGTAGGGGTGGGAGGTAATGAAAGTGAAAGTAAAGTGATCTTTACTGTGGCAACCACTAGGTAGGCCAAACTGCAACTCCCAGCATGCCCAGACAGCCAGGCAACATCTGGAGGGTCACAGTTTGGAGACCACTGTTACAGTGGTGCCCAAACGGTAGCCCTCCAGATGTTGCCAAACTACAACTCTCAGCATGCCTAGACTTCCCAGGCATGCTAGGAGTTGTAGTTCTGTAACATCTGTCCCTTCAGATTTTGCAATTTTCATGAAATTTGCTCTATTTTGAAGCCCTCTAATTTTTTCAAAAAGCTAAAATATGTCCATTTTATGATGCCAACATAAAGTGGACATTTTGTATTTGTGAATAAAAATAAAATTTATTGGGAATACCCATTTTCCTTACAAATAGAGAGCTTCAAAGTTAGAAAAATTCCAAATTGTCATGAAATTTTGGGATTTTTCACCAAAAAAGGATGCAAGTAACGCCAAAAAATTTACCTACAATATAAAGTAGAATATGTCATGAAAAAACAATCTCAGAATATTCGGTAAAAGCGTTTTCGAGTTATTAATTCGTAAAGTGACGATGGTCAGAATTGCAAAAAAGGGCTCAGTCCTTAAGGTGAAAAAGGGCTGCGTCCTTAAGGGGTTAAAGAGAAAATACGTTAAAGAGAACAGAGAAACAAATTAACAACCGCCGAACAGTCGCCATGTAAACTTAGAACTCAGCAGGTTGTCCAAATAGGGTATACACCACCGTACATCCAGAAAATAATGGTGAACTTTTATAGGAGATAATAGACTGGTGACATAGAACGAACAGGCGTTAGACTCCACCCTTTCTGTGGAGTCTAACGGGAGTGATGTAGCTGTAGGGAATAATGTTCAATTGGATAAGTTTATTGTTGGCTGCCGGGGATACCAGCATATGCAAAGATAGGATCTCCTCCCAGTCATCCCCAGTTAAGTTTGGAATGTGCGACTGCCAGTACTGAACAGCTGGCAATTGTGAGCATGAGTTCATAGCCTGGATAAGGCATGTGTAGAGGATGGACACCAGTCCCCTAAGTACCTGGGACTTCAGAATCCCTATCAGTGGAAAGGCTGAAATGGGTGGGCTCCCCAACGGAAACTGAGCGTTTAAAGGGGTATTCCAGGCCAAAACTTTTTTTTATACATCAACTGGCTCTGGAAAGTTAAACAGATTTGTAAATTACTTCTATTAAAAAAGCTTAATACTTCCAATAGTTATTAGCTTCTGAAGTTGAGTTGTTGTTTTCTGTCTAACTGCTCTCTGATAACTCATGTCCCGGGAGCTGTGCAGTTCCTATGGGGATATTCTCCCATCATGCACAGCTCCCGGGACGTGACATCATCATTGAGCAGTTAAAAAGAAAACTTCAGAAGCTAATAACTATTGGAAGGATTAAGATTTTTTAATAGAAGTAATTTACAAATCTGTTTAACTTTCCGGAGCCAGTTGATATATATAAAAAAAAACTTTTGCCTGGAATACCCCTTTAAGTGCATGATGCAGCTGTAGATACTTACAGTGGGGATCAAAAGTTTGGGCACCCCAGGTAAACATTTGTATTAATGTGCATAAAGAAGCCAAGGAAAGATGGAAAAATCTCCAAAAGGCATCAAATTGCAGATTAGACATTCTTATGTCAACAAAAGTTAGATTTTCTTTCCATCATTTACACTTTCAAAATAACAGAAAACAAAAAATGGTGTCTGCAAAAGTTTGGGCACCCTGCAGAGTTAATATCTTGTACTGCCCCCTTTGGCAAGTATCACAGCTTGTAAACACTTTTTGTAGCCAGCCAAGAGTCTTTCAATTCTTGTTTGAGGTATCTTTGCCCATTCTTCCTTACAAAAGTCTTCCAGTTCTTTGAGATTTCTGGGCTGTCTGTCACGCACTGCTCTGTTAAGGTCTATCCATAGATTTTCAATTATGTTGAGGTCAGGAGATTGTGAAGGCCATGGCAAAACCTTCAGTTTACGCCTCTTGATGTAATCCCCCATGGATTTCGAGGTGTGTTTAGGATCATTATCCATTTGTAGAAGCCATCCTCTCTTTAACTTCAGCTTTTTCACAGATGGCATGAAGTTAGCATTCAAAATTTGCTGAAATTTTATTGAATCCATTTTTCCTTTTACTCGTGAGATGTTCCTTGTGCCACTGGCTGCAATACAAGCCCAAAGCATGATTGATCCACCCCCATGCTTTTCACTAAATTCTGTTCCCCTTGTTCTCCAAACGTACCTTTGCTCATTCCGGCCAAAAAGTTCAATTTTAAACTCATCGGTCCACAGAACTTGTTTCCAAAATGCATCAGGCTTGTCTATATGTTCATTTGCAAAGTTTAAACGGTGATTTTTGTGGTGAGGACATAGAAGAGATTTTCATCTGATAACTCTTCCATGAAGACCATATTTGTACAAGTATCTCTTTATAGTGGAATAGTGTACCACAACGCCAGTGTCTGCCAGATCTTTCTGGAGGGATTGGGCATTCAAACGTGAGTTTTGAATAGTTTTTCTCACAATCCTGCGAGCTGTTCTGTCTGATATTCTTCTTGGTCTTCCAGATCTTGCTGTAACTTCCACTGTTCATGATGACTGCTATTTCTTAATTACATTCCAACCAGAGGATATTGACATCTGAAAATGTTTTGCTATCTTCTTATAGCCTTCTCCAGCTTTGGGAGCGTCAACTATTTTAAGTTTCAGATTTCTAGACAACTGCTTCGAAGAACCCATGGTGCTGATTGTTGGGGCAAGGTGAGTCTGGACATTTAAAAGCTTTGAGATTGACATCACCTAGTCTTCCCAGATGATGATTTAGAACAATCCATGACACTGGCAGTTATCAGCTTTGCAAAGGGGCAGTGCATGCTATAAATTCTGCAGGGTGCCCAAACTTGCAGATGCCATTTTTTAGTTTTCTGTTATTTTGAAAATATAAATGATGGAAATAAAATCTAACTTTTGTTGACATATTATAAGAATGTCTAATCTGTAATTTGATGCCTTTTGGAGATTTTTCCATCTTTCCTTGGCTTCTTTATGCACATTAATACAAATTTTTACCTGGGGTGCCCAAACTTTTGATTCCCACTTTAAAGAAACTATGTCTAGGCAAGGCATGACTAGATTGCAATTGGTCAAATGAACATAAAACGTTATCACTGTACAATTGTTCTAAAGTTGGCACCCCAGCATTCTGCCAGAAAGCTGGGTCCAGACTTCCATCAATGTGTGTGAGGTTCGGGTTATGCCATAACGGGGTATCTGAGGGTATATCTGATATCAGTATATCACCTTAGTGGCCTGCCAGACTTTTATAGCCAGTTTATGGAGGGGTAGGTATGCGCGGCCACCCAGAGTAGAGCTCTCTAGCATAAGTCGCAGGGTCATAGACAGGACTAATCTATCAAGAGATTGCTCTGCCTCAGGCATTGTCTCCTCAACAACCCAATGACTGATATAGCGCAGCTGGCGCGTCAAATAATACAGAAAAAAAATTGGAAGAGATAAGCCTGCCTCTAGTTTAGGGTGTTGCAAAGTAGTGAGACAAAGGCATGTTCTAGCGCATATAGACATTTGGGGAGAATAATGAGCTTAATAAGGTTAATACGGCCAATAACCGATAGAGGCAGTGTGGCCCAGACTCTAAATTTTGATTTGACATATGGTATAAGGGAACGAATGTTGACATTAAGATCAAGAAAGGGGTCCCTATTAATATATACCCCCAGATACTTAAACTCCCTAACAACCGGAAGACCACACACAACCGAGGGCCAATATGTATGCAAAAGCGACTTTGTCCAATTGATGAATAAACCAGAAAAATACCCAAAGCGGTCCATTAGGTCAATAACGTATGGGAGCATATCAGTGGGGTTGGAGATAAACAACACCATAACATCTTCATACAATCCGATACGTTCATCCCTGCCTCCCATAGACATACCACGGAAGTCAGGGTCCTGCCGAATACGTAGGGCAAGGGGCTCCACCACTGCGTACCTAGGCCCAAGGAGAACGGGGGAGAACAGATCCAATTCACAAGAACCTTAGCCTTTGGACACCTATACAGGAGAGAAACCCACTTCCTGAAGTTGGGGCCAAAACCAAACCTGCGAAGGACCTCCAGGAGATAACCCCATTCAAGCGAATCGCCAAGGCGCAGTCACCCCCCCAGGGCTCCACCCACCTGGACGGCAGTCTGAACACAGCGGATATTGTCTGATCTGGAT